>NW_024063209.1:0-1239499 GCF_006381635.1 Hibiscus syriacus
TACACATAAAGACATCTGCAATTCACTTGAAAGAGGTAAAGCAAAGGAAATAACATAGGGTGTCAATGCACTAATTGCTTACTTTAAATCGGTACTTGAAGTATCTATACTTGGAATTTCGAAACCTATTCCTTTAAAGTAAGGCAAATTAACAATGTAAACGGATAAGTCTATTCTTTCTCAGAATCCCCCATGTTTTATGCAACTACGAGCCCTTTTCAATGTTCCTTGTATCGTGTACTTGAACCTTGCCAAGCAATCTGTAGAATAGAGTCTCCCGTAAGTCGTGGCCGAAATCAGTTCTAGTTGGGATTATCCAGGTTAATCATGTTGACTGCCATAATAAACCCCCTTGCATGGTCTAATGGTAAGCTAGGAATTGGTAAAACAAGCTTTGTTTGAGGGTTTAGGGACTCAAACCTTCCCAGGTAAGGACTACATGATTGAACATTACATAGATAGTTGTATTCAGTTATTGAAGATTGTTCTTCATTGTATATAAGGATGGTTGTAATGATATCCGTTCATGTTTCCAAACTCTAAGTATCATGCATACAGTACCCTATATCCTGAGGCAGAAGATAAGAATCTGTCACTTAAGATTTACCAAGAGCGGTAGTTTCTGCTTTGTATGAAGACCGAACCTAGAATCAACTTCGCCATTATGCCCCATATGCTCAAGAGAACTTGCTGAATGAAGGGATTTGCACCAACCGCGAGCATTTTATGGGAAACCCCCAAGTATGGATTTAGCGGACAAAAAGAGCAATTATACCTTTTTTTAAACAAAATATGAAAACCCTTAATTAAGGTGATATAAGTTAGTCTAAAGGTGGCAAACATGTCATTCGAATTGGGTCATTTTGATTAGACTTAATTTAAGTATGGTTTGGGTCGGATTGGGTCATTTTGGGTTTTGATTTATTCGAATATAGTAAGGTCATATCTGGGTCAGGTCAGGTTATTTCAGGTTTCAGTTTATTCGAGTATATAGTAAGTCGGGTCAGTTGGGTATAATTGGTCTTCGGATTGGTTGATTTTCGGGTCAGGTCAATATTATATCAATTATTTTTGTTTGAGTCACTTTGGATCTTTAGGTTAAATCAGGTTGTTGGGGTTAAGTAAAATCAAGTATAAATAGAATTATTGATATATTTTTGTAAAAGATCGGGTTTGGGCAAATTAAATTCGTGTTAATTCGATTCAGGTTACTTTCGTGTTACTTTTGATTCGAATAAAATCGTTTGATTTCGGTTTGGTTTAATTTTATTTGGGTTTGGGTCAATTTGGGTCATCATGTTCAAGTCTATTTCATGTCTTAGTTCGGATAAATCGATTCGGGTTAAATTGTCAGGTCTACGTTAGTCCCCTATCTATTATTCACCAAACATCAAATTTGTTTCTTTCTTCTTCATCCTTTTCTTCCTCCAAGAGCTAGACAAAGGTTAAAGCTTTTAGTTTTTCAAGCATAGTCCAAGGATTTCGAGGTAAGAAATGAATCTCCTCTCCAAAACTTTAATTCAACACCTATCTCAGTTTTGGTTATGGTTTCATGAAATAGGGTTTAGGGAGGTTTAAGAAAATCAAGTGATTCTAGCTTGTTTTTAGCTTCAATCCAAACACCTAGTTGAGTTAGTAATTCATTTTCTTGCCTTTGATTAGTGAACGAAGTGGGAGAGAGCTCCAAGGCTATAGGTAAGGAAAAATTGACCATTGGGTGATTAGAGGCATTTCTAGCAGCTAAGAAATCAAGGTAACACATTCACAATCCTTCATACATTTGTGAATCATTATAAATGCATTCTAGCAAGAGAGTTTAATTATGAAGCATGGTTGAGCATTCATGGTAGATTCCATGTTTAGTGTTTTTAGCATGTTCTAAAGCTCTATTTATGACCTTTTTATATCAAATAAGACTTTAATAATAAGTGGGAACCTCAATAGAGCATTTAGGGTGACTTTGGGTATAAAATTCGTGCCCAAATAGGGTATTTTTGGTCTCGAGTATCAGTAAGAACAGAATAATACATATATTGTTCTTCAGTTAGGGAGAAATGATTGAGTTTTAGGAAGAGAATATCGATATTCCCTCATAGAGTATCGATACTTAGGTTGGTTTCGATACCCACATGGTTGTATCGATACCGAGAGAAAAATCAGATTCCGGTAGCCCTTTTGGTATCGATACTCATGGGAGTATCGATACCGAGGGTAGGGTATCGATACTTAGGTATTTTTTAAAACATCGAAACTAAATTTAGTATCAATACCTTAGATAGTATTGATACTTTAGCTTGGGAGTATCGATACTACTCTTTTTCCCCAATTGAAAATTTGTTATGGAGTATCGATACTCAAGGGTTAGTACCAATACTGAAAGGCCTAGTATCGATACTCGCATACATTTTTGGGACATTACACTTTTAAATGACTAATTAGGGCGTGAGGCTCAACACTCATGAGGGATGGGTTAGTCGAGGGTGTTGTGTCCAATGTAGAGATTCCAGACCTCATCCTCGGTAGACTAGATGAATGCATGAACTTCGAGATGCAGAACCCTCAGTCGCGCCATGATATCTACCATAGAGTAGAGAGCGAATTATACGAGTATACTCACCATTTGCATTGCACTCAATAGCATTAGCATTTAATGAAAACTTTTAGTATGATTTAGTTGTTAGTGTGGCATTGGGCTAGTAAGGTTAGCGTTTGTAATTTGTTTTCATGCGCAGGTATTTACAAGGAGCATTTTGAGGAGACTTTTGAGCAACAACTTTCCAGACCGAGTGTGAAGCAGAGTATATCTCGAGTTATGTTCTTTAGAGGGCATGTATCATTTGTAGACCCTTTGAGTATTTAAGTCATAACTATATTTTGAAATACTCATTTTGTATTATTTTGATATATTTAATTTGAGAGCTAAGATTGTAAACTTATTATATGTATTTACGCTCGAAATTTCATTATTTTAAGTTGTTTTAAATTGTCGTTTTACTAAGTCATTAGAAAATTTTTTGAGTTAGCCATTCCGATGATCTTATGTGACACTAATCGATCGACTTTGTATTGTATCGGATTAAGGTGTTACAATCAATTTGAATAAGAACAATCAAATTTATATATCATTTTGAAATAAGAAATTAACTTCAAGTATAAATCTAAAAATTAACCCCTTAAAAACTTTAACGAAGTTACACTTTAGGGTGGATTTGGTTCACGAAAAAATCATTACTAGGGGAATGATTTTTTTCGTAATCACATTCCCTCGTTTGGTTTAAGTGCATTCACTTTCAGGCTAATGAAGTATTCCTAACAATGACAATTTTTGAGTCTTTTCCTGGAATATCATTCCCTTTTTCTTTTAGGTATTAGACAATTATCTCCCCTTAGGACAATAATACCTCTAAAGTAATATAGTCATTTCAAAATGATCATTTCTTTTGCATATAATTACATGATTATTAATTTATTTTACTTCCTTTTATTGGTTTCATTGTTTTTAGAACTTATTATAAAATAATATAATGCATATAAAATAAAAATAAAACAAAAATATCAAAAATTTATTTATTTTGATTATTTATTATGTATGTATTTGATTCAAGTTGTATTTTTGCTACGTATTTTATTACATTTTTTTGGATTAATTTTCATAAAATGTTTTCTATTAATTTGTTAAATAATTTGATATGATATTTTGTTGTACAACTCATACATCTTTCAATAACTTGATATCTAAAAATAAACACATACTTACAATGGTATAAGTATGTAAATTTTCCAATATCTTGGTACCTAAATAAATAATTATATTATGTAAGTATTATTTTATTTTCAAAGAAATAAAACATAAAAATAATAAAAATAGATATTAATTATTTTTTGTACAAATTTAATATGAAAATATAAAAATAAAAATAAAAATATATTTTCTGTTAACTTTCATGTAAATATTTTGATTTTAATATCAAGAATTAAAATTGTTAAAAAATAAATATCTCAAAGATAATTGGATAAAACATATATTTTTTATTTATTTTATATTCTTAAGCTTCAACAAAACATTGTAATCTTACATTTCTACCAAATAAATCAAACAAGGTAATACAACATTCCCAATAATATAATAATTAATGTAACATTCCGGTAGCCTTATGTTTCGCAAGCGACCCCTAAGGTAACTTATATAACAAGATCCATAATTGAATGAAAGAATTTAGATACCAAATTAAAATTTAAACCCAAATTTAAGATATATATATATATATCATGTATCAAAATAACTAGTTCAATTAAAGGTGAGCAAAATAAACTTGACTAGAAAAATCGATTTTTTATTGTTTTGAGTCGACTCGAATTAACTTCGAGTTGTAATTTCATAAACTTAACTCGAAAAAATTTCAAGTTCAAATTGAGTTGTAAAATATAACTTGAATAACTCGAATAGTAACTTGAAATTTTTAGTAATTAGTGAATTAATTTTCATGTTTGCATCGAGTCTCTCAACTCTGTATGATATATGTGTATCACATATGAAAAAATTTGAAAGAATATATATGTAAAGTATATAGTTATAAAAAACCATTTAGATTAAGAATCAAATAATTTCATAATATTATAAATATTTACAACTAAATTTAAACATAAACTCAAAAACTAGATTCAAAAATTTTTTAAATCAACTTCGAATTGTAAAAAAATAACTAATTAACTCGAATAACTCAATTTTTTTTAACTCAAACTCAATTCAACATTCACCTGTTAAACCAATAAATTAGATTAAAAGCAAAACCTGTCCAACTCAATCAAATCCTTATTGCTTTGCAACTCCAAAACGCGTTCGTTGAACAATAAAAAACAATTCGAAAATGTCTTTATTTTAAATTATATAATTAAAAAGTAATCATTTCGGTGGGAAGAGGTTGTCTAGTAAATAAATGATTTTCAAATTTATAAAATAATTTCAAATTTAAATTATAATTGGAACTTTGATGCTTATTAAAAAAATTCATATAAATTATCAATTTTAATTAAACGTGTAATAACATATAACTTCTATTTTCGTATAATTGGATTACATTGAAACTTATATTCATCACAGATTTAATCAAAATTAATTTGTAATTTTAATATCTCTTTTTTATTCTAAACAATATATATTCTACATCTTATATTATTTCTTCTAGAAGAAACAAAAAAAAATGATTTCGAAAAATATATAACTTGATTGGCTTTGTTTTTGATAAAATACGTATACATAAATCTCCCCCACCCATAAATCAAATAATATTAAGTGTTGAAATATACTTGATCTTACATCTACTTGTATAATATAATGACAATTAGTAACAAATTTATGTTCGCCAGTATCATTTTTTATGATTTAAAATTATATAAGTAAATATTAAATTAGACCTTCTAGTTTTAGTTCTAGTTCTAGTTTATTTTTATTTTTGGTTGCAATGTGTTGGAGATGATTGCACCCCAAAAGAAAGAGCCCACATAAAAAAGAAAATCAAATATGGTAGTGAACTTAGCTAAAACCAATACATCTTCAGTTGTGAGCGTGGGATATGCACCATAATTTCCATGCAAGAGGGTGGGGCTAAAGGACCCACACGTAAAACATGGGTTTAGGGTTAGTCCAATAAAATTTGGTGTGATTGGTCAAATTGGAAGCCTTTGCTATCCAAAAGTGGAGATTCATGTGTAGTTTAAGGACCTACCATTTCATTTTTTTTTCTTTTTAACCCAATTTTTTGGTGGGGACTTTTGAAAATTTTGAGAGAGAAAGTTGAAAAGGATTTAACAATGTACACATAATTCTAGACATAATGTCAAGTTGGATGAGAAAAGAAAGGGGGTCTTTGAAATACAACAAAATCTTGGCAAATCATGGTGAGGTTTCATTGTCAAAATTTTAACTCGAATTATTCAATTTTTAGTACTTATATAATTAGGGACAAAATCAAGATTGAACAATGAGGGAAGTTTAATTATTCAACTTTGAAATGAAAATGATCTTAAAAGATCATAAAAATAATGGAGTTAAAGCTTAATTTCACTAATTTAAAATTAAAAGGTCATAAAAGATAATCAAACTAGAAAAATAGAGAGTCAAGATTCAATTTCATTAATTTTAAAATTGAAAATGCACACACTCTACAAACGCAGTTGTTCGAACCCAGCTCTAAGAAATATAATATTCTCTTTTTTCACTGAGACCACTTAATGAGTTTTCGCATAATATATATAGTTTAGACACGTTACCTCAATCAATATACATAAAACTGTGAAATAAAATTAGTTTTAACGAGAAAAAATAATTCACATAGTTCATATATGGTAAAATTTATTTAGGTGAGAGTTTGATCTTTATATGTCAGAAGTATGGTTGAAATATCTCAATCAGTTTCTAATCCATTGGACCTTCCTTATTAATTTGTTATATTTTTGTAATTAGTCTAAGGAGTTCTATCCCTTTGAGTGTACAAAACAATAAAAGTAGATTCCACTAGAGTTGATATAGGTTAGCTTCTTATTTTGCTTTATTATTGTCTAGATTAAAGTGCATTAGAGGTCCATTAAACTATGTTCAGATGTCTATTTCGGTCACTGAACTTTCAATAGTTATAAAATGATCACTAAATTTATCAAATTATTACAGAATGATCAATATAATATTATAATGATAAATTTAATGATCATTTTGTAATAATTAATAAAATATAATGATTATTTTGTAGTAGTTCGATAAATCTAATGACCATTGCATATTCGTTCGATAAATTTTTTAATGACATGTTTGTAACTTTAAAGAATTCATTAGCCAAAACAATCATTTTATTATAAAGTAATGACCTCTTATGTATTTTATCCTCTTTTTGGAAAATTCATCATTTTCAAAAAGCAGCCGTATATTCAAAAGAGTGTAAATTCAAATATTTTCCTCTTTAATACTAAAAAAAAACCTAAGAAGGCATATTTACCATGTACGAAATTTCTACCGAGCTTAAATAAAATTACCCATATTTTTCACACACATAAACTAAATTTATTTACGAGTCAGATTATAAAAAAATCATACTTGAACAAAAAAAATTATATGAATTCAATTGAATATATGGATAAATCTATTTTCCACCAACCATCCCACTGATTTACATTTTTTATCTTGAGGTTTATGTGATAGTTGACCCTGTTTTTTTTTATCATAGATTTAGCATTTTTTCTCGATATATCACCTATATATTATATATTTCCCTGTCAGACACTCTTCAAACTATTTTTCTTGATCTAACACCCTTTGCAGTAAGGCGCGCCCTCTGCAGTGCACTTTACGCTGTTATGGCACCATGTGGGGTAAGGCGCACCCCTGCAGCGCGCTTTATGCTGAGTTGGATAATCGTGGCTATAGCGCGGCCCCTGGGGCGCGCCTTACTCCACGTAGGGCTATAGCGCGGCGCAGGGGCCGCGTTTTTCAATTATCACATGCTTAATTATCAGACATGCATAATGCAAGGCGCAGTGCAGGGACTGTGCCTTGCATAATTTACCCGAACTTCTCGGCTTTAAAGCATCCTCTCTCGGCTATAAATAGCCCTATCCACGTAAACTCTCTCACCAATAATCCTTTCTACCAGTAAATAACACCCGACAATCCTCTTATATTTAATTCAGAAGTTCGTTCGATCTTTCGTTATAAGGTAATTTTGTTATATTATTTTTTATAATTATATATGATTATTTGAAAAAAATATTATACTAATTGTTTTCAATTAATTTATATGTTTGTAAAATTGAAAAGCGAGAGCATACGTCGAAATATTTTTGCGGTGCAGGTAATAATATAAAATTATATTATTTAAATTATTTACGTTCATGTGTAAAAATTTTATTGTGTTATATTTTCGTTCATATATTATTTATTTAATCAGGTTTTTTTAGTTGTTTTTTTACAGATATAATATTGTCTCACTTTTAAACTCTAAGAATGACGCGACTTTCAACTATTGTTTATTATGATGGAGAAATTCAAGAAGATGAAACCAACGTTGTTTTCGTATCAAATGAGCATGTTAAAATATCATTCAAGAGAAACATAACTCTCGAGGAGCTGATAACAAAGATTTCGAGGAAGGTTCATGTTGGAAGTAGTAGAAGAATGTCGTCGTTGCAGTACAAATTTCCAACATCATTGTTGACATTAACTTATGCAGTGTTCGAACTATCGAACAATGATGATGTTGAAATGATGGCTGATTCTCAAAGTAATTATTCAGACGCCGATATTGAGATGTATGCAAAGTTTGCTCAAGTGTGTGTTGTTTGGGGTCAGTCATTAAGCTCCCACTATGGGCTGGCTGAACAAGTTGATCAAGTTAACAGCCCGACTATAGTAATGTGCAATGATTTTAACGCCATAATGGGAAATCGGCATCATGGTGTCGTCACATCAACTTCAATGGGGAGACATTCATCCGCAACTCCTTACTATATGTACCGAGGTGGGTCTACAAACAATCCATATGGCAACATCGCGTCCAGTTCAAGGGGAAGGCATTCATCTACAAATTTCTTTGACCTTAATATGGAGATGCCATCGACGCAACAATCTATGCAGTTTCCATTTGACACGATGACTTCAAGCTCCAGGGGGAGGCATTCTACTTCAAGCTTTTTCGATCTCAATGTCGATATGCCTTCTAGTTCAAGGGGAAGACGTGCAAGTAGTAGGTTTGTTGAGTTAATCGATTGATGGAATCGACCAAGGGGGTGAATTGGCAATTAAAATTTTGGTGGAAGTTTTTGTAGAAAATTGAAAGTAATTGCACAACGATTTAGAGTGGTTCGACTTTTTCAACCAAAGTCTACGTCCACTACCTTATCTATCCACACTAAGGATTTTCCAACAAATTCACTAATTTGTTCTTTCTTTTGAGGCCAAAGAGATAACCTTACAACTCCCTCAAGAATATACCTTAATTCTTGAGAACACTCTTTCTCAAAGAGAATATTACAAATTTGCAAACTTACAAGGAAATCCTCATAAGGTAGATTGTTTGTACAATTCTAGAACAAAGAAAAGAACACTAAAAATGAACACAATTGAGTACAAGTAGTGTTCTTGAAAGCAAAATGAATATTGAATGAAAAATAGGCTTGAAGTGCTCAAACAATGAGTTTGATGCTTTCTCTTTGATTGTCTCTTGATTCTAGTTTCTTGTTCTTGATCAATGGTTTCTAAGCTTGTTTAAATACTCCTTAAATTGATTCTGAACGTTGAGGATGATTAGTGGAGCCAATAGAGTTGTTTAAGTGTGAAAACAATTAATAAAATCAGTTGGGAACGTCAGTGCATCGATGCATACACAAGGTGCATCGGTGCATCAAGCGTAAAATTCAAATATTTCGACCGTTGGACCCTTAGTGCATTCGATGTTTCAAACAAGCCCGAGTGCATCGATGCATCAAATGCATTCGACGTTTTTATAAAATCCTGAGTGCATCGATGCATGGTATGTGCATCGATGCATATAATGCATTCGATGTTCAATTTATTCATTAGTGCATCGTTGCATGAATTGGTGAATCGGTGCATTCCTTTGAAAAATTGATTTTAGGCTTGATTTTGGTTCAAAATACTTTGTGAAAATTATTTCAAAAATATATTAAGTATAAAACACAATTTTACACATTAGTAAGGATTGAAATTGAACTTTGAAAGACTTGGAGTAATATTTTGATATTCGAGAAATTAAATCGAATATAATTAGAAAATCATTTGTAAAATCTTAAAATTCATTTAGCTTAATTTGTTATATCGAAACATCAAAATGTTTTCAACAATCTCCCCCTTTTTGATATAACAAAACATTTTAGTAATTTTAAGATTTTCTAAAAATTTTGAAAAATTACTCCCCCTTACTTTAACACTTCTCCCCTTTTTTGTTAAATCAAAAAGACTCTAAAACGATTTTAAACAAGGATTTGAAAAACTTAGCCAAAATATTTTTAGAAACTTAAAGTTTAAGCTACTAAGATCAAAGATCAAGAGAAAGGTTAGCCATTAGTTTTCATAAACAATATTCATAAATATGTAATTGATAATTGGTCATATATGTCTAATGATACAAAAATAAGTATTAATATCAAAAAGAAAATTCAAACCAAACATATATATATATTAAGATTTAATATCCAAAACAACCAAAATATAAATCCAAACATCCAACAATCAAAGTAAAGCAATCCCAAAGCATTCAAAATGTTTTAACAAGAAAAGTTCTAAGTTGATTCAAAGCAAAAACAAATCAAGGTCTACTCGTCCATAGAAGGATCAGGAGGAGGTGGAAATCGTGCTTGCATCTCAAGAGAAAGAGCATCTATACGTGCAAGCATCTGTCGTTGAAACTCAATTTGTTGAGCTTCCAAAATGTCTAAGCAATGATTCACCGCTTCGTTGTTAGCAGTCAAATGGGATTCGATGGAAGCAAACCGTAGATCAAATGTCTCCAAAAACAAAAAAAAAATATGGAGGCACTTGATCCTCTTGTGGTGCTAGTGCATTGTCGGGATCGTCAATGTCTTGAAATAATTCTTGAAGTTCGGGATCATCATCTACAGCCGGTGCCGGAGGAGGAGGAGGATCACGAGAAGAGCTAGGAGCAGGAGATGCTCGTGAAGAACTCGCTCCCGGAGTTTGCTTAGAGGGTCGATAGACCCATTGACCAGTTTCCTCATCCTGTTTCCAATCAGCTTTCTTCAAGGAGGTAAGATTGATTTCATTTTGGAGATGAATGAGATTGTCAAGAGAGACGTTAAGACCGAGTTTGATAAAAAGGTTACTAATAAGACATGCATAAACTAATGTTTCGACATGTTTTGAAGGAATAATGTTTATGGTATCCACTAGCTCACTAAATATAATGTATGGCAAGTTTATTTTGTTCTTATTCTTGATACAGTGCATCCACCATAAATCTCTAATACAAAGAGTGGAGTACCTACCTCCGGATGGTATAAACCACCAAGAGATCATCAAATGAAGAAAACGATCGTGATGAGATCGTAGAGTACTAACACTAGCATTTGGAACATAGGGATATTCCACAGTTTCTTTCTCATTATATAAATCATCTTCATCTAGACCAAAATGTGAAGCGATAGACTCGAAGTCAATATGAATATATTGTCCTAAAAGGTAGGATCTAATTCCTATAGTCCCACATTGAGTCTCGTTTTGAATACATACCGCATTAGAGTAGAAAATGTGGACTAACTGATGATAGACGATAGGTTTTAGGGAAAACAGTTTATCAAACTTCCATGTTTTGAGAATCAGAAGGTATTCGAAGTCAATATCAATCATGGCTTGAAAAGAAGGAATACATTATTCTCGGATTCTATAAGATTGGAAAGAATTCATGTACCTATGGTACAATTTTTCTCTACGACGTTCAGACATATTAAAACAGGAACTTATAATGTTTTGGTCATTCGGGTTTGGATTTTGAGGAGGAATGAGATGTCGGTTTGAACGACTCGATGAAGACCTAGGGCGTTTTGGGTTTGACAAGATTTAGGAAATGGAATTAGAAATGTAACCTGCAATTTTGAAACACTTGTATGCAAAATAATCAATCCCAAAACTCAATTGAGTCCGTAATAATTCAAGGTTCTCTAAACTGAATCCTAATGGGCAAAGTTTTTGAAAACTATTTGAAAATAACATTTAGAGATATCATAATTCATATATTTTTTCATGAAAACAATACAATTAAATCAAAAACAATGATTTTCGAAAATAGCATTTTTTTATATTTCGAAAATTCAAAGACAATCTTGAAAAATTGCTTGTTTTTGACGAAATTGATTGTAAAATCTAGTTTAGAATCATAATATAATCAATGCCCGATATAGTGTTCATCCTAGAACTAATCAAAACTAGTTCTAGGTTTAAAAATCAATAAAACAGAGGTTTTGAAATATTACCTTGAAAATTTCGAATTTGAGAGGAATGTGATGTTGTTTTGAACGAATTAATGATATAAGCAGGATTTAGAGTTGAAGAACAATTGAAATCCGTCAAAAATACGTTGATTTGAGACAAATGAAGAGTTGAGAGAGAGAGAGAGAGGCGGCAAAGAGGTGTTTTGAGACAAAGAAGAGAAACAAGGTTTTTAACCAAAGCCCGACGGATGCATCGATGCATGACCTTGTACATCGATGCACATTCAAGGAGTGCATCGGTGCACCTTCATGGTGTATTGATGCATATTCAAAGGGATGCATCAATGCACTATTAAGTGTATCGATGTATTAAGCACAAAAAAGTCAAAAATCCATTTTAAACACTCAAAATGCTAAATTAATTAGCTCTAGTGGTATTGGCAACTCATATATTGAAAATTAATCATGTTCAATCAATCAAATTAATCCTTAAACTTCATTTGAACATAAAGTTAATTTTAACCAAAGAACATAAACTCCCCCTAACTAATAGAAAAAAATGCAATCAAAAAATATTATTATAAGCATTTTTCTTTTTATTCTTAAAAGTGCTAAAAATATTTTAAACACTAAGTGAAGATAGGCCAGTTAAACCTAATTCTCTCATAAGTGTCCAAAATCTTTCTTTGTCTAAAGGTTTTGTAAAAATATCCGCTAATTGGTGCAAATATCAACAAATTCTAGAACTACATCTTCCTTAGCAACATGGTCTCTAATGAAGTGATGTCTAATTTTAATGCGCTTAGTTCTAGAGTGTTGGATGGGATTTTTAGTGAGACAAATAGAACTAGTATTGTCATACTTGATAGGAATAGTACCTACTTCAATTCTATAATCAAAAAGTTGTTGTTTTATCTATAAAACTTGTGCACAACAACTACCGGCTGAAATGTATTCTGCTTCAGTGGTAGATAATGCAACACAATTTTGTTTCTTTGAAAACCAAGAAATCAACATATTTCCAAGGAATTGGCAAGTACCGAATGTGCTTTTCCTAACTAATTTGCATCCTCCATAATCCGCATCAGAGAAGGCATGCAAGCTAAAACTAGAGTCTCTAGGATACCAAAGTCCTAAACTAGGAGTGTCCTTAAGATATCTAAAGATTCTCTTAACAGCTAGTAAATGTGATTCCTTAGAACATGATTGAAATCTAGAACATAAGCAAACACTAAACATAATGTCCGGTCTACTTGCAGTTAGATAAAGCAAAGAGCAATCATTGACCTATATAATTTAACATCCACACATTTCCCTCATTCATCTATGTCAAGCTTTGTTGATGAGCTCATTGGAGTGTCATGAGGTTTCCCATTTTCCAGTCCAAACTTCTTGAGCATATCTTTGACGTACTTAGTTTGATTGATGAAGATGACATCTTTTCTTTGCTTGATTTGGAGTCCCAAGAAAAATGAGAGCTCCCCCCATCATGCTCATCTTGAATTCACTTTGCATTAGCTTAGAAAATTCTTGGCAAAGAACATCATTAGTAGAACCAAATATTATATCATCAACATAAATTTGAACTACTAATAAATCTTTACCTTTATGCTTCAAAAAAAATGTAGAGTCAACCTTCCCTTTTGAAAAACCTTTTTCAATTAAAAAGTTTGATAATCTTTCATACCAAGCTCTAAGAGTTTGTTTTAAACCATAAAGTGTTTTTGTCAATTTAAGAACATGATCTGGAAATTTTGAATCTTTAAAACCAGGAGGTTGTTCCATATACACTTATTCTTTTATAAAACCATTTAAAAATGCACTTTTAACATCCATTTGATATAATTTAAATTCATTGAAACATGGAAATGCTAAAAAACATTCTAATTGCTTCCATCCTAGCAACGGGAGCGTATGTTTCATCATAGTCTATGCTCTCTTCTTGAGTATACCCTTGAGCAACAAGTCTATCCTTGTTTCTAACTATATTACCACTTTCAACAAGCTTATTCCTAAATACCCATATAGTACCTACAATAGATTTATTACTAGGCCTTTCAACTAATGTCCATAATTTACTTCTCTCAAATTGATTTAACTCTTCTTGCATAGCCATAATCCAATGTTCATCATTTAATGTTTCTTTAATATTTTTAGGCTCTATGCATGAGATAAATACAACATAATTACAAATATTTCTAAGAGAAGATCGAGTTGTTACCCCTTTGGATGGATCACCTATTATTTCACCATCCTTGACATAGTTACATTCACTTGGGTAAGAGACTTTCCTTTCTTCAATGGTTGGATTCTCGAGAGGATCTTGAGTTTCCTCATCTTTCGTTTCTTCCTTTGATGATGGTTCTTCAATGTCATGTCCAACATCATTTATATTTATAATGCCTACATCATATTCACACAAGAATCCTTCCTCGGAAGGGGATTATCATCGAAAACATGTATAAACTCTTCTACAACTAAAGTTCTTTTATTAAATACTCGATAAGCTTTAGAATTTAAGGAATAACCCAGAAAAATTCATTCATCACTTTTAGCATCAAATTTGCCAAGATTGTCCTTACCGTTGTTTAAAACAAAACATTTACATCCAAAAGGATGAAAATAGCTAATGTTAGGTTTTTTATTTTTAAAAAGTTCATATGGAGTTTTCTTCAAAATAGGTCTAATCATTACTCGATTAATAACATAACCAGCGGTATTTATGGCTTCCGCCCAAAAATATTTTGGAAAATTGTTTTCACAAAGTATTGTTCTAGCCATTTCTTCTAAAGTTTGATTTTTCCTCTTAACAACTCCATTTTGTTGAGGGGTTCTAGGTGCTGAAAAATTATGGCTAATACCATTAGAATTACAAAATTCAGTAAATCCAAGATTTTCAAATTCAGTTCCATGATCACTCCTAACACTAGTTATAGAGTAACCTTTTCGTTTTGGATTACTTTTGAAAACGTGATGAATTTTTCTAATGCTTCATCTTTAGTACTTAAAAATAGAACCCAAGTATATCTAGAATAATCATTTACCAATACAAATGCATATTATTTTCCACCCAAGCTAGTAGTTCTAGATGGCCCCAAAAGATCTAAATGGATCAATTGTAATACTCTACTAGTGGATACGTAATTAATGGATTTAAAAGAAATTCGCTTTTGTTTTCCTTTAGCACATGCATCACAGATTTTATCATTATCAAATTTTAGTTTAGACAACCCTCTTACTAAATCTCCTTGAATTAGCCGTTGCAAAACACTCATACTAGCATGTCCTAGTCTCTTATGCCATAACCAACTATCATGCTCATCCTTAGCAACTAGGCATAAATTAGTCATATCTATAGAGTCTAAATGAACCATGTATATGTTTTCTATTCTATGACCAACAAGCATAATCAAAGTAGATGCAATGTCAATCAATTTTGCAAACACTTAATTTAAAAAATAAGACATTGTATCTTTTGTCAAATTCATCTAATCGGATTATGCTTTAATCCATTCACATACAAAACATTATGCAATGTTGATTATCGAGATTAAAAGCACATGCATAAAATTTTTGAAAATGTTATGCATTAAAACTTAAAAAAAATACATAAACATTAAGACAAATTTAAGGTCAAAATTTTTCAAAACCAAAGTTCTTGAAAACAAAATCGATATCAATTGTTAAAGATATATAAAAAAAATTGACTAAAAATTAATATGATGAACTAGAGTTTATAAAACATTACCAAAAATTACTATGTTCATCATACAATATTTTTCAACATACATGAGATAAAACATAATCATTTAGAATTATTCAACATTTAAAACCTCATGCATGCATAAACTAAATGAGCAACAAAAAAAATAAAAACATCAAGTTTAGAGGTTACCCATTCCTTTTTCATGTGTGGCTAGAGCATCTTGAATATCATCATCTTCATCACCATTGCTCCCACACAACTACAAGAGACATTTAAGTAGATTTTGGTATCCAAATTGCTTTGGATCCTTGAACATTAGTTTCAATGCCTCTTGTTCCTTTTGGAACCCATACTTGTCTAATTTTAAATCGTTTTCCTTTCTTTAAAGGACAAGTATGTTCCTTATGACCATGATAATGACAATGTGAACATACTGTCAATATTGAACTAGATAAATTATTTAAAATGATATCTTTTTCTTTTGTTAAACATTCAAGCTTAACTTTCAAATCGAAATTTTCTTTTTCAATACTTTCAAATTTCATTTTTGAAAGCTCTAAATCCTTCTTCAAGATTTCATTTTGATTTTCAAAATCCATTTTCGTTTCTAGAAAAAGTTTGTTTAATTTGAAAATTTCTTTTTCAAAGTTTCAGATTTTATTTTTGAAAGCTCTAACTCTTTTTTCAACATTTCATTTTGGTTTTCCAAGTCTGTTTTAGATTTCAAAACAAGATCATTTTTAGCAATAAATTTAGAAATCAATTTATTGTATTTGGAGTTCATGGTCTCAAACTCCGAAAATAATTCATCATAAGCATCTTGTAACTCATTAAAAGATTTTGAATTTAATCTATTTGAGTTAGAAGATACCTTTGGCTCTGTGAGAGCTAATAGAGACATCACCTTTATTGGTTCTTCTTCATCATTGTCTCTATAGATCTCCTCAAGCTTATCCCACATCTCCTTGGCATTTGAACAAGAAGAAACTCCTTTATATACATTAGGATCAATTGCACAACACAACATGTGCATAGCCTTTATATTTTGTTGAGCTTTCTTCCGTTCTTGATCACTCCACTTCTTTGCCTTCTTTGTAGGAGAAGAATATCCTTTCTCGATCATCATCCAAGCTTCCATATCAAATGCTTGGATAAATATCATCATAAGCTTCTTCCAACGACGATAATTTGTTCCATTGAAGTGTGGAGGCATGTCAATTGGTATGGATTATTCTATGGAGAATGAACCGGAAGTGGACACCATCTTTATTGATTTAACTTTTCCCGGATCTACTCAAGAGGTGGTTAAACCTTCAAATGAGTTAATCTTTGATACCAATTGTTGAGTTAATCGATTTATGGAATCGGCTAAGAGGGGGTGAATTGGCAATAAAAATATGGTGGAAGCTTTTGTAAAAAATTGAAAGTAATTGAACAACGATTTAGAGTGGTTCGACTTTCTCAACCAAAGTCTACGTCCACTACCTTAGCTATCCACACTAAGGATTTTCCAACAAATTCACTAATTTGTTCTTTCTTTTGAGGCCAAAGAGATAACCTTACAACTCCCTCAAGAATATACCTTGATTCTTGAGAACACTCTTTCTCAAAGAGAAGATTACAAATTTGCAAACTTACAAGGAAATCCTCACAAGGTAGATTTTTTGCACAATTCTAGAACAAAGAAAAGAACACTAAAAAATGAACACAATTGAGTACAAGTAGTATTCTTGAAAGCAAAATGAATATTGAATGAAAAATAGACTTGAAGTGCTCATACAATGAGTTTGATGTTTTCTCTTTGATTGTCTCTTGATTCTAGTTTCTTGTTCTTGATCAATGGCTTCTAAGCTTGTTTAAATACTCCTTCAATTGATTTTGAATGTTGGGGATGATTAGTGGAGTCAATAGAGCCGTTTAAGTGTGAAAACAATTAATAAAATCAGTTGGGAGCGTCAATGCATTGATGCATACACAAGGTGCATCGGTACATCAAGTGTAAAATTAAAATATTTTGACCGTTGGACCCTTAGTGCATTGGTGCACTAAGAGTGCATCGATGCATGAAGTGTATTCGATGTTTCAAACAAGCCCGAGTGCATCGATGCATGGCTTGTGCATCGATGCATCAAATGCATTTGATGTTTTCATAAAAACTTGAGTGCATCGATGCATGGTATATGCATCGATGCATGGTATGTGAATCGATGCATGGTATGTGCATCGATGCATATAATGCATTCAATGTTCAATTTATTCATTGGTGCATCGATGCATGGATTGGTGCATCGGTGCATTCCTATGAAAAATTGATTTTAGGCTTGATTTTGGTTCAAAATACTTTGTGAAAATTGTTTCAAAAATATATTAAGTATAAAACACAATTTTACACATTAGTAAGGATTAAAATTGAACTTTGAAAGACTTGGAGTAATATTTTGATATTCGAGAAATTAAATCGAATATACTTAGAAAATCATTTGTAAAATCTTAAAATTCATTTAGCTTAATTTGTTATATCGAAACATCAAAATGTTTTCAACAAGGTTCTTCGACCTAAATGTGGAGAGCATGGAGGAACCATCATCTCTAGCAGAAGAACCGCTTCGTGAGCCTGGTGCGGATGGATGTGAGACTGGACTATTCATTCACCCAGAATCACCACAATTCAACTCCGATGATGATGTAGATGAAGTTCCCTCAAATGTGGCACAAGCTAACCCTCCAGCACACATGTATGAAGTTGATTATGGTGCAATGCACGGGCCATAATTTGCGGATATGCCTCATCTCGGTAACTATGGATATTACTCATCAATAAATAATGGTGAGTTATCTTTAGGCATGAAGTTTTCAAGCAAAGAAGAAGCGATGATGGCTATAAAAAAATTATAATATTCGTAGTTCTGTTCAATCGAGATTCGACCACTCCATGATAGAAAAATATGTATGCTATTGTGCCCAACGTGAAAACGGATGCAATTGGATGGCTCGCGTATCGAAGAGGAAGAGAAAAAACAACAGATGGGAACTAACAGTATACAACGGTCCTCACACATGTTGTGCTGGAGGGGTCAACCTAGACCATTCCAACTTGGACTCGAAAGTGATATGCCAAGACATCATGCCCATGGTAAAAGAAAGCTCTCATATAGTTGTTGTTGTGTTGATTTCAACTATACAATCGCAGTATGGGTATACTGTCTCCTATAAAAAAGCTTGGTTGGTAAAACAAAATGTCATTGTCAAACTTCATGGCGAATGTGATGCATCTTACAACGAACTTCCAGGCTGGTTTAGGCTGGTGCGGAGGTTGAATCCTAGGAAAATTGTGGACTTCGAAACCTCCTATGCATACCATAATGATCGAGTTCTTCGCGATCGATGCCAATTCTACCGGGTTTTTTGGACTTACCCACAGTGCGTTAATGCTGTCAAATATTGCAAGCATGTGGTCCAGATCGACGAGACTTTCTTGTATGGAAAATACAAGCAATTATTATTATTGGCAGTTGTCCAAGATGGAAATCGCAACATTCTTCCAGTTGTTTTTGCTCTTGTTGAAGGAGAATATACAGATTCTTGGGCTTTTTTTCTCTGAAACTTACGTCCACATGTTATCACGAGGGAAAAAATATGTGTCATTTCATATCGCGAAGCTGAGATCAAAGCAGTAATGGAGTCTTTGGGTCCAATGTGGCAACGACCCTTTGTCCAACATAGGTATTGTCTGCGACACATTGTTGTGAACTACCACGAAGGTACAAGAGGAATGATGAGCGTCAATTAATTGTGCGCATGGGTAAGTGAAACTGATGTAGTTTGTTTTCTTTCGATCATTTTAATTTTGCAAAGTAAGCAAGTTAGTAAGTTATAAATTTTTTGATCAGGTTACGAACTACTTCCTCAAATGTTTGAATCAATGCTTAAAGATTTGTGGGCGAAAAACGAGGAATGATACGATTACATCAGCCTCATTGATAAAGAAATGTGGACGAACACATATGATGGTGGATATCGATATGGACACATGACGATCAACTTGGCTGAGGCAATCAATTCAACCTTAAAGGGTGCACCTCACTTACCTGTAGCGGCTTTGGTAAAAACTACATATTTTTGTTTGGGGGCATTTTTTGCGAAGCTCGGGGGACAAGCTAAAACCTGGATGCAAGGCAGTCATGTCTATCACCCTAGATTAGTTGCAGATCTACAAAAAAAAATTGCATCAAATGGAATGTCTGTAACAAGCATCTCTAGAAGACATGAAATGTTTCGTGTCATAGAGTTGCCACAACCTCTTCAAGGGATTGAAGTTGTGTCGTTAAGAGTAAATCTACGGGACAGAACGTGCGACTACGGGTTTTTTCAAGCTCTGAAGTATTCATGCTCTCATGTGATAGCATCTTGTTCGCATATACGTCAAGACTATAATTGTTTTGTGGATCTCGTATACCTACTATCTAAAGTTTTTAAGGTATACGAATTTGAGTCCCCCCTATAGGTAATGACAAAGACTCTGATGAGGTTCAGGATTGGCTTCCGATTGTACCAAATCCAACTTTATTGAGGGAGCGTGGTTGTCCAAAATCCAATCGAATTCATTGTGATATAGATATTCGAGAAAGATCTAGACAAGACAGAAGATGTGGGAATTGTAGAAACCCAGGACACACTAGAAAAACATGTCCACTTCTGCTGTCATCAAGTAACAATTGATGAGGAACTGATGTAGTTGTTTATCAAATAAGAATTCTTGTACTTTAATTTTCATTTACTTCCAGTTAATGTCATTCGATCTTACAATAAGTGACAAACTGAAGAAAGTTATCGAACAAAATTATTAAATTTTATCATAACAATAACAATTTGGTATTTGAATATAATTTTAAATACAACAAACTTACTATAAGTATTAAATGCTAAATGATAAACAAATTACAATATCTAATATTAAATGGTAATAAACAAAATTAACCAAAATACATTAACAAAAATTCCAACAAATTTAACAAAATAAATTAAAATAAATCCAACCAAATTAATGAAATAAAGTAAGTATTAAATGATAAACAATAAAAATATTACAATAAAAAAGTCCAATAAACAACTAAATACAAATATAATAAAAAACAAAATCTATCGATGCCTGCGACGCGAATGTGTTCAGCAGGGCGGTGGCTGTCGGTCTCGAGGAGGATTTCTTCGTATCAGTGGTTATGACTCCTCGCTGCCATCATCATCACCATCATCGTCGTCATCGTCGTGATTAGCTACTATAGGTAGATAAGGGGCTGATGACGATGAAATACCTCCATAGAATAAGGACCCTGGAGGTGTATGACTGACTATCCCACCGGCCTGCGAAAATTGGGAAAACTCATAAAACCTAGACATCGCTGAGTGTGAAAACTGTACAAGAGGTGACTGTGCTGCGGCCATGGGTGATGAGGCTGAACCTACCAAAATGTGGGCATATGAACCCCAAGTCGGATCTGTAAACATAGACCATAATATCCTCCAGAGGGGGTCATAAAACTCTGTGATGGTGGCGACGGCGAGGTCATAAAACCAGGTGACAGTGGCAGCGGCGGCATCGGGTAAGGGAATGGCGATGGCGACATCATATATAGCTGCAGAAGGTAAGTCGTTGTAGACAGTGGCTGATGTGACGGTCCTGCTGGTGAAGCTGAGGATGAACCGAAAGCACCTGCTCTCCGTCCACAAGTCAGGGGACGATGGTGCTGTGTCAGTGAACGTCTCTGTCGACGTCGCTGAAAGGTCTGCCCTTGTGCATCCTCGGAAAGCAGAAACGGATTCCTGTTACTGTTGAACCACTCGTAATAACCATCAGCAACCATCAAGAGGTCAGTAAAAATGGGTTCTCTAGGGGGAAGGCACCGATGTCGATCATCCCACAGCACGACCCACTCATGATGCCTCACCAGCCAATCTGTATTGGTCTTGTCGCGTCTATCTGTGCTATGCAACTCGTCCATATTGCGAGGTGCTTCCGGAATTGGTTGAAAACAACCAAATTGTTGGAGCACGCGATTAGTGGAGTACCACTCACGATCGTATAACATATCAAAGGGACCATCACCATCCAAATATCTAATGGGCCCCTCAACTCAGGTGGGATCACCATCCTCATATCATCATTAGAATATGACACCCAATCAAACTAAAACAAATATATATAATTTTTATCAAAATAATAATCTAATTATACAACTATAATCTAAAAACAAATAAGGTATGGTTCTATCTTACAGTGACCCTTATATCTACCTATGTGACCGAATCTAGCCTCTACTAAATACGGCAAGACACAGCTAGTATCACTAACTTAAGGTTCCTAATAAAAGGATCTAATACTGTCTCTCTCCTAAAATTAAATAATTACAAAAATTAATTTTTAAACTAATAATTATGCATTAAATAAATAAATAATTTATTACTAAAAATTTAAATTATATTAAAACGTTAAAATGTTACCATATCAGCAAAATGTCTCGATATATGATTTCCATCCAAGCGAAGTAGACCTCCTTCCATTTTATATCTGCAAAAAAATTAATTAAATAAAATATTAAAAAATTTAAATACTTAAATAAATTAAAAACAAAATATTAAATATTAAATATAATAAAATAGACCTTAAATAGTTAAAATATAATATAAGAGTATTTGAGAGAAGTTGAGAGGATTTGGTGTGATGAAAGTAATTGTGAATGGGGGTATTTATAGGGAGAGGGTGGGGTGTGAACGGTGGGGGGTAGGTGGGTAATTAAACCTAAGGCGCACCGTAGGGGTGCGCCTTACTGATGCGTGTCAGATTTAAAGGTAAAGCGTGGCCCCTACCCCACGCTATACCCTACGTGGCGCCAGATCAACGTAAAGCGCGCTGCAGGGGGCACGACTTACTGTAAAGGGTGTTAGATTGGGAAAAATAGTCTGAAGGATGTCTGACAGGGAAATACAAAGTCAAAGGGTGATATATCGGGAAAAACGCCCATAGATTTCTTGTCTGGTGGTTAACCCTCACTCTTTAATGGTAAAGTTAGTTAAAAACAAAATCCAAGATCAAAAATTATTTGGACCACATTTTATTCTTTACAAATTTTTTTATTTAAATATAAATCTTTAGCACGAACCAATTTACCTTATTGAATAAAGGAATCATTGTTGTTCTTAGAAGTCATGAGTTCAAGCACCAGGGATTGCAGCAGGGTGATTGAGCGTTTTTTATCAAATAATTAAAAATTCTTAAAATAGATACTACTTTATAATCACCTTAACTTAATAAAAAATCTAAATTTTTAAAGAGAAATAAATACCTTAAATCAGTAAGATCCTTCAATAGATTCACTGAGTGCAATATTTTAGAAACACCAACCAAAACTTAGGTCTTTCATTGTTTATTCTTTAATAATTGGTAAAATAGAAAATAACCCTAATTAAATTAAAATTTACACTAATATTTTTTGAAGATTAAATAAATAAATATTTTATATTAAACTTCTAAAGAATTAAAGTTATTAGTGATCAAGTAATAAGCTTATATTGTAACACTCATAGATAGTATACGTCTCAAAATACGGGCTAAAGATGTCACGTCAATTTTATAAACATACATTATAAAACATTCCACTATTAACTTTACAATTATTTCATTAATCGTGTAAAACCATAAAATAAAAATTATCATATAAATCAAGCTTAATTTTAGGCATAAGTTTATTATTTCAATAGTAAACAATACTGCTTAAAAACTGTCTAATTTCAAAATATTTCTTTGTTCTCGTAAAATATAATTTGTATCTAAAATATAAAACTTAGATTCATATTTATAACTCTAACAATATATCTTAGACATTTCTTATTTGTATACATGACTCCTTAGTTGTTCTTTGTTGATTGATGCCAACTCGACTCCTTACTTCACTTGCCCTTCTCTACCTACGCGTGAAAATCATCGCATGCTAAGTATTCACTTAGACAAACAAAGGTGACATAAAATATTCAACAACTTAACAACATCATAACATTATATTTCTTTATATAAAACTTAACTTAAAATATTATAACAATTTAAAACATTAAACTTAAATTCAAATAAGATCATTAAATATCTGAACCGATTTATTCAAGCCATCTTTACTCGTCAGAGACCTGAAAATCACCATCTCATGATTTTGTCAAAACCATGATAATCAATAATAAACATAACAATCATGTCATACTCTATTTCATTCAAATATTTTTCAGAACTTTCTTATTTTATTCTCATTTTCCACTTTCATATTCGTTCACATATTCATTTTCATATTCATATTCCATGTTCATAATAAGTACTTTCACATTTCAGAATTTATTTTCTGAATCAGAACTTATTTCTAGATTATAACTTTTTTTCAGACTCATAGTTTACTGTCAGATTCATAGCTTATTTTTAAATTCATAGCCCAATGCATATTTATGAGGATGCAAGGTACGTGAGTCGTACATAATGTGCGCAATAGGCACTTTATACCAAATCATCAACATAAGGTGCACTCCAAGTGCGAATCATATCATATGCACCAACGGTGTCATACGTAATGTATACGAACGTACCATAACTTAACTTGAACTTTACTCAACTTCCTGGCATGCCAAGTGTACCTACGACTCTCAACGCAACATACAATGGGCTTTTCCATTAATTATTATATATTATTCAATTATCAAAGATATCAATATATCAACATATCCAACTCTTCGTATCATAACATAATGGGTGTTGATAAATCGGGCAAAGTAAACGAAATAACAAACAATTTTAACGAGGTTCAGCAATGTGCTTACGTTCTCGGTGCCTAGGCGGCGCTAGAAAATTTTTATTCAATTCTCATAGGTTTAGGTTACATCTCTATTATAATAGAAAACCCTGGTACATAATTACAAAATTAACCCTGTACCGTACCGCGGGGCTATGCCCCCGTACCCCCAACCCACATAATCGTAACCCCCTCTACGAGACTTTCTTTATAAGGACAGTTGATGTTCGCTGCGTTCGCTTCGCTCACTCCGCTCCATCCCCTGTCCTCTTTACCGATATATTTATAAGCCATACCTTACAAATCTCCACCTTGGCGAATATCCTGCCCCTTAGGAAACATTCAATGTGGGTTGGGTTACCTTAGTTCTTTAACAACTTGAAACATTCAACAAGTCCAAGCAATGCTTGAACTTGTCTGTCGTAACTGGCTTGGTGAACATATCAACGGCATTCTCATCAGTGTGTACCTTCTGAAACAAAATCTCTTCAGATGCAACCAACTCTCTGATCTTGTGAAATCGTACATCAATGTGCTTAGTTCTAGCACGATATACCTGATTCTTAGCTAAGTGAATAGTACTTTGATTGTCGCAAAGTAGTTGAACTCCACCTTGCTGAACACCCAACTCCTTCACTAAACCAGTGAGCCATAAAGCTTCTTTTGCAGCTTCAGCCGCTGCCATGTACTCAGCTTCAGTTGTAGATAGTGCCACTACAGATTGAACAGTAGACTTCCAACAAATAGGTCCTCCACCAAGAGTAAAATCATACCCTGTTGTAGATCTTCTATTATCCAAGTCACCTGCATAGTCTGAATCCACATATCCTACAACCAAAAGATTATCTCGTTGACTACCAAAAACAATTCCATGTCCCACAGTACCCTTTAAGTATCGAAAGATCCACTTGACTGCTTCCCAATGTTGCTTACCAGGTTTAGACATGTACTTACAAACTTGACTAACAGCATGAGCTAAATCAGGACGAGTACATACCATTGCATACATCAAGCAGCCAACAACATTAGAATACAGAACCTTTGCCATATCTTCAGCTTTCCTTATCTGTCTTAGGGCACTGTTCTGATGAGAGCTTAAAGTGGTTCGCCAATGGAGTGCTAACTAGTTTTGCGCTACTCATCGCAAACCTTTCTAGCATTTTTTCAACATAACCCCGTTGAGATAGCCATAGTCTCCTTGAGTCTCTGTCCCTGCAAATTTCCATTCCAAGAATTTTCTTTGCAGCACCTAAATCTTTAATATCAAATTCCTGACTCAATAAAGTTTTCAAACCGATAACATCATCCATGTTCTTCGCAGCAATCAACATATCATCAACATACAGTAATAGAAAAATAAAAGAACCATCATCAAGGCTCTTAACATAGACACAACAATCATACTCACATCGGTTGTAGCCAATCTTGATCATATAAGAGTCAAACCGTTTATACCACTGTCTCGGAGACTGTTTCAACCCTTACAAAGATTTCTTCAATCTGTAAACTAAATGCTCGTTTCCAGGTTGAGTGAAACTTTCAAGTTGCCGCATGTAGATCTGCTCCTCTAAATCACCATGCAAAAAAGCAGTTTTAACATCCATATGCTCTAAATACAAATCCCAACTGGCCACCAATGCAAGTACTGCTCGGATTGAAGTGTGCCTGACCACAGAAGAAACATTTCATCATAATCAACTCCTTTCTGCTGTGAAAAACCCTTTGCTACCAAACGAGCCTTGAACTTGAACTTCTCCCCCTCTTTTTCTGTTACTGCTGGTTTCTTCTTATACACTCATTTGCAACCAATCGGCTTTTTACCCTCAGGAAGGTGAACCAACTCCCATGTACGATTATGATTCAAAGACTCCATCTCCTCAACCATGGCTGTCATCCACTTGTCGTTTTCCTGACTAGTAACAGCATCATGAAAATTAACCGGATCATCACTGCTAACAATAAGTGCAAAAGAGACCAAGTCTTCAAAACCCAATCTACTCGGAGGCTTTATATTCGTCCGTCTCACCCTATCTCTGGCGAGACTATAATCCTACAAATCATCCGTAGTGGAACCACCAGAAGTCGGTTGAGAAGTTTCTGGTTTCTCAACTGGAAACTGCTCGAAAGACACGAAATCCACCACTGTCGTGTCTTTCTTCTGTTGCAACATGGATTGTTCATCAAAAATAACATCTCTACTGATCACAATTTTCTTCGCAACTGGATGCCATAACTTGAATCCTTTGACACCTTTCTTGTAACCCAAAAAAATGCACTCCTTCGATTTTGCATCAAGTTTGAATCTCTCATCAGCAGGTACATGCACATAAGCAGGACAACCAAAAATCCGTAAGTTATCAAAACTAACATCATGACCAGTCCATACCTCTTCTGCAACTTTCCCAGCCAATGATGCCTTGGCGATCTGTTGATAAGATAACACGCCATGTTAACAGCCTCGGCCCAGAAGTGTTTGGGAAGCCCCGCATTCAACCGCAAACATCTGGCTCTTTCATTCAACGACCTGTTCATCCGTTATGCAACACCATTCTGTTGTGGTGTCTTGCGCACTGTAAAATGTCTCTTAATCCTGTGCTCCTTACAGAAGTGTACGAACTGTGAATCTGTGTACTCCGTACCATTGTCAGACCGCAAACACTTGATTTTTCGTCCTGTTTGGTTTTCTACCTCAGCTTTCCACAGCTTGAACTTCTCAAAAACTTCAGATTTCTGTTTTAAAAAATACACCCAAACTTTCCGTGAAAAATCATCAATAAAAGTAACATAATACCTAGATCCACCCAAAGACGATGTCGTGGAAGGCCCCCATACATCATAATGCACATAATCAAGAATCCCTTGAGTTGTGTGCCTCACAGTCTTGAAACGGACTTTAGTCTGTTTACCAAGAACACAATACTTGCAAAAATCGAGCTTACAGCTTTTGACACCATGCAACAGATTTCTTTTGTGTAATTATATCATACCACGTTCACTAAGATGAGCAAGACGTATATGCCACAGTTTTGTAGTATCATCACAGGACTCAACAGAATGAACTCCACCTGCAACGGTACTCCCTAACAATCTATAAATATTTCATGTAGTCATCTTTCCTTTCATCACAGTCAAAGCACCTTTAACAATCCGAATGGTTTCCCTATCTTCATCAGCCTTAGGGATAAAATCATTCTTGTGCAAAGTGCCCAAAGAAATCAAATTCTTCTTCAAATTTGGGATATGTCAAACACCACTCAACGTCCGAACAGAGCCATCATACATCTTAATTCTGACATCACCAATACCAACAATATTGCAACATCGATCATCACCCAAATAAACAGAACCAGAATTAACCGACCTGTATGTCAAAAACCATTCCCTATTTGGCGTGATGTGATAAGAATATCCAGAATCAAGAATCCACTCATCTGTCAATTGAGTCGTTGAAATAGAAAGCATATCACCCTAACTGCAATCAGAATTGTCATCCTCGACCACGTTCACAGACTTGGATGAAACATCACGCTTCTCATCAGTCTGCTTTTTCAACTTCGGACAGTCTCGCTTCATATGTCCCACCTCCTTGCACTTGTAAAAAGTGAATTGTCTTCTTATCCCTAGATTTGGATCTGGAATTCCGCTTGCCAGACCCTGCCTTCTCTGGCTTCCGTCCACGGTCTCGATTACCCTTGACATATAAGCTATCGGCTTGAGAGTTTTCCCCTGCATTCTGCTTCCACTGGTTGTGAGCCAACAAGGCTGCAGTAATCTCCTCAACGTTGATAGTCTCTTTCCCATATGTAAGAGTAGTCACCATGTGTTCGTAAGAGGGAGGTAACAAACACAACAAAACCATCGCTCTGTCTTCATCCTCGATTTTTATATCAAGCCGAGCCAAATCAGAAACGATTTGACTGAAGACATTCACGTGTTGCGCCAAATCATGATCGTATCGCATCTTCAGCCCATACAGCCGCTGCTTTAGATACAGTTTTGTCGTTAAGGATTTGGACATAAACTGACTTTCCAACTTCCTCCAAATTTCGTCTAGAGACGATAGATGCATGACGTGATACATAACCTCGTCCGCCAAGCATAATCGTATGGTTCTTGCCGCTCTTTGTTGCAATTCTTCCCAATCTTCCTCCTCCATCGACGCCGGCTTTGTAGGTCGTAAAGCCTTCAGGATCCCCTGCTGCGCCAACAGATCTTTCACCCTCGTTTACCATAATCCGAAGTTACCCAGACCATCGAATTTCACGACTTCAAATTTTGCTCCTGACATCTGATACCAATTGTTGATAAATCGGGAAAAGTAAACGAAAGAACACAAGAATTTTAACGAGGTTCGGCAATGTGCTTACGTCTTCGGTGCCTAGGCGGTGCTAGAAAATTTTTATTCAATTCTCATAGGTTTAGGTTACATCTCTATTTATAATAGAAAACCCTGGTACATAATTACAAAATTAACCCTGTACCGTATCGCGAGGCTGCGCCCCCGCACCCCCAACCCACATAATCGTAGCCCCCTCTACGAGACTTTCTTTGTAAGGACAGTTGATGTTCGTTGCGTTTGCTTCGCTCACTCCGCTCCATCCCCTGTCCTCTTTACCGGTATATTTATGAGCCATACCTTACAATGGGTAATTCATACCCTAAACATTTAATTTACACATAACATTTATATATCATAATCATCGTCAATTATCTTTCTTTAACATATAAACATCATATTCCTCATCTAATAAATATCATAACTATCATACCAATTGTAATAAAGTTGACTTATTTCTAGCATTTATAGTAACCTATAACATAGGAGTAACATGAAAACATAATGTATGACAAGTTTTATATGTTGACAGTATGCACTACTTGCAAAGAAATATTATTTTGTATTAATATACATACTTAAATATTATTACATTTATACCACTAGAAAATAGACTCAAATATGAATCTAATTATATAAGTAAATTTTTCTAGTTCATCTTATACAATTTATAGTGATTTTTCGAAGTTAACATACAAAGATGTTTTGAGAAAAATCTGTTGTCATTCTCTCTGACCTATCCTCAATTAAAAATTCATATCTTTTTGTATACCTATCGAAGTCAGTATCCATTTGTTTTAAATGAAACTATACTAGCATACAAATCCAACGGTGTAAAAATCATCCTCTAATCATTTTTTTATAATTTATGATGATTTTCTAAACTTACTATTCAGATCACAAATCTGGGCAGGTTTCACTAACTTATATTTTCCGCTTATTCACTAATTCAATTAGAATATTAACTGAAAATATTTGTATGAATCACAATTCACATAATATTTAGAAGTTACTTCTTACCATAGTAATTCCGTCACTCGCTCATCGCAAGCCAATATTTGCTCGATAACACAAATACTAATTAAATATGCACTCACTTGGTGTCCTTAGCTTGTAAACATTTATAGCACTTCATATTACGTCATTAAGCTTCTCTTTAACTTTAATATTGCTTGATATTGATTTCAATCATAATCTAAATGAACACTATTTACAAAACATATGCATTTCAAACCATATGTTAGAATCATACTAACATAGGCACACAATAGAAAATAAATTCCTAAAAACCTTTCAATGCTCATTCGATACGAATTTCATATCACATCATCAATGTTGACCTTAATACTTCAAATTGACCAATAAATCCCTTTTTATCCAAATTCACCCAAACTTCACATAATATTTTTCAACTTTCTATTTTAACTACCATTTATGAATTCTCTTAGAATTCATATCAACTTTCCATTTTATTCCAAATAGTCATTTGTCGTTTAGCTTCAATTCAAGTTTCAAACAACTTAATTAAATTTCCAGCATCTAATTTTCAGCCCAATACCTCAACAACTCCAGTATTACCACTTAAGTCACTAACTTTCTCAATATTTTCCATTTAGTACTCAAACTTTGTAAACTTTCCAAAATAATCAAATTTCACATTCTAACATCAAATTCAATATTCTAACTTTCAATTCCAACATAGTACATCATCTTTCTAACATTTTCACATAAACCCCATAATTTTTCATAACTTTTGAATAGGTCCCCTAACTTTCATAAAATTACAAAAATGACCCAAATAACTTTCTAAAGCTTTTAGAACTTTTCAAACATCATTTCTTAGCCTAGGAAAAATTTTCACAATTTTCCCCAATTAATTCCTTAGGGCCAAATATCACAGTGCTTAGGGTTCTTGATTTTCACTTGATTAAAGCATGGATTCCACCTCTAAATAACATTTCAAGGCTTCTACAATCAAAGCCCTAACAGAATTTAACCAAATCACAATTTTCTAAAAACCCTAGGTCATGGTGGTGCACATTTTGGGGTTGGAAGAAACTGAAAATTTATGATTTTTCTTCAATTAAAACATAATACATTTGGCTTAATCTAATATAAATAAATTTAAAATTCATTTAATGTGAAATTATCATTTTACCCTTAATGTAAAATGATAATTTCAACTTGCCATTTCATTATCATCCCTTTTAATATTCCAAAGTAAAAGATGAACAATTAAAAATCCACTTTCCACCTTTTCCCTTACAATTTTTCAAAAACTATAATTTAGTCACTAAATTTTCCAATTTTAGTTAAATATGTAAAATCAACTTGAATTCCACGGATCCACATTGCATTTCATTATTCTAAAATTTAGAAATAAAATTTACAACCTTTATATATCATCTTTCAAATTTTCTAAAATTCTGGTTCGATCCGATTATCCGATTTTTGTTCGGACTTTACTACTTTATAGCTTTTAGCAAATATTTCAGATCAAAATTATGATTCCCACGAAAATATCATTCATGGGGTTGAAATATTCATTTACGATGTCAAAATACCTAACTTTTAAAAATTACCCTTTTGGTCCTAAACTTTTCTAATTTTCTACTTTGGCCACTAAACTTTTAAAATTTATGTTTTGGTCACTAAACAAAATTTGGGGTATTACATATATATATAGATAATGTTATCAAATGTTTTTTCTTTATTAATCTAGATAAGTACAATCATTTGACATTGAACGCTCATACTCTTGTCACTCATGAAGTTCGAACGCTGAACTTAGAAATAATATAATTTCTTTATCATCGAGGTCACTTGGTTCATGCTAACATTTTCAATGTTAGATAAAGTATATAGCTTATATATTAATGTGTTATATCAACCAGAAGTGTTGAATGTTAACTGACGATTTTCACCTAAATAAGAGTCATTTTAATTACAAGATAGATGATATTTATTTATTGTAACACTCTGAAACCTGAGTTAGTAGTTGGATTAACTAGAGATCCAATTTTGAGTCCAAAGGATTTATTATAAATAGCTTGGATCAGGTTTATTTAGAATTGGGTTGAGTTGGGCCCAAAAGAATTATTAGGGTGATGATAATTTAAAGAATTTGAAAGTGTAGGAACCTAAAGTGTAGTTTACCCATTTTGATTGAAGCTGAAATCCCCTTCCATTTTATATCATTTCACGTAAACCAAACCACCATAATATCTTACCAAACCATCCTCTCATTCCTTCTATTATTTTCCATTTCCTCTTCTTTTCAAAGCCAAGTTTCAAGCTTTTAATCTTAGTTTGGTTTAGTCAAGGTAAGATTATGAATCCTCATCCTCCAAGTTTCAATCTAAGCTCCATTTTGCAAGTTTTAGATTTAGTTTCCAAAATGAGTTTTTGCGAGGTTTAAGAAAAATATTGGATTTTTAGTTGTTGTTGATATATTCAAGTTTAGGAGTGTTCTTACCATTATTTCCATCACTTAGTTCACTCAAATTTCTTTTCTTACTCTTGAAACGTTAAACAAGGTGGGTGAATGCTCCAAGGCTAATGAGAAAGATAAAGCTCCCATTGAGAGAGTTGAGGCTTTCATTTTAGCAAAGAAATCAAGGTAACCAAACTTACAACTCATTTAACTAGTTACTGGGTCATTAGAAGTAATGAATAGCATGAAAGTTATGAAATAAGCTTGATGATCATGTTCATGTTAATGTTAGATACTATGATTTATGTTTTTTAATATGTTATAAAGTCTTATTTATGACCCCCAATGATCACATAAGACATTAATAATAATTGGGAACCTCATTATAGTAATGTGGGTGGATTTTAGAGAAAATTTTGAGCCTAAGTAAGGATATTTCTAATAGGGGTATCAGTACTATTATAAGAAAAATATCGATATTATTCTCAGGAATTGTAAAATTTGACTTAGTATTAACAGGAGTATCGATACTGGGGAATTTTTTAAAACATTGAAGCTAAAATTAGTATCGGTACTCATGGGTGTATCGTTACCCAAGGGTAGAAGCATCAATACTCCCCATAGGAGTATCGATATTGAGATTATTTTTAAAATATCGAAGCCAAATCTAGTATCGATACCCCATATAGCATCGGTACCCTAGATTAGAAGTATCGATATTAGTCGATGAGTATCGATACTAACCCCCTTTCAAAACATATGATAATGGAGTAAAGTATCGATACTTAAGGCAAATTATCGATACTAAAGGGTCAGTGTCGATATTGAAAGGCCAATAACGATACCATCATATATTTTAAGTTAAGGAATTTTAAGGGTTTGTAATAGGGAAATGAGGTTCCCAAGAACCCTATAATTACTCTCAAATAAGACTACAATAGGGATGACAATTTAACACGACTTCGATAGGAGCGTATTTTTTAATATTTTCAGGTTCGGGTTAGGTTTGGTGAATAAAATTCTCATGTTCAGGTCGGAGTTAAGTTTGGGGTCATAAATCTCTGACCTGACCCGACCCAAACTGAATATTTTTAATTATATTATATAATTTATGTATTTACAAAATTCCCACTCTATATATATAGTAAACTTTAGGGTTTCTCCCACTCCATTTTTTCCTTCTGTTGCATAACATAGCTTCTCTCTCAGGTTTTGTTTCCTTCCTCTCTTGAATCTGAAAATTTTATCTCACTATCCCCGCTCCATTTTTTTAACTTTGGCTTTTATTTCCTTATCTAGATGGTCAACATTCTCTTCAAAGTTAGGATCGGAGTCGGATTTTTGTTTTATTTTCGGAGTCAGGTTCAGGTCGAATTAAATAATATTAAAGTCAGAGTCGAGTCGGAGTTGGGTTATGACTATACTGTATCGGGTCGGAGTCGAGGAGGTAAAAAACTGACTCGATCCAACCCGTTTACATCTCTTATTAAAAGTGGGAACAACAATAATGCTAAATCAAACGTATAAATGAGATAAAGTAAGGACAAATAACACTAGCCTTGTTTGATGCCTAGGAAAATATTCGAATACCCAGTTCCTTTAGTTCAAGGTGTCGAAGTATAGAATTAGTCTTAATATCCTTAGGTAAGGCACAAGGCCCTTAAAACTGATTAGTTATGGCACAAGGTCTAACACTCGCAAGAGGTGAGCTAGTCGGGGGTGTGGTGTCCGATGTAAAGATCTTGGTGGCCACGTCCTCGATAGACTTGTAACATCCTTAATATCGGGTTAGTGACTAAATTGAAATATTTCAAAAATTATTGATCAAAGTAGATAAATTGAAAGTTTGGGGACTCACATAAAAAATGTTGTGTAGGATTTAAATATTAAAGAAGGAAATATAGAAGGGTAAAATGGTAATTTGATGGAAAGATAATTTAAGCGGGGATATATATGGGTTACACGTGGGAATGAATGAGAAAAATGAAGTTTTCTAGAGTTCTCTTGTTCATCCTCTTCTAGCCGTGAGCTCAAGCTTGATAAGGTGAGTTTTCTAGACAGTTAATTATTCATTAAATTTAAGTTGGGTTTATGATTCTTAAGTGATACTTAAGCCTAAGGAAGGCTTAAGCTAGCATTAAAACAGAGAATAAAGGAATTGGGAGGAATTAAAGTTAAGGAGTTTTTAAGTGAAATTTTGATGATGAGTTAATAAGCTAAATTGGAAGATAAATTTGACTTGTCAAATATTGAATTAAGAAATATGAAGTGTTAAAATTGGATTTAGATCACGTTGGAATTTGAGTGAGATTCTTGAATTTTATGTGGAGGATTGAATTTTGAAGTTTAAGAGATATTGAATGGGTATAAATTAGTTTAAGTAGGTGTATGCAAGTTAGGGATATTAAAGGACGTGAAAGATGAAGAGTTGAGATAAAAAGAGAGTGAATTTTGTGCTTAAAATGGAATTTCTAGGTTATGTGCATCGATGCATCTTCAATGTGTATCGATGCACTCTCAAATAAATGAACATCGAATGCAATTAGTGCATCTATGCATGAGGAGTGCATCGATGCACCCCTTAGAATAAAAACATCGAATGTGATTTGTGTATTGATGCATAGTTAGTACATCGATGCACAAGTTAAGGAATGTACCGATGCACTACAGAGTGTACCGATGCATACCTTAAATTAAAGATGTAATCAGTCTTTCTTCTAGTCTAAGGAGTGAGCAATTAGAATATATCAATTAGAATACTAATATGGATCCATGTATGATTATGTAGATACCGAAATCGAGCAAGCTTTGTGTTGAAAACATTTTTATGTTTCGATATAACAAATTAAGTTAAATCAATTTTAAGATTTTACAAAAGATTTTCTAAGTATATTCGATATAATTATTCGAATATCAAAATATTACTCCAAGTCTTTCAAAGTTCATTTTAATCCTTACTCAAGTGTAAAAATATTTTAATCTTTTAAACAAATTTACAAAGTCAAGCCTTAATCGAGTAAAAAATAATTTCTTAATTAAAATCAAACCAAAATGGGCAGATTACCCAGAGGGAACTGATTCCCCCCCAGGGGGTACCGATTCTCCCCTGAATGGTTTGGCTCCGAGAAATAACATATTACTTGGAGGGAACCGATTCCCCCCCAAGGGGGTACTGATTCCCCTATTCAACGGTCGAAATATTTGAATTTATACACTGCAAAAACCGATTCCCTACAAGGGGGAACCGATTCCCCCCACGCTCCAAGCAGTTTTATTAATTGTTTTCACACTTAAACGGCTCCATTAACTCAACTAACCATGCCCAATGTTCAGAATCAATTGAAGGAGTATTTAAACAAGCTTAGAAGCCATTGATCAATAACAAGAAACAACAATCAATAACAATCAAGAGAGAATCAAAGAGAAAGCATCAAACCTCAAGTTTGAGCATTTTTAAGCCTATTTCATTCAATATTCAATTTTTCTTTCAAGAAAACTTATTGTGCTCAATTGTATTATTCTTGAGTGTTCTTTATTTTTTTCTAGAATTGTGCAAACATTCAGTAAATCCAAGATTTTCAAATTCAGCTCCATGATCACTCCGAACACTAATTATAGAGTAACATTTTTCGTTTTGGATTACTTTTGAAAACGTGATGAATTTTTCTAATACTTCATCTTTAGTACTTAAGAATAGAACCCAAGTATATCTAGAATAGTCATATACCAAAACAAATGCATATTGTTTTCTACCCAAGCTAGTGGTTCTAGATGGCCCAAAAAGATCTAAATGGATCAATTGTAATACTTACTAATGGATACATCATTATTGGATTTAAAAGAAATTCGCTTTTGTTTTCCTTTAGCACAAACATCACAGATTTTATCATTATCAAATTTTAGTTTAGGCAACTCTCTTACTAAATCTCCTTGAATTAGCCGTTGCAAAACACTCATACTAGCATGTCCTAGTCTCCTATAGCATAACCAACTATCATGCTCATCCTTAGCAACTAGGCATAAATTAGTCATATCTATGGAATCTAAATGCACCATGTAAATGTTTCCTATTCTATGACCAACAAGCATAATCCGATTAGATGCAATGTCAATAACTTTACAACCATTAGTTTCAAACAATATATTGAATCCCTTATCACAAAATTGACTAATACTCAAAAGATTATGCTTTAATCCATTCACATATAAAACATTCTTAATTTGTATGGAAGAGGTATTACCTATAGTGCCTATACCTTCAATGTGAGCTTTTGAATCATCACCAAAAGTCACTTCTTCTCCAGTTTTGGCGTTAAGCTCTATGAACCGGCTTTTGTCTCCGGTCATGTGTCTTGAGCATCCACTATCAAGGTACCATGAGTTTGAATTTGTTTCCCGTGCCTTGTAGCAATGAAACTTTTCCTACAAACATAGATTAATTTTTTATTTTTGGTACCCAATTTCTTTTGTGTCCATATTCATTAGTTTCCAAAATCCTAGTCCCCTTTGGTATCCATTTGTGTAGGATATCCTTATCTTTAGTAGTAATGAGTCCTTTAGGAACCCATATACTTCTAATGATTTTTCTATTAGAGGTTCTTTGGGGACATCTATGCTTTTAGTTTTTAAAACTTTTTCTAACAAAGTTGGTTTTTGAATTTTCTCCTTTTTCAAAACGTTTTGATCCAACTTTATCAAAAGAAGTTTTAAGATCATCAATTTTCTTTTGATGATCATCATTGACCTTTGAAAGTAAATTTTGCAAATCCAAATTTTTCTTTTTAAACTCTTCTAGTTTGATTTGGAAATCTTTGATTCTACTTTCAAGATCATTGTTGGTCTTGGATATGATCTTATTTTCATTTTTCAATTTTGAAACATCATTTTTATATTTTAAAAATAATTTCTCATAATCCGAAGCTAACCCATTATATTCCTCTAATAACTCATCATAAGATAAATCATCTAATTCAAATGAGTTATAGGTTACCTTAGAATCTTCCCCGAATGCCATCAAGCACAAGTTTGCTACTTCTTGTTCCTCTTCATCAGAACCTTCTTCATCGCTCCATGTAGCCACATGAGCCTTGTGCTTATTCTTTAATTGACTCTTTCTCTTCAATTGTGGGCAATCATATTTGACATGCCTCAACTTTTTGCATTCATAGCAAATGATCGGGTCTTTCTCTTTTGGTTCATTTTTGAAGCCTTCATTTCGTTTAAATTTTCTTCCTCGGTTAGGCCTCATCATTTTTCTGAACCGTTTGGCAAACAATGTCATTTCCTCATCATCGTCATCTTCATCCAAATCACTATCTATCTTTTGTTGATTTGAGAGCAATTCCTGCGTTCTTCTTCTTCTCCATCTCCTTCTTTGACTCGTCCCTTTTCTCAAGGTCTTCCTCTTCTTTAAACATAATTTCATGTGTGAGGAGAGAGCCAATAATTTCATCGAGGGTCAAGGATTTTAAGTTCTTAGCCTCGATGATCGATGTCTTCTTTGATTGCCAAGCTTTTGGAAAAGAGAAAACTAACTTCCTTAAAAGCTTGTCATTTGGAATGATTTCTCCATATGATTTGAGACTATTGACAATTGTGTAGAATCTATCCGTCATAGCTTTGACATCTTCATTCGGTTTCATCCTAAAATTTTCATAGCTATGGGTTAGAATACTAATTTTAGATTCTTTTACCTCGTTTATGCCTTCATGAGTGACTTGTAGTTTGTCCCATATCTCCTTGGTGGTTGTGCAAGATGAAACTCTCATGTATTCATCTAGTCCAAGAGCATAAAAGATAATATGGATAGCTTTGGAGTTGAGCTGAAACATTCTTGTCTCTCCTTCACTCCACAATCTTGGATGAGTAGAAGGTTTGATGCATCCATATTCTATGATATTTCATGCTCCCATGTCACTTGCTTGAATGAAATACATCATCATATTCTTCCAATAAGCATAATTAGCTCCATTGAAGAAATGAGGCTTGTTGACGGGAAATGAATCAAGACTGAAGTCGGAGTTTGAAGTAGAGGCCATTGATGACTTAATAATTAATGTAACTCTTCCCGAATCGACTCAAGAGGTGATTAAACCTTCAAATGAGTGAGGCTCTGATATAAATTGTTGAGTTAATCGATCGACGGAATCTGCAAAGAATGGGGTGAATTGGCAATTAAAAAGTTGGTGGAAGCTTTTACAGAAAATTGAAAGAAGTTGCACATCGATTTAGAGTGGTTCGACTTTCTCAACCAAAGTCTACGTCCACTACCTTAGCTATCTACACTAAGGATTTTTAACAAATTCACTAATTTGTTCTTTCTTTTTAGGACAAAAAGTAACCTTACAACTCCCTCAAGAATTATACCCCAATTCTTGAGCACACTCTTTTTCAAAGAGAAATACACAAATTTGCAAACTTACAAGGAAAACCTCACAAGGAAATAGGTTTGCACAATTTTAGAACAAGATAAGAACACTCAAAGATAATAACAAATGAGCACAAATTGTGTTCTTGAAAGCAAAATGAATATTGAAGGAAAATTGGCTTGATTTGCACAAACTTGATGTTTGATGCTTTCTCTCTTGTTTCTCAATAATTTCTTGTTATTTCTTATTGATCAATGGCTTCAGAACTTGTTTAAATACTCCTTCAATTGATTCTGAACGTTGGGGATGCTTAGTGGAGTCAATAGAGCCGTTTAAGTATGAAAACAATTAATAAAATCAGTTGGGAGCGTCAGTGCATCGATGCATGCACAAGGTACATTGGTAAATCAAGTGTAAAATTCAAATATTTTGACCGTTGGACCCTTAGTGCATCGGTGCACTCTTAGTGCATCGATGCATGAAATGCATTCGATATTTCAAAATAGCCTGAGTGCATCGATGCATGGCTTGTGCATCAAAGCATCAAATGCACTGAGTGCATCGATGCATGGTATGTGCATCGATGCATAAAATGCATTCGATGTTCAATTTATTCATTGGTGCATCGATTCATGGATTGGTGCATCGGTGCATCACTTTGAAAAATTGATTTTAGGCTTGATTTTGGTTCAAAATACTTTGTGAAAATTGTTTAAAAAATATTTTAAGTATAAAACACAATTTTACACATTTAGTAAGGTTTGAAATTGATCATGAAAGACTTGGAGTAATATTTTGATATTCGAGTAATTAAATCGAATATACTTAGAAAATCATTTGTAAAATCTTAAAATTCATTTATACTTAATTTGTTATATCGAAACATCAAAATGTTTTCAACATAGGACTAGTTTTAATTAGTTCTAGGTTGAACATTATATCGGGCATTGATTGTTTAGTGTTTAGAAACTAGATTTTACAACTAATTTCATCAAAAAAAAGGAACAATTTTTCAAAGTTTTCTGAGAATTTTGAAATAAAAAAAATATTTTCAAAAATTAATGATGTTTTTATTCAATTATGTTGTCTTTCATGAAAACTATACGTATTAAGACTTTCAAACTTTATTTTTCAATAGTTTTTCAAAACTTTGCCCATTGGGATTATTTTAGAGAACCTTGAAATATCGAGGACTCATTTGAGTTTTGGGATTGATATTTGTTGCATACATGTGTTTAAAATTGCAGGTTACTCTTTACATTCTGATTATCTTACTTCATATCTCACAAACTTTCTAGACCTTCCTCTAGTCAATCAAACCAACCTCCTAACTCACCTCCAAATCCTCCTCCTATCCAATAAATTCCTAATCTTAATCCCGAGATCCAAATATGACTATTCGTAATTCGTGCTTTAATGAACCTAGTCGTAGACAAAATCTTTTCTTTAGGTATTCTCAATACTGTGAGTCTTACAAAATCCGGGAAGAATGAATTCATCTCTTCAAGCCATGTTAGACATCAATTTTCGACATCTTCCTACCCTACAAGAGTGGAAATTTGATAAACTCTTCGAACTTAAACCAATAGTTTATCATCAACGTGTTCGTATCTTCTACTATAATGTTGTTTGCATTCAAAACCGGGCTTAAACCGCAACCATAGGAATACGATCCTATCTTCTAGGAAAATTCTTTTACATTGACCCGGATTACATAGTCAACGTATTAGGATTAGATAATGTAGGCTTAGACAATGAAAAACAAATGGTAGGTTCTCAGTATAAACGAAGGGATAGTGCGAGTGTTTTAGATCTCCATGATCGTTTTCTTCATCTTATGATCTCTTGGTGGTTTCGACCATCCGGAGGTAGATACTCCACTCTTCGAGCCTTGGATCTCTTTTGGCTACATTGCGTCCAAAATAATCTTAAAATAAACCTACCTCAAATTATCTTTACCGAAATTGTTGAAACCGTAAACCTTGTTCCTAATAGGAAACTCTGTTCATCTCTAGTTTACGGTTGTATTCTGAGTAATATGTTTTCTAAAGCCGAGCTTAGGGTTGGCCTTGATGCTATTTTTCCACTCAAAAACCAAATCAATATCTTTTCTTTAACTAAATCGGGATGGAAGATCAATGAAGAAACAGGTCTATAGGTTCGTACTAGTGAGCAACCTCCGGAAGCTGACGAAGCCGACGATGAGCCGGAGCAGCACGAGGAACAAGCACAGCAAGAAGATCAAGTTCCTCCATACTTCCCATCATTTATGGAGAATCTTGATATGAGGTTTGCATCCATCGAATCTCATCTGACTGCTACCAACGAAACGATGAACCGTCGTTTCGACACTTTGGACGAGAGGGTCGATGCACTTTCATGTGATGTGACCAACATTTGGGCACATTTATCTCTTCTTGGTCCATCGATGGATGATTAGGCCTTATTTCTTGCTTAGCTTTATTGGATAAAAACTGCAAACTTATTGTTTTCAACATTTCTAATGCTCTTAGATTGTTTTTTCTTTGGTTGTTGATGTTTGAATTTGTTTGATATTTTGTTTTGGATGATTTGAACTTATCTATATATGTGGATTTGCTTAATTTTGTGCATCATTTACATCATGTTAGATATATGACCAATTTCACCATTTCACATTCGTTTATGAATATTGATTATGAAACTAATGGCTAACGTCTTCTCTTGATTGTGATCTTAGTAGCTTAAAATTTCTAAATATCAATTGGCTAATTTTTCAAAACCTTGTTTAAAAACGTTTTAGAGTCCTTTTGATTTAACAAAAAGGGGGAGAAGTGTTAAAGTAAAGGGGAGTAATTTCAAAACTTGATTTCAAAATTTCTTTTCAATTAGAAAATCTTAAAATTACTAAAATGTTTTGTTATATCAAAAAGGGGGAGATTGTTGAAAACATTTTGATGTTTTGATATAACAAATTAAGTTAAATCAATTTTAAGATTTTACAAAAGATTTTCTAAGTATATTCGATATAATTATTCGAATATCAAAATATTACTCCAAGTCTTTCAAAGTTCATTTTAATCCTTACTCAAGTGTAAAAATATGTTTTAATCTTTAAACAAGTTTAAAAAGTATTTCGAGTCTTAATCGAGTCAAAAATCATTTCTTAATTAAAATCAAACCAAAATGGGCAGATTGCCCAGAGGGAATCGATTCTCCCCCAGGGGGTACTGATTCCCCCCTGAATGGTTTGGCTTTGAGAAATAACAGATTTCTCGGAGGGAACCAATTTCCCCCTGTTCAACGGTCGAAATATTTGAATTTTTACACTACAGAAATCGATTCCCTACAAGGGGGAACTGATTCCCCCCACGCTCCAAGCAGTTTTATTAATTGTTTTCACACTTAAACGGCTCCATTAACTCGACTAACCATCCCCAACATTCAGAATCAATTGAAGGAGTATTTAAACAAGCTTAGAAGCCATTGATCAACAACAAGAAACAACAATCAACAACAATCAAGAGAGAATCAAAGAGAAAGCATCAAACCTCAAGTTTGAGCATTTTTAAGCCTATTTCATTCAATATTCACTTTTTCTTTCAAGAACACTTATTGTGCTAAATTGTATTATTCTTTAGTGTTTTTTCTTTGTTCTAGAATTGTGCAAACATCTTGCCTTGTGAGGATTTTCTTGTAAGTTTGCAAAATTTGTATTGTTCTCTTTGGGAGAGAGTGTTCTCTTTTGGAGAGAGTGTTCTCAAGAATTTGGGGTATAGTTCTTGAGGGATTTGTAAGGTTACTCTTTGTCCTCAAAAGAAAGACAAATTAGTGAATTTGTGGAAAATCCTTAGTGTGGATAGTTAAGGTAGTGGACGTAGACTTTGGTTGAGAAAGTCGAACCACTCTAAATCGTTGTGCAATTACTTTCAATTTTCTGCAAAAGCTTCCACCAAATTTTTAATTACCAATTCACCCCCCTCTTGGTCGATTCCATCGATCAATTAACTCAACACTTTGGAAAGATCACCAAGTTAGAATCTGATCGAAAAGAAGAAAGTCATAGGAATAATTAATAGTCAGTGAGGCCAAGGTGAGGGCATACGAATATTAAATATGACTCGATGAGAAATTAGACTTGCGATAAGTTTGTTTCCTACATGTTGAAATATATGATTGCATGAGTAGAATAATGATTAGGATTGATGTTGTGTGATATGACTTATATGCATTAATATGAGTATATGTTTGTCATGATATATGTGTGTTATTGGTTATTGCATATGTTATATGATATATGTGAATATATGTTATGGTAACTGTGAATGAGTATAAAGATACATATGATAATATAAGAATTTATGAGAAGATATAGGACTATGAGTTACTTGAATATATGACTTATGCGATATTAATATGTGAAATGATATACATGCTATATGAACACATGAGAAGTGTTATAAGATAAGTGACATATGAATATGAAATCATATGAACATTGATATGTATATGTGAATATGTGAAATGATAACTAATCATGCCCATGTTATATGTCATGAGGGCTAGAGGTATAGTTGGCATGCCAAGAGTCGAGGGTTTTACGTGGTCCTTTGGGACATAGTGGTCCTTCAGGACATAGTGGTCCTTCGGGACATTTCATAGTAGTCCTTTGGGACAAATTCATATGCCCCTAGTGGGACTCCATACGAGTTGTGGTGACAACATAATGCACAACCTCAATAGACTCACATATCTACAGTTCTCACATGTGTACATGGGCTAATAAAGAAATAACATGTGTTGTATATGCCTTGTGATATGAATTGTATTATTTATATGATGATGTATGTATTGCTAGGTTAAATGAATCAGATGTTGATTAAAAAGGTTAGGTATAAGAGGCTATAATTACAAGATATAGATGATAGTAAGGATTGTGATGGAAACAATGTGCGATAGGTATATGTATACCTTACATTATATTTAATGTTATATTGTTGGTATGGTATTACAAGATTACATGTTCATGCATGTTTAAATAGCTAGAGTTTTCTTCTATATTTTATTATGCCTTACTAAGTCTATGACTTAGCGTGTAAGTGATTTACACGTAGGTACCGAAAAGCAATAAGAGTTGCCCTAGTATTGGCGGAGCAGCATATCTTCACTCAAGGATCAGATCATAAGAAAATCATTCGTATGTGTTTTGTTGAGTTAAAAGTTTTGGCATGTACAAAAGGGTAATTTATGCATGCTCTGATCAATTTTGTAATGTGCCGAACATAGTTATGTAAATATGGTTTTTGTGTTAATAAAAGTTTAAAGTTTCGTATTGTTTTATGGATGTGCAAGTTTTGAAAAGTCGATGTGGCACCTCAGACTCGTATCCGAGTCGGGTACGAGTTGGGGGTGTTACAAGACTAGAGGGCTACCAGAGGGATGCGTGAGCTCCGAGATGCAGAAATCCCTCAAACGCACCATGATGTCTACTATAGCGTAGAGAGTGAGTATCACATAGATACTCATTAATGATTGAATTGGGTAGATTCATAGTACTTTTACAGGTTGTTAAAGCATGATTTTAATGAATCCCTTTTAGTGTATTTTAGTTGTTAGTGTAACACTAGGCTAGTTAGCTCGGCGTTTGGAATTTGTTTCCTTACACAGATTCTTAGGTGGAGCACTTGAAGAACTTTTTATGCAGAGTAGATCCAGACCAAATCCAAGGCAGAGTACGTCATGTGTTCTTTTGTGGGCATTTATATTTGAAATCCTTATTTTGTATACTCGAGACATGATTTGATTTGAATGATGGTCTGTATATTTTAATTACTATTTATGGGAGCTCCTGAATATAAATTGTTTTGTATAAATGATGTTAAAGTTTTTATTATAATTTTATCATTGATTTTCTTATACAAATGGTCATTTTAAATTAAGAATAATTAAAAAAAATTGGTTAGCCACTTCGGTGGTTCCGTGTGGCACTCTCATCAGTCGATTATGTGTCGTATTGGTGTATGGTGTTACATTTATAATATTTTCTTAATAGTTGATAATCTATACACACACTCAAATTGCTTGAAATCTCAAGGGAAAACAACACTTCTTTTAACCATTAGGACCACACAATATTTATGATAATATATTTCAAATTTAACGAGAGAATAGCGTGTATATAATAATAATATTTTACTTAAATAATTAAATTATAACTTTAAAAATTTGATTCCTTTAATGATATTTATTCCCCCGTTACCAAAAAGCACAATGGTTTTGAAAAACAAGTCCATGAAAAAACAAATTTTCCTTTGGAACGTTTACATGCGTATAGCAACAACAACAACAAAAAAGGTACAACTTGAAGGACTTAGGCTCCACTTTCTCGGCTGATTTCACACTCCCTTCAACCTCGAAACATCTCAAAAGTCTCTGTGTTTACTCACGCAGAATCTAACTGTATAAAAAGGGCAACCCACTCATCGTTTTTAGCCCTATCTTGAGCTTTTGTATTCATGTGTTGTTTGTCCCATGAAAACTAAAAGGGGAAACTCTATTTCAACTCTCATAAAACAAGCTCAACAATCCTGCCATTTTTAGGCATTTGGTAAATGAATACGGAAGACCAGTGGGGATTTTGCGCTCATGAAGAGGTAAGCTCACGGATGGACCAAGGAGGTGCTTTGAACTTCTAGAAATTTCAAATCATCATATAGTTTATGTATTTTCTTTGTATTTCTCCTGATGATCTAATTTTCTGTATGGAATTTTGTAATTTCGTAACATCTGACAAAATCTTGCGATAGTACTATTAAGGTTACTTGTTTTGAACATTGAGTGTTTCTTGTTTGGGTCAAATTCTAACCTTTTTTCATTAAATTTATAGGGAATGGGGGATTTAAAGCATACCCTTTTGCTTACAACCTTGGAGCTAGAGGATACACTAATATCAGCTAAAGAGGAGATCACAAAGAGAGACCTTGAATCGATTCATCTCAAGGATGTTCTAAGCAAGACCATGAGAGAACGAGACAATGCTCGGCGTCGATGCCGGAACCTAATGCTGGAGAAATTTGTACTACTCGAGCTACAATCACAGCGCAAGCAAGTTCAGCATGAAACTGCTTCACTTCCTGGTGTTTCTAGCAGTGACGATGAGTCCAACTTGAGCTTAGTCTCGTCTCTGGATTCGGACTTGTTGCCGCAATCGTCAGCTGCCGCCGCCTTGAAACTAGCGGCTAGTAGGCCACTGCCTGAGAAAGGAAGGCTGTTGCAGGCAGTGAAGGATGCAGGTCCGCTCCTGCAGAACATTCTCTTGGCCGGACCACTTCCTCAATGGCAGCATCCACCGCCTCAACTTGTCGCCATCGAGATTCCACCGGTGGCTATTTCTTCCCCTAAGCAGCAACTCTTGAAACAAGAGTCTTTCAACAATGTTAATGTTTGTTTAGGCAAGTAGAGGGGTATAGAGAACTATGAAGACTTTGAATCTTCTCCCACACCAAGTACCACAAGGTCAAATTATGATTCTAGTCCCTCAACTAGACTCTAATTTGACATAATCTTTTTTTTCACTTTGGTAATGTCATTAGTTAGTATATATAATTAAGACATAATGTCAGGAAATGCCCATAACACTTGACTAAATAGTTATTTTGGTCCCTATTCTTTTTAAGAGTATGTTGGCCCCTATCATTTCATTTTAAAGTATAAGGGAATATTTTATTTTAAGACAAAAAGATCCCTATTTTGGATCACTAATTGTTTGTTGACTAACAGTTTTTTCTCAAAAATGTATCATTTTGTCCTAAAGAGAAATATTGATAGCCAAAATACTAAAAAAAATCAAAAATTACTATTTAATCAAATGTTATGGGCTTTTTTGATATTCTGCCAATAATTAAACGTTTTCAACTATTATCATTAATATGTAAATATGGATTTTTTTTCTAAAAAACCTTACGAACACGAAAAATTCATTAGAGTATTGTTTTTAAGAAAATTCACGGTCATCATTTTAACCGAAAAAGTTAATGACGTTATTTATTTAGACTAACTAATGACATTGTAAAAATAGAAAGATGGACTAATGTTAAGTTAAAGTATGTGGAATAAATCTTAAATCTAATTGTAATAGAAGGACTAAAACCATAATTTGACCCTCCACAAAACAATAACCAAGTTCATCCTAGAATTTCTAAGACTAGTTGTTGTCTTAGGAATCAATTGTTCTAACAACCCACCACCAATGTACTTCAATGAAGGCTTAGAGAGTTAGAATTAATGTCTTGCATGACTTTACAAATTATATATATTAATGGAATTGGACAAAGGAGTTCCAAAATTCCCAAATTTGAGAAAATTTATGTTTCAACTAAGTCAAATGTTTTGCCCTGTGCTATAGCGTTACTCCCTTCTCTTTGCCGTTTGCCTTTGTTGATATCAAAGTTGGTTTAACGATGGACGGAAAGGCATGACCATAACAAGCAATCATGGATCTTCAATAGTGCTTCTTTTTCCTTCATTCCATGGGCACACCTACCATTGATTGTCAACAGTTACGAGCTATCAGGTATTATTTGGATATGTAACTATCCCTCTCAATGATATTATTTTCAAAATTCGAAACTAAATTATCTCCTTAGAAGTTTGATGTATCTTACCATCTTATCTAATAGGAGTAATAATTAACGAGTAGAATATTTTTATCTACCCAATAGCAACATGTGATTGAAAATTATTATTTTATTATTTTGATGTTTTAATTATTATCTTTTATGTTTATTTATCCTTTCGTTCTCTTTGATTTTTTAATAATAAAATGCACATAATTAAAAAAAGTTATAATTGATCTAAATGATTGCAAAAAGAATATTAATAATCACGATAAATACGTTAACATCATAAATATGATTGTGATGACGATTTAAATTTAAGATATTTTTAGTAAGGGTTAAAGACATTAACCTGAAAAATTAGGGACAAAAAATTAGATGGTTCACATGGAGAGGGTCAAGGTCATTGTTTACTTTAAAACCAATTGAAGCAAGCATTTCATCGGAGGCCATAATCATGAAGGGCACATGCTGGTTTGCGCAACATTCACCGCAAAAAGGTCCCACACGTTTTCAATCACACTCTACTTGATTGCCCCAATTTTAACTCGAAACATTAGCCTACGGGTTACAAGTAGGGGTGTAAAAATACTAGATTCCGATGATTCGGATGACTTGATTTGCCGATCTGATAAAAAAATTCGGGTATTTTTTTAAAAAAAATATTCAAGTTTTGGGTCGAATACTCGATCTGATATTTTTTGGGTCGGATCTAAGTCACAAAATTATATTTTTTCGGGTACCCAGTTTCCTGAGTACTCGATTATAGTTATTTTTATATATAATAACATTATATATTTAGTTATTAATAATTTTATATATTAAATTAAACTAATAAAATTTAAAAAAAAACTCTAACAAAAAAAATACTTTTAAATTCTATGTTGATGTTGGAGTATGTAATTTGAACATTTAAATTTGCGTATTTTTTTTAATTAATAATTTGAAAATGATAAAAAAACTGGGTATTCGATTATCCAAATTAAGGGTATCCGATTATTGGATACCCGCAACATCCAGACCGAGACATTTTCCGACCAATCAAGTACCCAAGAACCCTAGTACCTGAAACTTCGAGTACCCAAAAACCAGGTACCCAAATTTGAACACCCCTAGTTATAAGTCAATAATTTTAGACATTTAAAGGACATATGTTTATTTAATTTGATAAATTCTAGGGTAAATTACATGTTTAGTACTTCAACTATCACTTTTGTTCTGTTTTAGTCACCTAACTATTTTTTACAACATTGTACTAATATTGTGTTTTAGTTTCATTTTGGTCACCCATCGTTAAAAAAATTAACAGAACTGCTAACATGATATTTTTAAAAAAAAAATCAATGATGATGTGATGTTGTCTTGTGGCGACATGCCAGTATCACCGTTAACTTTTTAACAACAGATGATTAAAATGAAACAAAAACTAAGTGTTAGATATGACGTTGAAAAAATAATTAATTGATGAAAACGGAACAAAAAAATGATAATTTGAGTACTACACGTATAGTTTATCCTAGTTCAATTTAAATATGACGTAATAAATTTTAAGATTAGAGGATCTTGTAGCTTTTAAAGTTGTATCACACTCTGAAAAATATCAATTTTAATATATATAGTTTTATCATATAAAATCAAGCTGTTTAAAATAAAAATTATATTTTGGGGAGGTATAATGCAATAAAAAGAAGTATAGATAACATGTAAAGGCAGACAATGATTTGGGCTTTCTATGAGTACAGTTGGACCAAAGTTATACTGAATCTTCTTACCCAATTGTATAAACCAATGTATCTAAACTTTTAAGAAATTAAGTTGGACCTGGATTCATAAACCATTCTAAAATCAATGGCCAAACTCTAATAACATGAAAAAAATTTAATAAATTTATAAAATCATTTAAATGATTCTATTTTATTAAAATAAATTTGTTTTTTGTGACTAATATTGTAAATTATCTCAGTGGTTAAAGGAATCGTTGTTGTTCTTAGAGGTCACGAGTTCGAGCACCAGCAATTGTAGCAAGGTGATTAAACGTTTATGATCAAATGGTTGAGAGTATTTAGAACAAATACTATTTTATAATCACCTTAGCTTAATAAAAGAAAGTTGATTGAGTTTAGTTTAGTTGATATAGTGTTGGTATAATATACAATAAAATGTGAGATCAAATATGCTAAGTGTTCAATATAGCAAATATTTATTCTCTTTTGAGACCCACCTTTTAAAAAAGGAGTTAAATTGTTTTTTTAAACAAAAATATTTACTATACTATAAAACTATTTTAAAGTGATTGCTCATATGGTAGTCTACGTGTAGTTCATGCCATCACAACAACAAATAAGTTAAAATTATAAAACTATCTAAATGAAATTACAAAAAACTCGAAATTTGCACACGTGAATCCTTTTAAAATCCAATCCTTTCATAGAATATGAGTGGGGTATCCCTTCATTAAATTAAAATGAAACGCATCGTTTTCAATTTTATCATGGACTCTTTTTTTTTTCTCTCTCTCTTCATTTTCATACTTTATTACAAATACATGCAAGGCAAACTATCAAAATAAAAAAAATCATTTAGGGGAAAAATAGAAAAATCAAACAATTTTAAGGGCTGAATATAAATTTAACCCTTAAAAGTGAACATACAAGAGTGGGAGAAGACCACTAACCATATACAAATAATGGAAAAGGAGTGGTCTAAACCTAATAATATTTGAAGGAAAGAACAATTATCAATCTTAATCCAAATTACATCAATCACACCTTAGAAAGAGGGGTTTAAGGAGCTAATTGAAATTAATTGACAATCTCATGCTCAAACAATTAACATTAATTCCATGTTGACCTGCTACTCTATTTTTTTGAAGTGATTGCTTTCACTAAATTCTTATTGTACAATGACTTGAGTCAATGTTTGGCATGTGGGATTTTTTTTCCATCCTTGATATAGATCTCTGAATTTATACAGGTAAAATAACAAACATAAAAGGAAAAATAAAATAAAATATAGTTTATGTTTGATTATCGATGTGTTTGTTTATGAACTTTAATAGTTAAATTTAATTGTAGTTATATGAATGCAAAAACGAAATTATGATATCAGATTAAGGGAAATAAAATATAAATAAAAATAGAAAATGGGAGGACAAAATTAAAGAATATCTAATAAATGCAGCATTCTCAACTAAATTTGCATTATGAGTTAAATATTTAAATAATATATTTTAAAAACAATATTAGAGGCACATGAACCAACTTGCTTTAGTGACAATGGTTAAAGGAATCGTTATTGTTCCTAAAGGTCATAGGTTCGAACACCAGCGACTACAACAAGATGATTCAACATTCGTTGTCAAATGATTAAGAGTATTTAGAACAAATACTACTTTATAATCAATGATTGAGAGATCAACTATGTAATCACCTTAACGTAATCAAAATAAAAGCAATATTAGAGAAAATCATAAATGCAATACTAATTAAACAAAATAAATATAAAAAACATTTCGATATGTATAACATCATTTAAATATTAAACTAATATGAAATAAAAATATCTAATAAATTTATTTATCAAATAATTATCTTTCTAGTTAAAGAATATTAGAGATGTGCATGAACTAAATTTCCAGTAAACCCGATCCATCCTTTTGAGATAAAATATGAATATGATTCGACCAAAAACAAATAAATTAATTAAAAAATATTAATTTTATTCAATAAAAATAAGGATCTAATTGAAAAAATAATATAAAGAAGAGTATTATTATAATTATCCCTAAGTATAAGTTAGAATTACATTATTTTTCAGGTCGGATATTTTTTATCCTAAATCCGAATTCGATCTAACCCAAACACATTTTAAAAAAACTGACCCAACTACCTAAACCTTATTTATTTTTAGAAAAATTGACCCAACAAATTTAAATTGGGTCGGAAACCGTCAGATTTGTGTCCCCTACCCATCCCTAAAATATATGCAATGGAACGGGTCAATATGAAGGAGACCCATTATTTCATGGACAATTTTGTCTAAAGTGGAAGCATACTCAGGAATGGGTGTAAATAGGATACCTAGAATCCTAACTAGAAAGGGTCATTGTTGATAATATTTTTTTCTTCTAGTAAGAATGAGGGTAAACAAAGCTCAAGTATATGATTTCAGAAAATATTATTATCTTATATAATGATTTCTAACTAAATGAACCTTAAGTGAAAGGTGTCTCGAATGGTGACCATGGGATCTCTCTCGGTCAACCTACACATAGGAGTACAACTTTAAGGATAATAGGATAATTTTTTTCTCCATCTCCATTAAAAAAAGTGGGTTTCTCCTTCTTCTTTTTTCAAGGGCCTCTTTCCTGAGCATTACAATTGTTCTCCAACCACATACCATATTTAGTCTTTAATCATGATCATTCACGACTCTTCATCCTAACCAGAAGAATTCAACCTCTACGAGCCATCGTTTTCTACATTTTTCCATCAACAGGGTCCATTTACGAACCCAACATCAGGCTAAGTATTATCCTACTACTTATATATATTATCAAAGCTAATGTATGTATGTGTTTGTATATATTATATATATGATGTTATGCACTATTCAGTATTCAGGCTAGCTAGACATTGTAATAGTTGATTAAAATACTTGAAGAACTCGCACATTCATCCTTTTAATGTTTTCTTAGTATAATATTTGTTTGTTGTGTATTTAAGGTCAAATAATTTATTCAAGTTGCTAACTTGCTGCATTGAGTAGACCAGAAGCTACTGAATATCTTTCTCTCCTTTATGGATGAAACAAATTGAAAATGTTGGGTTGTAATTTCACTGCCAAACTTGCCTTGCTACCAAACATTCTCCTCCAAGTTAGCTCACTTCCCCTAACTTCATACATACACACATAAGTTATACGTGGTTCAGAATTTCTAGAAGCTTTTTGAAGCTCTATATCCTTCAATCAATTATGACTTTATGATGTGATTTATGATAGACTCATATTATCTGTGATATATTATATTTGACAAATAAATCTATTTAATCTATAAACCTACGAGTATCCATAATGACCCTAGATCTTATACCAACACTAAAGGTCAATAAATAAACCTCTATGACAAGTAGAAAGGGAGCTTATTCTTCTTTGTTTAGAATCTTTCTCAAGGTTTTTCTTTATCTCCTTACCACGAACATTCTCGTTCATCCTTCGTATCACTATCAACTATGATTTTTTGTCCAAACCAAAATAGATGAACCGTCAAATATCGACACAAATATATATTACATAATGTAAAATTAAAAAGTTTTGCACATTTTTAGGATCGTTAGATGAGGGGAAATCAAATGATGAGATTAATAGTATGAAATGAGAATATAATCACTGGAAAAAAATTAACTCATTGTATTGAAGAAAATTAAAAGCTAAGATTAACTCATTATTTTTTTTTCCAGTGAATATCTTCTCATTTTCTTATATTAATCTAAACTTTTAATTTCTCTCATCCAATAGTCCTAAAAATGTATCAAACTAAAAGAGTTTTTATGTAATAATAAAACATATTATAGAGCCAAAGAGAAAACATAACTTTAAAGCTTTGAAAACAATGTTATTTGAAATTTTGAAAGAACAATCACGAATATTAAATATGAAATATTGAAAAAACTTAACAGTGGAGGAGCCTATAAACCATGGTATAAAATAAGGGATATATCCTTTGCCTGGGAATCTTGCCCAATATCCTTTGATTTGGATGATGAGTTAATTACAAACCTTACGTGCCGCACACAATGAATCCTTAATAATTACAATCTTCATGCCCAAGAACTTGCCTTCCTTTATCCATCCATTATCACTTTTCTTTATGCCCATGCCATGCCCTACCAACTTAAACTAATTTAAATTAGTTGGATCTACTTTGCATCACATGGTTAGGTCAATTTGCATGTGAGTATACATATTCTGCATATACATATGATACACCTGCTACGTGTCACGTTCTTATTTGTTCATATTATTAACGTTTGGGGGATAAATCATTAAAAAAATGATAGGTTAACTATCAAAGTAGAATAAGAAATGATGGTATCGAAGTGAAGAAAAAAAAACAAATATATTAAGCATCTTTTTTTAAGTATTAATTAAGGTTAAATTGTTTATGAAACTGGCATTCATTCATTAATGACATTATTTGATATTATATTAAAAGGTTGTTAATATGTTTTTTTAAATATCCAATAGCACAGCTCCCAAGAAACAATTGCTAAATTTGTTAGCAAATTCAAGTTAAAGTACTGACGGCAAATGATTGGGTTTCGGCTGATTCATATGACAAATTTGTTTGAGCAGCCTTTTACTTGTATTTTAATGACCAATTTTGGCTAACTTTCTTTTATAGTAATATTAACAAAAAAAAATTTAATAGTATAAAATGATTACACGATATATGTGTTAAGATATATATATATATATCTTATAGACGTAATTATATGCTCAAAGTATGTCGATTAAGTTAGTAACAAATAATTATTAATTTAAAGAATAAAAAATGAAATGAAAAACTCATACATTCAATGTCATTTTTGTCACATAAGTCAATAATAGCATGAGAGGATAATAAGTGGGAAAAAAAGGGTAAAATACAATAATGATTATTTATCTTTTATATTTGCACACTCCTACTCATTAAATTTTGGTTACTTATGTTATAATTTTATTAAATTTTGGTCACAGGAACATTTAATGTCTCTAGTTTGATGTTGTGATGCGTTAAAGGGCAGATGATTGTGTTAGTGTTTTATTTAAAGTTTAAGGGTTAAAATGCAAATTAAACTCTTTTATTAATGTCACATCATCAAACTAATTGTATGTAATGGTTCAGTGATCAAAACTTAACAAAACGATAATGTAAATGATTAAAATTTAAGTTTTTTTGAATTTTGTGAATAAAGGTGTACAAATATGAAAGATAAGTGTATGTTCTTATAGTTTACCAAGAAAAAAGAGATAAAGATGAATAGAAGAAAAGAAGTAAAGAATGAGAAGGAAGGGATAGCACGGCGGGTTCTATGGGTTCTAGGCTTGCACTCCACTCATCTCACCCACACGCACAATCGTTGAACCAAAGTTATTCATATTTTCTTTGCATTTCCATCCCATCTCCGTCCTCCTAAAGATGTAGTAAAAATACCATTAAAATTATAGAATTTCGGTTCGTACTTTTATTTTTGAATTAACTACTGGTATCGAGTTTTGCAGAGGCTTATTATGGAGTTGACCCTTCTAATTCAGTTTGCTCCAGAATTAAAACTCTAACATTGCTTAAGAAATTTAGTGTCTCATCCTACACCAACTGATTGTTGATAGAATTTTGGTTCATCTTTTAGTTTCACTTATCTTGCCTATAAACAAGAGTCTTGTGTAATACTTCATCTCTCCCTTTAGATCTTTTGATTTTTATAATTTTCATATTAAAAAGTCAACAAACAAAGACATTTTTATTTTCATTTTTAACCATATATATCTTATTTTTTTACATTTATCAAAATAAATCTGTCAAATTTATAAATCACCTTTTAGAGATAATTTTATAATTTTCTTTGATCAAATATATATACCTCCTAAAACTATGTGTATAGTCAATAAAAGACAAAAATTATAGGACGAAGGGAGTAGTAAATATATGTTTAGAAAAAGTTTTAATATATAAATATCTTGCAGGCGCGATTATTCAAATCCATGTCTTTTAAGGAGAAATATTTCTTTTTATGATTGAATCCACTCAATAGATTTTAAAATTTTAATTTAAAAGTTTAATAAATTATAACATTTTAATATATTAACTGAAAATTTTGATGTTAAATATATTATAAATATTATAAACATATATTTGAGTTGAACTGTTAATTCTCTCTTCAATTTAAAAATTTGATCCTATTAATATAAGCACAAATTTGATTGGTAAAAAAAATAACAATTTGAATCGGTTCAATTCAAATTGAAAGATAATCCTAATATGAAATTACTTGACTTAAAAAGTTCCATTGACAAATCAAAATATCTCAAACTTAAACAATTAGAACCCGAAAATATTTTGAACACGGAAATCATCTAAGCTTATAATGATTTGAGTATGGAATAACTCAACATATCCAATCAATCATACATATGCTTGAACCTAAAATTTTTAGGGATGACAAATATTACTTTAACTATTGAGATAGTTTGATTCGTGTAAGTTTATAATCCAATCTAAACAAAAAGAATATGTCGAAGCATATTTGATGTTTCACATTTCAAAGAGAGATAAAACTACATACGAAAGTGACAAAATATACTTCACGTCAAAAAAGAAGATAAAGATCTTAGAGATTAAAAAAGATGACTTTGAGTATATTATTAGACACATCTTTTAGAAGAAAAAAAAGTATTATCTTATGACAAGTCGTATCAGATTATTTTTTAATTATCTAATTTTGCGTCAAATGCCCCAACTAGAGATAGACATAATAGAACATTCATAAATGTGAGCTCAAGGGCATCACAAAATTGATTTAAAAAGGATGTCACATTTCTCGTTCTAAAGAGGAAGGTGAACTACCTATAAAAAAATCAAGATACGTTAATCTTATAATGTAAAGATCAGATATGTGTGCTTGTACTATATCACATAGCATTGGATCTTAGATGGAAGGAATTGCTGCTATTATTATGAGGGATGATAATTTTATTTGATTCAACGAGTTTTGATCTGATTTAGCCGAATCGATTTTTTATTATAAAAATTTTGATTCAATTCAGGTTAGATTCAACTTTTTGATAAAAAATACGGTTCAATTTGATCCAACAAAATATCATAATTATTATAAAAATTTCGATTCAATTCAGGTTAGATTCAACGAGTTTTACTTTTTTTATTAAATTCTTATTTTACCTAATAAAAATTACTTGTGTATAGATATTTTTAGGTCGGACTAGATGCGGGTACAAATATAACTTAAAAATGTCGGGTATAAGATAAAGTGAATCCTCCTAAACTCAAGAAATTGGATATGAATGAAAAAGAATTAATTTTCGTATCACAATTGAATAGACAAAAAATTCAACCCGGCCTAACCTATTAATGTCCCTAATTTCAGGGCTTGATTTATAATTGTTGATGATGTTTGATATAATATTATCATGGAGTGCGTTGGCAAAGTGTGGGAAAGAGAGTGTGAAACGGGGCATTTACGTTAAAAAAATCCAAACTGGTTTAAATCTCTTCTCTTGTTCTAATTTACATACGTTTTAGTTACGTCTCTCCTGCCAAAGCATGGTTATAAATAAATATACACATACATAATTAACTGCATGAGTTCAAAATTAATCTCTTGTTCAGCTGCCCTTACTAATTTACTCTTATTATATTCCATTGGGGTCCTTCCATTTTGACTAAAAACTGACCCCAACTTTGTCTCTCCCCCCGCCCCCCATTTTTTGTGTCATTTCTTTGTTATATATTGCACCCCACTTCCCTCTCCTTGCTTCCTCTCTTATCTTTCTTTGTTTTTTCTTCTTTTTCTTCTCTCCCTTTGTGTTTGGGAAGATGGAAGCTCAAGAGGAAGTTCCATTGGGGTCTAAAGAAGCATATCATAAAGGGAAGAGACCAAGCGTTTTAGGCCTCATCTCCGATCCCTTCGCCGCCATCGCTCCTAGCGGTTTAATGTTCACGGCGCTGCGGAGGAGGAGACGATATACAAATGGAGAACAATAAGGACAACTATGGTGAATATCTTTCACTTTCTTCTTCCGGAGATGAATACCAAGAGCACCACGGAGGAAGAAGAGACATGGCGAATTGCTTGATCCTCTTGGCTCAAGGCCAATCGAGAGAGCCCCCCAAGTTATTACAACATCAAAACCATCATGTTCATCATCATCAACAACGACAACAAGATTCCGGGGTGGTTTACAACAAATTCAACAGTCGGAGGTTCATGGAAGCGGCCTCGAACGGGACTGGTAAGGCCGGATACTACGTCTACGAGTGCAAGACGTGTAACCGGCGTTCCCCTCGTTCCAAGCCCTCGGCGGTCATCGTGCTAGTCATAAGAAGCCCAAGGCGGTGGCGGTGGTTGAGGAGAAGATACGACAATCCACGGCCACGACGACGAATATAGGTTTATCGGATGAAGAAGGCAACAATTCATGAAGACCAACAACATCTCTCTCTCTCTCAATTGAGCAACACCAACAACTATAACAACAACATAGAGGTTTGTATGGCAGAAGCAACAACAACAGCCTATAAGGTTCATGAATGCTCGATTTGTGGGTCGGAGTTTACATCGGGGCAAGCCTTGGGAGGCACATGAGAAGACACAGAGGGTCCATAGGTACTAATATTACAGCTGCTAACACTGCCTTGTCGTTGAAAGTGCCAACCCCAATGGACAACCTCAGCAACCTAAGAAACCGAAGAATGTTCTGTCTCTAGACTTGGATCTCAATCTTCCGGCTCCCGACGACGATCATTGGGAACCAAATTCCCCTTTGCTTTGAAAGCAACAATCGCAGCAGCAGCAGCAACAACAACAGAAACAATCAGCTTTGTCTTCTCTGCCCCCGCTTTGGTGGATTGTCATTACTAGAAACAGGTTAAAACAAACTTCCAACTACACAATTTATTATCATCCATGGTTATTGGGTGTTTTTGATTCTTTTTTTTTATACTTTATTTATTCACCATTTACAAGATTCTTTTGATTCTTTGATGAAAACAATGAATAATGTGTTATATGTACAAAGTTTCATGATGGGTATTTTCTTTTCTCTTTTTTTTTTCATCTGCTTTGATTTATTCGATTTTTTTTTCGAGTCGAAATGTGTTAAACACTTTGAGAGAGAAAGAGATTTAGGCCTGGATTTGTCACCACCACAACCCAAGAATTGTGGCTGAATTTTCATTTTCACTCTCATATTGGGTGGCGGTGATAAAGAATAATCTCTCAATAAATACGAGTGCAAGACGTGTAACCGGACGTTCCCCTCGTTCCAAGCCCTCGGCGGTCATCGTGCTAGTCATAAGAAGCCCAAGGCGGTGGCGGTGGTTGAGGAGAAGATACGACAATCCACGGCCACGACGACGAATAGGTTTATCGGATGAAGAAGGGCAACATTCATGAAGACCAACAACATCTCATCTCTCTCCCTTCAATTGAGCACACCAACAACTATAACAACAACAATAGAGGTTTGTATGGCAGCAGCAACACAACAAGCCTAATAAGGTTCATGAATGCTCGATTTGTGGGTCGGAGTTTACATCGGGGCAAGCCTTGGGAGGGCACATGAGACACAGAGGGTCCATAGGTACTAATATTACAGCTGCTAACACTGCCTTGTCGTTGAAAGTGCCAACCCCAATGGAACAACCTCAGCAACCTAAGAAACCGAAGAATGTTCTGTCTCTAGACTTGGATCTCAATCTTCCGGCTCCCGACGACGATCATTGGGAACCAAAATTCCCCTTTGCTTTGAAACAGCAACAATCGCAGCAGCAGCAGCAACAACAGAAACAATCAGCTCTGTCTTCTCTGCCCCCGCTTTGGTGGATTGTCATTACTAGAAACAAGGTTAAAAGAACTTCCAACTACACAATTTATTATCCAATGGTTATTGGGTGTTTTGATTCTTTTTTTTATACTTTTATTTATTCAAACATTTTACAAGATTCTTTTGATTCTTTGATGAAAAACAATGAATAATGTGTTATAGTACAAAGTTTCATGATGGGTATTTTTTTTCTCTTTTTTTTTCATCTGCTTTGATTTATTCGATTTTCTTTTTCGAGTCGAAATGTGTTAAACACTTTGAGAGAGAAAGAGAGAATTTAGGCCTGGATTTGTCACCACCACAACCCAAGAATTGTGGCTGAATTTTCATTTTCACTCTCATGTGGGTGGCGGTGATCAAATAGAATAATCTCTCAAATAAATCCCCCAAATATAATATCATCATGCTTCCATTACACGTTCTTACTTCACTATTTTAGTTCTTTTCTTTGCTTGTTCCACTTCTTTTCTTGTTAGTTACTAGCACACTCTATGATAACCAATCATTAATCACATAACTTAATTAAATCAATTCGTATTAATATCGATATAAATTCGAATTTTAATATATGTAACTCTTTCTTATTTTTCATTCATTACCACATTGATCGTAACTAATCTAAGCAAGTCCTTTAGGTTTAAAATTTATTAAGTCGGTTATATCTATTAGATCTTTTTTGATAAAATATCAGAGCATCTTAACTCATGTGCACACATGTTACTCCATTTTCTCTCGGTAGGTTACTTGTTCGAACTAACCGATGAAATCATAAAAATAAAAAAAAAGTAAATCATGTTAAATTAACGTAAAACGACTAATCTTAAATTTGAATATAATAAATGAACCGAAGCAAGAGTTTGACCTAATTAGAAAAACCCAATAAAATTTGTGGTACGAGGCAGCAGAAAGTTGGCTATAATAGCCAAATAATTAGGTTTAATTATATATATAAGCATGATTAGCTGTTGTTAAGTAAGAGTTTGGTGTGTGTCTACCTGACAGAGGGGGTGCAATAATTTGTGAGGTTGCTATTTGATTAACTGTGCTAATTTTAGGAGTTGAGTCGTCAATTGTTTTAGCTAAATAAAAATGCAACTTGTGAGGTTTAGAGCATGTGCATAGCTGTTTTAGCTTACATGTTTTAGAATAATAGTCCAGTCAATTTATAGTTCCATACAACGATGATGTTATTTAAACATATTTTCATTCGTAATAGAAAGATATTAAATATTTTAATATATGTGATTTTATGTGTTTTTTTGTATGATACATTGATAATAATATCAACTAATCTAGAAAGTTCGGGTTTTTTTGTAAGCCTTAATCAATAAAGCTGGCTAAAAAGGAAATTTGTTTAAGGCGTTTGACTTAATTGATTTGGATCTCAGCTTATTGAATTCGCTTCTCGGCTGCCATGTTTAGTAAATTAATAGAGTAAATCAGCAACATGGATAAAAAATAATATGACATAAAAAAACTTTTATTAGAGTTATTGTCGTTAAAGGAAATTTTTATTTTGATCATCAAATTGATAAATCATCAAAGTTAGCTGACGTGCCTCACCCACATATTATTATGTTCAGTTGACGTGCCGACCACAATCTTTTTTAGTCAATTGGCAACATGCACATACACCCTTCAAACACATGGACTCAAACTCGAATCCTTCAAGGAGAGTAACATTCTCTTTTCAATAAAACCACTCAATGAATTCGGAAATTATCAAACCCTAAAATAAGTTGATTCAAATTATTAGAGACATAAGAAACATTTGAAGGTAAGAGAAGTTTAAGAAATTGAATTTCATTTGTTTAATTTTAAAACCGTTGGGAATGTAAAAAGTAATTGAATATAAAATATTTTGGAGCCCAAGACCATCCAAACAAGATCAGTAGCTGCTGAAGTGATAAAAAACTTCTTTTTCTTGCATGATTGGTGTATATATTAAAATTATCACTACCCTTGCACATGCATTTTTGCTCATATTAAGGGCAACATCATGCTAATTAGTATGGAAGAAGAAATCAATTATTAACTTACCACAAAGCCCCCAACTTGTGTCCACTATTGGATACCAAAGAGAGTTAATAGTTCATTGAGTATATATTTGGGATCAACACTTACACTAATTAGGTTAATGACTAAAAATAATATTCGAAATTTAAATAATATACGAATGAACTTGAATTTAAATAACTCAATCGATAAATTTTAGTGATCTAAACTCCAAATAACCTAAAATTAATTCAAACCTGAAATAATTTAAAAAAAAATTGTAATTGAAATTGATACGGTCCAGATTTACTTGATCTAAAATTAACTTGTTCATTCAATTAATAGGTGTAGATATAAACTTAAAAAATAAAAAATAATATTTATATATAGGTTATCGGCATTAACTAAAGAGATAGCAACTAGTTTGATATGTGTCTTCATCCGTAACAAATACAATGAAAACTTTTATAGCGAGATCCAGATAAACTTCCATTCTTAAATCAAAATAAATTAGTTTAAATCATTGGTTATTTTATAGATATGAATTAGGGTTAAAACCCACTTATAATAGGTGTAAAATATTTAGTTTTACATTTTTTAGATAATTAGATGAGTGAAAATAAATTATTGAGATTTTTTACTTGTTTTTTTCCCATTAAAAATATTCCCATTTATTATTCTTAATCTCGGTCTCACTCTCACTCATCCAACGATCTTAAAAAAAATTTACACAACCTAAACTAATTATGCCTATACAAGTTAAACTTGAACATTTTCTTTTTCGATCCAAAATCAACCCAACAATGAATTAAAAGAAAAAGGGAAGAATGTTTATTCTAAAGTTTAACGTTGTTTTCAACTTAATTAGAATAGAAAGGTACAAATTGGGTAAGCGTTGCATCCCACTCGAAGCAAACGCATCAAATCCTTTTAAACGTAGCACTTATAACCATAATCACATTTTCCACTAATTCAAGCCACTTTCACATGAAAACTCCCCTCCCCCTCTCTCATTATCACATTTTTGAAATTAACATAACTATTACAATCATTTATGCAATATTTCAAGAAAGTTTTATAAGTATTAAAACAGTCTGTCTTTCTATTATTAGTCTAGGTGATTACAAGATAATGTACGTTTCAAAAACTTTCAATCGTTTGACAATGGACGTTCAATCATCCCTTTAAACTTTGTGCTCGAATCCAAAACTTTTAAGGATAACAATTACTGCTTCAACTACTGTGATTGTTTATTTTTGGTCTTAACATAAAGAATAAACAATACAATTTTTAACTTAAAATTAAAAGGAGGAATAAAATCTCAAGAAAAATTATACTATTTAATTATTGTGAAGATGCCTTAAATTTTTTGCTCTCCTAAGCTATAGTAAGTAATAATATTGTCATCGTTCTTTTGCATATTACATTTAGCGCATAACAATGCTTTTATTTTATTTTTCTTTTTAAAATGTCAAATTATATGTTATTATAAAAAAAAATTGAAGAGAACCACGTATCATCGTTTTCTTTATTCAACTTACACCACAATCTCGAAACAAATAATTATTGTGATAATATTATTACTATAGCTTAAAAGATATAAATATTTTTATTATTAAAAAATAAATAATCTTCTACCCCTTATGCAACTTTGCTAAACTAAATATTTATGGATTATTTGTAAATAAATAGATTAAGGAATAAAAGGCTGGAATAGCTCAGTTGGTTAGAGCGTGTGGCTGTTAACCACAAGGTCGGAGGTTCAAGCCCTCCTTCTAGCGTTGTTAATTTTTATCTCCATTTTGAGGCAGCAGCAGTACCTAAGAAAATATTAATAGATATTTAAATAAATATGTCAAATTCAAAGCATCGGCCTATTAGCTCAGCTGGTTAGAGCGTCGTGCTAATAACGCGAAGGTCGCAGGTTCGAGACCTGCATGGGCCATTTTTGTATTTTCGTTTTTCATCCTCCAAGTTTCTTAGAACGTGCACGATGTAGAAGCTGAGCTTTAGGGATTTTACATAGGACTGCTATGCCCATGGGAGTTGGGTGGCATAGATTATTCTGGAAACGGACAGTATGGAGACCACAAGGCAGTGCAAAGGATACGAACCAGAGACGCTTGAGTAGCAAACTTGAGCAGCAAACTTGAGCAGCAGTAGCTAAGAACATATTATAGTTATGTAAAATATTTGTGATAATAAAAACGTCGGCCTATTACCTCCGCTGGTTAGAGCGTCCTGCTAATAACGCGAGGGTCGCAGGTTCGAGACCTGTATTGGCCATTTTTGTATTTTCATTTTTCCTCCTCCAAATCCCACCGTTTTTTTTTTTTTTGCATGTTGGTTTTGGCTCTGGGATTCTCCTCACAGGATTTACTTTGACTTTATCTCTGTGTAGATCCCTTTTAAAATGAATGAAAAGGGTTATTTTTCAATGTATTTGGTTTGGCAAGAAGTTGAAGAGAAAGGGTTCAAAGCAATCGTTTCAGTATGTTCAATTGTTTATGGAGGTTGAGATAGGGAAAGAAAATTTAGGCAATTCTAATTTGTAACTCAGTAGATAACTGTAGACATTAGTTTTGCTTGAAGCAAATTGGCACTTTGGTCTGTCCATGTAGATGGTAAGAGGAAATTGATATACGATTTGTTTCGGGAGCTATATTCCAAACAAATACATAATAAACAAGTAACGGTAGAAGGCCTCCAAACCTTGTGCTTAAGACTTCCTTTTGTCAACTTCCCTTTCTGCAATTGTGTCTGTTCTAACTAATTCTGTAATTTTATCTGAACATAGCTAAGACACTCAAACTCACTTGAAAGTACACATGAATCACATAAACACTAGTAACGGTTTGGTAGATTGCAAATAATGCAACAAGCAGTCTAGAACTTTGCCTCAGTACGATAAGCATTTTCAATTCATTTTCTGTGCACCATCTTTTTCGAGGCTGACAAAACCTTCTCATGTCTGTTCCGGAACCAGTTAATAGCTTTGATTCCTTGGATGGTTCCTATATATAAAATTTCTCCCCTCATAACGGGTTCAAGCTTCAACTGGTTTTCAAACTAGTTCTTCCTTTGGATCCTACTCTTTTAACCACTCTTCGAGGTCAAACCACTCCTCCGGTTCTGCAAGTCATTCTCATGACCACAAAGAAGACTTGAATCAGGCTTCACGTCTTCTCCACTACGTAATGCTGGTTCATCTAAAGCTGCCTTGGAAGCTGCAGAAATCACAATAGGGAAAAATGTGATTGCTTGAAGAAGGAGATCAAAGTGAAGATCTTATTGGAGGAGTCGCAGATAAAACAAACAGGCCGCCGCCAACAATTCAAGGTTTCAGGGTAAAAATACCGATACAGTATGGAGACTACCAAGGCAGTGCAAAGGATACCCAAGAGACGCTTGAGTAGCAATCTTGAGGCATATTGAGACATTGCTGAAATGAGAGTAGGACGTGAGGATCAAACACATACCAAGACAAGAAAATTCAGTAGCAGATTGCATGGCAAAAACTGCAGAGAGAAACAGCTTCGACTGTGCCAATTGCCAAGTTTATCGTACCCCTGCTAGGGTATGGAAGGTGCTGCATGATGAAGCCAACACTGGCGTTTACTAGTTTAGTTAGATAGGTTTTCTTTGTTTACCAAAACAAATATGTGCTCAACACTTGGCCTTCGAATCGCAACCACAACTTTGGTAAACTCATAAAAGTAGCCTTTTATTTTGTAAATTGTATCTCAAGTCTCCCAATATTTTATAAATTTTCAATTAAATCCTGATAAAAGATTTTGAATTAACACACGAATCTCGACTTTAAAAGGACTTGAACCTCCAACATTGTGGTTAACAGCTACACGCTAGAACCAACTGAGCTATTCGTTTCACTATGTGTTTATTTTCTTCAAACCGATAAAGCTGGAATGTTCTAAATATCTCCTGGCCAGCTACAATCGGTAAAAGATACTATTAAAACAAGAAGCGCGCGCATGAAATGTTCCCTGCTCGAATTCCACGGTAAGGGAAGTTAAGTGAGGCAGACCGGAATTTAGAATTAACTTGTTATAAGAAATAAAATCATGCTGAACAACAAGACTATCTTGGATGACACACTCTCTTCTAATGTAAAGCACATAGGGTATATCCAAGCTTAAGGCTAAGCTTCTGAAATTATGTAGCTTAAGGTTAAGCTTCTGAAATTATGTACTCCTATATATTGTTAACAAAATTAATATCCATGCGTAAGTTACCTACTCAGTTACAAATTTACAATCGCCTAATCTGTTCATCAGTTCACTGTCTCAAACTTCATAAAAACAAAACAAAGAGGATTGTTTTCAACCCCTTTCTTGCCAACCCAATACACAGGAAAACAACCCTTTTCATTCATTTTAAAGCGAACTCAAAACCATTTACATACAGACACACACAAAAAGAAAGAATCAATGTAAATCCTGGGTTTGAATCCCAGAGCCAAAACGAACATGCAAGAACAAGAGCTAACCAAAAAGAGATGGATTTGAGGACGAAAATGAAAATACAAAAGTGGCCCGTGCAGGTCTCGAACATGCGACCTTCGCGTTATTAGCACAACACTCTAACCAGCTGAGCTAATAGGCCGATGTCTATATTTTGACAAATTTACTTAAATATATCAATATTTTCTTAGTTACTGCTGCTCCCTAAAATGGATATAAAAGTTAAGAACGCTAGAAGGAGGGCTTGAACCTCCTACCTTGTGGTTAACAGCCACACGCTCTAACAATCTGAGCTATTCCAGCTGCTTAATTTTTGATATATCTACTAAGTTGAATCGTTTTTTTTAAGTTTGAATAAGGGTTAGTAGATTATTTCTTTAATAATAATTTATATTTCTTAGCTCTAGTAAGTAATAATATTTGGCTTATTATAAAATAATTGTCCATATATTTTTTTCTATTTATGTTTTAAAAAGTTTTTCCGATTAATATGGGTATTTAACGTTTTCAACATTACTATTTTAAAATATCTGGTTCATCACAATTATAAAAAATCGTTAAAAATTAGTCAATCAAGTAATTTTTGACACTGATTTAATATTTAGTTCTTTTAATTTTTTTTTAAAAAAATCATAAATTTCCAAAAAAATCTAAAATTTTTATTTTTAGAAATACACAAAATTCATAAAACTCTAAAATATCCCTTCAATTCTGCCATTGACCATTATTAACATTTGTGATCACCAGTCGATTGAGATAGATTTGTGTTTTAGAATTTAAGAATTTATGTATTTGAATTTAGGGATTTTGAAGATTAAGACTACGGATTACGATCAACGATGAGTGGATAGACGATGATATGTGATTAAATGATCGGCGGAGACACCAACAAATAGGATTGATGCTTTAAGATTAAAAATTGAGATTTTTTTTAAATTTTAAATTTTCTTAAAAGATAATAACAATTTTAAGTTATTTTAAATAATTTTTTAAACACTTATAAACACAGTACGTGTCACATTTTGAACGGTTGATAATATTAATTTAACAATCATGAACACTTAAAACACTTAAAATGACAATGTGAAAAACATTAATCACTTACTAGAAAAAATATCAACTTCCCCAGAGAAAGAAGATGTACAATTATTTTAAACCTTAATATTATTATAATTCTTTTGTACATTACATTTTGACACATAACTTCTCTTATTTCTTTAAAAATATTAAATTTTTATGGTTATCGTCGTAAACCTTTATTATAATATAATTTTGGATATCGGATATTTTTTCCTTTTAATAAAATTAGATACTCCATAAAAATATTATTTTCCACATAAAAACTCTTAAAAAATAATAATAAGACCAAAAACACATACGGGAAACACAAATTTACATTAACCTAAGATGACACTTCTGTCTCCCCATGTTCAGAAAATTACAAATGAAGGAATGACGATCGACTTCCTACATAAACTCCTCGCAACTATAAACGCCTGTTGTGGAACTTCATCACCTAGTGTAACATTATTCCGTATTCGATATTCGTCGAGCGTAGTCGTAGTTTTCATTGAGAGCAGCAGCCATTGTTTTCGGGTGCTTTGTGTGCTTGTTTCTGCTGCAAAATCTGCTTCTTGACTGCCGTCGACCCTTTCTCCAATAGAGAAGGGACCTCCAAAATCTGCAACTAATAGAATGCATTAACATAGCATGGACTGGAAATTACTCGGAACATCGTTGTACGTAGATGTTCTTTTATCGGATCATCGGATTGTGGTACATAAATGGTTTGAGGGATTCATCTCCAAGAAAATTACCTTCAAAATGGATCTTAAAGCATTGATGTACATTTGCTCTGGTTTTAGCACTGCATTCCAGAAAAGAACATTTGTGTTGCTGCGCGAGGGCTATACCCTTCTTCCGAGTTACGGCCCTTTCACGTCCTGGAAATGGCGTTTCTTTTCATAAGAACAAGGACACAACCTTAAGGTGAACAACTCAAGTTGTATGCATCTATTTTAAGCATCTTACAACAGGAAAAGATTAAGAGAGCACTGCCCCGTTCTTCGTAGGCATTGAAGTTTATACAATGATTTGTAGACTGTGTGAGAAAAGAGACTGGATATTCTTTAAGGCTTACCCTGTCAACTTATTGCCAACAGAATCTTGACTTGATGCACTCGGGATTAGTGGAGTAGAGCTCAACTTCCTCCATCCAAATTTCAGACAAGTTGGTGAACGTTTCGCGCCGTGTAACGTCGTATACTTCAAATAATAGATAAGGGTATATCCCATGTTCAGCAAAATAAAATTACCAGCAAATATTTGGACTAAATGTTCAGATTTGCAAGGACGTACCAAGGATAATCCCTTGTGCACCTCTATAGTAAGAGCTAGTTAATGTTCCAAATCTCTCCTGGCCAGCTGCGATCGTTAAAAGATACTATTAAACAGGAATCATGTGCATGAAAAGTTCCCAACTCGAATTCCACAGTAAAGGAAGTTAAGTGAGGCAGAACAAAATTTAGAATAACTTCAATAAAATCATGCTGAACAACAAGAACTATCTTAGATGACACTCTCTTCTAATGGAAAGCACAGGGAGTATATCCATGCTTAAGGCTAAGCTTCTGCCATTATGAACTCCTGGTATATATTGTTAACAAATTTTCCACGTTTTCAATCACCTAAAAGACGATACTTACAAAACAATGATGCAAGAGATTTAAGTTTATAAGGTGTCTTCTAGGGTTAAAACCGGTATATATACATAAACTCATGCAGTTACCTTTGCTCATGGACACCTACAATCGTGTATCATTTAATCATGTCTTGACTTCACTAATGACTAAACAGAAAATGATGCTTAAAACAGTTCATTTGTCTTTGAAACGATGCTTAAACATACGGAGAAAGGAGCTTCCTGCAAGTTTGTTTCTAAGATAGAGAACCCAACCGTGAACCATTCATGCCGTTTACAAATCCTACTTCTCAATGACATCCTACAGGCAGGATCCCTATTACCATATAGGGATTGAATGAGAAATTTTGGGATCACACTTCAAAGGTACCCCGTGGTATAATATACGACTGAACTTTCAGTTTCAGCTATGTGTTTCCAGTTAAATAAATCAAATTCTTCGGCTCTATATTATCACGGGCATGCTCTTTTTTGGCCAATAATTACTTTTACAGCTACCTAAGTATCTACTTCTTTGGATTCCATCACATAGAAGCATATCCAGTAGAAGAAAGATAGCATCCCCTCAGATATGCACTCATCAACGCTATCTTCACTACTGGCAAAAGATTAACTCTCAGACGCTTTGGCAACAATTTCATCAGGATTATAGGCTAACCACTTATTGCATCCTTACTTCAGCATCTCATTGTTTCTCCAAAAATTACAGCAGTATTTCAAATTTATTTTGTTTCTGATAATCAGGACATCATCTCAAAATTTAGGCCTGAATGTCCTTTTTCTTGCAACCTCCGCTTCACGTCACACCATATAAGCAGTCATACGATTTTATCACTCTTTAAGGCACATTTGCTATCCTACAATATCATCTGGCGTATAAAGCACCAAAGCTTCTTAGCCTTCGATGATCGTTGCAAAGTTATCGGAATGTCTCAAACCTTTTACTAGCACTTACTAGTTTTATAATTGGTCCATCGGGCGATCAACTAGAACCAGATTATAAACTTTCCCACAAAACAAAAAGGATTCTAAACATCAAGCGTCATATCCGATTCCATTGTGGCCCCTAGAATCATTTTATCTCCTCAAAACTTAGATATACTGCTAAGCTACTCTTCTATTAATCCTTTTGATTCAAAGATCTAACCGATACATCTTTTGAGATTCCTCAAAATTTATCTATCAATAAAAACTTCAAAATCTTGACAAATTCTTCGGTTAACTACTACTCCAGTACTTAACATCAAAAACATTCTTCAACCTTCCTGCTGTTTCCAACAAGGATGAAACCATTTCAAAACCCACTTTTCTTTCTCGATCGAAGACTCGAGATGAGTGCAGCAGAACATCAGCAACATCAACTACGGGCCTCACACACAAAAGGTGTGCAACGAACAAGATACAAACGGGAAAAACCGAAAAAATATAGGTCTAAGTAAGAACAACTAGTTGCAACTTGCAAAGTGTTGGCTATATCCATCAATTACCTGTGTCCCAGATTGTAAGCTTCAATCTTTTCCCACCAATTGTGACCATCTTGATCTTGAAATCCACACCTGGAAACATCAAAACAGCAAGCAAAGTTCAATGAACATATGACATAAAGTTGAACATAAAGACCAAGATATTTCTCAAGCAGAGGACAAGAAGATGAACACAAAATACAGAGAAAAAGGCACAGCTTTCATATATTCTTACGGTTATCTACTGAGTTACAAATTTACAATTGCCTTAACTGTTCATCTCTTCACGTTCTCAAAGTCACTAATATTCTTTCCTTACCTCACATTCCATAAACAATTCGAAAAAACGAAAAGGATTGTTTTTAACCCCTCCTCTCCAATTTCGTGTCAACCCAATACATAGAAAAACAACCCTTTTCATTCATTTTAAAGGGGACTCAAACCATTTACACACACACACACACACAACAGAAAGATCAAAGTAAATCCTGGGTGTGAACCCCAAAGCCAAAACCAACATGCAAGAGCAATAAGTTGGCCAAAAAAGGAGTTGAAAATAGAAAGTAGAGGAGTTACCAATGGTGGGAGAAAGATCATGAACAAAGTTTGAAATAAAAGTAACAAGCAAACTACTTTTACCAACTCCAGAATCACCAATCAACAGTATCTTAAATGAATAATCACAGTTGTTGTTCCCTCCTCCCTTTGAAGAAGAACCCATCATTTTTTTCTTCTAAAGTACAACAAATAGAAAACAATCTTTTTCCTTTTCTTCCAAGATGGGTTCTTTCCTTTGTTCTTCTGTTCATCAAACAAAAACAGTAAGAAAAAATGGATGAAAAAAATGGAAAAAAATGGAAATTTCCTCAGGTGGTAGCAGACACTGGATAGGGAAAATGATGGGGTTGGCGGTAGTGTTTGTTAATAATATGTATATATGTTTTTAGGTATAAAGCATTATTTTCCTGGGTTTTCATTGTTCCACCTTCCACGCTCCATTCATACCGGCCCAAAGTATAGATTTACATAGCAAATATCAACAAATAAAATATAAATCTGAGGGCCGGATTTTTGGCATTTAATAGTTTGTCTGTTCCTCAGTTAATTGAGGGAATTCTCAAAGAAAAAAAATATCTTTACGCCTTTACGTTAAGTCTTTTTAATATATTAGATAAAGAAAATGTCTTATTCTGAATGCATTTTATTTGGTTTAATGATAGGTTAATCCTTATTATTTACTTCTTTTATTGATTTAGTCATAATTCTTCTTTAATCAATTTAACCTTCAATCTTTTTCTTAGTCGAACTATTATATTTTTATCGAAAAATTCAGGAATATTAATTTGGATTACGATAAAATTTAAAATTTTGAATTATTTTAAAAAAATAAATATGCAACAGATAATAGTACTATTTAATTTAAATTTAGGTATTAATACTTCAATAATTTATAAAAAAATTAAATTGGGTAGTATCTAGTTACACAATATAAAATTCTTTTAGTTTTATACAATTTAAAATTCTTTGCCTTGACTAATCTGGATCAGCCCGGGTTGCACACTTAACTTTAGTGGGTAAGTCTCCCAACGGAGATTTTTTGCATACTCCAAGACTCGAACTTGAGACCGTACTTAAACAATATCAAACTACTTACCACTTCAACAAATCCGTTGATAAATTTACAGATATCTAATTCGCTGTCATTACGACTTTATTACTTACTAATTTTTTTCTTCATGATACTAATATGATAAACCATGTAACATTCTATATGAATATCATTATTGAAGTTCGGAATTAGAATGTGAAAAAAAAACCATTATTAAAATTATATAATATTGAATTCATTATGTGATTTTAATAGTTAAAATATCGAATAATTACGTTTACAGAAAATATATACATTCTTTATTAAATAATCAAAAAAACTTTAAACAAATATTATCTTATAATCACTGTAAATTAATATTCTTTCCAACGTCACTTTCTAATTCCCGAAACTTATATTAAAGTTTTACTCAAATAACATAAAAAAATCTGTAACCCCCAAGATCTATATACGTTAAAAATCACGTTCACCTAATCCAAAACACAAGGTGTGCAATATTCCAGATGCAACAATTCAATGGGTTTTATTTGAAACATGAAAAGAATAACCAAAATCTAAAAAGATGAAAGTCTATGGAACATCACCTAATTTAAGATTAAAAAGTTAGAAATATATACAATAAAAAAATAATAAAAATAATAGAAATATACAATAAAATATAAAAAACAATTTAGATTGGACACAATCTAAAATAACTTAGTAGTTTATTTTTTTGTAGAACTTTATTCGGCTCAATTGACCTTAAGAAATAAAGTCAACCTGGTCAAAACAATTGCGTCGAAGCTTTCACTGCACAAGAAAAATGTTTGAGGATACATGCTTCGGGCATGGCTGAAAGTACAACATCCCGGTGGAGATGCGATGTTGACACACTGTTTCTTCAAACCATGACTAGCGATCTACAGAGACTATACAACGTCGTGATGAAGAGATATGGTTTTATTTTCCACCGGCGTATACGTGTTTTGGGCGGAGGAGTTTTGCTTAATCACCGGTCTACGCTTCGGACACGATGATGTAGGTCGGTACACTAGACACATTACCCGCCCATCATGGCTATCCCGGTTTTTCTTGAGCTGGAGAGGCCGAATCTACACGTAGAAGACCTGACAAGATTGTTGAATAAGAAAGATGGTTGAAGCTACATGGAATAAGTTATCGTCTGCCTTGGATGATCGAAAAGTTTGCATGGCGATGGTTCCAAATACACTTGACAGGCTTTATTTGGGCCTTAAGGTAAGAATTTTTATATAATGTTTCCAAAATAAGTAATTATTAACAATTACTAATGTTTGTTATTATATTGTTTGTAGATTTGGATATTTGAGGCCTTTCCCGCCATGAAGACATATGCAATAAAACTTCAAATGATATTCCCAGGGCTATTTCCTGGAAGAGGAAACGGACCTTGCAATGGGACGATTTACTACGGTATACGACAAATAATGTAAGTGTTAGGAGGCCAACACTCCTCTACAGAGGCTGACACCCACGGAAGCTGAGCTTGCCACTGATTGGTGGCAAGCTAGTAAGCGTTTTTTTGATGGAACGGTTGATGAGCAGCCTCCACTTCGGGAGCCATCACCTCGCCCAGAGCTATCACCTCACCCAGAGCCATCATCTGATCGACCCGACTATACACCTCCACAACGACAGCCATCACCTATTATGTCACATCATCGAGCCTTTTCTCCACCATCACCGCAAGAGGCGACCGGTAAAGATGCCACGACGTTTATCTCCCTGTTCTCCACTCCACCTCAACGGGATGAGTTAGGGGAGTTACTTGATGAGGTCAATGCCTTGCGTGAGGAGGTCGGTACTTACGCAAAGACGATGGTGCATGGGTGTTGAGGTGTCTACATTACGCGGTGAGGTAGCCGCTCTACGTGAGATGGTAGCATCGTTGTAGAATGAGGTTCATACTCTACGCACGAGGTAAGTTTAAGATTTTTCATACTCGTATTCATTCGGTGATGCCAATACTGCTAAACTGTTTTGTAGTATTTGTTTTTTGGTTTTGTTTTTGTCTTTTGGTTGAAGTAATGCAATCCATTCAAGTTTCAATTTGCAGAAGAAGAATAGTTTACTTGAGCAACACGAAAATGACTATCGCAACGCGGAAATGGCTATCGCAAATGCGAATGAAAATCGCAACGACAAATCGCAATGCAAAATGAAATCGCAACGACAAAATCGCAACGCGAAATAAAATCGCAATGCGATTTGTGTTTCGCGTTACGATTTTGTCGTTGCGATTTCATTTCGCATTGCGATTTTGTCGTTGCGATTTTCATTTCGCATTGCGATTTTGTCGTTGCGATTTTCATTTCGCATTGCGATAGCCATTTCCGCGTTGCAATAGTCATTTTCGCGTTGCGATTTAAGTTTCGTGCTGCGAAAGTAAACTATTCTTCTTCTGGAATGTTTTATATGTTGTCCTTTTAAATGTTTATATAAGTGCTTACTTCTGGAATGTTATCTGAGCATTTTGTGAACTATGATAGAATAATGACTTGGGTGAATACAATGCTAGTTTGAAACATATTTATCTTTGTTAATATCATGTCTGTTTATTTACTGATTATGTATTAATTTTTTTTAGCGGCCCGATAAGGTGGATGCTTTACGTCGGTTTTCCTTGCACGACGGAGTTCACGCATCAGACGGCGTGGACGTGCTATTACGTCTCTGTTCACCCAATGGTGCGAAGACTCGCAAGAAGAAGCCCGACTCACCTGTCATCCCAAGAGTCCCCTCCAATCATTCAAGAGGCCCCATCCTCCCTCAAGAGTCCCCCCCCACCGTTCAAGAGGCCACTGTCATCGTGAAGAGGTCTCTTCACCATTCCAGAGCCCGATTCACAGGGTATATATCAAAGTATTGAGAAACCCCACCGGTTCCGGACATGATGGATGAGAGTTAGCTCTCGTATGAGTTACCGGCTAGTACCCTTCCGGTATCTGAAGTGGAGAGGAGATAACTACCGGAAACAATTGTGGATAATACCCTTTGGGCTAAGACGCAGTGATTTTTATCTACATGAGCGGAGCCAAGGGTGTTACACTGACATAAGCACTCAACGATGAAATGTTTTTGTTGCTTGATCGGTTGGTGGGTGTGCTATTAGGGGTTGAAGACAGTGGCTATTTCGATGGGGAGGTAAGTATTATATTTGTCTTATATGATTTTGATTAATTTTTTAAAAATTAATGTAATTCACTAATATATATATTTTTTGTAAAACATCATATCAATGCGTGGGTGTCACGTCTACTAATAATAAGGAAGCTTAGGAAAAATAAAAAAAATTCGCGATATACAATAATGCCAGCGGCTTTTCACGCAGTTCACTTGAAGAATCAATGAGATGAATCATTTTCGTTGGGCAACGGACAAGCTAAACTTTATCCTGCATGGTGGGAGGTCGATACGGTTAGTGTTTATTTTTTAAATTTTTTAAAGGTGTTCATAAATAAGTGCGCAAATAAATGAATTATTACTTATGATTGCAGGTGTTTATCCCTGTTTTGGAATGTCGTCATTGACTTCTCGTCCAACTTCAGCTCCCATCCCTGAAGATAATAGTGTATGACAGCATGATAAATTACATATCACTGTCTGATTTGAGAGATATGATAAAGGGATGGAGCTCTCATTTGGCTAAATTCTTGGATGGGATTAATTATTGGACTCATTCTGGACACAAGAAGCCAAAGAAGTTCAATGTGACAGTTATCAGAGACGAGACCGCGCCACAACAATCACCGAGAGCCAGAGGGGATTGTGGTCCTCTCGTATGCTTGTGCTTGGCACGTTTGACGACGGGAAGCACAGAGTTTCTACCTCCCACCGATAGAGATAGAGCTGCAGTAGGCTTGTGGTTTCGGCATTATATGGCTAGAGCAATATTCGAGATGCTGCCTACCTGCATCCTTATGAAAGTGTCCATTGTTAATTGGTAAGTCATATGCAAGTTTTGTTAACATATATACTCCTTTTGGTTTGAAAATGTTTGGTTAAGTACCTAGAATTCAATAATTTGCTGTTTGTAGGTTTTAGATGTGTAGGAAGTCTTGTTTGAGCAAATGTTTGGTTTCTGCAGGTTAATCCTTAAGTGAGCTGCGTGAAATAGATGTACGGGGTCACAAAGTTGTTGATTCATTGATTCAATTATTTATGAAGAAATAAGAATTATTATTATTTTTTGATTGTTTAATTGATTTGTAAAAGATGATTTGTAAATGTTGATTTGTTTAATTGATGTGTACATAATTCTTATTTGTGCTTTTAATTAATTGAAATGTAATAGTTGATTGTTGATTTTCAATCTACATTATGTTGAAAAAAACAGACTATCGCAACACGAAACTGACTATCGCAACGAGAAAATCGCAATGCGAAATGAAAATCGCAACGAGAAAATCGCAATGCGATTTTCATTTCGCATTGCAATTTTCTAGTTGCGATAGCCATTTTCGCGTTGCGATTTTTCATTTCGAATTGCGATAGCCATTTTCGCGTTGCGATTTCTTCGTTGCGATAGTCAAATGAATGTCTAATAAGTGATAACAACTGAATAAATCATAGCAATGTTCAAACTCAAGTTACTAATACATGCCTAACTGAAAATGTTAAAAGTGCACACATAAAATACACATAATACAACGTTTGCATTTAAAAAATCACCTAAGTTAAACAGTCCCAAAAGGTAAAGCCGGTTGTGATTGGGATTTTGAAGATGATTGCGATTTTCAGAATCTCGTTGCGAAAGTCAGAATCTCGTTGCGATTTTGTATTATCTCGTTGCGATAGTCAGTATCGCATTGCGATTTTCCAAATTCGCATTGCGAATTACTTATTCGCATTGCGAAATAGGAAAATCGCAATGCGATACTTACTTCGCAACGAGATAATACAGAATGTAATGCGATTTTCAAAGTTCGCAATAGGTTTTAGTTTCGCAACACAAATTTTTTGTGTATATATCTACGCGAAGAAACAACACTAATAACCTAAATCCCTAAATCGCAACTCATTCCATCTCCATCTATCACTTCTCTGGCGACATCCGTTCCTATATCCGTTCCTACATCCTTCCCCATCCGGCAACAGGTCTTAGTTTCGCAGCTCGTTTGTTTAGTAAATTAATTTACAACCATGAAATCATCTAATGTTGATCATGTTTGGATAGATTTGTGTTTTGGAGGGTCATGGGAGAATGTTCATGGTGTTTTACAATATATGCCTTTACCCATGAACCTTCAACTAAAACTATCATTAAAAAAGTTAACTTATGAAACTCTAATGTTACGTGTTTCAAAGAAATTGAATTTAGAGCCCCTAAGTGGATTTAGGCTATCTTATCAGAGGAATGGTAAAGTGTATTTGTTAACCGACAATGAAGATGTTGAACGATTCATTGCTTACATTAGTGTTTCAAGTGATGATGTTACATTGTATGTTGTTGAACCTAGAATTAGTATTGTTGGGTCAGTAGCGAGTAGTAATCAACTAAGTTTTTCTCAAAACCTACAACCTTTCTCTAATCCAAATCCCAATCAACTTTCAGCACCAAATTCCAGTTTTCGTATTGACCAATTAGACGATGATGAGCCAAGAGAAAAAATTGTGAGTACTAGTCAGTATTCGAAATTTGATCTTGGTCAATACCCGAACTTTGATATTGGTCAATACTCGGATTTTGATGATGTTTCAGAAGAAGAAACAGACCCTGCGTAATGATTTTGATATTGGTCAATACCCGAATTTTGATGATGAAACAACCGTTGCGAGGAAGATGTTGTTGATGATAATGAGGAGGAAGTGGAGGCTGTGAATGAACATGTTAAACATCCATTCTGTAATTCATAATCCTGAAGAAGAAAAAGAAGAAGAAAGTCCCCGAAGAAAAGAAAATGCCACGGGAGTATAACTGGAATATGCCAGAATTACTTCAGATACCGGAAGAAGAGTTGGTAAAGAAAGCATTGATTGTTACACAAAAGTTATTCGTATCAAGAAAGATGATTGTTTTTTATAAAGGAAGACTTGAAGATAGCTTTGTATATGAAATGTGTGGAAGATGGCTATCAACTAAAAGTTAACAAATCAAGCAAAGATCGTTTCGAAACAAGGTGTATGATTGACAAAAACGTACGTGGCGTATGATTGCAAAGAGGATAAAAGATTGCGAAATGTTTCAAGTTAGGACTTTTTGATAAACATACATGTTCAAGAACCCAAGTTTTTCCTAACCATAGACAGGCAAACAAAAAGGTGTTGGGTGGTTTTCTGGCTGAGTTAATGTTTTTGAATGGCAGGGTATATCGGGGACATGAATTATTACTGACATGAATGCTCGGTTTAAGATTAGTATATCATATTCTCAAGCTTGGAGAGCCAAATGTTATGCCTTGGAATTGTTGAAGGGGTCGCCAGAAGCATCGTTTGCCCAACTGCCGGTTTATTGTCACAATTTAAAGTTGAAAAATCCTGGGTCGGTAACTCATATCAAAACAGATAGAGATGGACGCTTTGAGTTGCTGTTTATCGCCATTGGTGCTGCGGTTAGTAAATCAATATAATTTTGTTGACTCATTTCTGTTAGTTACATGCATTTCACATTTAAATGATTCTTGTGTATATTATTTGTAGATTCGTTCGTTATTACTTGCATGCGCCCAGTTATTATAGTGACGGAGGCACATTTGAAAGGTCGATACCTTGGAGTAAACTTATTAGCAGTAGCCATGGATGCTAACAATGGGATATTGCCAAAGCTTACGGGGTTGGCAAATCTGAAACCTCTGATTCATGGACATGGTTTATGGGGCATCTTAGGGATTGCATAGGTCCTATTAGCAATCTGACAATCATATCCGATAGGGCAAACTCAATTGACAATGCTGTTAGAAGGTGTTTCCCAGATGCTTTTCATGGACTTTGTGGTGTTCATTTGTATAGAAATCTAAAATCAAGGTCTGCTGGAATAAAAAAGCATAAATGGACATACTGGAAGGCTGTAAAAGCTTATCGGGAAATGGATTTCAATAAGCATATAAACTGTTTAAGACGTGTTTTGCCTCAGTGTGCTCAAACACTAGAAGATGTCGGGTTTGAAAGATGGTCAAGAGTACATCAACTTGGAGCAAGATATGGTTTCATGACATCTAATAGTGCAGAATCAATCAACGCTCTAAGTCGTCATTCCCAGAAATTACCCATTACTATGTTATGGAGTTTTTCGAGCCTCTATTCAACAGTGGTACTACAAGAAAAGAACCATGCAGGTATTATTTCTTTGAATTCGTAACTTATCATATATTTTACTAAGTATTATTTATTTAAATTTACAGGAACATTGGAACATCGTGTTACACCATGGACTGAAAAAAGATAACGAAACGTGTTGTGAAGTCAACGTCATGGAGAGTTGAACCATGTTCAAACACTTTGTTTGAAGTACTGGATAATAACTTAAATGGGCTTGTCGATCTAAATGCAAGGATGTGTAGTTGTATGAAATGGCAAACATCTTGTTATCCGTGTGGCCATGTTATAAAAGTTGCTCTTCATCTAAACCAAGATGATTCAAGCACATACGCTATGGATTGTTACACTACAGAAGTATATCGACAGACTTATGTCGAGATTGTCTACCCTATTCCACATCCTTCTGAGTGGGACATACCAGATGACTTACAAACAGTTTTGCCACCAACCATGGACAGAAGGCTACCTGGCCGACCAAAAAGTCACGATCGTATACCATCTAAGGATGAAGAGAAGAAGAGATCGACATGTAGTCGGTGCAAGGAAAGTGGTCATACAAGGTTGACATGTGGATCACCAGTGCCATCACAATCATCTTTTCCTCTACCAAATATGGATCATCATCAAAATCCAAAGCTCATATGGTGTCAAAAAGGCAATCAAAATCGCAATCATCTTTAAAATCCCAATCACACTGGCTTCACTTTTGGGACTGTTAACTTAGGGATTTTTAAATGCAAACGTTGTATTATGTAGATTTTATGTGTGAACTTTTAACATTTTCAGTTAGGCATGTATTAGTAACTTAAATTTAAAAATTGCTATGATCTGTTCAGTTGTTATCACTTAATAGGCAATCATCTTAATGTCTATCGCAACTCGGAAATTACTATCGCAATGCGAAATGAAAATCGCAACGAGAGAATCGTAATGCGAAATGAAAATCGCAACGCTAATTTCACAATGCGAAATTAAAATCGCAACGAGGGAATCGCAATGCGAAATGAAAATCGCAACGCGAATTTAATTTCGCGTTGCGATTCCCTCGTTGCGATTTTCATTTCGCGTTGCGATTCTCTCGTTGCGATTTTCATTTCGCATTGCGATAGTAATTTTTTTGCCTTCAACATAATGCAGATTGAAATCAACAAAATCAACCATTACATTTCAATCAATTAAACAAGCACAAATAAGAATTATGTTAACATCAATTAACAATCAACTTTTACAAATCACCTTTTACAAATCAATTAAACAATCAAAAAATAAGCAATAATTATTAGAGAAATAACACTTCTACTATTGAATCATTTTGCAGCCATACATCATTTCACGCAGCTCACTTCTGAGATTAACCTGCATAAACCAAACATTTGCTCAAACAACACTTTCTACACATCTAAAACCTACAAACAGCAAATTATTGAATTCTAGGTACTTAACCAAACATTTTCAAACCACAAGCCTATAAACATACCAATTGTTTATGGACTTTTTATAACGCGGATGCAGGTAGGCAGCGTCTCGTATATCGATCTAGCCATATAATGTCGAAACCACAAGCCTACTGCAGCTCTATCTATATCGGTGGGAGGTAGATACTTTATACTTCCTGTGATCAAACGGTCCAACGCCAAGCATACGAGAGGACCACAATCCCCTCTGGGTCCTTTCGTTTGTTGTGGTGCGGTCTCGTCTCTGCTAACTATAATATTGAGCTTCTTTGGCTTCTTGTTTCCAGAACGAGTCCAATAATTTATCGCATCCAAGAATTTAGCCAAATAAGAGCTCCATCCCTTAATAATATCTCTTAAATCAGCCAATGATATGTAATTTATCATGCTGTCATATACTATTGCCTTAAGGGATGGGATCTGAAGCTCGAAGAGAAGCCAATGGTTACGTTCCAAAATAGGATAAACACCTGCAATCATAAGTAATAATTCATTCATTTGCGCACTTATTTATGAATACCTTTAAACTCAATCTAAAAAAACACTAACCTTATCGACCTCCCACCATGCAGGATAAAGTTTAGCTTGTCCATTGCCCAACGCAAATGATTCATCTCGTTGATTCTTCAAGTGAACGGCGTTAAAGACGTCGGCATAATTGTATATCGTGTATTTCTTTTATTTTCCTTAAGTTTCCTAATTATTAGAAGACGTGACACCCACGCATCGATATGCTGTTTTACAAAAAAAGACATATATTAGTAACTTACATAAATTTACAAAAAAATAATCAAATTAAAATATAAGAAAAAATATAAGACTTACCCCTCCATCGAAATAGCCATTGTCTTCGACCCTAATAATACGCCCCACCAAGACCGATCAAGAAACAAATAGATATCATCATTGAGCTTGCATATGTCAGTGAAACACCCCTGGCTTCGCTCATGTAGATAAAAATCAACTGCGGTCTTAGCCCAAAGGGTGTTATCCAGAATTGTGTCCGGTAGTTGTTTCCTCTCCACTTCAGATACCGGTATGGTACTGGCCGGTAACTCATACGAGAGCCAACTTGAATCCATCATATCTGGCACGTCAGAGGGTTTCTCAAGAATCCTACATATGACGCCATGTGAATCGGGCTCTTGAATGGTGGGAGGGACCTCTTCAACGATGACAGTGGCCTCTTGAACGGTGGGAGGGGACTCTCGAGGAATGATAGGGGCCTCTTCAACGATAGGAGTGGACTCTTGAGGGATGACAGTGGCCTCTTGAACGGTGGGAGGGGACTCTCGAGGAATGATAGGGGCCTCTTCAACGATAGGAATGGACTCTTGAGGGATGACAGGCGAGTCGGGCTTCTTCTTGCGGTGTCTTCGCACTATTGGGGTATACGGAGACTTAATAGCACGTGCACGCCGTCTGATGCGTGAACTCTGTCGTGCAAGAAAAACCCGACGTAAAGCATCCACCTTATCGGTCCGCTAAATAATTAAATACAAATATCAGTAAATAAACAGACATGATATTTAAACAGTGAAAACAAAGACAAATATATTTCAAACTTTCAACCAAAAGACAAAATAAAGACAAATACTAACTTCACAGTGTTAAAGAATACACAGTTTAGCAGAATTGGCAGCAACCGAATAAATTTACTTCAACCAAAAGACAAAACAAAAAGACAAATACTAACTTCACAGTGTTAATAAACAGTTTAGCAGTATTGGCAGCAACCGAATAAATTTACTAAGCAATCTAAGTGAAATGGTTAATTTAAGTGAAATTACGAGTAAATTTATCATCAAGTTAAATATGGAAAATCTTAAACTTACCTCGTTGCGTAGAGTATAAACCTCATTCTGTAACGATACTACCATCTCACGTAGAGCGGCAACCTCACCACGTAAAGTATACACCTCCACACGCCATGGACCATCGTTATCGAGTAGAGTACCGATCTCCTCACACAAGGCATTGACCTCATCACGTAACTCCCTTGACTCATCCCGTGGAGGTGGAGAACAGGGAGATAGAAGTTGTGGCATCTTTGTCGGTCGCCTATCATGAGGTGATGGTGGAGAAGAGGCTCGATGATGTGACGGGATAGGTGATGGCTCTCGTTGTAGAGGTGTATAGTCGGGTTGATCAGGTGATGGCTCTGGGTGAGGTGATGGCTCTTGAAGTGGAGGAAGTGGAGGCTGCTCATCATTCGTGCCATCAAGAAAACGCTGACTAACTTGCCACCAATCAGTGGCAAGCTCAGCCTCCGTGGGTGTCAGTCTAATTAATGGAATGTTGGCCTCCTAAAAATATAAAAACTCAAACAAAGTTAAACGTCTATTATGGTATTTGTGTTAACTTACATTATTTATTGTCGCATATGGTATTAAGTCTTCCCAATCCAATAGACGTTTCCTCTTCCAGGAAATAGCCCTAGGAATATCATTTGAACTTTTTATTGCATATGTCTTCATGGCGGGAAAGGCCTCGAATATCCAAATCTACAAACAATATAATAACAAACACTAGTAATTGTTAAATAATTAATTATAATTTTGAAAACATTATATAGAAATTCTTACCTTAAAGGCCCAAACAAAGCCTGACAAAGTGTATTTCGACCCATCGCCCCGCAAACTTTTGCGGTCATCAAAGGCAGACGACAACTTAGTCCAGGTAGCTTTCCATATATACGAACCCCACGGAAACAGATTCCATGCATTTAGGTCCTCTACCAATAATATTAGCTCATGAGGAATAGGTTGTCTGGCCTCTCTGCCTAAAAAGCCGGTATACAAAAGTAGTAGAAGGCATACTCGGACAACATCGACGTCATTCATCCGAGTAAAACCATCTTTCTTATTAAACAATTTCTTCATGTCGTCGACGTGTAAGTTCGGCTTTTCTATTGACTCATCAGGAAAAACCCTGGATAACCATGATGGGCGGGTGATATGACGAGTGTACCGGCCTACATCATCGTGTCCGAATCGTAGACCATGATTAAGCAGAACTCCTTCCGCCCAAAACAAGTATACGCGGTGGAAAATGAAACCATATCTCTTCCTCACCACGTTGTATACTGTCGGGTAGATCTCTAGTCATGGTCTGAAGCCACAAATGGGTCAAATTAGCATCTCCACCCGGATGTTGTACTCTCAGCCATGGCCCGAAGTAGGTTTCCTCAAACAATTTTCTTTGTGCAGGTGAAAGCTTCGAAGCAATTGTAGTGGCTAGGCTAACTTTATTCCTTAATGTCAATGAAGCCGAAAAAAATTTCTACAAAAACAATAAACATACCAAGTTAGATATACCAAAAACTACACTGTCAAGATACCAAAAACAATAAACATAAATAGTAGTTTATTCTTGAAACTAAAATTGCAACACTGTTTTGTCTTTTGGTTGAAATGAAAATCGCAACGAGATAATGAGAATCGCAACGCGGAAATGACTATTGCAACGAGAGAATCGCAACGCGAAATGACTATCGCAACGCGAAATGAAAATCGCAACGCGAAATGAAAATTGCAACGAGAGAATCGCAACGCGAAATGAAAATCGCAATGCGATTTTGGTTTCGCGTTGCGATTCTCTCGTTGCGATAGTTATTTCCGCGTTGCGATTTTCATTCTCGAAACTATTCTTCTTCTGCATTACTTCAACTAAAAGACAAAACAAAGACAAATACTAACTTCACAGGCTAAACAGTTTAGCAGTATTGGCAGCAATCGAATGAATTTAATAAGAAATCTAAGTGAAATGGTTAATCTATTATTGAAATTACCAGTAAACTTATCATCAATCTCAATATGAAAAACCTAAAATAATGCAAAAATTTCAAAATAAAAATAAAACAAAACTAACCCTCGGAGGTTGATTTTCCATTTCTGAATGATTGTGAGGGATTTTTGGCTGTGAATGGTTGTGAGGGATTTCGTCGGCGATGGGGACGGAAATCTTCGGAGATGGGGACGGATTTCGCCGTAGAGAGTGAGAGATGGAGATGGGATTGAGTGTTGTGATTTTGGGTTTGAGGTTATGAGTTGCGATTACTGTGGACGGTTCAGTTTCCGATTTATTAAGAAAAAATTCGTGTTTGGAATTTGAAAAAAAAAATACGCGTTAATACGAATGGCGCTATGTAAATCGTGTTGCGAAAGTCAGAATCGCATTGCGAAAGTCAATATCTCGTTGCGATTTTGTATTATCGCATTGCGATAGTAAGTATCGCATTGCGATAGTAAGTATCGCATTGCGATTTTCCCAATTCGCGTTGCGATTTACTTATTCGCATTGCGAATTGGGAAAATCGCAACGACACTATAGACCATCGCAACGCGATTTCCAACTATCGCAACGCGAAATTCAACGCGAATTTGCGATAATGGAGATCGCGTTGCGAATTAGCGATCGCATTGCGATTTTGTTGGTCATTTTGGCAAATCCGGAAAAAGTTGGTTAAAATCGTATATTATAAGGCATTTTTGGTCACTGAGACGATTTTCTCAAAATAATTTAGATTGGACACAATGTTCGGTTAAATCAAAATATTCTTCATGATATTTTTTATCTTTTTAAAAAAATTTGTTCTACCATTAATATTGGAATAAAAATTAACACCTTTTTAATAACATAGGATAAATACAATGCAAAATCTGTTAGAAGATATCTCTCGATATTTTAAAATTGAAGGTTCATATTTCTGACATTTATAATGTTTGAACTCAAATCTTAGGAATACCCAAGAAGAGATGATGTCAGCAAGAGGCAAAGTCACAATCAAAGGATGGTAGCGTAGTAGATAAAATTTGTTCGAAGATATTTTTTAATCTTTTAATATTAAATATTTATACTTTTAATATTTATAATGTTCGAATTAGGGTATAAGGAATACAAAAAAAGAGGTGATGTCAGCAAAAGCGAAGTCGCAATCAAAGGGATGGTAGCGTAGTTAGCTCAACCGCCTGGTCATAAATCATAGTTTCGTGGGGAACGAAGCCACGTCGCAATGCCAGCCCCTAAGCTCTCAACACGTAAAAATTCGACACACATACTCACCTATGCTCTTCCACTATTTTAATCTATTCTTATTCAACGGTCAAACGCTTTGCCTCTCCTGCCCTCTTCGATTTTATGCATTTATGTAGTGTTTTGAAAATTGGATTGGACTGGCTGGTTTAATCAGGAATTACTGTCTAGTTCGGTTTAATCTACATCGGTTAAACCGTTATTAGTGAACCGGTCGGAACCGTCGTTTAAACTGGACCGACTGAAAATCGGGAAAATCGAAAAAAACCGTCAATTTTGTTTTTTTTTTAATTAAACCAAACGACGTCGTTTGTTAAACGAGCCAAGTCAAACTTGAGTATTGCTGAGCTCGACTCGAACTTGAGAACTTTAAAAGTAAGCTCAACTCGACTCAAACTCACGAGCTAAAAATTATCAAGTTCAACTCGAACTCGAAATATAATATTGAAACTTGAACTCGAAAAGGCTTGAACTCAAAAAAATTTAGAAACTCAATTGAAACCTAAAATTCGAGCTTGATTGAAGTGAAAGAATAGTTCACTCAATACTCATTAAAAGGCTCCATGATTTTGAATGTCAAATTACCTCTATTAGTTATAGAAGTTAGTTGGGATATTATTCTATGTTTCTTAGTCATGTGAGATTATTTTGTTATCATATTTTTACTCTTTAGACTTTTGGGATGCTCTTCTATGTTTCTTAGCCGTGTGTGATTTAAAAAAAAAATTAAACCAAACAATATCATTTTGTTATGCTTTTTAGCCCCAAATTTATTTTTTAATTATAGTTATATAATTATATTTATTATTTAATATTTAATATATTTTACCTTAAATATTATATTGTAGTTAGTTTGAATCATTTTGTTTCACTTGATTTTATGGTTTTTAACTTATATATGTTATGACTTGCTTTGAATATGACTTGTGATATAAAAAATTATTTTTTATTAAATATTTTTGGTATTTTTATTTAATTTTTTAAATAATTATAACGTCATCCGATTTTTTCGACCAGTTAAACCAATAAACCAGTATATGGCCGGTTCGCTAACCGATAGATGGCCGGTTCTGAAAACCATGCATTTATGTACTCTTGTTTTCTTTCCTTAGCTCATAATAATGAGAATGTTTAATATACACTTACTCTCTAATTCAATCAATTGTATTTATGGGTTATATACATATTTATAAATAAATACTATTTTATAATAATTATTAATATATATATATATAAAGTACATGTCTTATTCTAAAATATTAGTTAAAAATATTTTTAAATTAATATCTCAAATTTAATTTATTCTTTCAATATTTCTATTAAATAATATTAAGTTTTAGTTTTGTAAAAATATAAAATTATATAATGTGATAATGATATATTATCATGTTTTAAAATAAAATTATTAAAATATATAATACTAAAAATAAAAGGGTAAGTACACAAATGATCCCTCGATTATAGGATGTTATTTTATTGAGTCCCTCGACTATTGAAATTTACAAAATAGTCACCCGACTATTCATATATTCCAAACTCGTCTTTTTTCGTTAAAAAATTGGCAGTTGTCTGAACTAAACATTAACCTGCTCATTGGGATATAATAAAAAAAAATTTGATCTCATAATTATTTGAGTTGTATTTTATAGATCGATTCTCTCTTTACATTATGTCATCGAGCTAATAGTTGAAACATCAGGTTGTCGAGTCAGTGCTCGAAAGCAATGGCGATGCCACCAAACATCATCATTAAAATATGATTTTTATCATATCTGAGTCAATAGATTAACATCCATCTCAAACCGAAGATCGAGGGATTTAAAGCATTACACATAAACATTGAAATGACCAACCGAAAAATTTCTTTTGAAACATCATCAAATCATCATTAATACACCGAAATTGAAAACGTGAATGGGAAACATAAGTATATCAGGTTTAGAAAAGTAGGGAGCTCTCAAGTACATCCAAAATAATAACATATTAATCATATCAAAATAGAGTTACGACTCGAATATACAAGGGTCTATGAATGATACATGCCCTTTAAAATAGACTTAAGACATACTTTGATACCTCGAAAAATCTAGAACATGAACCAACGATAAGCACTTCGAGAGGCCTTTTAATACCCTGCGCACAATAACAAATTTTGAACGCTGAGCTCACAAGCTCGGTGCCACACAAATAACTCTACTATACTATTTCTATTCACTATATGAGCATGCTAGCAGGAAAAGACATAAGCATATAAGAACATTAAACACACAAGCTGAGGTATGCATCATAGTGTGGTCAGAAGGTTTGTTGCATCTCGAGACTCACAACCCTCTAGCCTACCTATGATACTATTGGGTACCTAGGGTGAGTTCTAATTTTTTTTTTATCGAAAACGTACATACTAGCTTACCCCTTGGAGTACTTGGGACATCTGCATCCAGCCAAAAAATATAAGTGCATTGGCACTAGTTGAGATATATCTAAATATTTATAATTAAACAAGAATATCGTCATACTTGCTAAAGTAACTCAGGTGTCCTCGTTTTTTTTCAGGTGTCTTACAAGGACATAAGTTTTATGAAATCTTACTTCGTAATATTATTATGTTTTTATTGTAGTTATCTGTTGTTCTTACTTGCAAGCTTATTAGAGAAGTTTCGACAGTCCTAGGATCCTTCCCGAGCTCTTAAACTCAAGTTAGGCTTCTTATCTAATTTAGCATGATGGTATCGATACTAAGCCCTTTAGTATCGATAGCCTCCCTTGGTGCTGATACTAGTTTTATATTCGATGTTCTGAGAATATATTATAATATCGATACTTTTATGTGGAGTATCGATATTTCTCTATTAGGGTACATATATCATCCTAGGTACCAATACCAAATTTCGATTTGATGTTTGAGAAAATTAATCAGTATCGATACCCTTACTTAAGGTACTAATACTTCTTCTTTGTGTAGTATCGATACTCTCTGAGTACCAATATCAAAACTAGCTACTAGAATTTGTAACGTAATGATAGTATCGATACCCTACCTTTGAATGTTTATACCAGAGAAACATTATCGATATTATATGAACAAAGTACTGATATTACCAGCCAAAACCCCTTGTTTTGGTTATTTGAAGAATTATATCGGTATTGTTGATCTATTACTAATATTCAAACTTAGAAATAATATGTTTTACATGAATATGACACCCCAACTTTACGTTTAAGCTTTTTTAAGGTCCTTACCGTTATTTAAGTCTTATGTAAGTTAAAAGGTGTAATAATAGGTTATTTCTCGTATTGTATAACATCAAAAACATCATAAGTCATGTTTAACCACAAATACACTTCCATGCTCTATGAGCCATACTAGCTAATCAAGCACACATAATGACTTTCAAGTTGTATGGATGAGTGAGAAATGTGTTACCTTACTCCTAGATGTTGAGAAAAAACTCCAAGCACAAGATTTTCCTTATACTTGCCTTTAGAGCTTTCTTCAACCTCTTTCACTAATCAAAAGACAAGTAAATGAGTTACTAACTCGCTTAAAAAATTAGAAAAAAGTTATGAAGGTTTCCCAGAAAGCTCAAAACTAAAAAACGAGTTGGTTTAGCAAGAGTTTTTAAACCCCCCGCCTATGACCACCATGATCGAATCTTGATATTGAGGGCTTGAATGAAAGATCTAGGTGTAACACTCAAAATCCTAAGTTAGAAGTGTTGGGATAACCCAAGAGGGCCTTAGATTAGATTCATTAGCTTGTGAGAAGGCTCGTTCCAAATTGGGCTTGGTTTGAGCCCAATGTAAGATAAAAGGGCATTTTTAACCCTGGTTCAAATGATGAAGGATTAAAGGAGCAAATATCCCATCTTGTGAAACAAAAGCTGAATCATTTTAGTATTGGTGATGTAACCGGTTGAACTTTCTTCTCTTTGTCTTCAAAAAGTTTGTCTCATTCTTTCTTCTCCATCTCTTCTTTCTTCTCCAAGAATTAAGCAAATGATAGAACTTTATAGTCTTTCAAGCCTTGTACAGGATTACCAAGGTAAGTGTTGTAATCTACTCATCCTTAGCTTCATTTCAAGCCATTAAGATCAAGTTTTGGCTATAGTAACCAAAAATAGGTTTTAGTGGGGGTTTAGAGACCTAAGAGTTTTTAGTCTGTTTTGAGGGATTTGAGCCTTAGAAAGTGTTTTTAATCCCTTAATGAGCTTCAAATCGAGATAATAATCCATTTCCATAATCTTTGTATAGTGAAAGAAATAGGAGAACGCTCAAAGGCTAGAGGAAATGAGAAATTGGTTTTTGGTTGAGTTGAAGACATTTTCAGCAGCTAAGAAGTTAATGTACACATTCACAACTTATTCATACAATTTGTGAGTCATTAGATACTTCTAGATAGTGTGTATTGAGATCATGAAGCATGAAAGAACATCCATGGTAATTCTCAGTTAAAGATGTAGCTCAACAAGTTCTTTCCTTTAACCTTCTACTTAGAGAGAAAGAGAGAGAAAATAAAGATGAATAGAAGATAAAAGCATTAAGAAAATGAGAAAGGGAATGGTGTAGTTTTTATTCCCTTTCTCAGCTGTTGACATCATTAAAATTAAAGGAAAGTCATCCTTTGAAATAATAGATGGGGTAATTACCTTTTAAGTCCCCCTCTTTTGATCCTAAATCAAAAATACATTTTTTAATATGTATTTGGGCACAACTTAAGCTCAAACAAACTAAATTTTGGACCAAGACTTTCTACATGATAAATGAATTTATCCAAAACCCTCTCAGGTCAGCTCAACTACTAATCCGAGATTCAGGGCATCACACAAATGGTCATCAATTTCTTAACAGAAAATGATGAATTTGGAACATATGAATAGTCATATGACTATTTTATAGCTTTTAATAGTTAGAGGATCATTTTATAATTTTTAATAATTTGAGAATTTAACAAAACAACAACCTATAATCGATGGACTATTTATATCATAGATTTTAAATGAACCTTTAATATATTATTTATCACGAAATAAAATTTTGTTTATTTTTGGGTTAATTATCAGAATTGTCATTTTTTATCATAGATTTTAAATGAAGTTGTGTTTCGATCATTTACGTTACTGATTTATTATATTTTGATCACTTACATTATCAATTGTTATATTTTAGTGGTTGAATCATTAACTTTTGTCATTAGTAAAAGAGTTTAATTTTTTAAATTGACACATGAATTTTAGATGAAATATCAATTTGACTCCGAATTCGACAAAAAATCTCATGTTGCTGACTGTCGATCAATTAATATATTCTAATAATATTTTATAATTTATGTTATTAATATATTTTCATTTGATAAATATAATTATTTTCAACCACATCTTAATCTAAATATTACTTTTGTCAACAACAAAATAAATTTCTAACTTCTTTTAGCTAATACATAACATAGATAACACTTAGAGATTTGGCACAGTCTCTAAAAATAAAATACATCACCGCAGGTGCACTACAGCAAAAGTGTTCTGTAGCGGCATTTTTAGCGGCGTTTGGAGAGTAAACGCCATAAAATTTAAACATATAGCGGTGTTTACAATCCAAACACCACAAAATGATACTTTAATGGCATTTTCCAACAAACGCCGTAATAGAGTGGTAATTTAGAGGCGTTTATAGCACAAACACCGGAATAGAGTTGTTTATAGTGGCTTTTTTCAACAAACGTCGTAATATAATAGTAATTTAGCGGTGTTTTTATACAAACACCTCAACAGGGTTGTTTATAGTGGCGTTTGTCAAACAAACGACGCTATAAAAAAGTAATTTAGCGGCATTTATCAAATAAATGTCAAAATAGGGTTGTTTATAGTGGCATTTATGCAAAAAAATGTCATTATAAAGTAGTAATTTAGCGGTGTTTTCCTACAAATGTCGTAATATGGTTATTTATAGTGGCATTTTTAGAAAAATGCCATAATAGGGATCATCAATAGTGGTGTTTGTTATAAAAATGCCGTAAAAACATGTACTATAGTGGCATTTTTTAAAAAATGCCGCCAAAGGGTAAATATATGCTCTACCCTTTTCTTATGCCCGATCCTTAAAATCATTTCAACGCTGCTTCCCTAAAAGGTATTTCTCTGGTACAACAATAACCCTCAGACGATTCCAAGCGACATTGTCTTCTGTCTGTCCCGTTGACCGAATCGGCCCTCTCATAGGCGACCAGTTATCTCACGATTGCACGGTTTGATCCCTTTTCTCATTGCTGAACTTTTTCATTTATGTTTTGTTGGTATTCTGAAAATGGGGAAAACCCATAAAGCTAACGTAATTGAGAAAAAATAATAGTTTTCGAATAGGAAAACAATATATATACATAGAAAAATAACAACTTTTGAATAGGAAAATAATAGCTTTTGAAAACCCGAACAAATAGTTGTGGTATAAAGAGTAGGTGTTGCCTTGAGTAAGAGAAATTATCGTCGGAATGTCCACGTGGCATATTTGCTCTGAAGATGGATCAAATTATCGTTGGGAGGCTATCGGTCCGTACTTGTCATCGAAACTCGATGATGACCCAAAAGGAACTCTTATTGCGTCATGCCCTTCCATGGTCGATCTCCTACATGAAGGTAATAATCGGTGGAAGTTTCTGCCACTATATTTTTATTTTGTACTCTCAAATTTCATAGATCATACACATGTAGGATGTTCGAAGCTTATTGAGAACGATGTTAGAGGAGTGGATAAATACCCGATGTTTAGAACCGAATTTGGTAACTCTGTGGTGTTGCAAGAATCTTCAATTGTAAAAGCATTATCTATCCTCAATGAAGACGACATTGCCTCTACTGTTACTCCAAGTAAACGTTTCTATCTTATATTTAATTTTTTTTAATGTTTGATTCAGTTCCCAAGCCACCTCCAATCAAGTTTCATACTGTAGGTGGAAGGTCGTTATCTATTTCAAGTGAAGCACTGAAGCGCGCAATGAGTCTTCTTAGTGAACCAGAGGTAGGGGACTTATTTGGTGAAATAGATGAAGAGTTTCTCCATATAGAGTTTACACGGAGGAAAAACTTAACGATGCGTCGTCAAATAAGGAAAACTATTTTTTTACGTCATTTCCCCACGAAGGAGCAGTGAAGACTAAATTCTAGTGAACAATAAGGTTAAGACTATTTATGTATAACTTTAATGTTTTTAAATTTTAATGTATTTTGTTATTAAGTATTTTTATGCATGACTTCTGTCTTAATTAAAATGTATGGTTTTTGTTAATTAGATAGAACTACATGATAGTAAATTTAGTTTATGTAGAGCAGAAATGAAATATTTAAAATCAATTAATCTTATATAAATAAAGGTAATTAACAGCGTTTGTATAAAAAAACGCCACTATAGATATGACTTTTTGCAGCGTTTGTCTCTAGAAACGCCGTAATAGATTCATCCATAGTGGTGTTTTCCCAACAAACGTCGATACAGAGTACTACTTTAGCGGCGTTTTTACACAAACACCGCAATATGGTTCAAATATAATGGCTTTTTTTTCAAAAAAAAGGTCGTAACTGAGATGTATTTTGCGGTGTTTTTATACAAATGTCGTAATAGGGTTTATCGATAATGGCGCTTTTGAGAAAAATGCCAAAATAAATTAGTATTTTAGTGGCGCTTTTTAAAAACGTCGTAACATGCTCAATCTATAGTAGCGTTTTTTCAAAAAACGCCGCAACAGATTAGTACTTTAGCGTCGTTTTGTTACAAACATTGTAAATTATAAGTATAATCTTATTTGATTTCCATTTCACGTAAAATGTTTTGAAAACCCTACAAATTTAAAACCCTTTTTTCTTTAAGCTATCCCCTCCTCATTCTGTACACGTTCGCCTTTCCCTTAGAGAGTGAAACCCCACGCGATCGTGAAACCCCCGTAGGCTCCAGGCCACCTCGAAAAACCATTCTTCGGTGCAGCTCTCTCTCAACGGCCGACAACCGGGTCTTCAAATAATTTTTATACTTTCCTGATTTAATTTGTAATAATTATGGGTTGAGTTTCAATTCTCCACTGAAGGCAATATATATGAACAAAACTATAATTTGATCATAGATACCTCAAATTCTTACCTAAATAATGGTAATTAGCGGCGTTTGTATCCAAAAATACCGCTATAGATATGACTTTTTGCGGCGTTTTTCTTCACAAACGCAACAATATGTTTCATATATAGTGGTGTTTGTGTAGAAACGCCGCTGAAGAAAAAATACTTTTGTGGCGTTTTTATGTAAACGCCGTAAAAGTTTTGTAATTTAGTGGCCTTTTTTGTAATAAACTCCGTAATATTTAAGAGCTTTTGTGGCGTTTGGTTTAAAAACACTGCAAAGTTTTATAAAAACCCTAAATTTCTTCATCCGCTCGAGCCCTAATTCTTCCATTCACGCTCTACGCTGAAAAAACCATCTTCAGTACATCGGGCTTGCAATTGAAACTATTGCCGTCGAAGATTCCTTGCGTCTTCAGTATCATCTGGAAGGATATATCGCGACTTCAGTCGCCACCATTCACTCAGTCGGTTCCTTGCGTCGCGCCTTCAGTTTCCACCATTCACTCCGCCGGTTCCTTACGTCGCATCTTCAGTCGCCACCATTCACTCAGTCGGTTCCTTGCGTCGCGCCTTCAGTTTCCACCATTCACTTTGCCGGTTCCTTACGTCGCATCTTCAGTCACCACTATTCACGCCGTTCAAAACAATAAACTTGATTGTGGGTATGTGTTTTTGAAATATTGATTTGTTGTTTGCTTAGATGTATTGTTTTTGTACAAAAATGATTTTCTGTTTATAGGAGTGTGAACTTTTACATAAATATAACTTTATAATTACCAATATTTTGTAACCTGATTGACTATAATTGAGAAATGTATTTGTGATTTGACTGTAAAAAGATAAATTGTGAGCTTTGACCATGTCTAGCATAGGAGCAAAGCTTCCTGTTGATTCTAATTTACTTGACATTTCCAAGTAATGAACAACATTGAACCTTTAACACGTCTATTTATTTGCCTCTAATGCTGCAATCAGGCATGGTAGAGGCTGTTATTTGTGTTCATCCTATACATCACTTATTAATAAATGAAGAATGAAGTAGACATGGTTTATTATTGAATGTACAAAGTTTTTATTGCCTTTTTTCACCTTAAATATTATCGTAATGCAGTGATCCAAATGACAGACTGTCCCTAAGGCCCATTTTAGCTAGGTTAGTTTTATTTGCTCTTTTCCAAAATCGAAATTACTGACTTGATTGCATACTTATTTTTACTTTCAAATGTCAAAACTCTTCCTTTTGATTCACTGCAGGATGCCAGACGAAGTTTGTAACACCCCCAACCCGTCTTCGACCCGGATCCAAGTCTGAGGTGTCACATTGACTTTTCAAAGCATTTTCCTTTACAAAATGATTAAAATTCTAAATTCACATTTCAAGAAGATGAATATTTTACATTAATCAAATCAATTGGTTTACAAAACATATCAGAGCGTATTCAACTCAATAAATTAGTACATGCCAACTAAATTCAAAATAAAATAAATACAATTAAATCATCTCTTTGATTTTCCGATCTGAACTTTGTAAGGAATATGCTAACCTATCTTGCTCCTCTTAACTTCTCTTCTCGCTTTCCGAAACCTATGTGTGAGACATTCACATGTTAAGTCTATGACTTAGTGAGGCGAATAAACATATAATGTAAACTCTAACTTATAATCATGCATGAACAATTACTACTATCATATCATACACAAACATATATCCTTTCATACATCAAATCCACACATACATATAATTATTTTCATTCCTATTATTATCATATTATTATCATTAATTTCTTTTTATCGTATAATCCTATACTTATCATTCATACACATCATATCATATCATATCATATCATATCATATCATATCATATCATATCATATCATATCATATCATATCATATCATATCATATCATATCATATCATATCATATCATATCATATCATATCATATCATATCATATCATATCATATCATATCATATCATATCATATCATATCATATCATATCATATCATATCATATCATATCATATCATATCATATCATATCACCAAACAAACATACAACACCACATAGAATTTACTCATGTAATATCTTTTAGATAGCCCATGTACACTTGTGAGAACTAAAGATATACGAGTATATTGAGGTTGTGCACATATGTTGTCACCACAGCTCGTATAATTCCCATTGAGTGGCATATGAAATTTGTCCCGAAGGACCTGTGAGTATGTTCCGAAGGACCTTTGTATATTGTATATGTCCCAAAGGACCGCGTAGACCCTCGACTCTTGGCATGCCAACTATACCTATAGCTCTCGTAACATATAACATGGGCATTTTTCTTATACTTGATATATTCATGTACTCATATTATTTCTTCTGTCACATATCACATGTTCATATGATCATCCATTTCATATTATATAACATATATCATTTGAATACATTCACATATCATCTATCATATAACTTATATCATTTCTCTTATGTTCATTTGACATGTAAATCATTTTCATCTCTTATTTTCACATGTTTCCCATACATCACATATATCACATATACTATATTTACATACTTCAATATCATGGAACTTATTTCACTTTATTACATAAGCATTTATGCACATAATCTCATAATTCTTTCACATAGCTCATTATCACATTTCATAATATCACACTTAGTCACGTAGTTATTTCCATATAATTCACATGTACATATAATCATATAGTTATTATCCTTTCTCTGGTAATCACATAGATCACATCTTATAACATACACCAGGTACATATAATAACTTATCTCATATAATTTATATGTTGATTTCATATATTTACTAAGTTTAGTTTCACATAACTTATCACCTATGCAAGTCTTCTAATAAATTATCATCAAAAGCTCCTATAACATCTTCCTATGGCTTTATAGATCTTTACCATATACCTTATTTATTTTAAGTTCATTTAAGCCTATAAATCTTTCCCCATAATTTATCTTACATGTCCATATAGTCATTTCTATCAATGTCTCCTAATTTGTATATTATTCTTATATTGTCCTATAGGTCTTTGCTATTTAAATTATCTTATTTGTTCATGTCATGACTTTATATTCAAGTTTCCTAATTGATACACTATTCCCATTTCATTCTATAACTCAATCTTATTTAATTTCCTTCAATTCACATTAAATCATGTAACTCTATTATACTAATTCTCATAATTAATTATACCACTATTTACTTGTCAACTCATATTTCTATTATTCATATAACGTTTCCACATGATTACCTAGTTTCTATCGTTTCTCATAGATTCACTTTCATTATATTCTCTTATTTTTACGTATTTTATCTCATAATCATATATTCCCATTATCATATGATTTATGTTTGTTCTCTTATGACTCTTCATAGACATATCTTTTCATTTCCCTATATCACGTAGATCTTATCATATAACTTATCCTTTATACTCACATAAATTATATAGCACATAAAAGAACATATCAGCTCATATAATCAACCATACATACATTTCATTTCATTCACTTGCTTATAATCAGTACTTCATGCATAATAAAATAACTATCGGAAATAGACTTATCACAACTCCAATTTCCTTATAGTCCTATAAAATAAGATGCACTCACTTTGGCCTCACTAAGTTAATACCGATCTCTCATCTTTCCCTTGATCGATCTTACTTGTCAAATATTTCGGAACTTGTTTGGGCTCAATGTCTACATAAATATAATTTCCAAGATGATTATTAGAAGCCTAAACCTTATAATTCGATGCTAATAACTTAAACTAATTTATTGAACTTACCCTCATTGCATTCTGAAATTTTTTCGTTTGAGAGGGTATCGGTACCTGTTGAATGGGTACCGATACCCCTAGCCCAGAAATCATATTTTCAACATGAAAATTACTTTATTTCATCTCAAACACTTCATGTTTCCTCCTCCTTCATATGCTAAACTCAAATACACCTACTTAAGCCCATTTATACCCATTCAACACATCTTTAACTTAAAAATTATATCCTCCATATGTAATTCAAGAATTACACCAACTTTGCAACATGTACAAATTCCAATTCTAACACTTCATATTTCTTAATTTAACCATTGAAAAGTCAAATTCAACTTCAAAATCTATTAACTCCTTCTATTTCAAATATTCACTTAAAAACTCATTTTTCTTAATTTCTCATAACTTGTTAATCTTTGAGTTTTAAGCCACCTAAAGCTTTCCTTAATCTTTCTTAACATCCCAAGAATCAAAACAAGCTTTAAAATGAAAGAATTAACCAACTGAAGACCCACTTACCTTATACAAGACTTCACGGTGGAGAGGAGGAAGAAGAAGACTGAAGAATGCTCTGGAGAAATTATCTCCTTTCCACGTTCTTCTTACCCTTTATAAAGGGAAATAAAAATCTTTACTAAAAATGACCATAATACCCTTATTACTTTCAAACTTTGTTATTAAATCTAACATCAACACTTTTCATTTAAGTCCCTAAACTTTCAATATTTTCTGAGATTGGTCACTAAATTACCAAAAATTATATTTTGGTCATTGACCCGACTTTTGGGATGTTACAAAGTTTTAGTTGCTAAAAGAGTCAAACCAACATTATCCCCTAATCTAGACACCCTCGCTTTGAAATCTTGATGCTACATGTGGATGATTTTTAAGCTTTATATATCATTTATGCTTAAGAAATATTGATGAAAGTTATGAAGTTGGTTTTATGATCTCATAATTAAAAGCATTTCTTAGAAGAACAATGACTATTCTGGAGGAGTTGATGAACAATGAGAGCAACACCACCACTATTCTTAATCATAGACAAATAGGCAAGCACCTGCTTAAAACGGAAAGAATGAACCCAATGCTGCACATTTTCCTTATCTCATGCCGTACCTCTGTAGAAACTGAAAATAAATGCAATGAAAATGCCAAAAGGACCTAATCAAGTAGCAAGGGGAGGTGTTTCGTTTATCCTATAGAGCACTAATAAAGCCAATAATCAATGGATACTATATTTGATGTGCTTTTTTATTTTCTTTTGTCATTTATACCAATTTCTGATAGCTAATCTGAGTTTTATCATTAAAAAAACATAATTGTACTTTTTTTCCTATATAAAGTTAACTGAGATAGAATGGGCTTAATTATGCAGGCTGCAGGGGTAAAGCTTCTCCTTTTCCGTGGTGTTGGTTGCCAAGTGCAGCGTATGCTTAATGCTATGCCCCAACAGTTTCTGCATATGCTTATTTCTATATTATGACGTGTACAATTGTAATGCAGAATGATTTCTTAGACTGCAGCTCTAGGATCTGTGGAGCACCATCTAAATTTGGAGAAGCTTTATGTGTTAGGCACCAATTGTGGTAATATATATATTTATATTAATGCTCATTTTACCATGCTGCTTTACTTTTACAATATCATGTTAGGAAAATATGGCTAATATCAATTAACTTGCAAATAGTTCATCTCAAAACTTTATTTTATTATCTTTACTAAGAGAAAAATGCATTTTTTGGTACTAAAAGATGTATGATTTCCAGCTAGTTTGCAACCAGTTTATGAAAGATTAAAATTATTATTGGTTATGAACTCAGTCATGTGTTATGGTTTCGTATTGACTTTTAATTAGATCTCTTCAAAATTCATAAGCCATAGATGGATAAGTTATAAGCACAATGTTACTTTAGACTGCATCCTTTCTAAATTATAGGACAGATCTTAATCATTACGAACACCTTTTCAACAGTTGATAATGGAACTCGAGAAGGTCTAGACAAGTTTGTAAAGGCAGCAAGTAGTGAACCAGAAACTGTTCTACATTACGAGTTTATGCAGCTTAATAAGGGTAATGTAGTTCTTAATTTTTACCACTTAGCCAAACGAAAGAATTTGATAGAGAATTATTAAAAAAATAAAGGAGTTAGATCATCATATAATTAAGGTGGGGTCATTTAAGAATTTTTCTCATAATCTTTGCCTTAGTTGGTTCTTATAAATAGAAACATTAATCAATTATTATAAATAGAAACAAAATTTTCTTGCCCTATCGGTGTTTGTACAAAATTTAGCGGCGTTTGATCTTATGAATGTTCCAATATTCCTAATACACCTATAGTATGCAATTGTATATATTTCTCCTTAAAATTTATATAAATTACTGAGATACAGTTGCTCCCATACAATTTTAGCAATTTAAAAGTTTCATAATTTAGGAGTGATTATTTCTATACTATGCAAATATTATTATGCACTAAATTTGATAGTTAATGCTTATGTTTAGGTTCTAACTTTCTGTATAATATTAGCATTTAACATTTGAAATTGAAACTCCAGAAATACGAAATGGATAAGACTTGGATGGATTTCTCAAGGGTTAGCGTCGAATATCGAAATGAAGTCGAAAACTTTCTAAATTTAGCTTTTCTGAATGCAAGACAAGAGAATATGATTCTTTGCCCTTCTAAGAAGTGTGTTAACATTAATTGGCACATTCATGAAGTTGTGTACGAGCATCTAGTTGTTTTTGGATTTGTTCGGGGGTATAGAAACTGGATTTTCTTGGAGAGTTTATATTAGATAGATATGCTTCCACGAGTTATTCGACTTATCCTGCTCATTCTCACCATCCAACTTTTAGAGAAGATGACATGGAAGGGATATTACGAGATGTATTTAATATGCACAATCCCTGGAGTATGTTACAGAAAATTATTGTCAGAATGATGTTAATGATTTCATTGAGATTGGAAGAATTGGATGTGATGAAGAGCCAAATGGAGAAGCGACAAAGTTTTACAAGTTGCTGAATGAAATAAATGAACAACTTTATGAGGGATCAAAGTTTTCAAAGCTTTCTTTCTGCATTCGTCTTTTCCACTTAAAATGCATGGGAGGGTGGACTGGTAACTCCTTTACGCAATTGTTGGAGCTACTAGTAGAAGTGTTTCCTTTTGCAAAAATCCCTCAATCATGCAAAGATATGAAGAAAATGATAAAAGATTTGGGTCTTGGATATGACAAAATTCATAGTTGTCCGAATGATTGTATGTTGTATTGGGGTGATCAAAAAAATCAAGAGTCTTGTCATGTATGCGGAAAATCTCGATGGATGACTAAGGATGCAGAAAATTTTACTGAGGATGAAGCTCATACACGATCAAGAAAGAAACCGATAAAGATTATGCGACATTTTCCTCTCATTCCTAGGCTACAAAGATTGTTTATGTGCTCCAAGACTGCTGAGTCTATGAGGTGGCATCATGACGGCAGAACCGATGATGGATTATTACGGCATCCTGCAGATTCTTTAGCTTGGAAGTCATTTGACAATAAATATCCAAGATTTGTGAGAGTTCCTTGAAATGTCAGGCTCGGTCTTGCACCTGATGGGTTTAATCCATTCAAAATAATGAGTACTTCTTATGATACTTGGCATGTTATACTTGTTCCATACAATTTGCCTCCGTGGATTTGCATGAAACAATCATCTTTCATCTTATCCATGATAATCCCTGGCGAGAAAGGCCCCGGAAATGATATTGATATTTACATGCACCCGCTAATTACAGAGTTGAAAAAGTTATGGGAATGAGTCGAAACATATGATGTGTTTAAGAAGGAGAACTTTAATTTACGTGCAACTTTATTATGGACAATTAATGATTTTCCTGCGTATGCAAATTTATCTGGTTGGAGTACCAAAGGTCATTATGCTTGTCCTTGTTGTACTGCACAAACATGTTCGAAATGGTTGGTTAATGGAAAGAAATTCTCCTATATGGGACATTGTCGGTGGTTACCTGATAATCATAGATTTAGATTTCAAACGAATATGTTTGATGGTGATGAAGAGTTTTGAAATGCTCCTTACCAAACAATTGGGTCTGAAATATTCTCCATGTTGAAAAATATCAATTTTACTTATGGAAAGATGAATCAACCATGTAGTACACGATCAAAGAAAAAGGCAAAGCAGGTCAATGAAGAGCTTGAAGTTGACCAACAGAGTGATGATGAGTCTGATGAAGATGATGATCCAAATGAGGTAGACTTGTGGAAAAAGAGGAATATATTCTTCGAGGTTGTCGTATTGGAAGAATCAAATTTTGAGACATAATCTGGATGTAATGCATATTGAGAAGAATGTTTGTGAGAATATTATCGGCACCATTCTGAATGATGGCAGAAAATCTAAAGATAATCTCAAGAGTCGACTTGACTTAGTTGACGTGAGAATTCAGCATGATCTTCATCCGCAATTACATCCTAATGGAAAATATTTCTTGCCACTTTCTATCTTTTCTCTTTCAAAGAAAGAAAAAAAAAGTGTTTTGCACGGTCTTGAAGGATATAAAAGTTCAGATGAGTATGCATCAAATATATCTCGATGTGTCAGTGTTAAAGATCGAAGACTTTATTCTTTAAAGTCACATGATTATCACATATTAGTGCAATATTTACTGCCAGTAGCTGTACGCGGTTGCATGTCGAGTAAGGTGGCGTCTTGTATCATTGAACTTTCCAATATAATGAAAGTCATCTGTGGGAAAGTTCTGATGGTTGAAGAACTTGATAAACTATGAGATTGAGATGCCTTGACTTTATGCAACTTGGAGAAGATATTTCCGCATTCATTCTTCACAATTATGGTGCATCTGCTAATTCATCTTCCTCACGAAGCAAGAGTTGGTGGACCAATTTTCTATCGATGGATGTACCCTATTGAGAGGTGCTAATTGAATGTATTTACAATGTATGTTGTTTTCTGTATAGGTTCTTGGGCAAGTTTGTAATACTCCAAAAATTTAGACATTGACAAAAATGAAAATTTTGAAAGTTTGATGGTCAAAGTACAAAATTGGGAAAAAGTTTGAGGAATTAAGGGATAAATTTCTTAAAAAGAATTTTATTCCATAAATAGATAGTTTACTCTTGAGAGTGGAGTTTTATAGAAATCATATTTTTGGAATTGGATTTTTAGTAAAGAAAAACTAGAAAGGGTTAAAGTCTGATAAGGAATTGGTAATTCAAATCGAATTGGAATTTTACAAAAATTTGAAGGATATTATAAAATGGTTGAAAATATTATTTTAATATTTTATATCAGAGAAATTTGGCTTGGAAGTGTGCAATTTTTTAGATTTAATCAAAACAGTGAAATTTAGTTACCAAAACGCAATTTTTGAAAATTCAAGGGGAAATTCGAAAATGAAAGCCAAATTAATTCATATTTGACTTTGTATTATGATAATGATTAGATGGCTTGGTTTTATGGTGAATATGGAAATTCATTAATGGAAAAAATGGAATTTCCTATGGTGTTGAATAAAAAATTCTATGATATATTATTAAGCATGTGTTAGATCTATTATAGGATTTAAATATCAATCATGGAAGAGCATTTCCAGCTTCTTCTTCCTCCAAGGGCCGGAACTTACAAGCAAGAAAGGTAAACATTTTTAGTTTCAATTTTGAAGCTATTTATTGAGAATTAGATTCAGTGTAGTTAGGAAAAATATTCTACTTTTAATTCTCTACATTTTGACATGAATATTACTAGGGTTCATGTTCAAGTTCATCTTGAGTTGATGAAGGGGATGTTGATTATTGTGTTTTATGGGTTTTGAAGAGTTAAGTGATTTTAAAGAATTGGTTGTAAGAAATGATGAACCTAAGAATGAAGTTAAAGAAAACAGTTTGGATTTTTAAATCTGGCAGTAGGTTCGAAAATTCACCAGAAATTATATAAAAATAATTTCGAGGTTATTTTTATATATTTGTGTTCATATATAGATTTAGTTTTGTTTAAAACAAACGGGGATCAATTTCAAGGTGTATACAAAAAGATATGAATTTTTAACAAAGGAAAGATCAGAAAAATCGGACAGCAGGTTCTGTTGGTCAACTTTAAAAATTTGTCATAAATTGTAAATAATGAATTAGAAGGAGTTATTTATATGGATAGATTCGTATTCGAGTATAGTTTTCAACGGAAGAAACGAAATTGAATTCCAGTGTGTATATAAATACAAAATATTGATTCTTTAAAGGTAGTGCGAGTTGTCTGAATTCTGGAAAATTGATGGGTTGTTGTGTAAATTGGAAAAGTTGGTTCCAATGTTAAAAGGAGTTGTTAAGTACCGAGTATTTGATAGAAAATGAGTTCCAAATATATTATGGAGTTATTTTGGGATATATTTATGTTAGTACAATACTAACATATGTATCATTATGAATTTGTGATTTATACAGATTGTGATTGATCTGGGATTGAAGCAAGTCAAGTATAAAGGGTTTATTGTGGAACATAGTGAGGCACAAATTTGGAAAATTATAAAGTGTCAAGGTGAGTGTAATACATGCATGAAATTATACATGGATGTTTTATACATCATCAGGAAGGCTTGCGATAAGTCGACCTTATTTATATCAGCATGATTTTATATCATTTTTATAAATTGACATTGATATGTCAGAGTATGAAATTAAAATGCATTGATCATGAAAAAAATGTGATATTTTACCATGAATGTTTTCGGGTATGAACTGTCCAATGTTAAATTTGATAATATACTTTGCCATGGATGGATTGAATAAAATAGACTATATGCCCAAGTTAGTCATTGAGGGACAGGGTATAGTTGGCATGCCATAGTGTATAGTAGCTGTAGGTTTATAATACACTTCGGTGTATATGGTGGGCATGACCTTATGTGTAATACACTTCGGTGTATATGGCGGGCATGACCTTATGTGTAATACACTTCGGTGTATATGGTGGGCACGACCTTATGTGTAGCACTACGGTGCAAATATTACTCGATTACCAAGGGTCCTCAGGGTTGTATATTGGGCTATAGGCTATGGTTTATGGTTTATTGGTTAATAAATGGTAACCATGTAAATAAGCTTACTAGCTTAGGGGATAATGGCAAGTATATGAGTAAAATAAGCTTACGAGCTTATGGAATTTAAATGGTAAGTATTTTGGTAAAATGAGCTTACGAGCTTATGGGATAAATGGTAAAAGATTTTATATTATTTTGATAATGGTAAAATATTGGATATGTTAGTAATATGATTTAAAGGTATTTGGTTTTTATAATGAAAATCATGCATGAATTGTATTGCACTGTTAAATGTTTTAATTGCCTCACTAAGTATATACTTAGCGTGTGATGATTTTCACGCGTAGGTAAAAAAAATCCAGTAGTAGAATAAAGAGTTCAGAATGACATCAAGCATCGATGAGTATATTTCAATATCAGTAAGACATCCTATGGTGTAATTTAGTGGCATGTAATTTGATAATGTTTAATCTGTTTTGTTGAATTAATTTGGAAACAAATTGATAGTGATGAAAGGTTGATTTTTATGAGTTTTATATGTAATTTTTGGAAGTTATTGTAGTAGTTAATGCATTTACTGTAGCAATGAACAATAACCGCGTTTCACAAAATTTCCAGAATGATTTTGGGGTACCGATACCCCTACAGGGTATCGATTCCCCCACTGTTCACTATTCATATAAAATAAATAAATCTTTTGTTTTAAATTTGTTATCACAATTCATATGATATGATATTTATATAATATCATTTACCATTTTAAGAAAATAAATTTTAAATCGCTTTCGAATTGGAAAATGGTTTTAGAAATTCGGGTGACATCTATAATCTGTATAGGTATAATTATACGGGTTATGGGTGTTACAAAGTTGAAGTCTTAATGTCGTAATAAGCGTTATCCAGAAGGATCAATTGTTGAAGGGTATTTGGTAGAGGAATGTATGACATTTTGCTCTATATATTTGGAAGATGTTGAAACAAGATGGAATAGACCAAATAAAAATGATGTGTTCAGTACTAATGACTTACCTCAAGATTATTTGTTTGGAAGTTATGATCAACCACTTGGGAAAGTTGAAATTGCACATTTAGATGACACGTCTTGGGTACAAGCACACCGATATGTTCTTTTCCATCACGATTCAATAGATCCCTTTCGCACGTAAGTCTTTCGGACCCAATACTAATGAAATTTCTTAATCTTTTATATTTATCATTCTTTAACGACATAATCTACTTTATAGTGAGTTTAAAGAAGTCTTGACATCTTGTGTACGCTCCCGAAGATTACATCAGCAAGAGATACATAAGTTATTCACAAAAACTTTTCATGAATGGTTAGGCCAAACGATAAGCAACTAAATCATTCCACATACTTATAAATAATATATGTCTTGCTTTTTTATAAAGAAATCAACCCTTATATATGCACCATTCATCTGTAATAGGTTTAGAGTGGGAGAGAAGTTAGTGAAGATGTTAAATGGCTTTCTCAAGGTCTGAATAGAATAATTAAAAGATATAATGCCTTCCTCATTAATGGGTTCAGGTTCCACACGAAATCTCGTGAAAGATTAAGGAGGACACAAAATTGTGGAATTGTAGTTACTTCTTCAACTACCAGTTATACTAGTGTCAGAGACAATAATTCGCAGGAGGGAGATGCTGACTATTATGGAATTCTGACGGGCATTATTGAGTTAGATTATTATGGAAAACGAAAGGTTGTGTTGTTTCGGTGTGACTGGGTTGATGTAAATAGAGGTATAAAAAGAGATAAATTCGGGTTTACAATGGTGAATTTCTCTCGATTAATTCACACTGGTCAACGATTGATGGATGAACCATATGTATTTTCTTCTCAAGTGAAACAAGTATTTTACTGTTACGATCCAATGGATGACGGTTGGTATGTTGTGCTCCGTAATACTCCTTGAGATTTGATAGACATCGGGGATGTAAGTAGAGATAACATTGAAACAATATCATAATGTTTACCTCTAGTAGCATAAAACTTAGATGAAACTATCACTAATACAACACAATTTCAATGGGTTCGGGAGGACGTTGATAAAGATATTTATGGCAACTGACATTACATAAGAATGCCATAAGATTGTATATCTTAATTTATTTGTTTATAATGTTATAACTTTTAACATGTTGTCTTTCAATATATTCATTAATTAAATCATTTTCTTATTACAAATGTTTGTTTATTACAGATATCATGCCGAGGAGAAAAATAAGTGATTTGCGGGTTGTTCAAGCTTCTGAAGAGTATGAACAAACAAATAATGAGGAATCGAATGCAACTGACTCTTTCGAAGTTCCTATAACTGTTGAAGAATCTGTAAAAATTCAAGGTAATCTTCGAAACTTTATTTAATAGTTTGTTCATTTTCAAAACTTACATTTAATAATTTCTTATATAGTTGAAAATGCTGGAACATACAAGAGTAGAGGACGTACAACGTTGAAGGAATTATACCAACTTTCTCCTGGGCACCGTGTCAAAGTTTCAAGAAATGATGTCGGTCAACCTATTGGCCCAGAAGCACGTCTTCTAGCCGGTTACTTAGGCATAGTTGGATGTAATGCTAATATTTTACCGATCAATTACGAGTCATGGCGCGACATGCCTAATAGTAACAAAAATCAGGCATTGGATTTTGTTAAGGTAATAATGTCAATATAATACATACTCTATAACAATTCAATACTAATTTATACTTACGTTGAACACTTATTTGCTGTATAGGAGAAATTTTCTTTAGAGGTCTCTGACGATTATGTGAAGCAAGCGTTAGGGGAGAGATGGAGAGACTACAAGAGCTCATTAAAAAAGAAATACTTTAAGAATGATCTCAGCCTTGAAGAGAAGATACAAACTGTCCCACCTGGAATGCTCAAGTACCAATGGGAAGATGCAATAAGATTTTGGAGTTCACAAAAAAGACAGGTATGATGTATTTTTCAAAAATAATTTTAACGAATTATAAATCATCATTAAAAGTGGTTGTTTGAAATTGTAGGACAGAGAGCATGTTGGTGTTGCTAGCAGGCAACAACAAAAGTTTACGCACACGATTGGATCGAAGAGCTTCGCTTGTATAGCTAATGAGGAGGTACTATAGATTATTCACATAGTTATTTGTATTCCATGTACATACTAACTGAAACTAATTATATTATAGTACATTGTAGGAAAATACATCTGGTTCTAAAGTTGGTCGAATCCAACTCTTCGACATGACACATACAAAGAAGGATGGCACTCCTATGACTGTTGAAGCTGCATAAATTATGGTACGTTTATTGGATACAGTTTTTGAATTATGTTTTATTTATATATGTAGCATGGCATATTTATTTGAATTAATTATTTACTTTATTATTAGAAAAATTGAGGGAGAAAAGGGCGGAGTATCAAGCTACGGCTTCGAGTCAAAGTCTTGTTAATGAGGATGGCATTGAAAACCAAGCTATTAATGACGTTTTGGGTCCTGAAAGATATGGCCGGGTGCGCTGTCAAGGATCATTCATTACTCCCACAAAATATTTTGGATCCAGTACATGTCATCACAGTCTCAGTCTTCCCAATTAGAAGTTAGTCGTTTAAAACAAAATTTGGCTGAAATGGATCAATAAATGGCTAACAAAAGTTCGCGAACTTTAGCGGCGCTATTTTCCCCGATGCTTTTTACGTTTGTCATATTGCCGCAAGTAACTTTTGCGATGCTTAAAATTCCGCTATAGGTATAAAAAAAAGCCGCAAATGTGCAGTTTTGCTGTAGTGGCAGAGCTTCGACAAAAAGGGTTTCTCCGATGCTTTTTAGCCCGAGACATAGATGTCAATATATCTGTCACATCGTTCGCACCTCTCTTGACTGATCGAAAGATTATTTTTCAAGTATGTTCCAGCATCAATCTTATAGTATCGGCCAAGGGAAAATTGCATGGATAATTTGGAACTTTGTATAACAACTGTACAGCCTCCAAATTATTCACCTCGATCATAATTCCGCGATATCATAGTCTCTATGCATGCTCTAACGCATCATGAATCGCCCATAATTTTACTGTTAATACCGAGCAATTTCCAAGACTTCTAGTAAAATCAAATAGCCATTCTCCTTGAGCATTTGGAAACACACCTCCTGCAACAACCACATAATCACTATTTTGGACAGCTCCATCAACTTGTGATTTAATCCAACCCTTCGTTGGCCTCTCCCAAATGCTTGTATTTTCCTCCCTACCGCCAAGAGTTTGACGGGACAATCTTTCCCTTATTTATCTCCTCCACAAACTTTTTACTACACAATACAATGTACTCTTATTCGATAAAATTACTGTCGAAAAGGTTGGCATTACGGGCTTCGCAAAGGTTCTAGCATACCATTAGAAAAAGAGTAGTCCAATCCCCACACTCATTCGCATGACTTCCCATATTACGATGGTTGTCCCCTATCCATTGCTTGAACGGAATTTGCATAAACTTTAAACTTTAAATCATTTGATATTGAATGTTCATACCTCTTATATTTATAATACTCAAACTCATGACCTCAAAGAATAATAATAACTCCTTTACCACCGGTGCCACAATTGCATTTGTCTTCTTAAGCAATACCTTTTTAAACTCTTATAACGTAAGTAATCAAATTCAATGATTTAATTCTCAAATTATAGCAAATCGATAACATAAAGATAATAACACCTAAACTAAAACATACCCAATAATGGTTAAACATGAAATGAGGGGTGAATCAATATTTCCAAACAAGCTTATAATTACATGTAATGGGCCGTCCTCTTCGCCTGGTTTTTTTTTTTTTTTGCTCAATATCTCAAGCGGGTTAATTAATTAAGTTATTAGCCCAACCATTTTTTATTTTGGGAAATACGACAAATGTCTCGAGTGACAAGTTCTCTGTTATTATTTTTAAATGGTCCCTGAGTAGTGAGCCCCACATGGGCCATTATTTTATATTATCATTAATATGACTAGTCACTTCGAGGTGACCAGTCTCTTAAAAAATTATTTTTTAACTTACAAAATAAGATTATAATATTTAAAATTTAAAATTTTTTGAAGTAACCTGTCACCTCGATAAGACAAGTTTCCTTCAAATTCAAAAAATTAGTCGTTCGTCAACGGGCAGATGTGCAATGTCATTTGAAACTCGTCATCTCGAAGTGACTAATTCGACAGTGTTTTTTTTAAAAAAAACTAGTCGTTTGTAGTCGTTGAGGGTAAGACTATAAATAGGGGTTTGGAGTTTTGGTTTTTCACCAAACAACAAATCCAAAAAAAATTACGAAAAAAGACTATGTTATGTGAAAATCAAGAAAAATGGCTACTCGAGAAGAATTGTTGCGCCTGGATAACGTCCATATTTAGTCGATCCAACTCCTGCCTGACGAAGAATGGAATATTTGTAAGAGCGAGATGACATATGGAAAGTCGCATAAGTGGATGATGATATATCTGCAACAATTCAGTCCATTTCCAACCATATATGTTAGTGGCTTCAAGTTGTACCCGACGTTGATTGAGGCTCTGATCGAACGTTGGCGGCTAGAGACGCACACATTCTATTTCCCGAGTGGTGAAGCGACGATTACTTTGGAAGAGGTCAATTACCACCTCGGTGTTCTGGTGAATGGAGCCCCTATGGTGAGGCAGAACAATTACGACCCCACAACATTGATCTACCAAGTTTTGGGAAAATGGTCACCATCCGACGCCATCAAGGGCCATCGGGTACGAATTATGTGATTGGAATCTAAATTCCAAGTGACGACCAACTCTACCGAGGATGAGGTTATTTTTGCATCCCGAGCATATCTTCTCCAACTGATCAGAGGGGAATTATTACCGGATAAATCCGATAATTTGGCACACACTCAATATCTGGATATTTGGAAGACTTCGTTGTGTGTCGTAATACTAATTGGGGCTTGACGATTTTAGCCTTTCTGTATCGGGAGCTTTGCAAGGTTGCAATTGTCCAGGAGGGTCGAAAAGTCGATGTAGCAGGCTGTCTGATATTGCTATAGTCCTAGGCTTGGTACCAATTCTTGTTTTTGACGCCAATTATACCTGCCCTAATCGAATTTCCTCTGGCTGCAAGGAATTTTTTTAACTTCATTTATTTAACCATTTTTTGAATTTGATTAATTTAATTATTTTTTATTTGTTTAATTTTTTTTGTTTTTAAATATTATAGAAGGCGTCATAAAATAACCAAGACGAAGTTGGTGGGTGCCTATGCACGAGATATACGGATAAGGATCGACATCTCCAATTGATATGCGATATGCATTTGTTCTTTTTATTATTATTATTTTAAATTTTTTAACTTTATATATACTAACTTTGATATTTAATATTTACAGTTTTCTTGGCTTTCGTATGCTGATGACGAGATCAATCAGTTATTGCCAAGGCGGTTTTTTTAGGGGTCTGAGTTATGGTGTGTCGTGACACCATTATTACATTTTTCGATTGTTGAGTGGAATACCGCTGATAGAGTAATACGACAGTTTGCGACGTATTAGTCGATTCCTACACAAATCGTTGAAATGGACGCGCTCCATACAATTGATACGCATGGGAAACATACCAAAAATTGGTCGGTGAGTCACGCTTACTACATCGACATATGGAATCAACGTCAACTATCGGTCCCCCGCAGAAACCATATCTCACAGACACCGTAATAGAGGGGAGAATGTGAACATCATCAGGCCACATACGCCAAGTCCAAGTCCAAGAAGAAAGCATCGTCTTTGTCATCTCCCGCTTCAGTATTTGCAACTGAATAGTACTATTATGCATCTCAAGCTAGTTTCAATTTCTATCCTCCATATTATACTTCAATCGAGACTTGACCAGCTTGAGTTTGAGGTTCATGGGATGCACCACAATACACTCAAGTATCTTCAACAGAACATGTGGTTGTGGGTGAGTGGGATCATATCCTATATGGTCACCAAATTAGCAGTTAAGTTGAATTAGTTACGACAATGATGACGTCAAACACCATAAACCCATCATCGTATTTCGAAGGTGGATGTCAGAGTGTATTAAGCACACCTTCTCAGTAAGACGAAGACGACGATCAAGGCCTATAACCTCGGCGTACTCGACAAGCACTGCATCGTTAAGAACTTAGAAAATATAGATAAATTTTCTAAGTATTTTTTCTGTAAACAATTTATTTTTTTGCATTTATTTATTTACTTTGTATTTTTTAAAATATAAATAAATTTATTTTTCTTTTAATTTTAATTTTTTTAAAATTTATCCAATCAAACTCGTCACCTCGAGGTGACGAGTTCCAAAGTGACCGTTGCTCATATGCTTGGTGACCAACGATTAGTTTTTTGAATTTTATAGGTGACGAGTTCCTTCGAATATTTTTAAATTTAAATATTATATTCTTATTTTGTGATTTAAAAATAATTAAATTTTTAGATGACGGGTCATATTAATGACAAGAAAATAATGACCCACGTGGGGTCTACTACTCGGGGACTATTTAAAAATAATATCCGAAGAAACTCTTCACCTTAAGGTGATAAATTCCTTGTACATTATACCATTTGTCGTATTTTTCAAAAGAAAATTTAGGCCGACCTAATATCATAGTTAATTAACCCACTTGGGGTATTGGGCCAGAAAAAAAACCTGCGCCTGAGCCTTCAAGTCCACTCCCAACACATTTTTGTTTTCGTTCACGTGGATTTTATTTGATTTTCCAAAGGGGTGTGAGCCCATAAAACAATAGTAATAAAAATTTAACATGATTAAAAAAGGGTAAACTACTTTACTGGTCACCTAATACATACATACATACATACATACATACATGCATGCATGCATCCATACATACATACATACATACATACATACATACATACATACATACATACATACATACATACATACATACATACATACATGCATGCATGCATGCACATACATACATGCATGCATGCATGCATCCATACATACATACATACATACATACATACATACATACATACATACATACATACATACATACATACATACATACATACATACATACATACATACATACATACATACATGCATGCATGCATGCATGCATACATGCATACATACATACATACATACATACATGCATGCATGCATGCATGCATACATACATACATACATACATACATACATGCATGCATGCATGCATGCATACATACATACATACATACATACATACATGCATACATGCATGCATACATACATACATACATACATACATACATACATACATACATACATACATACATACATACATACATACATACATACATACATACATACATACATACATACATACATACATACATACATACATACATACATACATACATACATACATACATACATACATACATACATACATACATACATACATACATACATACATACATACATACATACATACATACATACATACATACATACATACATACATACATACATACATACATACATACATACATACATACATACATACATACATACATACATACATACATACATACATACATACATACATACATACATACATACATACATACATACATACATACATACATACATACATACATACATACATACATACATACATACATACATACATACATACATACATACATACATACATACATACATACATACATACATACATACATACATACATACATACATACATACATACATACATACATACATACATACATACATACATACATACATACATACATACATACATACATACATACATACATACATACATACATACATACATACATACATACATACATACATACATACATACATACATACATACATACATACATACATACATACATACATACATACATACATACATACATACATACATACATACATATACATACATACATACATACATACATACATACATACATACATACATACATACATACATACATACATACATACATACATACATACATACATACATACATACATACATACATACATACATACATACATACATACATACATACATACATACATACATACATACATACATACATACATACATACATACATACATACATACATACATACATACATACATACATACATACATACATACATACATACATACATACATACATACATACATACATACATACATACATACATACATACATACATACATACATACATACATACATACATACATACATATACATACATACATACATACATACATACATACATACATACATACATACATACATACATACATACATACATACATACATACATACATACATACATACATACATACATACATACATACATACATACATACATACATACATACATACATTATCATGTTAATGTTCATGTGATATCGTAGAGTTCAAGTTCAAATTTAAAGTAACATGGTGAAGAAATGAAGAAGAATTCGAATAACAATAAATTAGGAATAAAATAAGAGTTAATTGCTTTATATCCTCAAGGTATGACTATCATTTTAAATTAATCCTTAAACCTTTAAATGTTAGAATTTTATCCCTAAACTATGACTATGACTTCTAAACCAGTCCTTAAACTTTTGAACATTTCAATTTCATTCCTAAACTATAACCTTCATTCTAAATCAGTCCCCAAACTTTTTAAAAATTGTAATTTTATCCCAAACTATACGTATATACTAATTACATCCCTTATTAATAAAATTGTTAGGTCAAGTTATATTATCGTATGTTTGAAAAAAAATCAAAATTTAGGTTAAATTATGATTAAAAGTAATTACATATTTTGATGAATTTGGGATGAAATTGAAATGTTTAAAAAGTTTGGGCCCAATTTAGAATGAAGTTTATAATTTTGGGATGAAATTAAAATGTTCAATAGTAAATTGAAATGTTCAATAGTTTAAGGAATAATTTAAAATAAGATTCATAGTTTGGAGATGAAATTAGAATATTTAAAAGTTTAAAGACTAATATAAAATAAAAGTTATAGTTTTGGGACATATAATACAATTAACTCAAACCCTTTCTCTTAACTTGGTACTTGAATTTTTTTATTCTCAACATAATAATTGCATTTCCGAGGGAAATTGTAACGAATAGTTATATTTTTTTGAATAATCAAATTGTTTTTAATAATTTTCCATTTGCTTTAAAACCCCTTCGACTCGCACACTAATATCTCTTCGCACATCCCCCGCCGTCAAACAAGCCTTTCCTCCTAAGCCTCTCTATTGCCTTCCAATTACGAACCGGTATAATCACAAATAAGGTAATCTCTGAAACCCTAAACTCTACTCGAAAGAATTTTCTTTTCTGCTTGAGTCTTGGGATTTCAGTTGTGTTATCATCCTGCTATGTTTGATGGCTTTCTTCATCTTACTGCTCGTTGTTCTGTCTCATCTCATATATTCTCTGTGTTTATCGTTCATCGGCGTGAAATGAGTCCACGCCGCTAATGACACCTTTAGTGGTGGCGGATGGCGCGCCACCGCTATTTGGAACCCTCACTTTCTGGGAATTTAACAATTTTCCTGTTTTTTTTACACGGTGTGAACTAGGAGATATTATTTGATCGGATCGAATAAAAAAAAATTGTATTAATCGAGTTTACGAGCCCTATTTTGCAACTTAAACCTTATTTAAATTTTTTTAATCAAATCTAGTTTATGAAATTTGAATCAATTTGTTTGAGTTTTTGTTTGAACTTTAATTGTAAATATTTAGCATAATTTTATGTTACTATTTGCTCTTAATCTAAATGGTTTTCTATAACAATATACTATAGCCATATAAGGTATATGTTTTTCATATATGATATTATCATTTAGAGTCTAGAGATAGGACACTAACTTGAAGAACAATCCACTAATTATTAAAAGTTTTTATTTATCCGAGTTCTATTTTATAGTTTAACTCGAATATGAAATTTTTTGAGTTGAGTCTAGTCAAATAGAGAGTTTTTAACGTAAAAAATTTGGTTTTATCTACCTGAGTAGTTTGAATGGATGCTATCTCTTTACATATATATATATTTGGTTCATTCGGTTCAATAAGAATTGTAAGATTTTTGAGACTTCAGTTTTCATATTTATTTATATGTTTAAATTTTGTCTTAAACCACACACTATATATATGTGTGTGTGTTTTTCTTAGAATGAATCATATGCAAAGTTACTAATATTGCACTTAACATAATCTTCCTTTTGTTTCTGTTGGCATTTGGAATTGATTGTTAGCAGGTTGTATTTAGTGGCATCAGATATGATATTTCTAAGGAGTTGATTTAGATGATACAGATTTAGCGTACCATTTAGCCCAGGATGTGTTTCTGTGTTATGACGAATCGTGGAGGATATATATAATGAATTTTATTTAAAAAGTAAATGTTTTATTAGTTGTTATTTGATATCCATGAAATTTCTTTTGACCCTTGTTGTGTGGACTCTTGTTTTGGTTTTCTATCGACCTTCATCGAGTGTAAACTTACAAATTAGGCTACTTACTCTTTATGTCTTTGAACGTCTTATTAGTGTGATCTTTATTCTTTGTAATCAAGTTACACGAATGTGGGCTAAAGCTAAATGTTGAGAGAGAGTTGTTTGAACTTGACCACAAGTTTTATGAAAGTGTCTTGCTGGAATATGTTATTATGTATGACGATCCGAGGAATATAATTTTCTTTTCTAATCTCAGAATTGTATGATCCTTTTGTTTTCTGGTTGATTAAAACCCACCCTTTTTTGTTGCAGAGCTTCTTCCTTTCTTTTGTCATCTTTGATCAATTGTTTTGGCTTGATAATGGCAACTAGTAAGTTTCACTTCAGCCTTCAATATGTATATATATCTAATATTCTTTTGATATATATAACTAAGATCATGTATATTGGTTAGCATTGTATATAACTAAGATCACATGTATCGCGAGTCTCATATTGTAATTTATGCAGGGCTTCAGTTTGAAAATTCATGTGATGTTGGAGTCTTTTCCAAGCTGACCAATGCTTACTGCTTAGTTGCAATTGGAGGGTCAGAAAACTTCTATAGGTGAGCATGTCTTCTGCAGTTTTCTTTTCCTATTCTTGGTAATGTATTAAGGTTATATCAGCACCTTGCAGTGCTTTTGAGTCGGAGCTGGCAGATGTCATTCCTGTTGTTAAGACCTCTATTGCCGGCACTAGGATAATAGGACGGCTATGTGCTGGTGAGAGTTTTTTACAACTTTCACGATCTTATCTGTTAGATGCCTCTGACTTCACTTATCTGAGCTTTGCTTTGTTCTGACAGGAAATAAGAATGGGCTACTTGTCCCGCACAATACCACAGATCAAGGTAATTTTACGAGCTATTTTGAAGAAGGATGAACGTGATGTCGTTTGACGCTCTTCTATTATTATTATTATTACTGATCTGGATCTGAACTGTGGCATGTAAATCTTAGTGGCTTGTAATCACATACTTTTGTCACTAATTTTGAAGTTCAAACTCTGTTGTACGTTGCTATTTTCAAAGTTTATTGTTTCTTATTGAAGAACTTCAACACTTGCGAAATAGTCTACCAGATCAAGTTGTTGTTCAGCGGATAGATGAGAAACTTTCTGCTCTTGGGAACTGTATTGCTTGCAATGATCATGTTGCTTTGACACACACTGATCTAGACAAGGTAAAATTCTATATGCCATTGTAATAATTGATCGATATTTATAATGCTGTTCTTTTAATGGTATCAACTATATCCACTTCGAGTTGGCCTTACTCGTGAATTTCTATGCGTATCTCATCGGTGCGTTATTTTAGTTTCGGAGTAAAATGACAGGAGCATGTCTATTCTTTAGTATCTCAGTATATTACAGTATGTTCATAATGCTGTTCATCTGCAATTTGAACCAGGAAACTGAGGAGATAATCGCTGATGTTCTTGGTGTAGAAGTTTTCCGGCAGACAATTGCCGGTAATATCCTTGTAGGGAGCTACTGTGCCCTCTCTAACAGAGGTGGCTTGGTAAGATTGAAACCCTTCAACGCTAATTATCTCGTATTTTTTTCGATAACCCATATATATATATTGATTTTGGGTGTTGGATGGTGCAGGTTCATCCTCATACATCCATTGAGGATTTGGATGAGCTTTCGACACTGCTTCAGGTTCCGTTGGTGGCTGGCACTATCAACCGTGGGAGTGAAGTGATAGCTGCCGGGATGACCGTAAATGATTGGACCGCCTTTTGCGGGTCGGACACAACGGCAACTGAGCTTTCAGTGATCGAGAGTGTCTTCAAGCTGAGGGAAGCACAACCTACTGCCATTGTCGACGAGATGAGGAAGTCATTGATTGATAGCTATGTTTAAGTTTTTGTTTTGTTTTATGTCTTCTATTTAAATTGAAGTGCCCCTACATAAAAAATGCTATTACAATGTTTCATGTGATCTTTAACAAAAGATGTTTATTATGATGTGATGTTTAAAATTAAGTTGAGAAGACAACAGAATGTATATTATGAATCAGTCGATGTCTGATCTTGAAAATATAAAGAAATATTATAATAATTATGTCTTATATAGAGTGAAAAAAGTTGTCCAAATTGAAGAAGACAACCGCTAAAATCATTAAAAATTTGATATATTAAAAAAATATAAGGTAAAGTGTTTATTTTAGAAAAATATAACGGACAATGTCCAAAGATAAATTCACACATTACATAAATTAGACGTTAAATATAAATTATTGATTCTTTATATTACCCACATGAATAGCAACATTATTGACGTTTTTGAGTTTTGGTTTGTTAGTTCATTGAAATGAAACAATAGTTTGATATTAATTAAAAAAAAATTCACATTAATTCCAAGGCTTACTTTATTAATTTTTCCCAAACAGTGAGGGCCCCCAAAATTCAGATTTGAAAATCATAGCGCGAAATCATTGATTCAAAAGAAGAAGAAAAAACGCATTTTGCCTTCAGATTTCCATTAACGGAAACTTAGAGACCCACACTGATCTTGGCCAACTAATTTTCAGACCCCCACTTGTTTTTTTGTTCGAATATTTCAGGGGTTAGTAATGGCGAAGCTGGAGAAACATGTTTTAGCTGAGGGTAGTTTATACGAGTTCAAAGAAGTGGATAACAGCGAGCGGTTAGCCGAAGAAGAAGCCACATTAGTTCAAAAAAGGCTGCATCGACGCGAATCTGAGAATGTCAGTGTTCTTCTTTACCCTAATTTTAAACACGTTGCTTTGATTTTTATTCTTTAATCTTTTTGGCTGTGCTTTACATATGTAGTGAAAGATTTGAATGCTAAAATGAGCTGATACTGCTAAGGAATTATCTGTTTTCACATTCTCGAACTGAATAGTTAAAGGAAAGCATATAATTAACTCAATTGAAATCATTATTATCAGTTATTAGATTGAAGGAACTAAAGAAATGACAATTTGTTTAGACTAGGATTCAGCATTGCTATTTATACAGTTTTTAAGGTTAGAAGTTTTGTGCTGAGGATTTCAAACCTTCAACTGGGATATGGACGCAAGATTATATGCTAGGAGTGAACTTATCAAATTTTAGCAGACGAAAACAGATTATTGATAGAAAATACCAAGAAAATATCTAAAATATATGAGAATTTGAAACTTTTAGGAGAGGCGACCTCCCCTGACAATCCCTTGGTCCATCATTGCCTTCAACAAGTTCGGTATTGACTCCTGAGTCGGGTTTATTTTTCCCCCCAACTCCACACACGGAGAAGTCGGCGAAGTGTCTTCTGTATCCTGACTCCCGACAGGCTTGTGGAGTCGGGAGACAAAAGTCCGACTAAGAAGGATCAATGCCAAACTTGTTGAGTGTCCAAATTCCTGACCAAGTTTCATTGCATAGCAATAAAGGGGTAAAAATGTTTGCTTTTGCTGACAGTTATTTTATTGAAAGGGTTATCTATAATAGTCAAGTAATAAACTCGATTCTTTTTTCTTTTTTCCATTTCAGGTTGATAAAATGCATAGATGCAATATTGAAGATTTACATGTTACAGTAGTTGATCTTTTGTCAAAGATTCATAATCTTGAGAATAGATTTGTTCGTGCATTTGTAGAATCTAGGATTTCTCAATTGCCTATTGCTGAGTTTGATGAACAGATTCAACTTTGTTTAGCTGAGTTAAAGCAGTTATGTACTCTTTATTCAATTGCAAATCCTAAAGGAACTCATGGATATGATAGTTTGGAAAGTTTGAGAAGTATGGATTTGATTACTCAAACACAACATAGTCCTCCTTGTCCGGAAGAAAGTGATCTGGTAAAGGAGTTGTTAGCGAAACTAATCGAGATAGAGAAGCATAAATCAGACAATTTGGTCAAGGATAATGAGCTCGAGGCTTTGCGGCATCAACAAATACAGTTAGAAGCTCATATTTGTTCTGTTGAGGAGCAGAAAAGCCAGTTGGAGGAAAATATGGAAATAATGCGGAGAGAAGTTGTTGTTATGGCTAAATTCTTGGATGATTTGCGGAGTGAAATGTTGGAACTCGATAGCAATACGGATTCAAGGATTTCCACTGAGAAAATTCTCGCAAAGAAATCTTCGAAATTCGAAGACGGAAAGCAGGAAATAGAAGTTTATTTATCTGAATTAGAAGGAAATTTACTTTTATCAGAAGAGTTGCGTGCTTTAGAAGAAAAATTAATGTATCCAAATGATAAGAGTGAGTACTGTCATATGGAACTACAAATTCCAGAGTTTGATGCTAAGAATTTCAAAGATGAGATAATAAGAAGATTGGAAGATGAAATGGAGGTGCAAAGGTTTGTTATGAGACAAAAGATCGAAGAGATGCAAAGGCAGTGGCTAGTAGTTCAAGAAGAGTGTGATTATCTTAAAATTGAAAATCTTAAACTCGTTGAAGAATGTAGTATGCTGCAGAAAGAAAATGATGACATTAGGAAAGAAACAATGGAGTTAAACGTTTGGTGTACAGTCTTAGAAGTAGAATTGAGAGAATCAGAAAACCTCCACAGAGAGAACCAGCTTTTGGAAGAAGAAATTTTGGCTCAATTGCAGAAAAAGGTACTCCTTCAGGATGAAATTTTGACTCTCAAGGAAACAATGAGCGAAATCAAATTCGAAAATGAAATAATGGAAACTTCTCTTGTGATTCTATCAAGAGACTATGAAGAACTCGAGGATGAAACGATGTTATTCGTTCAGAAAATCATTAGTAGTTGCAGGTGTGATAAAGTTTCCCTTGCAGATGCCTTGGGAACTCGGGAAACTTCGCTGGAAAATGAGCAATCCTGCATACAGGTTAATATTGCTACATGTTTTGTGGTTCTTGCGTGTTGATTGGAATCTTTAACATTAAGCAATCATTCGTCGCTTTGGTTTGGTATGACAATAAGTTATAGTTTTTCAAAAAACTTTCGCTTTTGTATCAGGTCGATGATGATCGGAACTGCAATAAGGAAAGTCTATTTATGGGAGTTGAGCTTGCAGAAGTTTTAGAGGTAGATGACTTGTACAAGGCTCAGCTAAAGAGGTAGAGTTCCTGATTTTGTGTCTAATGAACTTGCCTTATAGATAACAATATATTATCTTAAATATGTTCATTTCCCAGTTAGCTTCTTATGGTTCTGCATAAGCACTATATATAAGAAATGAGACAAAACGTGTTTTGAACGGTGCATTTGTCGCCTCGATCTTAACTAATATTTCCTTCCTTTTTACTCTTTGTTGAATTTTGACATCCATATTGTCATCATTTACTATAGCAGAGTAACCGAGTAATGTTGTATGTACTCTTTATTCCGGAATTCCCTCTTGAAGCCAGAATTATTGGAAAGCGAAAAGAGTCTCGGTAGAGCTTCGTTTAATATAAAGCTTCTTGTTTGCCTCATGCTAGCTAGAAAATGGAATGGGAATCGAATAAACAAATAAGCATTGTTCCTATATGTAACTGTCAAAGTAAGGGATATGAACACTAACAATCCTTTTTTAAATTTTGCTTGTGTTCAGTTTTCTGTCGAGCGATGTAAGCACTCATATAGATGTTCCTGCGAATTCGACAGGTGAAAGCACCGGAACAAATGACAGATACGAATGCAAGGCTCCGATACTTGAGATCGAGATGAGTGCAATGTATCAAATATGCTGAGGTAGAAGCTGCCGATCCAAAGGGACTTGCCGTGTAGCTTAAATGCTGGCAGTTACTCTTAGTGACATTCAACGTTGCCTACTCCGGGGGCCTGCCGGTGTAGATTTGTACGGTTTAAGGGAGGAGTAAGTGTGATATAAAGTGTAACAATGGCAGCTCTGTATTAATGTATTCGTAATGGTTTCATTTAAAAAATTTCAAAGACGAAATTTACTCTTACCAAAAAGAGAGTTATAATGACCAAAATTCAATTGAATGGATTAATCGTCTATTTTTTTTTGGATAAGTAGCATTTATTATCCAAGTAAGAAAGGTTCAACAAACAACAATCATCCCAATTGGGAGTATAAACAACTACTTACAACAAAAATGATTAGTCGATACCCCAATAATTACATAGATTAGTATTAACATTATCAATTCTATTGATTTTTTGTCACTGAGTTGGATACGGACAATCTCCTTAATAGACTTAAGAACTTGATCTGTTGTTCTTGATCCTCTTTTGAAAATCCTTCTATTTATTTCCTCCCAAATCAAGTAGTTAAAAGCGTTCCAAGCTATTCTCAGTATGGTGGAAAGTAAAGATTTGCCCTTCCATTTATGAGCAACCCATTCAATCCTTGAATCCCATGTCCTGTGAGTATCTCACATGTTAGTAAGATTCATGATAGAGTTCCATAGAGAAGATGCATAGGTGCAATAAAAAAACAAATGATTTCTAGATTCAAGATCCTCATTGCATAAAATACATAGTCGGTCAGAAACAATTCCCATTCTAAATAGTCTATCTCGAGTAGGAAGGCGATCCAGGATAACCATCTATGATTAATCGTCTATTTGAGTCTTACATATTACTCTTTTTTTTAATAGAAGCAACTAGTATTATTAAAAAAGTAAAAGTATCCGAAATTACAATAAGAGTTTACAACTGTCATCGTAAATTAAATACATAATTTAGACTTTTTCTATAACATGGAAACTAGTCACTTTAGATCATAGAAGGACCATACATGGAAAAGATTAAAAACTCAACCAAGAGACTTGAAAAAAAATAGATATGAATAAATCTGATTGCATCGGTAAATAAAACACAAAAGGGAATTAAGCTATTGAAAGACCACCGATAACTACAGACCAGAGCCGGGTGTCATGAGAAATTATCCACATACGCAAAATCACGCATCCAAATTCAATCCAAATGTCTATAGCAGAGAAGATCAACAAGATTTCGAATAAGCAACATCATAATCAGTCATGATGTCATCAAATCCAACTATAATAAAACATAAATAAGGATAAACGACCGAGAAAAACCCAAAAAAACATGCCACTAAGACAGAGATAAACGTGCCACAAAGGCAGAGATAAACGTGCCACAAAGACAGAGATAAACATACAACACAGGCAAAGATAAACATGCAACACATGCATAATTATTCTTGTTAAAAAAATAGAATAGACGGCCGGTAACCAACATCAAAATCAGTACCGTCATCGGCTAAAGAAAATTAAAGAAAAAAAATTGATCTGACCTATGAAAAAATGATACAAACTCAAAGAAAAAAAAAAGAAGGAAGACAAAGGAGAGAGCAACTAAAGAGAAGGCCATATTACTCCTTTAAATGGTATGCAATATTACTTGTAAAATTATTATTTTTATATAGTTTATAAACAAATTAATTATAGTTATTTATTAGACAATTTTTTCATAAACATGTATTTATTATAAATTATATTTGATTCTTTTATCTTGATATAGTATAATCTAGAGGTGACAAACGGGTCATTTGGATTGGGTTTGGGTATGGTCATTTAGGGTTTAGATTCAATTTAATTTTGTTCGGGTAGGATCGGATTTGGTTCGGATCTAGTTTGGGTGTACGGTAAATAAGATCAGGTCGGGTGTCGGGTCAAGTTAATTTTCAGGTCGGGTGATTATCAGATTTGTTGTTTTTCAGTTTGGATCAATATCAGATCGATTGATTTTTGGGTCGGGTCAATATCGAATCGGTTAGATTTTGGGTCGAGTCAATATCGGATCGGTTGATTTTCAGTTTAGGCCAACCTTTTGATCAGGTCAATTCGGGTTGAATTGATTCTAATCAAGTATATATAGAATTATTGATATATTCTTGTAAAAAAATGTCTTCTTGTTTGTTAATCTTATCATTTAGGTCTAATTTCAATTCTCAATCGCTCAATATTTTGAATTAAACCAACATTTAGAGATGATAAATTGATAATTTGGCACAAATTCGATCCTATAATTAGTGTTAAAATTTGTTATCAAAATTTTATATTAATATTGTATATAAAGTTTATAATGAAAACTATTTGATAAAGAAATGAATTTTTATGAATTTTTTTTTTCAATTATAAATTTGAAATTTTATTAAATTTTAAAAAACAATACATAACTTTATTGGTTAAGTTTTAGTTATAACATAAATAAACTTTATATTATTTTTATTACAAATCTAATATTATTTCCTTTATTTTAATTGTTTCTATTATTTTTGTTATAAATCTAATATTTTTCTTACAAGTAAGATACATAAACTTTATTTATTATTGTTTTCAATCTTACAATTAGATTCTTATTTTTGTATTCCTCTTATGTTCGGTTCGGATTAATTTTTATTATAAATCTAATATTTCAATAAATTATCAATTTTATTTAAATGAATTTATTATTCTATTCGGATTAATTTATGATTGGTTTGCTTTCGAGTCAGGTTCAATTCGATTCGGATTGCTTTCGGATCGGGTTAAAATTAAGTTTGGGTTAATTTTGATTTCAATTTGGGTTAATTTAGGTTTACTTTCGGTTTCGCTAAATTTTAGGTCGGGTGTTGTTCGGATCGGGTATCAAATCAAATTTGATTATCATATTCGAGTTAATATCTAGTATTAGGTCGAATAAATCGATTCGGGTCAAGCTTGCCATGTCTAGTAAAATCTAATAAACTAATGTTTTTGGTGATATATATAAATTAAAAAAGGTAAAGGGTGGTGTAGCGGGCTAAATTTTTCAAATAATATGTCAGGAAAAAAATATTTCATCAGATAATGGTAGTGAGAGATTATTTCGTCGAAGAGCGTGAATGCTACAGTATATATGGGAGACGCATTGTACTCCCCATGACCTAGCTGGAACCACCATGGTCGCACCGTGCTCCATACGTTTTACCCCCACCAAGGTCGCATGATATTCCATGTGTTTTAGCTCTAGAAACCCCACGTCCCCCGCTGCATGATATTCCATAAATTAAAAAGGGTAAAGGGTGGTGTAGTGTTTTTTATGCCCCTCAAGGTTGCATGGTGTCGGTTTCTATGCATGGAAGTCGCATGGTATTCCATACGTCTCTCTCATGGCCACCCTACCCTTTAAAGACGCATTGGGAGCCATGTGTCTCCCTCCTGTGACCTTCCATGCGAAGTTGTCCTTTCGTGTGACCGACAAAGTCGCATGCGTCTCCCTCTTATGTGGCCTTGCATGCCTACGTAGGTGCAAGTTGGTAGGTAACTGGCATTCGAATGATAAAACCTTAACCCATACCCCTATCCTATCTCATACCCCTATCCTAACCCATACCCTGTAATAACAAGTTGAACTTAAAAAAAATTCTTTCAACTATATAAGAATGAAATCGGGGCAATTGCAATTAAGAAATTTGATAGAATGAGCAGAAACAATTGCAAAGAAAATTAACAGATTGAGCATTTCAGAAAATTTAGTGTGTTCTTTTCTTTCGTTATTCTAATTTGAGTATGTATTGTATGGTAACTTGGTTTAAATTTTTGTTATTTTGTTTGAAATTAGTCTAATAGTTTTTTTTTTGCAGAAAGAATGTGAATTGAGTTTGAAGAAATTTTATTTAAGGTGTTTTACTATTGATTATTATGTTAATTTTATTTTTATTAATATTTGTTAATTTTACTATTGTTGTTATATTAATATTATTTTTATATTGTATAATATCATTTTTACGATTTATGATCATGGTGTAATATAATTTTTATTCTAAATAAAAAAAAATTAATTTGTAGAGAAAATGAGCAACAACTTTTTCATGATTGTCCATTATAATGGACATATTATGGAAAATGAGATCGAAGTTGTTTTTCAGTCTGAAAGACATATAAATTTAATGTTCAAAAGGGACATCACATTTGTAGAAATGAAACAAAGGATAGAAAGGAAAATTCAAACTACAATTGATGGTTTGAAGTACAGGTTTATGGTATGTCCCAATCTAGTTAGATATGTTGCAGTACCAGCTGATGAAGATAATGATATTGGAACCATGATTGGATTACATGATTCAACAAATATTTCAGTTATTGAGTTATATGTTGATGTGCGTAAGATATCTGATGTTCTTGGGTCATCAAGAAATGTGGCTGGAAATTCATATCATATGGCTTTCGGAAGTGAGTTTGAGGACCCGACATACAGATCGATAAAAAATTTTATGTCGCTTTTGGAAAGTCGAAAAAAGTCGGTAGAACATCCATAGCAGCAAAGTACGAGGAGAGAAACATATATCATTCGGAATTGATTATTGATGTTGATGTTGGAAATAAATGGGGAGAAATCCATGATGATTCCAGCGAAGATGAAGAAATTGAGGAACCAATTTTGGTCGACGATGATAATTTATGTTATGATGGTGCACCTAACCTGGCCACTGATCAAGTTCTGACACCTTATCAACCTACCCCTCACATGTACGAGATATATTATGATATGATGAGGGCACCATAATTCCCAAACATGCCACATATACCTCCATACGACATGGTTAAAGCATTAAAAAATTCTAGTGAATTTTCGGTTGGGATGCAATTTAGAGGAAAAATAAAGTTACGTTGGCGATTAAAGAGTACTGCATCAAAGGCCATGTTGATGTTCATGTTGCATAGTCCAACCAACAAACCATATATGTGAAGTGTGTTGTTAAAAATGACCCAAAGTGCAAGTAGAAGATTAGGGTGTCCAAAATTCAGATGCACGATGCTTGGGTCATCACAAGGTACAATGGTCCTCACACATGTTTGCGAAACTCAATTGAACAAGACCACTGATTATTGGACTCCGATGTAATATGAGAATACGTGAAGGTGCTGGTTGAGAAGAATCCAATGATCCCTTGTTCAGTGTTAGCTGCATCTATTCGAAGCCAAATTAGATACCAAGTAAAATACGACAAGGTTTGGAATGCAAAAATAAAGGCAATGAAGCTGACATATAGAGATTGGGAAACATCATACAATGGTTACCACATTTGTTGCAAGAAATGAAACGATTCATTCCAGGAACCATAGTGAAGTCTCAAACCATGCCTGCATATGATGAAGAATGTCAACTTGTTCTAAGGAATAAAATATTTCATAGACTCTTTTGGGCATTCAAGTCATGCATAGAAGAATTTCCATTTTGCAAATGTATGGTCCAAGTAGGTGGTATATGGTTGTATGGTTAATATAAACATGTATTATTGATGGAAGTTGTGCAAAATGGTGAACGAAATATCTTTCCAATTGCATTTGTCATTGTTGAAGGAGAGACAACAAAGGCTTGGGATTTCTTTTTGACCAATCTACGTCAATATGTCATTCAAGAAGATGGAGTTTGCTTGATACCAGATCAAGGAACATACATTTTTGACAACAATTGAACGACCAGGAAGTTGTTGGATACCTCCACAAGTATATCCCACATTTTGTATATGCTATATTGGTAAGAATAGTATCGATCAGTTTCATAACACCAACATTCGTAGCGAGATAGTAAGCATGAGTAAGTTTTATTTTAAACATGTGTGTATTGATTTATGTGGTTTTTTTATTGAGTTTTAACACAATATATATTATGAAACAGGAAATTTTGATAAGAGGTTAGAGAATTTGAAGGTATTTTATGATGATCAGCGTGTTTGGAAGTGGGCTTCAAAATACTGTGAGAAATATGGTCGCAAGCATACGATGAGGGTCGATGATATAGATACATGACCACAAACCTTGCTGAGGCCATTAATTCAGTACTAAAAGGTACACGTCATCTCCCAATAGTAAGTGTGGTGAAAGAGACATACTTTAGGTTAGCTAAGGTTTGTTCCTATAAAGGCAAGGAGATTGAATGTCTTATAAATATAGGTCAAACTTGGGCTCCTACAATGGTGGAAACAATGGAAGCAAACGAGTGATTGACAACCTCAATGCTTGTTCATAATTTTGACTGAGTTGGTCATACTTTTGTTGTGCCATGCATACGCCGCAACGAAGAAGAAGAAGGCCAAACATTTAGAGTTGATTTACGACACAAATGGTGTGATTTTGATCACTTTTAGGCATGGAGATATACATGTGCTCATGCAGTTGATGCATGTATGTATGCTAGAGTAAGTGTATACAATTATGTTGATGAGTGATTTCACCTACATAAGATATTAAATGTCTACAACTTTACGTTTAGACATATCTCAAATGAATCATATTGGTCGAATAAGGATCATGACGAATGGATGCCAAATCTAATGCTTCGTAGAAGTCCAAAGGGTCGACCTAAGTCCAATCGTGTTCATACCAGTATGAATTTTCATGCTAGAGAGAAAGGTCAACCAAAGAGATGCGTATTATGTAAGGGTGAAGGTCATTAAAAAAATGTCTAAATCTACCAAGATATAGGCCTCATCAATAATCATATATGTATTTGTATTTATATATTTGAATTTTTTATAATAATTTATGCATATATTTGATATCATACTATATTAATAATTAACTTTATTTTTTTAATAATTTATGTACTTTTTAAGTATAATAGTTTATGTTTTTTAAGTTTAAAAAATATATTTTATTGTTATTTATTAAAAATATTTTTTTTTTATTCTTATCTAACATAAAAACATATATTTTATCTCATCTTAACTTTTAAAAATTAATAAGATTGATATAATTACACAACTCTATCAATTTAGCCGTAATTTTAAAAAATTAAAATTAATTTATATATTTTAAACTTTTTAAAATTAAATTTAAATATAATTTTGGTTGAATTTATTAAAAATATAATTTTTTATTATTATCTAACATAAAAATATATATTTTATCTCATCTTAACTTTTAAAATTTTGTCACTTAAATATTTAATATAATTGACTTTATATTTTATCTCATCTTATGTTTAAAAAATACTAATATAATTTAAAATTTTAATTTTAACATATAATAACATTTTATTTACTATTAATTTTTATACAAATAACAATTGACTTTATAATTCTTGTTGATGTCTGGGTGTTGTGGAATGATAATGTCGTAGCGGATGTCTAATGCGTTGTGGTCGTTGCTCTCTCATTCATTGGGGGCATATCAGTTGGTGTTTTAAATATATATCACTTAAATGCTCTCTCATTCAACCACTTTGCTCTTCCATCCCTCCTGGAATCGTAGACTGATAAATAGTCGTATTTGACATCGTAGATGTCATTTGCTCAAAGTCATACATCAATTCGATCATGGGAGAGTAGATGGGTGCATGAGGATGCATCAACTCCGGCATGTATGCTGGAATAGAATAATCATCAAATGGTTGTGCTATTTCCGCTTCATGTTGTTGAGATGAGGTCCCATTTCCATTCGGTATAAATTTAGCAGTTGTACCAAATTTTTTCTTATATTTCTTAAATTGTTGCATTTCTCCCAACGTCGTCTGGTACGACTTTCCATGACCCCAATAATACTGAAGGTAAGCCGAAGTCTCAAAATTAAATTCATCATATTGCATTGGATCAAGAGGTGGGACGTATGAAGCTCTGTTGTTCCAAACATTAATGTAGTATACGTGCTTCGCAACCTAATTCATATTGTGCTTACCCTGTGTGCAAGGGATAATGATCCCATGGAATGGGTGGAATAGGTTGGTGGTAACCAAACTGTCTCAACACTCGATCCGAAAACTGTATCTCAATGAAAGCAAAATGAATCAACGGTGTAACTGCTCCCCAATTTTGACAACCCTCAAAAACATCTACCGGCACACAAGCTAAAACTTTTTGCTCTATGTATGACCTCTAATTAAACTGTAAAATTAAAATTTATAAATATTAATTAGACGTGAAATTATAAAATTATAAATAAATAAATATTATTTTATATTTATATTATAAAATTAGGCCTCCAAAAATTAATTCATTAGGCAAAATTATAAAATTATAAATGAATAAATAAATATAAATAAATAAATGAAGTTAAATAAATTAAATTAAATTAAATAGTATTATTATTATATTATACTATATTATAAAATATACATTCTTTTTGCTACAAATGTCGATCTTTAACCGAAACTCTTTAATATTATTATGCACTAGTCTCGTCCTTTCTATTTTACGCCTCCATTTGTATATAAAAAAATATTCGTTACTTTTTTTAATCACAATAAATAAATTATAATTAATAATTTAAATTAAAATAGATAAAATAAATATTACCTTTCGGCTATAGGAAAATCAATCGTTGTTCGACTAATCGGTGTTAAAAATGGAAGTCTGTGTCAAGCCCAAGATACTAGCAACATTAGACATCCACTGATTTCTGTTGTATTAATATTCTTGACGATTACTAACACCTTGCACATCTCACGGTACAAGAACGTCAATATCGCATATCCCCAACTGTACTAAAGCGTATTCTCAAAATTTCTAAAAAACGAGAGATACTACCTGTGAACCATATTACCGTATTTATCTGGCATCAAAACTCCCCCAATCAACTACAAGATTTATGCTCGAGTTGCATATACAATTTCTTCTTGGGTACTATTTTCTTGGAGTTTAAATTAATTCTCCAACCACGACAGCCTCAAGCACCACCCTTTTAAATCTGGGCTTACTGTCGTCTGCCCAAGAAACTCATTGCAAAGTGTTTCCACGTTATTGTAATCATTTCTCATCACCACCGGCATCCCATTTGTTGGAACCCCGAGTTGGAAGATCACATCTTCTAAGGTTATCGTGCATTCTCCGCACGAAAAATGAAATGTACGTGTTTCTGGTCTCCAATGTTCAATCAATGCACTTATCAAACCCGTGACCAATTTATACTCTCGAACAAATGTAACATAATAAAATTCAGCCTCTTCTAGGTGATCTTCAAAAAAAGGGTGTGGCTTAGTGGGAATATTGATATGATGACGGAGGACTCGCTGCTCGTCTTCCTATAATTATAATATTCATGAAATTAATCAATTAATCATAAAATAAACTTCTATCATTTAATAATAATAATTTATTCTCAAATAATAATATTTTATTAAATAATAATAACACTATCGCTCCCAAATGTCTAGAAATATGTTGAGCATCAAGATGAAGTAGTTGATTTTGTTTTGTCATTTCAACGAATCTGTAGAAAAAAATAATTTTAATAACATTAACAATTTAATATAAACAATATTGTAAACGAAACTAATTTAATCTAAACTAAGTAAGAGATTAAAACATCAAAAAAAAAATTACATGATTGTTTCATTCTTCTTCTTTTCTCCTTCTTCTTTTCTTCCTTCTTCTTTTCTTTCTTCTTCTTCCTTTCTTTCTTCCTTCTCCTATTTTTCTTTCTTCTTCCCGGTGCCCCCTCCCTCCCATTCACTCCCCTATATAATAACAACCCAAACAACCCATTATTACACAACCAACCCGTGACTCGTATTATTCTTGCTATTATTTCAACATTATTGCTGCATTTTGGAGTTGTTATTGTTGCCCCCATGCAGGCGGTAGACTGCCATGAAGGAGCAGCGTCACAGGTGCAATTCACATGGGGAGAGGAGCGCATGCATGGCAGGGGAGAGATGCATGGCTCCCAATGCATCTTTGGGGGTAGGGGAGAGACGCATGGCTCCCAATGCGTCTTTGGGGGGTTGGGCAAACATGCATGGAAACGGCCAGCCATGCAACGTTGAGGTACTTCGGTTTCAAATCGCGGTCGCGTTTTCGGTCATTTCGAGTTTACTGTGATTGTGGTCGTCGCGGGCGCTATTACAGGTGTAGTGGGTAACTAGGACGATGACGAAACTTCTATTTCGCGGGCGCTATCACGTTTTTGGACCGTGATTTGAAACCCTGCTTCACATATGATATATATAGCAAGATGCACGACTCGAATAATACTTGGGATATGGTGTTTTTTATGTTTATTGATCTATAACATTCTCCTATTCATGGAAAATTGGAACAACTTAGTTTGATTTTTCCCTTTTGTGCTTTTTGTTTGAGAAGCATAAAATTAGATATCGCCTGTAAGCAATGAGAGAAATGTGTTGTGTATGGTTTTTTGTTGCAGTTCATCTACATGCCTCTAGATTATGGTTCAAACAATTCTGTGCAATGCTCACGTACTTTTACCTTCATTTCCATAACTGCTAATTATTTTACCATTTAGGGAAGGAGTCCATAACAGATTAGCAACAATTGTCTGCAGCCAAGCTGACGTCAATTTTGAAACCACATCTAGCAATGTCATCTCTGATTCTAGAAATGAACTTCCCTGAACAAACATGTCGCCAGATATCCAAAGTGAAACCAACGAGCAATTACAATTTAGGAGTTTGGAAAGTGGCATTGCGGAGTTGCCTGATCAAACAGGAGATATGGTTAGCAACATGGCTGTTGAGAGCATAAGTTGGCAAGAAAATGCTAACCAAGGTGGGAATTGGCGGGAACCGGGTGCCAGTGATGAGAGTGGAAACTTGCAACGACCAACATATGCTCAGTTCAATCAATGGAGAGAGGGCGATGCAAAAGTAACGGATACAAATTGGCAGGAAAATTCAGTTGGCGAGCATCTCCACCAAGACAATCCTGGAAATGAAAATGGAGAAGTGACTTATCAAGAGGACGCCCGGAGGGATTGGCGTGAGGATCACTCTCAAGAAGCAGTTGGTACTTGGTCAGAAGGGCCTTCGTATCGTCCAAGATCACGTCGTGCAGTTCCACTCAGAAGGTTAAATAGATTTCACCCACCTGAAGATGATAATCTGTACGGTATGGAACTTCGAGAACTTCTGAGCAGGTATTTGATCACATATTTGGCTTTTTACTCTTTTAACTTCAAATAGGAGTATTTGATGGTTGGTCTTATTTAATTTGTAGGAGGAGTGTCTCTAATCTTCTTTGAAGTGGTTTCCGGGAAAGTCTAGACCAGTTAATTCAGTCTTATGTGGAAAGACAGGGTCATTCTCCCCATTGATTGGGATCTACATAGAAACTTGCCAACTCCAGCCTCCCCAGAGCCTGATCAAGAGCAGCAGAGGGGTGAAACAAATGACGATCAGAATGATGCTATTAACAGACCTTCACTGTTGTTACCTTCTCCTTCAGTGCCACCACCACAGCCACTGTAGCATCACGCTTTACATCACACTAGATGGTCCAGGCACAGCATGCATAGACCAGAAATTGTAAGCCATTTTTGTGGAGTTCCCTTCAAAGGCGGATGTTTTTGGTTTAAATGGTTTTAGGTGTTTTTATGTATGTTATGTCATTAAATGTTGGGTTGTTTTCCTATTGATGGAGGTTTATCTTAAGTATAGGGTGATTGCCTTTTGATTTTTGTGGTCGAGAAGGTGAGAGTTTTAGGTGATTATGTTTTTTGTAATGGTGTTTATCCTCGTTTGAAGGTATTTCGTGTTTTCATATGTAACGAGACGTTTTATTCAATGAAATATGAGGTACTCTTTTCTTCCTTTCTATGTTCGTTAACATACTTCTTAGTATGTGGATGAATACGAAGGGAGTTTTTAATAAGACCTCCAACTTCTATAAAAAAAAAAGAAAAAGAATTCTCTATTATTATGTTTTCCCCAATAATTGTGATTGTGAGTTCAATACTGAAGATAATCCGAAGGTTAAATCTGTCATAACAATCAATATCGACCAAACACTTTAGGCAACCGATGGATTTAATGATGCTTCTTCTTTTTATCATTTTATGTCGCCAGTTGAGGGTAGTTCAATAGATGTGGAATATTCTTCCGAAAGTGGCCTAGATCTGCTGCATCTTTAAGTTTTTCTCTATTTTCAGCAGGAATGGGAGATGATTAATGATATAAGAGCTGATATGGAAAGACTCCAGCAAAGGCATGAACAACATGCAGAGGATGTTGGAAGCATGCATGGATATGCAGCTGGAGTTACAGCGACTTGTCAGGCAGGAAGTCTCTGCTGCTCTGAATCGTTCGGCTGGTGAAAAAGGTTTTAAATCCTCCCGACTTTTCTTTTCCGGAAAGCATTATTTTGGATTCTTTTGTTCATCAGGTAGGTTAGATTGTTTCCGCTTTTATTTCACTTTCATTGCAGTTTTGAGTGCAGGAACATCAGAGGATAGGTCTGATTGGGGTCGTGTAAAGAAAGGGACTTGTGTGTCTGTTGTGATAGCCATATCGATTCACTATTGTACAGGTTTGCCTTATTAAACACTGCCGAATCTTATCATTGTCGATATCACACGCAAAAGCATGATATTAAACTCGTTTGATCTTAATTATATATCACAATCGTGTATTTTTCATTAAAATGTTGGTTTTACAGGTGTGGACACATGTGCACTTGTACAAAATGTGCAAATGAGCTTGTTCGTGGCGGAGGAAAATGCCCGTTGTGTCGAGCACCTTCGTGGAAGTAATCCGTGCATTCTCTATACTGTAAAGAGGAAAGAACAGAATAAGAATTCAATAGAGTGAGTGGTATATAGTTAAAAAGGCTCCAAGCTGTAGAGAGTCCTTATTAAGGTATCTTGCCTGTTCCCCCCATTATATGCAGAATGTGTTGCGGAATACGACTATCGGATAGAGTAAAATCGCAATTGATAATTTGAAAAAAAATAAAATTAACATATTACGTACAAACACTAAATAATATAGGGTAAAAATCACGGGCAAAGATAGAAGAAATTTACTATGAGAAAATAGGAATTACAACTTCTCTCGATCTAACAATGAGAAAACAATAATAATTCTCTCTTGATAAAAATGGAAAAAACAACTCTCAAGAAAATTCTATAAATTCTCTAGTATTGGGATAAAACTAGAATAATTTGGGATGATTTTGAAATTAAATGAGTTAAGGTATTTATAATTGAAACTTAATGATTAATCTTATAAATACCTAAAATACAAGGACTAAATTTAATAATTTTCCCTTATCAAACTCAACAAAATTTGCTGCCACAATTTCAACAATTTCTGCAGACTTTTGACCACTGCACCTTCGGTGCATTAATGCACCGAATAAATGTTTGACTTTCAACATAATGCTATGCAATTTTATATTTGGAATAACAATTGACATCATTGACTCATTTCATGCAATTTTAAATTCGCGTTGCATTTCGCGTTGCGATAGTCTACAGTTGTCGTTGCGATTTTCTAAATTCGTTGCGATAGTCTACAGTTGTCGTTGCGATTTTCCAAATTCGTTGATAGAATTCGTTGTGATAGTTAAAAAAAAAGATTTTGTTTCTTAAGAATTTTCTCTAAAAAGATAGTATCCGCGCGAACGTGTCGAAGACACGTATGACCACGACCACGACCACGACCACGACCAAACTTATCGTACGAGTCATTAGAAGCAGCGTTTTCGACTGCTGGCAGCTCTGAGTTGCTCCCGCTGGTCTTCTACCTCTGCGTATTTGAGGCTCATGTGTAGGTACCGTTGGCGTAGTTCTTTCAGCTCGGGCTGGCAATGGCATCCCTCTTATGTTGCAGCACCTTCACCGGTCGACTTCTCCGAAGCAGCTGGATCTAAGCTTACTTCTTCGCTTAACAAACCGCCGGCAAGCAAAATACGTAAAGACCGTATAGCATTCATCGGTACCGTTGGCGTAGTTCTTTCAGCTCGGGTAGGCGTTGGGTTTTTTATCTAAGGAGACCTCTTATCCTAGGAGACACCCAGGTTTAAGTTCCACTCTTTGCAATAGCCTTATGACTAAAAGAAAATTAAAACTGAAATGTAGCCATCCTCACTGCCTATCATAGATCTTCGTATAAGGAAATTAGAATTAAACTAGAAATAAATTCATCGATAAATTAAAATTATAAAAGATTATTATCACTAACCTTCCACGAATGCATTCAGAAATGAAATGATGCAAATGAAAAATCATCGTCCTAAAATGAGAAAGGAAACTTAAATCTGCGGCGAACTGACAATGAGAACGTAAACTTGAAAAAGAAAAAAAAAAACGAAAAATGCTTGAAGATGAGTTTTCCCGATATAACAGCGGATTCAATATTAACGTTACATTCAAGTAATAATTCAGAAAATATAAAAAAAAAATCCAAAAACAAGAAAAAGAAAACAGAGTGAAAGAAAAAAAAAAAAATATTTATATTTTTATCTAAATACTTAAATTATTTTTTAATCAAAATAGGTACCTAAAATATATTATATTTTTCATCTAGGCACTTCAAATATTTTTTTAGTCAATGTCATGTGTTAACTTTCGTATCTTAAATGATAAAATTTTATATACTTTAACTATCTATTTTAACAAAAAAATATTGTATGTACTTAAATATAAATTGTGATAAAATTTAAATACCTATTTTCAAAATTAAGCGTATATAAATATATTAATTTTATATTTTTTAATTAACAGATCATTACAAAGTAGTATATGTTCTAAATACTCTCAAACATTTGACAATAAATGTTCAATCACCCTGCTGATGCCGTTGGTGCTCAAACCCGTGACCTCTAGGAACAATAACAATTCCTTTAACCACTGAGGTAAGTTTTTTCGTGTATATTAATTTTATATTTAATCTTCAAACAATAATTAAAATGTAGTAGTATATTTAATTTGGTTTTTTCCAAATTAAAATACTCAATTTTTTAATCATAACCGAACCAATAACTAAAACAATTGATAAAATTAAACTATGATCAACTTGATTAATTAAAAACAATAAACTATGATCGCAATCCATAAGATTAATCCTCAAAATCTCTAAATTCAAATACATAAATTCTTAAATTCTAAAACACATTCATTTCAATCGATTGGTGATCACAGGCGTTAATAATGGTCAACGGTGGAATTGAAAGGATATTTTAGAGTTTTATGAATTTTGTGTATATTCTAAAAAAAATAAAAAAATAGATTTTTTTGGAAATTTATAATTTTTAAAAAATAAATTAAAAGAACCAAAATATTAAATCATGTATCAAAAATTACTTGATTGACTCATTTTTAAAGAATTTTTTTATAATTGTGATAAACCATATATTTAAAAATAGTAACGTTAAAAACGATAAACACCCATATTAATCGGAAAAACTAAAAAATATAAAATGGACAATTCTTTTTATAATAATCCAAATATTATTACTTACTAGAGCTTAAGAAATATAAATATTATTATTAAAGAAATAATTTACTATAACCCTTATCCTACCTTGCTAAACTAAACGATTCAACCTAGTAGATATATCAAGAAACAAGCTGCTGGAATAGCTCAGTTGGTTAGAGCGTGTGGCTGTTAACCACAAGGTTGGAGGTTCAAGCCCTCCTTCTAGCGTTGTTAATTTTAATCAACAAAACTTTTAGGGAACACGGGACTTTTAGCTCAGCTGGTTAGAGTGTCGTGCTAATAACGAAAAGGTCACAAATTCGAGACCTGCATGGGCCATTCTTGTGCTTTCAATTTTCCTCGTTCAAATCCCATCCTCTTTTTTGGTTAGCTCTTGTTCTTGCATGTTTGTTTTGGCTGTGGGATTCAAACCCAGGATTTACTTTGATTTTTTCTTTTTGTGTGTGTGTCTGTATGTAAATGGTTTTTGAGTTCCCTTTAAAATGAATGAAATGTTGAAAATTGAGGCACATGCACCGAAAGTGCATGAGAAAACAAAAGAAATAAATGAATTAAAAAAAAGGCACCGAAAGGTGCAGATTTTGTTGAAAAGAATGATAAAATCCTAAATTTGAGTCATTGTAATTTAGGGTATTTATAAATTAGTCCTTAAGCTTCAACTAAATACCCTAGCTCATTTAGCTTCAAAACCATCCCAAAGCATTCTAGCTTTCTCCCAATACTAGAGAATTTAGAGAGTTTCTTGAGAGTTGTTTTCTCCTTTTTATCAAGAGAGAATTATCATTGTTTCTCATTGGTAGATCGAGTGAAGTTGTAATTCATATCTTCTCATAGTAAAATTCTTCTACCGTTGCCTGTAGTTTTTGCCTTATATTATTTAGGGGTTTTCCATATAAATTTTGTGTCTTCTTTATCTTCATTTTTATTTTCTCAAATTATCAGTTGCGATTTTGCTTTATCTGATAGCTGTCTTCCGCAACAATTAGTATCAGAGCCAGATTTTAGTGTGTAATATCTGCTTATTATCTTTGTGGTTGCCACCAAAAGGTGGATCCTCCAACATAAGAAAGTAAGAAGGTATTACTCATTCTTTGAAGGTTCCAGAGAACTATTCATTATAGTGAAATAGTGGGAACTATCTGTAATAGAAGCTATGGCAACGAAATTTGATATTTAAAAATTCAATGGGAGAAATTTCTCATTTTGTAAATTGAAGATGAATGTCATCCTGAGGAAATACGGTTTGTTGGGATTTTCGAAAGCTCGAATCGATAACCAGAACGGTTTGCAAAGAGGGGTCAGAATGGTTTTGTGTTTAAGGAGTAAGGAGATTGAAAGATAGAGAATTGCATAACGATTTATAGTGGTTCGACTTTCTCAACCAAAGTCTACATCCACTACCTTAGCTCCTCACCAAGGATTTTCCAAACAATTCACTAATTTGTTCTTTCTTTTGAGGACAAAGAGATAACTTTACAACTCCCTAGTTTTTCCGGGCTAAACTAGAACCTTTCCCCTTTACAAAAGGATAAGAAATGTAAACAATAAAACCTCTCTAAGGTAGGTGTTTACAAGAATTAAGCTCACAATAACAAAATATTTATAAGAGAAAGATGAAATAAGAATGAAAAACGCTTCTCTTGTGTTTGATTGCTTGGATAGTTGTTCTCTTACTTCTTCAAGTGTCCTTAGCTTGTATTTATAGCTTGGAATGTTTTTGATGTCGTATATAACCATTGGGGATGTTTTGAAGTCGTTTGGGGATGATTTTTCTACTCAAAAAGGCTGCCCATAACATGGTGGATCGGTGCACTATCAAGGTACTTCGATACCCGTTCATTAAATTCAAATAAACTAGTCGTTACTAGCCGTTGCAGCCTTGGTGCATGGATGCACAACAGGGTGCATGGATGCACAGCAGGGTGCATCGATGCACTAATTGCATTCGAAATGTAGTGCATGAATGCACTACATGGTGCATCGATGCACTAGTGGCAGGTGCATAGATGCACTACAGGGGTTTATGGATGTATTGCAGGGGTGCATGGATGCACTTTGACACCCTTTAGCATTTTTGCTCAAATCCGAATTTAATGGACTTTGAATTATTTTTGAAACCTTTTTAAAATTTTGAATAAATTCAATTCAATTCCAAAAACATTTTGCCTTTAAATTTGTTATATCGAAACATAATTCAACACGATTGTCTAGCAGCTATCAGTGAAAGGCCGTAGATTTCACAGATGACAACAAATGGATCGAAATGGACGGGAATGCTATGGCAAACTTTCATCTAGCATTAGCAGATAAAGTATTGTCAAGCATCGAGGAGAAGAAGACAGCTAAGGAGATATGGGATCATCTCACCAAATTGTACGAGGCCACATCGTTGCACAATAAAAATTTCCTTAAGAGGAAATTGTACACTCTCCGTATGCCAGAATCTACTTCAGTGACGGAGCACTTAAACACGCTAAACACTTTATTTTCTCAACTTACATCCTCAAGATATACAATAGGAGAAAAAAAACGTGATGAACTTCTACTTCAAAGTCTATCTGATTCGTATGATCAACTCATCATCAACTTGACAAACAGTAATGTCACCAGTCTAGTTTTTGATGACGTTACAGCTGATGTTCTACAAGAAGAAAATTGACGCAAGAACAAGAAAGATAGACAAGTAAATCTGCAACAAGCAGAAGCATTGACAACGATGAGAGAGAGATCAACAGAACGTGGCCAAAGCGGCAGTCATAAACATGGTAGATCAAAGTTGAGAAACAAGAAGAATTTAAAGTGCTACAACTATGAAAAGAAGGGTCACTTGAAGAAGGATTTTTGGAGTCTGAATAAAAACTCTAAGCCACAAGGCAATACCGCAAACACTTCAGATGATGGAGATGCTCTATGTTGTGAAGCGTCAACCACCGTGGAAGGTAGAAAAAGATTTGCAGATATATGGCTCATTGATTCGGGAGCAACATATCACATGACCTCAAGAAGAGAATTGTAACATCCCAAACTATGGGTTAGTGACTTAATTGTAAAGTTTCAGAATTTGATGATTAAAGTAGAAGAATGAATTAGTTCAATGATTTATCTGAAAATAAATCCTAAAAGTTGTTAGTAATTATTAAAGGATTTTAAGGGCAAAGTGGTCATTTGACTTGGAAAGGATAAGATAATGATATATATGGGATAAGATTGAGAGATTTCTCCAGAAACTCTCTTTTCTTCTTCTTCTTCTTCCTCTCCTCCCGTATCTCCAAGCTCAAAGGTGAGTCTTCTACTTAGTTAATTATTTGTTAAGTTTAAGATTGGGTTTTGATCATTAGATTATAACTAAGCTTATGGAAAGCTTAGGTTGTCCTAAAATCAAAAGATAAAGGAGGAGATAGAGAAGATTAAAGATTAGTGGTTCTTGAATGAAATCTTGAAATAGAGTTTATAATAAGAATTGAAAGTTGGATTTGACTTGTCATCAATCTAAGTAAGAGATATGAAGTAATATAATTGAATTTGAAACATGTTGTAAAATTGATGTAATTATTGAATTACATATGGAATATAGGATTTTGAGGTTTAAGATGAAATAAATGAGTATAGATTGGTTTAAGTATGTACTAGAGTTAAGAATGAAAAAGGGGATGAAACATGAAGGATTTAAGCCAAAATGAATGATTTTCGGGTTCAAAAGAGGATTCTGGGCAGAGTGCATCGATGCATATTCATTGTGCATCGATGCATCAAGGTTAAAACCCAGAAATTTGTTTGAAGGTGTATCGATGCACAGGTAGTGTATCGATGCACTCTTTTAAAATAAAAACATCGAATGCAATTAGTGCATCGATGCATAAGACATGCATCGATGCATCCCAATAATAATACAACATCGAATGTATTTTATGCACCGATGCATCAGTAGTGCATCGATGCATACCCTTATTGAAAGAAGAAATTGACATTTATCTTAACTAAAGAGTGAACCATTAGAGTATATTAGTTATAATACTAATATAGATCTATGTATGATTATGTAGATATAGAATGTGATCCCGTTCTGAATCAATTGAAGGATTAGAATCGAATCAAAGCAAAGCTAAGGTGAGTGCACATTATTTAGTATATGATATTAAATGGAAAATAAGACTTATGATAAGTCTATTTCCAATAGTAAAATGCATGAATTCATAGAGGTATGTGTTTGTTATGATTTATATGTGTGCATGAGTATATGTGTTATTGATATAATTCTATGATCATAGGATGTAAACTATGTGATAAGTGAAAAGTGACATATATGTGATAAATGAATGATATGAAAAGTGAGATAAACAAAGTATGGTTGATATAGGGTAATATAAGAATAGCTTATAGGTTATATGATAAAGATGGAACCATATAGGAACATTAGTTGAGTACTTGATAATAAGTCATAAGGTTATATGCATAGGTAATATAAGTTATAAGATGAGAATATATATGAATATCAAATAAGTTAGGAGATAAGTTATATGAAATTGATATATAGGCTAAATGAAAGTATACACATGAATAAATATATAAATATGTTATTTATATGCTATGGGATATAACCATGAACATATGTGATGTGATAAATGTTATGAGAAATGACCCATGTGACTAAGTGTGAATTGATATAAGTATGTGATATGAAGTTATGGGTATATGTGTATATGTAATATAGGTGATATGATATATATGAGTTTATGCGATATAAAAGTGTATATGTGAAATAACATGATAGGTGATAAAACCGTGAGCCTATATGATTATGTGTTATATGTTACATGATATGACATGCAAGTTACATGAACAAATGAGAAATGATATAAGTCATATGAAACGATCTACGTGAATACATGCACTTGTGATACATGTGATATGATATGAGATATATGGTTACACATACATGTGGTATGTGACAGAAGAGAAATAACAAGTGATATGAAATGTTATAAATGATAATGCCCATGTTATGTGATATGAGAGCTAGGGGTATAGTTGGCATGTCAAGAGTCGAGGGTATACCTATGTTCTACGGAACATATGGACAGAATTACCTATGTCTTTCGAGACATATGGACAGTATACCTAGGTTCTAAGGAACATATGGACAGTTTACCTAGGTTCTTCGGAACCTATGGACAGTTGCCAAGGATCTTTATGACCTCTGGATAGTTACCGAGGATCTTTATGACCTCTGGATAGGTCCTTCGAGACATATATGTATTCTTTGGAACATGTGTGAAGTCTGGTGAGACATATACTTGATCCTTGGCATATGTATATGATTCTTAAGGAATGATATGTGGTCCTTCGGGACATTTATATGAGCTGTGGTGACAACATATGCGTGCACAACCTCAATGTACTCATATACCTTAAGTTCTCAATAGTGTACATGGGTTAATAAAGAGATTATACAAGTACATGTTTTAAAAGGTCAATGTGACACCTCGGATTCGTATCTGGGTCGGATACGGGTTGGGGTGTTACAAGAATGGTTCCATCATTATGAACCTATCTCAAGAGGATCTGTGTATAGTTGCAATGATAATGCCTTAGAGATCGTTGGCGTGGGAACCATCAAATTGAAGATGTATGATGGAACAATTAAAGTTGTTTGAGATGTACGACACGTAAAAGGCCTGAAGAAAAAATTATTATCATACGGATTGTTGGATAATAATGCAAGTAAGATTGAAATACTAAAAAGAATCATGAATGTGTTTCGTGGAGCGCTTGTGATGCTGAAAGGCGAAAAGATAGCTACAAACTTGTACATGCTGAAGGGAGAGACTTTACTAGAAGCAAAAGTCTATGTTGCCTCATGTAGTTCAGATTGTGCAATACTATGGCATCGAAAACTTGGACACATGTCAGAACAAGGAATGAAAGTCCTTGTGGAGCAAAACTACTTCCAAGCTTAACAAATGTATCACTTACTTTGTGTGAGCATTGCATAACAAGTAAGTAGCACCGGTTGAAATTCAACACATCAAATTCTAGAGGCAAAAGTGTTCTAGAATTGGTTCACTTTGACGTATGGCAAGAACCAATTACATCCGTAGGAGGAGAAAAATATTTTGTCTCATTTATTGATGACTACTCTAGGAGATGTTGGGTGTACCCTATTAAGAAGAAGTCAGATGTGTTTTCCACTTTCAAAAACTTCAAAGCGCGAATGGAATTTGATTCTGGAAATAAGATCAAGTGTTTCAGAATAAATAATGGAGGAGAATACACAAGCGAAGAATTTGATGACTTTTGCAGGAAAGAATGCATCAAAAGACAGTTCACAATGGCGAACACTCCTAAAAAAATTGGAGTGGCAGAGCGGATGAACAGAACCTTGTTAGAAAGAACAAGAGCAATATTGAGGGATGCAGGCCTAGAAAAATCATTATGGGCAGAAGCAGTCAATACCGCCTGTTATTTAGTGAATCGAGCTCCATCAACTGTAATAGAGATGAAGACACCAATAGAGATGTGGACTGGTAAACCAGCTGATTATTCAAACCTCCATGTATTTGGAAGTATTATGTACGTGATGTACAACTCCCAAGAAATTTCAAAACTGGATCCAAAATCCAGGAAATGCAAATTCTTGGGGCATGCTGATGGAGTAAAGGGGTATCACTTGTGGGATCCCACTGCCCGCAAAGTGATCATCAGTAGGGATGTTATCTTTGTAGAAGATAAACTACAAAGAAAAGAAGACGATGATAGTACTGAAAAGTCAGAGACTACACAGATACATGTGGAAAAGGAGGTTGAACAAGGAGATTATTCTGAAGCAGAATCAACACATGATGAACAAGAACCAGAGAGTTCTAAAGCTCCAACAACTCGTCAATCAGATCGTGTGAGAAGATGTCCCAATTGGCACTCAGATTATATTATAGAAGGAATATTATATGAACAAATCCCATGATACCAATCATTCAATGTTTCACTATGGATGATAGCGATGCAAGAAGAAATTAAAGTCCTTCATAAAAAATAATACATGCGAACTTGTACCACTACTACAAGGAAGGAAGCCAATTGGTAACAAATGAGTCTTCAAAATCAAGCAAAATGGTGACGATCAAGTTGAGAGGTATCGTGCAAGACTGGTGGTCAAAGGATATGCTCAAAAAGAATGTATTGATTTCAATGAAATATTTTCTCCTGTGGTTCGACTAACAACAGTTCGAATAGTTTTGGAAATGTGTGCTACATTGGACTTATATCTAGAGCAGCTACATGTTAAAACAACTTTTCTTCATGAAAATCTTGAAGAAAATATTTATATGCTCTAGCCTAAAGGTTTTGAAGAAAAAGAAAAGAAGAACTTGGTTTGCAGGTTGAACAAATCTCTGTACGGTCTAAAGCAGGGGCCGAGGTGTTGGTATAAGAGATTTGATTCCTTCATTATGTGCCTTGGATACAATAGACTTAATGCAAACCCTTGTGCTTATTTCAAGAGGTCTGGTGATAACAATTTTATTAAATTGATGTTGTATGTGGATGACATGTTGGTTGCAAGACCCAACAAAGATCATCTTGAAGAATTGAAGGCACAACTGGCTAGGGAATTTGAAATGAAGGACTTGGGATCAACAAACAAGATTCTAGGGATGCAAATTCACCGAGACAGAAGTAATAGGAAGATTTGGCTTTCACAAAAGAATTACTTGAAGAAGATCTTGTCATGATTCAACATGCAAGATTGTAAGCCAATTTCTACCCCTCTTCCTATTAACTTCAAATTATCCTCCAGTATGAGTCCTAACATTGAAGAAGAGAGGATGGAGGTGTCTCGAGTACCATATGCATCAACAGTGGGAAGTTTAATGTTCTCTATGATATGTACAAGACCAGACATTGCACGAGCAGTGGGAGTAGTTAGTCTGTACATGGCAAATCCAGGCAAAGAGGTTTGGAATACAGTAAAGAGGATCCTGAGATACATCAAAGGGACCTCAAATATTGTATTATATTACGGAGGATCAAACTTACTTATCAATGGGTATGTTGATTCTGACTATGCAAGGGATTTGGATAAAAACAAATCTACTACAGGATATGTGTTTAAAGTTGCTGGTGGAGCTGTAAGCTGGGTTTCAAAATTGTAGTCAGTTGTGGCTACATCCACAACAGAGGCAGAATATGTAGCAGTTACACAAGCTAGTAAAGAAGTAAGCTGGTTGAAGATGCTAATGGAGGAGCTTGGGCACAATCAAGAGTATGTCTCTCTATTTTGTGACAGTCAAAGTGCCTTGCATCTAACAAGGAATCCAACATTTCATTCAAGGACAAAGTACATATGAGTTCAGTACCATTTCATTCGTGAAAAGGTGGAAGAAGGGACAACATATATGCAGAAAATCCATACCAAAGACAACATAACAGATTTCATGACGAAGACGATCAATGTTGATAAATTTACTTGGTGTCGATCCTCTTGTGGTCTGTCAGAGACGTAAGAAACATAATGGTACAAGGTAGAAAGAATGGTGTAAAGATATGATTGTTCAAATCAAATCTTCAAGTGGGAGATTGTTGAAAATTGAGGCACATGCACCGAAATTGCATGAGAAAACAAAAAAAGTAAATGAATTATAAAAAAAAGGGCACCGAAAGGTGCAGATTTTGTTGAAACAAATGGTAAAATCCTAAATTTTAGTCATTGTAATTTAGGGCATTTATAAATTAATCCTTAAGCTTCAACTATAAATACTCTAACTCATTTAGCTTCAAAACCATCCCAAAGCATTATAGCTTTCTCCCAATACTAGAGAATTTAGAGAGTTTCTTGAGAGTTGTTTTCTCCTTTTTATCAAGAGAGAATTATCATTGTTTTCTCCTTGGTAGATCGAGAGAAGTTGTAATTCCTATTTTCTCATAGTGAAATTCTTTTACCGTTGCCCGTGGTTTTTACCCTATATTATTTAGGGGTTTTCCACGTAAATTTTGTGTCTTCTTTATCTTTATTTTTATTTTCTCAAATTATCAGTTACGATTTTGCTCTATCCGATAGCTGTCTTCCGCAACATGAAAAGGGTTGTTTTCCTGTGTATTGGGTTGGCAAGAAATTGAAGAGAGAAGGGATTGAAAGCAATCCTTTTTGTTTTGGTTTTATGGAGTTTGAGACAGTGAACTGATGAACAGGTTAGGCGATTGTAAATTTGCAACTGAGTAGATAACTTACGCATGGATATTAATTTTTTTTAACAATATGTACCAGGAGTACATAATTTCAGAAGTTTAACCTTAAGCTACATAATTTCAGAAGCTTAGCCTTAAGCTACAAAATTTCAGAAGCTTGGCCTTAAGCTTGGATATACCCTATGTGCTTTACATTAGAAGTGTCATCCAAGATAGTTCTTGTTGTTCTGCATGACTTTATTTCTTATAACAAGTTAATTCTAAATTCCGTTCTGCCTCACATAACTTCCCTTACCGTGGAATTCGAGCAGGGAACATTTCATGCGCGCGCTTCTTGTTTTAATAGTATCTTTTACGATTGTAGCTGGCCAGGAGAGATTAGAACATTCGAGGTTATCGATTTGAAGAAAATAATAATAGTGAAACGAATAGCTCAGTTGGTTCTAGCGTGTAGCCGTTAACCACAATGTTGGAGGTTCAAGTCCTTTTAAAGTTGAGATTCGTGTGTTAATTCAAAATCTTTTATCAGGATTTAATTGAAAATTTATAAAATATTGGGAGACTTGAGATACAATTTACAAAATAAAGGCTACTTTTATGAGTTTACCAACGTTATGGTTGGGATTCGAAGGCTGGGAGACAAGTGTTGAGCACATATTTTTTTTTGGTAAACAAAGAAAACCTAAACTAGTAAACGCCAGTGTTGGCTATCATGCGCACCTTCCATACCCGAAGCTGTTTCTTCTGCGGTTTTGCCATGGAATCTGCTACTGAATTTTCTTGTCTTGGTATGTGTTGGATCCTCACTCCTACTCTCATTTCAGCAATGTCTCAATATTCCTCAAGATTGCTACTCAAGCGTCTCTGGTTCGTATCCTTTGCACTGCCTTGGTGGTCTCCATACTCACCGTTTCCAGAATAATCTATGCCACCCAACTCTCATGGGCATAGCAGTCCCATGTAAAATCCCTAAAGCTCAGCTTCTACATCGTGCACTTTCTAAGAAACTTGAAGAATCCTATTAGCCAACCCCCTCATTATCTCTAACCACACTTCCACATGATGCGAGGCCAGATTCCCTTTGTCGAGCTCCGTCCGAGTTCACCTTGAGCCACCCATTTGGTGGAGGTTGCCACCGGTTGTTGCCTGTATTCATTCGTTCCATTAAAATGGTTCGAGTTGCGCCCCTAATCAAGAAATTGAAGAGAGAAGGGGTTGAAAGCAATCCTTGTTGTTTTGCTTTTTCAATTGTTTTTATGGAGTTTGAGACAGTGAACAGATGAACAGTTCTCTTCTAAAACACAATTTTCATTCCTGAACTTCTAACTCCATTTGGTTGTGTCTTAAAGCCTTGGGCTCATCGTCCTTTAGCAAATTATCGGATTTAAGTTTCTCGTCTCTTCACTTGCTGTTTTTGACTTCTCAAAATCTCCGAGTCATCAGAAACTGTTTCCTCAGGATTTGCATGTGAGCTAAGAAGGGCCAGACTGTCGCTTTTAACTCAGGTAAAGAAAGTTGAATCTGTTCACGTAACTCAGCAAGCAGTGTAGAGATTTCAATGGCCTCAGGTGATTTAGAAATAATGGATTCTTCAAAAGGTAAGAGCTGGTTGGTCCTTAATTTCTGGTTCATGTCTTGAAAGAGACTTCTTTGCAGGATGTCGGGTAAAATGGAATTAGAGGTAGAACTATGATCTTTGCTTGATTCTTTGAGCTTAAGAGAAATAGAGTTCTTTCCAGGATGATCGGGTAAAGAGAGCTCAATTTGATCCTTGGGGTTTTTTTCAACTGTGAGGCCAAATCAGAATTCTCCTCTCTGAAACTTTACCTCATCTTCCAACTCTTTTTGAACGGTATCGGTATTTTTACCCTGAAACCTTGAATTGTTGGCGGCGGCCTGTTTGTTTTATCTGTGACTCCTCCAATAAGATCTTCACTTATTTGATCTCCTTCTTCAAGCAATCACATTTTGTTCCCTACTGTGATTTCTGCAGCTTCCAAGACATCTTTAGATGAACCAGCATTACGCAGTGGAGAAGATGTGAAGCCTGATTCAAGTCTTCTTTGTTGTTATGAGAATGACTTGCAGAACCGGAGGAGTGGTTTGACCTCGAAGAGTCGTTAAAAGAGTAGGATCCAAAGAAAGAACTAGTTCGAAAACCAGGTGAAGGTTGAACCCCGTCATGAGGGGAGAAATTCTCTATATATAGGAACCATCCAAGGAATCAAAGCTATTAACTTGGTTCCGGAACAGACATGAGAAGGTTTCGTCAGCCTCGAAAAAGACGGTGCACAGCAAATTAATTGAAAATGCTTATCGTACTGAGGCAAAGTTCTAGACTGCTTGTTGCATATTTGCAATCTACCAAACCGTTTACTGTTTATGTGATTCATGTGTACTTTCAAGTGAGTTTGAGTGTCTTAGCTATGTTCAGATAAAATTACAGAATTAGTTAGAACAGACACAATTGCAGAAAGGGAAGTTGACAAAAGGAAGTCTTAAGCACAAGGTTTGGAGGCCTTCTACCGTTACTTGTTTATTATGTATTTGTTTGGAATATAGCTCCCGAAACAAATCGTATATCAATTTCCTCTTACCATCTACATGGACAGACCAAAGTGCCAATTTGCTTCAAGCCCAAACTAATGTCTACAGTTATCTACTGAGTTACAAATTTAGAATTGCCTAAATTTTCTTTCCCTATCTCAACCTCCATAAACAATTGAACATACTGAAACGATTGCTTTGAACCCTTTCTCTTCAACTTCTTGCCAAACCAAATGCATTTTAAAATAACCCTTTTCATTCATTTTAAAAGGGATCTACACAGAGATAAAGTCAAAGTAAATCCTGTGAGGAGAATCCCAGAGCCAAAACCAACATGCAAAATAAAAAAAACGGTGGGATTTGGAGGAGGAAAAATGAAAATACAAAAATGGCCCATGCAGGTCTCGAACCTGCGACCTCGCGTTATTAGCAGGACGCTCTAACCAGCTGAGGTAATAGGCCGACGTTTTTATTATCACAAATAGTTTTACATAACTATATCAATATGTTCTTAGCTACTGCTGCTCAAGTTTGCTACTCAAGCGTCTCTGGTTCGTATCCTTTGCACTGCCTTGGTGGTCTCCATACTGTCCGTTTCCAGAATAATCTATGCCACCCAACTCCCATGGGCATAGCAGTCCTATGTAAAATCCCTAAAGCTCAGCTTCTACATCGTGCACGTTCTAAGAAACTTGGAGAATCCTATTAGCTAACCCCCTCATGATCTCTAACCACACTTCCACATGATGCGAGGCCAGATTCCTTTTGTCGAGCTCCGTCCGAGTCACCTTGAGCCACCCATTTGGTGGAGGTTGCCACCGGTTGTTGCCTGTATTCATTCGTTCCATTAAAATGGTTCGAGTTTCGCCCCTAATCAAGGCCTTTCTGATTACCTCCATCCATTGCTTCTTTCCAGTATCGGTCTTTCATCTTCTAAAGGGATGTCAAAAGAAGTCGCATTACGCTGGAGCCAAATGTTCCATATGATTGCGCCAAAAAGGATATCCCAGTTTTCGATCTGACCAACAAACTTCCCTCAGGTTCATTGTTATCCATGCTTTCATTTCCATCTGCAGGAACTCTTGCAAACGATCGCGCTTCACTACTGCACTCCAAATCACTACCGCCGAAAGACAAAGGCGTAGTAAATGGTTAATGTCTTGCATCGGTTCCGCACATAATGGGCGTTTTCTGTCCGAGGCAATATGGTGTCGTTTACGCTCGGCGTTGGTCATCACCCAGTCGCAGCACACCAGCCATAAGAACATTTTCACCTTTTGAAGGCCCCGAAATGCATAAAAAATGCATCATTTTGTTGTGCCAGTCTTCAGAATCCAAGACCGCCACACTTCATCGGCTGACATACGTTTTCCCATTTGACTAGATGCACACCACCTTTGTCTTTCTTGCCACATCAAATGAATTGTTTTATAAGGGATTCGGTTGTTACACTATTCTTTGTGAGAGAGCCGCTGATTGCTTTGTGTAGATAGGAAATGATGCTAAAACAGACTTCGCGAGTGTGATACGCCCAGGGGAGGTGAGTGTTCGCATTTTCCATCCATTTAACCTATCATGTATCATCTGCATAAGATATTGATAAGAAGCTGGTGTAACACGACCATGGACTAGCATTACATCGAGGTATTTTCTAAGATCCGGCACTACTTTATATCGCAGTTCGGTGCTGATTTCTTCACGCAAGATTGGGCTCAAATTCTTAGAGAAAAGTGGTCTTGGACACGCTTACCTTTTTGGCCCGAAGCACTGTAGAATTTTGAAACTATTGAAATAATTATCTCACTTTGTTCGCTAGTAGCTTCGGTAAACAATACCATGTCGTCCGCAAACATCAAATGGGATATTTTGGGTGCTATTTTCGAGGTTTTAAATGGTATCCATCTGTCAACTTCCACTTTGACTTAAATTTTCTTTGTCAATCTCTCCATACAAAGCATAAATAGATAAGGCGAGATCAGATCGCCTTACGGATGTAGCGCAAGGCATAATGATATGTATCAAAGTGTCCGAAATGCTCAAATCCACCAACGTATCTTCAATGAAATCTCATTCTAATCGATCATAAATCTTTTCTAAGTTAATTTTAATCGCATCCAACCCTTTCGACCTATTTCTTTTAATTTGGTGAATTACCTCATGTGTGATTAGGATGTTATCTACTATAGAACGACCTGAAATAAAGCTCATTTGATTTTTTGAGACTCATCGTGGGAGAAAAGCTTTAACCAATTCACTGTAATCTTCGTAATTCTTTTATAAATCAAATTGCATAAGTTCATGGGTCGAAATTGATTAATCAGTTTTTGGAATCTTGAGAATTAACACAAGAAGTGTTTGATTAAGTTCAGAATGCCACTGGTTGTTCTAAAATATCCCACGGATAAAATTACATACCGTTTATCTATTATATGCCATTTCTTTTGGTAGAAAACTGCATGAATTCCATCTATTTCGGGTGATTTTAATGGTGCCATTTCAAAGAAAATTGACTGCATCTCATCATTTGTTAAAGGTAGGCTTAGATCATCAATTTGAGAGACACTTGGAAACAGACCCCTTGGGTAATCAATCTCATTCCTCGTCTCGCTTTGGAATAAATCACGGTAATATCTCACTGCCAAGGCTTTGAGTTCCTCCTTTCCGTGCACCACTCACCATTCTCTGCCTTAAAGGTTGTAATTTTGCTCCGTCTCTTTCTTGTCTTAACGGATGCATGAAAATACCTTGTGTTTTTATAGCCTTGTAGTACCCAGTTCGAACAAATCTTTTGACTCCAAAAACTCTCTTCTTGTTCGAGTACTACGTTCAGCTCAGCTCGTACTTCCGTTTTGAGTTCACATAGAAATTCCGAGTGTTGATATTTTTAAAGCTCGCTCGATCCCACGATTCGAGCTATTAATGTTCGCTTTTTCTTGGCAATGTGACCAAAGACTTCAACATTCCAGATTTTAACTTACGAAATAAATTCATTTAAGTTTGTGTTGAGGTCATATCCCTCCTTCCATATTGATTGCAAGATATCTTGGAATTGGGGGTGGTTGTTCCACTCCATAATATATCTGAAAAGTCGGTCATGCGCAGCTCCACCTTCCACGCTAGTTTGGAATAAAATCGGTCTGGTCTGAACCCAGTCGATCAAGGTGTAGCACATAGGAACTAGGGAACCTGGATCCTAATTTTTCATTAGCTAAGCACCGATCTAATCGTTGGTGGAGGCTTCCCTTGGCCATGTAAACGGTGGTCCTTGGAAACCCATGTCCAGCAATCCAGTTTCAAAAAGAAAGTCTACAAACGCTCTATTGCCCCTTGTTGTTCGTTGGCTTCCAGGCTCCAGCTTTTTCCTTCTCAGCAGAAATAAATACTAATAATAGAATTAAAATCTCCTCTCGCCAACCAAGGCTTATCGCTCCCAGGATCTAGCGATAATAACGACAGCCATAAGTGTTTCCTGATCATTTTAAAGCGGCCATGAACAAATTGGTAGGAGGAAATATAGGAACTGCGAACCAATTGGACTCATACCAGAGTCTCAACATCCTTTCCCCCATTTCCTTTGAATCTTCCATCGAATCATTATCGTTAATGAGACCCACCTCTAGTAGCCGAGTGTCAATTTGCTCTTTCAGTGACGACTCTGGTGTTTCCAATATCCTCAATCCGATGCGGGTAATCCGATCGATCCGATGTGTCATATTAGGGCCATCGGAGCGACCCACTGTAAAAATAGCAGAAATTTTAAAACATTTTATCAGAACATGTAAACTTATAAAATCATTTGCCACTATAAAAAAAATAAAACAGATTTTCAGACTCGTATATAAAACAAAATACAATTACATGCCCCTAATCACATGTACCGTACTCTGCAAACAACGCCGGAAGAACTCCCTTACTGATGTTGATAGCTGCACTGATACAATTCTTTTAACCTGTAATGGTGAGTATAAGTGAACTTCGGAGAGCTCAGTAATACAGAACTACCAGATGATGCTGATGAACGTGCAAATACAGATAAATATATATTTTCTTATTGTTTCCGAACATTTACAGATTTTTATGCTGAGCATAGATCCTACCGATATTTCAGGTGGTAACGGACAATGAGCTTTCGTTTCATAGAAATATTTCGGATGACTGAGTTCAGGAGATCAGAATAAGTTATCTAGTGTGTTCCCGTAAAACCAGTAAAAAGATACAAATCTTTTAAAACATATATATATACCCCATCTCATCACATCAAAATGTGTAGGTTCCCCAGAACCATACACCCAACTCAACACATCATATAAGGCCCTGAGCACAAAGCCGAGGAACCTGCGGAAATACTTCCTTTAACAATACCCTCAATTAAAACATTTTTCCGTCATTAAACGGAGATATCAAAAATCAAAACAGAATTCAGAACATATATCAGAACAGAATCCAAATCATAAATCAGAACAGAATTCAGGTCATATATCAGAACAAAATTCAAGTCAGAAATCAGATAAAATATTTATATGATTAGGGAACACACCAGAGTTTACAGATATTATTCAGAGATATTGGATAATCTTATCGGGTAGAGAGACACAAATCTTCAGTTTACCGATAGAATGTTGGAAGTTAGAAAAACTATTTGAAAATGTTCATTAACTGACAGAATCATCAGTTATTCAGGATATGATTTATCGGGATTATCTTATTTGAACACTTTTCTGAATCTCTACGAAATTTGAAGGTATTCAGAATCTTTACAATCTATAACGATTAATCCGATTATAGAACAACTCCAGATGAATAGCTCTCAGAATCAATACTTACCAACTTGTCATTTCATTAACCTTCCAGGGTATTTACTCTTTAATACCAAATATTCTTATCCACAGATCATCTTCTGAGTCATCACTGAATAAATCTTAAGGAGACAAACAAATATTCTAATGGTCTTTATTTCATTTTCATGTTTCAACTATACCAGGAAATGCTGACGTACTTGATTTATGGTTCATAATCCATAGGGATGATACATCATATAAGTTCATCCGAATTTCCAAACTTATTCCAATCTCTTACTTAATCCTCAGTCTTTGAGGTTACTTAGTTCATTTAGCATTCAAGTCCATTTCAGATACTTCGGGATTTTTCTAGGGTAATCCAGATGTTTCCGAAATTCGTATACATACTGTACTTCCGTTCAATTCAATTTGGTCTTCGAGGTTTATTTAATTCCAATTTATTATCTATTCCAGTCCCTTCGAACAATTCTGATAAAAGAGCACCCTCCGATAAATTGTTCTTTAGGTATTTACTCATAACTCGAATATTTTCGGGTCAAGTGCCTTCTCGGATTTTACAAACGAAAAATCTTGAATTTTTCTTTACAAAGAAAGGATCTTAATAATTAAATTCGTACGTAATCGAGTTAAGTACAAATCCTCAAAGTACTTTCTCCTTCAGGGTCAACTCTGACTATTTTACCTCTCAAGGGCATTTTCGTAATTTCTTAACCAGATAATTTCGATATTAGGTCTTAACGAAAATAATATAATATAGAGATCCTATGATTAATTGCTTCCTCGAACATTCTTTGATCTTGAAATGATTCCTTAAAAGACTTCTAGTAACTAGCATAAACCTTCTTGGGGTTAAAAAAACCGATTATCCATAATTTCCAAGTAAAACTAACATTTCTTATGCACATCAATAGTTTTAGCAGATCCGTAATTCTTTTCAGATTTATTATTCCACTTCCATGGACAATTCTTGTCATTTTCCAACATAAGAGTAATTTCGTAATTTTACCTAATCGAAATATTCTCATAATTTATCATCTAAGTACCTTTAATGAGATAAATTATAATCTACATATCTATGGATGATTCTTTTATCACTTAATTCCAGAACTTGTAATTTAATTCCAACTGTCCTTCAATTTCTTATAATAGTCATCTGAGCCATATTAAGTTACATACTTTCTACCGTATTCGTATCTAGTGTAGATCTTCATTAATTACACATATGAGACCAAACATTTCTATTCATGCATTTACCAATACCAACATGTTCTATAAATCATAAAGAGGTAGTAAAGTATTACCTCAGTTTCCGTGCAATACTGATCGACCAATAAATTCCATTTGAACCCCCTCGATCTTGAATTCAACTTCCAATAATTCCTCAGATACATATCAACATAAATTATATAAAAAACGGAGCTTAATTACGATAAACGGATCAAATCGGGTGATAAATCAGTGAACAACAGCTTACCGGTTTCGAATTTGGCGAAACGGACTTCAGATTCGGATTCAAGACGTCGAAAGCATAAAATATGACTTTTTGAAAATTTGGAATTTTAGCTCAAAATCAAAGTCAACGGGTTTGACTGCCAATATCGAGGCCTTCGGGTCCGAATTTCAAAAAATGAACTGCGGAATCGGATTTGGAACGTCGTAAAATGTCAGGATAGGTATACTCGGTCAAAGTCAAAGATCGTTTAATGCCTGGTCAAAGCCTATCAAAGTTTTGGTCAACAATGGTCAATGCGTGTCAACGGTCAACGGGTCAGGTCAACAGATCGGGCCGGGTCAACGGGTCGGGTCAGATTGTGACCGGTCAAAACAGTTCCAAAACCGGTCAAACCGGTCACTTTTTCCTTCCCCACGCGCAGTGGCGGCGCGTGGGGGAGCGTGAACAGTGCTAAATTCTCGAAAAAATTCCAAAATATTATTTTGAGCGATTTCGAGATACTTACAAAGCTCGGTTCACAATTTTGAACGGCTGAGAGCTCGATTTTAACAGATCAGAAACTTTGACCGCTTCACCTCCTCACGCGCCACCATCGACGGAGACCAAGGATGACACCGGCAGACTCGGAACGATGCAAGGAACATGATGGTGCGGGAGGTGTCGTAAACGGATGCTCGGATCGTCGTGAATCGACGAAAAACCAATTGAAATTGAGTTATTACCGACGATACTTTCGACTGAAATTAACGACGAACGGCGACAATTCACGATGAAAGGTTTGAGGGGTTTTGTTCCTCGCTCGACAACGAACACGATGGTGGTTTTGGCTAGTCGATCGGAGGTCGGACGACGAGTAGATCGGAGTTGAAAGAGGGGTTGAGGGGAAGAGGAAAACTAGAAACAAACTGGAAACTGGGCACGGTAAATGGGGTTTATAATTTATCCCATAATAAAAATGGGTAAACCATGAGTTTAGTCACTGAACTTCCTGCACTTCTTAAAACGGTCTGCCAACTTTGAAATTTTATAATTTAATCCCCAATTTCTTCCAAAAATACCAATTAAATTCACCACTTTATAATTTCTTAAATTTAACCCCTAAATTGGGGTATTACAATTCTCCCCTCCTTAAAAGAATTTCGTCCTCGAAATTCACTCATATCACATAATTGCAGAAATAAAACTTCCATCAGTTCTCTCATATCTTTAAGTACCTTTTACAAAAGTATGAATCCTCCACTAATCCTTAACCAGCTGAGCATACATTCTTATCATAACTTTTCCTCATTTCAATAAAAGAATCTGAACGAAAATTTTCTTGATTAATCAATTTAGTCTTGGTCGTGAGAATAGGCTCATAGAGCAGTAGCATATCCCAATTCCATTTTCGGAGTCAAGTCAGAATTTTTCAGATAAATAACTCTCACATGGATCGTGAGGTACTTCACAGCGTTTAAACAGATGTTACTGGTATTCCTTTTTCTACAAGTATAGCCTTAAATGATAGAAACTTTGGTTTACTCGCTACAGATAAGGACTCAGCCCTGGAGTTTCGGCTCAGAGAGGTACGATTGCAGTCTAGGGGCATGTACTGATCAGACATATTTTGACATTCAATCGGCCGGTCTATCTTGAAAAATTTTGACTCAAACCAAAGCTCTCATACCACTAAATGTAACCCTCTCAGACCGATGCAGGTAACCCGATCAGATCTGAGGTGTCACATTAGGGCCACCGGAGCGACCCACTGTAAAAATAGTGGAAATTTTAAAACCTTCTATCAGAACATGTAAACTTATAAAATCATTTGCACTATTAAAAAATAAAACAGATTTTCAGACTTGTATATAAAATAAAATACAATTACATGCCCCCTAATCACATGTACCGTACTCTGCAAACAACGCCGGAAGAACTCCCTTACTGATGTCGATAGCTGCACTGCTACAATTCTTTTAACCTGCAATGGTGAGTAATAGAGTGAGCTTCGGAAAGCCCAGTAATACAGAACTACCAGATGATACTGATGAACGTGCAGATACAGATAAATATATATTTCCTTATTGTTTCCGAACATTTACAGATTTTTATGCTGAGCAGAGATCCTACCGATATTTCAGGTGGTAATGGACAATGAGCTTTCGTTTCAGAGAAATATTTAGGATGACTGAGTTCAGGAGATCAGAATAGGTTATCTAGTGTGTTCCCGTAAAACCAGTAAAAAGATACAGATCTTTTAAAACATATATATATACCCCCATCCCATCACATCAGAATGTGTAGGTTCACCATAACCATACACCCAACCCAACACATCATATAAGGCTCTGAGCACAAAGCCGATGAACCTGCGAAAATACTTCCTTCAACAATACCCCCCAATTAAAACATTTTTCCGTCATTAAACGGAGATATCAGAAATCAAAACAGAATTCAGAACAGATATCAGAACAGAATCCAGATCAGAAATCAGAACAGAATTCAGGTCATATATCAGAACAAAATTCAAGTCAGAAATCAGATAAAATATTTATATGATTAGGGAACACTCCAGAGTTTACAGATATTATTCAGAGATATTGTATAATCTTATAGGGTAGAGAGACACAAATCTTCAGTTTACCGATAGAATGTCGGAAGTTAGAAAAACTATTTGAAAAAGTTCATTAACTAATAGAATCATCAGTTATTCAGGATATGATTTATCGGGATTATCTTATTCGAACACTTTTCTGAATCTCTACAAAATTTGAAGGTATTCAAAATCTTTACAATCTATGACGATTAATCTGATTATCGAACAACTACAGATGAATACCTCTCAGAACCAATACTTACCAACTTGTCAATTCATTAACCTTCCAGGGTATTTACTCTTTAATACCAAATATTCTTATCCACAGATCATCTTCTGAGTCATCACTGAATAAATCTTAAGGAGACAAACAAATATTCTAATGGTCTTTATTTCATTTCCATGTTTCAACTATACCAGGAAATGTTGACGTACTTGATTTGTGGTTCATAATCCATATGGATGATACATCATATAAGTTCATCCGAATTTCCAAACTTATTCCAATCTCTTACTTAATCCTCAGTATTTGAGGTTACTTAGTTCATTTAGCATTCAAGTCCATTTCAGATACTTCGGGGGTTTTTCTAAGATAATCCAAACATTTTTGAAATTCATATACATATTGTACTTTCATTCAATTCAATTTGGTCTTCAAGGTTTATTTGTCTAATGAATATATATATTTCTTAGTACCGAATGCGATATAGAGTTGGGCTGGGCTGAGTACTTCCAAAATTATCATCGAACCAAACTTGAGAAGGCGAACAAATATTCAAGTAACATCTATGTCGTTCAGGTACTGACATATCATTAAGATTGATGAACTCACTTAAAACTCTGTTCCATAACTTCTAAAGGTAGTCCAACACCTATGCTTATAATCCAAGATATTTACTTAATATAGGCCATAAGGGTATTTTGGTCATTTTGATCTCAGTTTTATTCCATTCATTTCAGAGCTCGAGGATATCCAATCATTCCTAAGCTTGGTGATATTCTTGGGTCATTTCCATGACAGGGGTATTTTGGTCATTTTACAGATTTACGGTATTTCAATCTTTTCCCTCCATCCGGTCTTATTATTTAATTCCAATTTATCATCTATTCCAGTCCTTTCGAACAATTCTGATAAAAGAGCACCCTCCGATAAATTGTTCTTTAGGTATTTACTCATAACTCGGATATTTTCGGGTCAAGTGCCTTCTCGGATTTTACAAACGAAAAATCTTGAATTTTTCTTTACAAAGACAGGATCTTAATAATTAAATTTGTACTTAATCGAGTTAAGTACAAATCCTCAAAGTACTTTCTCCTTCAGGGTCAACTCTGACTATTTTACCTCTCAAGGGCATTTTCGTAATTTCTTAACCAGATAATTTCGATATTAGCTCTTAACGAAAATAATATAATATAGAGATCCTATGATTAATTGCTTCCTCAAACATTCTTTGATCTTCAAATAATTCCTTAAAAGACTTCTAGTAACTAGCATAAACCTTCTTGGGGTTAAAAAACCGGTTATCCATAATTTCCAAGTAAAACTAACATTTCTTATGCACATCAATAGTTTTAGCAGATCAGTAATTCTTTTCAGATTTATTAATCCACTTCCAGGGATAATTCTTGTTATTTTCCAGCATAAGGGTAATTTCATAATTTTACCTAATCAAAATATTCTCATAATTTATCATCAAAGTACCTTTAATGAGATAAATTATAATCTACATATCTATGGCTGATTCTTTTATCACTTAATTCCAGAACTTGTAATTTAATTCCAACTGTCCTTCAATTTCTTATAATAGTCATCTGAGCCATATTAAGTTACATACTTTCTATCGTATTCGTATCTAGTGTAGATCTTTATTAATTACACATATGAGACAAAACATTTCTATTCATGCATTTACCAATACCAACATGTTCTATAAAGCATAAAGAGGTAGTAAAGTATTACCTCGATTTCCATGCAATACTAATAGACCAATAAATTCCATTTGAACCCCCTCGATCTTGAATTCAACTTCCAATAATTCCTCAGATACATATCAACATAAATTATATAAAAACATAGCTTAATTACGATAAACGGATCGAATCGGGTGATAAATCAGTGAAAAATAGCTTACCGGTTTTGAATTTGCCGAAACGGACTTTGGATTTGGATTCAGGATGTCGAAAGCATAAAATATGACTTTCGAAAATTTGGAATTTTTGGTCAAAATCAAAGTCAACGGGATTGACTGTCAATATCGAGCCCTTCGGGTTCTAATTTCGAAAACCAGACTGTAGAATCGGATTTGGAACGTCGAAAAATGTCAAGATAGGTATACTCGGTCAAAGTCAAAGGTCATTTAATGCCCGGTCAAAGCCTGTCAAAGTTTTGGTCAACATTGGTCAACGCCGATCAACAGTCAACGGGTTGGGTCGGGTTGTGACCGGTCAAACCAGTCAAAACAGTTCCAAAATCGGTCAAACCGGTCACTTTTTCCTTCCCCACGCACAGTGGCGGCACGTGGGGGCGTGTGAACAGTTCTAAATTCCCGAAAAAATTCCTAAAAATTATTTTGAGCGATTTCGAGATACTTACAAAGCTCGGTTCACAATTTTGAACGGCGGAGAGCTCGATTTCAACAAATCGAAAACTTTGACCGCTTCACCTCCTCACGCGCCGCCGTCGACGGAGACCAAGGATGACACCGGCAGACTCGGAACGATGCAATGAACACGATGGTGCGGGAGGTGTCGTAAACGGATGCTCGTATCGTCGTGAATCGACGAAAAACCAATTGAAATTGAGTTATTACCGACGATACTTCCGACTGAAATTAACGACGAACGGCAACGATTCACGATGAAAGGTTTGAGGGGTTTTGTTCCTCGCTCGACAACGAACACGATGGTGGTTTCGGCTCGTCGATCGGAGGTCGGACGACGAGTAGATCGGAGTTGAAAGAGGGGTTGAGGGAAGTGAAAAACGGTAAACAAACTAAAACTGGGCGTGGAAAATGGAGTTTATAATTATCCCATAATAAAAATAGGTAAATCATAAGTTTAGTCACTGAACTTCCTGCACTTCTTAAAATAGTCTGCCAACTTTGAAATGTTACAATTTAATCTTCAATTTCTTCCAAAAATACCAATTAATTTCACCACTTTATAATTTCTTAAATTTAACCCCTAAATTAAGGTGTTACCTTGGTAGGAGGAAATATAGGAACTGCGAACCAATTGGACTCATACCAGAGTCTCAACATCCTTTCCCCCATTTCCTTTGAATCTTCCATCGAATCATTATCGTTAATGAGACCCACCTCTAGTAGCCGAGTGTCAATTTGCTCTTTCAGTGACGACTCTGGTGTTTCCAATATCCTCAATGTGTTGCGATAGATTGTTCTCCCACCCACTCGTCATAATATTATGGCCAGTCGATCTTGCTCCTCCCCTTATATTTTCTTTGTGTCTTAATCACCTCACCGTTCGGATTCGTTAGCCGTACGTATCCCTTCTTTCCTTTGGAGTCCGTACCAGTTTCCTTGATGAAGATTGCACTATGATTGTCTGGTAGATGTCCTGTGGCATGCATTACTACCTCAGTAATCTGCCCTTTTATTGAAGGTACCATATATACCCCATCCGATACCCTGGTCCATCTTTGGCCTGTCTTTCTTTTGCTTACCCTTTGATCCTTATCTTTCCTTCTTCTCCTTTGGGTTACCCTCGACCACTTCCTCCCTATATTCTTGTTGATCCTCCGTTTGGAGCTCCGCTAATACTGCAAATCTTGACGAGCCAACCATTTCATTCTGGGCTCCTACCTTCGATTTTCCTTTCATCTCACCTTTCCGTTTATGTTGACTAATCTGAAACTCCGTGTAGATGTAGGTTAAGCGAAGCTAGCTAGATGTTTAAAACAATCTGCAATGTACTAGATGATGGCCGACAAGGTCAGAATTATGTGCTAATTTCCATTCTTTGGCCTGGTTCTTTTCGGTTAATATTTTTAGTAATTATCGATTTACATTCTAGTTTTGGTTTTATCATGCTCATCTTCTATAACTTGGCCTTCAGGTCAAGCAACTAGCTGAAAAAACTCGGACCGGGAAAATTTTACCAAACGAATTTCAAGGAGGAACATTCAGGTATGAATTTTATTATATACCTATTGGATATTAGTTTTCCATTGTCTTTTAATAGTTGAAAGAAATATTGAGAAATTGTCATCTTCGGCAGCATTTCAAATCTGGGAATGTTTCCTGTTGACCATTTTTGTGCAATTATAAATCCCCCACAGGTACTCTCTCACACACGGACACGTGTGCATGCACATGTTTGTACATATATATATGCTGAGAATGTGCTACATGCTTGCTCAGATGTGCACCCACACCAAAGTCTATTACAAGTCAAACACCCTGTGCCTTTATTAGAGAGCATTAAAATATAGCTTCAGCTTATTCCATCCATGAATACTGTTACATTCAGTCCTCAGAAGGCAAAAGTAGCTGGTCTAATGACATTTTTTTCCTACAGAAAGCAATAAATTTGGAAAAAGCGTAGTACATTCTTTTCCGTTTGTTGATTGAAAACAGTGAACTACTAATGTCGTTTTTCTTTTCTGCACTTTTTCCCATAGGCACTCTTTAGAATATTTAACAACTGTAATGGATGCTGTTATAAAGTAATCCAGACATTGTAAGGTGCAATAAAACTCTGTTCATTTTATGGCAGGCCGGTATCCTTGCTGTTGGTAGAGGAAACGAATTTGTCGAACCGGTGACAGGAAGTGATGGTAAATTACACTTGTCCAGCATGCTTCTTTAAACTTTATGCTTCTAAGTGTTTCGCATTTCATTTGTTGATTCATGCGCAAGTATTGAGAGGCCAGCAGTCGTGACAAAAATGAACTTGACATTATCTGCCGATCATCATGTTTTTTGCGGCAAAGTCGGAGTTACGTGATGGTGCCAGTCTTTTAACCACTGCTCTTAATACGGATCTTCCTATGGACGAGGGACATCCCCTAATATAAAACCTAAAATACTTCGGTATGGCATGAGATTTCTGTAATATTTGTTGCAGGTGCATTTATTTCAGCGTTACAAACAAACTTCAGTGATATTCGGAGGCTGCTTCTATAATAACATTTGTGTTGTTGAAATCCCATCAGAATGAGCTATGGTGGAGAGGTGACTTTCTTAAAAGCTTGATAATAATTCTCCAAACTGATCATTTTCAGTTTTCCCGGAATTTCCATTGCGGCAGAGAGGCTATTGTGCAATCCTGGTTACCGAAATGATTGCCGAAATTTGTTCAACTCATTTGACTTATTCACAAGAACCAAGTTGTTTCAGATGTAAAATTTTGCATGAATTTGTTTAGTTTTACCACTTCCATCAGTTTTTTTTATGCCTTCTTCAGGGTGCTCCTGCAATTCATGTTTACATGCGATGAATAAAGATAAATGGGAAAATGCAGATACTGAAAGTACCAATTACTTTTCTGATTAATGCCATAGCTTTTTTTTCATGGTTTGAATGGATATTTTGCCGATCAAATTGACCTATACAATACATGGCTCACAATGACTGATATCTAATTACACTACTGAATGCAAATAGATCAAACACCATTCACTGCATGAAACCATGACTTATTCAATCAAGAAAAGAATATTAGCCAAACACATTTGGAACATTTCATAGACCTTGATCGGCAATCTAAGCAAAAAAAGAAAAAAACAATACTCAACCTGTAGGTGCTCACAAGCAATACAAATCTGATGAAAACTGCTTGGAGAATTCGAGTATGTCTACTAGTTAGCATTGTGAGACCCTTTCACGGCAAGGGGCTCATACCACTGAGAGCCAAAGCCGGCAGCTTCCCTCGCTTTCTCATTAAAGGGTGGTTTCAATGGTCCCCTAAAGTGTGTCCGCACTATTTCATGAAATTTTTGAATCACCTCTTCACTTACCTCCTCCATTGGAGTCACAACGCCTTTGGCTTCACTTTCTTGTGATGCCACGCCGTCTTGGTACAAAGATGGATTTTGGGATCTCAGGCAAAGATACTTAAACCACTTTACTCCTGCAGCACAATGCGTAATCTCTTCGGGGTAAACTACTCTCTCCAGTAAATCAGCCGTGTCATTATCGCCTCCATTACGGAACCTAGAGATAGTTGTCGGCAGAACATCAAGTCCCCTAGCCTGCATCGTATTTTCAGATGCTTCATCAAAGTGAACATTTCGTGAATTAATGATCTTTTTGCTTATTTAGATGCATCAAATCCACTGTCTTTTATTTAATTACAAGGTTCCCAAGATATTCACATGAAATAAAGTTGTTCCATCTGTACTTAAGACCACAAAGAACTTATTAAATTAATATCTTCATAGTTCAAATGCATTATTGTTTGCATTATTCCCCTTTTTATATATATAATTCGGTATGCAATCACCTAAAAGTCCTTATCTTTCCACCACATGACAAGTACACTAAATGAGATGTCTATTGGAAGTATTGAATAGGGCAATAAATGAGATTAGACAGATCGCGAACTATTCGAGATCGACTCGATCAAGACTCGATAAATACTCGGATCGAATGGACTCAAGATCGAGCTCGACTCGAGTTCTTAACGAACCGAAACGAACTACTCGATATTCGACTCGAAAAACTCGTAAACAACTCGAAAATATAATATATTAAAATTTTATTTTTTTAAAAATAAATTATTAATAATATTAATATTTATGTAATGATTTTTTTAAAAAAATACAATAAAATTTTATGTATTTAAGATTTATGTTCAAATTTGAGTTTGAGACTTTAATCGAATTAAGTTTAAGAATTTTTTTTCATTTCGAGCCTTTTCAAGCTTCTCACGAGCTTCAATTCAGGATTTCGAGTTCGAGTCGAACTTGAAAATTTTAAACTCGCGAATTTTCGAGTCGAGTCGAATTTTATTTCAGAGTTTTCGAGTCGAGCTCAGCAATACTCGAGCTCGACTCGACTCGTTTACACCCCTGGTATCGAAGGCCATTTGCAAGCAGTACTTTTCATCGAATTCATATATTAAAACAGAATTAAGTTATTATAATTTTTCATTAATGCAATGCAAACTAGTAATATAGAAGACGACAACAACAACAACAAAATCCTATTCCCATATACAAAAGGGTAAGGGGGAAGTAGGGTATTAAGCCGCCCCAACGCCAGGTTGAAAACAACTTCCGTGGAAGACTTCCGACAGTCAGAAAATTAAAAATAAAGATAAAATACAATGCATGTATAATTAAATAAATAAATACATACTTGAACAATTTTCATAATGCAGTCTTCAATATGCGCGTTTGTAATGGGAAGTAATTCATGCAAATAAATCCCTGCGTAAAAATCTCTGCAATAGACAGAAACGTAAGACCCGACAAAATTTAAAAAGATGAAACATGAAGAGAAGTATACACAAAAATCAAGGATAACAAACTACGAGAAAGAATAAAATTAAAATGAGTTAAAACATAAACAAAGACAACACTACTCTACTACCCTAGTTCTAAGCCTCCATAATTTCCATTGACAGAAATGTATAAAAAATAGTCATGTAAATTACTACAAAAGCATTAAAAGAAGACAGAGATGATACACCCTACGGATGTGACCCGCACTACTCGGCTACCTTGGTCTTAAGTCTCTATACTTTCCTATCAGAGGTCATGTCTTTGGTAAGGGTTAAATCCTTCAAATCATATCTCAAGCAGTCTTCCCACTTCCGCCTTGGTCGTCTTCTCTTTCTAACACCGTCGACTGTAATTGACTCTACCCTTCTGACCGCATCCGACGGTTGTCGACTACGGATATGCCCAAACCACCGTAATCTTCTCTTCCTCAATTTTTTGGATATAGACACCACTCCAAAGACATCCTAATAGAAGAGTTTGATGTCATATCCCACAGAGTCCTATCACATGTCCATCGAAACATTCTTATTTCTGCGACCTCCTTCCTCCTAACATGATCTTTCTTGAATGCCCAATATAGAAGACGAGTACAAGAAAATCATGCACCTCATGGACACAGTGTTCAATTGCTAACCGTTCCGGCAAGTCCTTGGATGTAGCTATTGAAGAATCCCAGAGCCCATCATTAGCAGGTAACATGCCATAAGAAGAACCAAGCTCCTCAAGTCGAGCTGCAAGCAGGCTGAAGTGGCGGCCTTCATCTTGAGCTACCTTCACTTAATCTGTGAAGAACTCTCTTGACATTTCTTCTTTCTTACCAAATCGAGCAATTATATCCTATATCAAATCTATAAAAGAATGAATAGATACACAAATAGAGGGGGGAGTTCCTAAATCATCAACTCTTCAAAACTGAAAACTTGCACTTAACTATTCAAGAAACCTTTGAAAATAGAAAACCCTGCTTCCTAACAATTAACTAAATACATAACAATCTTAAATGCCTTGAAACAATGAAAACAGACATAATCATACCCAAAACAACTAAAATAAAAACAAAGGGAGAACAAAAAGGTACCCAAGACAAGTCAATAGCCCAACTCTCCGTGTGTACGAGAGTATGCACAATGGCTTGTCTGCTCTGCAAGCTACCTGCTTTCCCAAGCTTTGGCATCAAACTAGGAGACACCAACTTAACCTTAAAAAAAAATTAAAAACCCATTATTTTTTAATTGAAATATTTTAATAACAGCTAAATCTAGGGCTTCTGCTACGTACGTTGGTGAGCCGGGCGGGTCGGTTGGGAACGGGAAGGTCGAGCGATGGGTCGTAGGGTTGGGTGATGGTTCCTTGGAGCCATTTGTTTGCAACTGAGTCGCCGAGTCGAGCCTTCTCCAAAGGGTCTGCTGTGTTGAGAACACGAAGCGCCGCCTCTACTAGCGTCTCGTTTTCTCGCGCCGTTTGAACTCCACTCATCGCTTTTCGCTAGCTCTGAACCGACTTGAAACCCAACCAGCAAATTTATTTTTATTTTATACTCCGTAAAAACTGCTAAATTGAGTTTTTCAAGGGACAAACTTTTTCAACTTTTGATAAATTTTGATTTCGTTTAAAGTTGTAATCACACACATCCCAAGAGAAGTAGCTGATTTCATCACCAGACACGCGTGGCCACTCCAAAATGGGCTATATGTATTTCATCATCCGCCAGAACTTGGGTAGAAGACTAAATAAACCTATAGCTTTTATTAATCTCTTTTTTAAACCGTGACATTTAATAACATGGATGATTTGATTATAAGAAAATAAATTTACAATTAAAATTAAATTCATATGATAATTTTTTGTAAAATCATTAATCAAATCTGCAATGTGCTGATAAAAAATATCATTTTAATTTGGATTGATATTAAAATCTTAATTTTAAGGGTAAATTATTTCATTAGTTCTCTTTGTTTTCAGTCCGACTGACTTTAGTCATCGATTTTTTAATTAAGTATGTTTGATATTTTACGTTATCGATTCGTTAGATTTAAATCATTCGACCGTTAATATATTAATGAAAGTTTTAAGTGACAATTTTAAATATAAAAAAAATCTACTTTTATCAACTTTTAGTGACATGATAATTTTAAAATAATAAAAAAATTTCCACCAACCTCTTCATCTTTCTCTCCTCTCACTTCTTTCTTTCTTTCTTCTCCTTCTTCCTCTACACGTGCTTCTTCTTCTTCTTGATCTTCCTTTTGATCAGATGTCGTTTAAACATTTTACAACCGACTATCGATATAGCTAGCTGTTGCTCAGCTCGATTCCTATCAGGATTGTCATACTGGTCGAATCAAGAGCTTCTCCTGGTATTGATCCACTTCTTATTTTTTGTTATTCGCTTGCTAAATCGCTCGTTTAAGAAAGATTAAGGTTTTCGTTTAGCTTAATTAGGGTTTTTGATAGAAAGAGAACTTGTAGATTTGGATCCACCATGGCGGCTTTGAAGGAGCTTTTACCTTAAGCAAAAAATGCAACGTCGATGTCATAGTATCAAATTGTGGTTACAGATTTTGTTGTAGATGCAGTTGTGGTGTCGTTGTTACAGATGCTACGGGCGTTATGTAATGTGTTGCGGTTGTCAGGGACGTGATCTCTTCCTCAAAAATCACAATACAACTAAAATAATATATTTATACATTTTACAGTTATCTTTTAAAATACTAATATTAATATATTATTTAAATATTTTATTTTGAAAATAAAAATTTAATTTCATAGATAAAAATTTATTAAAAACAAATATAACCATATAAGTGTTATCTTACTTGATAATGAGTAATAATAATTATAATGTTAATGAATAACATATTAACAATATCACTAAATTCATATTAATTTTTTTATATTGTAACATAAAAATGTTCATTTTACATAACTTAGGGGTTGTTTGTTTACTTCAGAATGATTAAGTACTGATTAAAATGCTGAATGATTCAGAGGCTCTGAATGAATTAGCTCTGAATGTGACATGTTATTTGTTTACTGGCTCTGAATCATTCATAATGTACTTCTGTGCTGAATCATTCAGCACTGTTTTGCTGAATCAGTCAGCACTGAATCATTCAGAGGTGCGAAACAAACACGATGAATGTTGAACGGTTCAGCATTCAGCACTGAATGGTTCCATTAAGAGGTAAACAAACAGCCCCTTAGAAAGAAAAAGATACATAACTATAAATATAAAAATTCTATATTTTACAGTTAACCGCCAAAATGAATGGCTTGGCAGACCTAGAGCATTTCCATCTTCGTCATTGTCTTGGTTTTGATTCATTCCTATTCAATGTGAAGAAGACATCACATTATGTGCATCATAAGATGCATTATTGGTAGGAAACATGTTGTATGATAAATGATGACAAAAAAAATCCATAACTTGGATTTTGTTCAAGGTAAGGTGGATAACATGAATTTGGTTGGTAAGAATGAGAACCATGAGATGATTCACTAATTTTATTATCATTTGTAGTTGAACTATATGATGATGAACCTGCAAATGAATCATAAAAGTGTTCTCCCATCCTCCTATGAGTTCTATCATCATCATCTCTTATATTTCGTGATGTATTTGTTCTAAACAAACCTGAATTATCATCGTAAGGATATCTGGATGTACATTGATCTCCATGAAAAGTAGTAGAATAAATATGTTCATATTCTGGTTGGTACGTACCTTCATTATCACCACCATGATCATCACAACCACCATCATTGTCGTTGTCGTCATCATCATCATCATAACTTGGAGTAGATAATTAAACATTTTCCTCATTAGTTGGAGTATGTGAACTGTTCATATATTCACCTTGAGTTTCTTCATCAGTTTCATTAAGTAACTCCTCAGGCAACTATGAGAAATTTTGTTCACTATCAAGTGTAGCATTCTTTATTTCTTCAATCCATGCATTTAGTAGGCCATTTTCTTCAAAAATATTTTCAATATTAATCGAATTAAAACTGTAATATCCCAAATTAAGGGTTAGTGATTAAATTATAAAATTTCATAATTTGGGGATAAAAGTAGAATAATTGAATAGTTCAACGATTTATGTGGAGATATTTCCTGGAAGTTGTTAGTAAATATTCAAGGAGTCAAAGGGCAAATGAGTAATTGAACAAGGAAAATAATTAAATAATAATTAATGGGTATTATAATACCCATGTGGCGAATTATTGAAGAGATAAGTTTCCAGGCAATTCTCTTCTTCATCTTCTTCTCTTCTCCACGTGAAAGCTCAAGCAAAAGGTAAGTTTCCTCATTAATTGATTATTTGTTCAATTAAAGGTTGGGTTTAGATCCTTAGATGATAATTAAGCTTAAGGAAAGCTTAATTTGTTTTAAAATTAAAAGATTAAGAAGTTATGAAAGATTAAAGAAAATGGGTTTTGAAGTGAAATTTTGAATAGGAAGGTTTAAATGAATTTGGAGGATGAATTTGACTTGTCATCTATGAGGATAAGAAGTGTTAGAATTAAGTTTGGATAACATGAAAAATTTGGTATGATTATTGATTTCTATATAGAGAATAGAATTTTGAGGTTTAACATGAAATAAATGGATATAAATTAGTTTAAGTACGTATATTTGAGTTAAGAATAGAAAAGTGAATGAAACATGAAGAATTGAAGTGGAAATAGTGAATTTTCGTGCATGAACAGTGATTTCTGGGCTTGAACGAAAAAATTCCAGATTATGGGTACAGATTCCCCCTAAAGGAAAAATGGAATTTTGGTTCATTAAATTAGCTTAAGTTATTAACATCAAGTTTAAGGTTAAGGCTTCTGATAATTGTTTTGAAAATTATATTTATGTAGAAATAGAGCCTATACAAGTTCCGAAACAATCAAAGAATTAGGATCGAATCAAAGCAAGGCTAAGGTGAGTGCACATTATTTAGTATATGATGTTCAATGGAAAAATAAAACTTGTGATAAGTATATTTCCAATAGTAAAACGCATAAATTAATAGAAGTATGTGTTTATTATGATATATATATATATATGTGTGTGTGTGTGTGTGTGTGTGTGTGTGTGTGTGTGTGTGTGTGTGTGTGTGTGTGTGTGTGTGTGTGTGTGTGTGTGTGTGTGTGTGTGTTATTGATATGAGTATGGTAAGAAAAAGGGATTAATGGTGATGATAAGAATAATAATAAGAATAATGAAATGATATGTATATGTGAATATATGTATATAAGAAGACATAAGAGTAAGATATAAGCAATGTAACAAGAAGTGTGAAATGACATGAAAAGTTGATATAAGCTATGCAAAAGTGATTTACGTGACTATATGTATATTTGATCCAAGTTATGTGAATATTTGAGAATAAAATATGAGAAAAGGAATATGTGATATACGAAAGTGAATCATATGAAAATGTGTTACGTGCGAGTGAACTACATGATTAAATGTGATATGTGAAAGTGAACCATATATATATATATATATATATATATAATATGAGAAATGATATAAGCTATGTGACATGATCTATATGATTACATGAATAAGCAATATGTGATACATGTTATATGATATGAGATAGATGTTTACACATACATATGGTATGTGATAGAAGAGAAGAAACATGTGATTACATGAAGTGTGATAAAGAGGTATGTGAAAGAATGATGTGATATGAATGTGATATGTGAACATAAGTGACTAATTGACATGAGCTATGTGATTATATGAAAGCAAGAACATGTGACATGAAATACATGATAAAAAGATATGATACTCTGTAAGGGTATTACATGATATGAAATAAAAGAGTTATGAGTTATATGCATATGAGATATATGTTTACACATACATGTGGTATGTGACAGAATAGAAGGAACATGCAACTATAAGAGAAATGATATGAATACAAAAATGTTATAAATGATAATGCCCATGTTATGTTATATGAGAGCTAGTTGTATAGTTGGCATGCCAAGAGTCAAGGGTTTACCTATGTTCTACGGAACATATGGATAGAATTACCTATGTTTTTCGGGACATATGGACAGAATTACCTATGTTTTTCGGGACATATGGACATAATTACCTATGTCTTTTGAGACATATGGACAATATACCTATGTTATAAGGAACATATGGACAGTTACCTAGGTTTTTCGAGACCTATGGACAGTTGTCGATGTTCTTTATGACCTCTGGACAGGTCCTTTGGGACATTTATACGAGCTGTGGTGACAACATAGTGGTGCACAACCTCAATGTACTCACATACCTTAAGTTCTCAAAAGTATACATGGGCTAATACATGGTCTTTAAAGAAAGTAAATAAATCAATTGATATGATACTATGTATGCTCTGTTGTGAAATGGTATATGTGTTCCCAAGGTATGTATAGAAATTATCGTAATTGGTTTTCGCCCGGGCACGAATGTTTCTTGGCGGAAAAGCGAGTGAAAAAATAAATAGTTTTTAATGAAATGTTTTAGAGTCACCATTGAACCTTTTGGGTTAGGTAGGTCGAATACCTAAAAATCACCTTTTAAAAGAGTTTTTAAGAAAACATCATTTAAAAGATAAACCAGTCTGCGTATAACCAGAAATTCATTTATTTTAGTAATAAAAAGGGATTCGTTGTCGGTTACGTTTGGGGAAGGATTAGCACCCCCACAACGCCCAAAATTGGTACCCATCGATTATAAATTGTCTCTATTAATGTAAATCGAAGAATTCAAATATGAATTTAATTTACGATCCTATTATTCTAGATTCAATCGAATAATTCTAAGGAAAACTATATTAAAATAATTTTTATAAAATTAAAGTATATATATATACTTAGGTTTTATAAATAGGGTATTTACTTATTTAAAAATATTAGAAAAGAACATCTAGTTACTTTTAGACAACCCATTTCTTTGATATTGAAAAATAAATAAATATTAATAAGAATATGATAAATTTTCCTAAAACAATTTAAATAAAAATGAAGTATATATATATATATATATATATATATATATATATTAAACATGACTAATAATTACCAATATATTCCCATGTTGAATACATTACTACATGTGCGTGACTAATAATAAAATATAAAATAAAATATATTCTAATAAAGTAAATATATATATATTTTTAAACAAAATCATTGAATACCTTACTACATGAGTGACTAATAATTTAAAAAGTCAAGAGTAGTTGAATAGCTTTAATAACATACTATTCCCATGTTGATTTTATTACTAATATATTTATATAATATAATTTTTATCACCTAACATCTATAATCAATAAACAAAACATTTAATATATGTATTAATAGTAATTTAATCATAATTAATTATAAGGGATTAAAATAAAAATTATTAAAATTATAGGGGATAAAAAATTAAAATGCTAAATTAAAAATATTGAAAAATAAAGGAAAATAATAAAATAAAATTATAATTAAATAGTGACTAAAATAAAAGAAATTAAAAATATAGCATCATATTCATATATAAATTAATAGCCCTAATTAAAAAATATCATGAAATATAAATACTATTATTGTAATTTAACCATAATTATTAATCGAGATTAAAATGTAATTTTTTAAATTTAAAAGGACTAAATCTAGTATTTACCCTAAATATTTAATAAATATGGCAAGGACTATAACAATATAAAATAAAATAAGAAGACAAAATTAAAAGACTTAGAAAATCAATTTAGTGATCAAATTGCAAAAGGATATAAATTCGAAGGGATCACGGACGTGATTTTCCTAAGAGGGAAAATACACAAACACCCATTCCCAAAACGACGTCGTTTGGGAAGGTGAATAAAAGACCCAAAACCGACCTAAACTCAACCATCTCTCTCATTTTCTTTTTTCTCTTCTCTCTCTAAAAGAGAGATATGGAAATTCTCTCTGAACTCTCTTTAAAATCCTCCCATCGGATGTAATCTGGCCACCGCTGAAAGCCGAGCTCCGACACCGATGACCACCGCCGGACACCACCCACGGTGGCCAGATTTACAAAACTTACCCAACTCGAAGATCTCAAAGTCCTAAAACCGATTCTAACCTTAGTTTTTCCCAAAAACCCTTATAATCATGTAGATCTAAAGAAAATACCTTTGGTATTTTGGGTTTTTTTACTATGTTTGGGGTTCTCTAGCAAGGTAAGTTATTCTCTCCTTTCTTTTTTCTCAATTGGTTGTTGGTTGCTGTTTGTATGTGTGTTCGGCAATGGTCCTTGCTTGCTTGCTCTTTGCCTTCTTATTTGCAGGTAAATCAAAGGCTTTTATAGACCTTCAAAACGATGTTTGTTCGGTGAGTCACCGGATCTACGATGATGACTCATCTTAGCTTCAATGAAGTGTGTGGTCGTCCTCATCTCTTCTGGAATCTTCATTGCGGCTGTGGTAACGTGGCAGCAACTGATTGGGGAACATAACGACAGAGCAGTTGGAGTAGAGGCGATGAAGCAGTTAGAGTAGAGGAACAACTGGACGATTGTTGTTGTTGGCAACTGCTGGAATGGGAAGGTAAAAATGATGATTACAGCTGCCCCTCTTTGCTCGTTGCTATGGAACAGGAATGGAGCAAAGACATAAAGCATCATTTTTAGCTTGAAATATTCAAACTTCTGAGCTATAAGTTCTTCTCATTATGAACTTTTCGCTCACTGGGAATGACGATCCCTCAAGTGAGGTGTCGTTGATTTAACTCCAAATGCGATGAATTGAGCTAAGTTTGAACAAGTTCTTCTTATTATGAACTTTTTCTTCCTTCTTATATGAGTTCTTCTTATTACGAACTCCTTCCGTTGAAATGTTGATGTTGATCTATCTCCTTCTGTGATAGAGTCGAGCAAAAGGTTGAACAAGTTTTTCTCATTATGAACTTCTTCTTCCTCTTCAGACGAGTTCTTCTCATTATGAACTCCTTCTGGAAATGTTTTAAGAAAAACAATCTCAAGTGAGATAAATTTCTACTTCGAGTGAAATTTTCTCAAGCGAGTTTGTTTTAAGAAAAACCATCTCAAGTGAGATAAATTGCTATTTCAAGTGAAACTTTTCTCAAGTGAGAAACAATTTGTTTTAAGAAAAACAATCTCAAGTGAGATAAATTGCTATTTCGAGTGAAACTTTTCTCAAGTGGGAAACAATTTGTTTTAAGAAAAACAATCTCAAGTGAGATAAATTGCTATTTCGAGTGAAACTTTCTCAAGCGAGAAAAAGTTTGTTTTAAGAAAAACAATCTCAAGTGAGATAAATTGCTATTTCGAGTGAAACTTTTCTCAAGTGAGAAACAATTTGTTTTAAGAAAATCAATCTCAAGTGAGATAAATTGTTTAAAAACATCATGCACTGAAGGTCTTATGGATGGCCCGTAGGACTTACAAATTTGGGAAATAGTTTACTAAGTAAGAAACTTTGGAAATTTTTTTCTTACTATTCAATAATTTCATTTTCAGAAAAGATTAAATGAGAAACTTTGGAAATCGTTTTCTTATTTTTTGAAATAACTTGTTAGTTGGGTAACATGCCCAACTTCAAAATAATGATTCTTTTGTGGATTGTAACCATCTATTCTTCAGATGTTTGCCTCTCCTTATGGGATTCCTGTATTTGAGGTTTTGAATTCTACCTTCTATTTGTAAGGTATTTTGTCGTCATGAATATTCTTTAAATATATGTAAAAACCTCATGTTTGAATGCAATCAAATGTATCAATGTAATGCATTTTCTATTTTGCAAATGATGTTATTATGAATGTATAAATGTTGATGCAATCTTTGATTTCAAAATGGCTAACTCGGTCTTTTTCCACTTGATCATTCATTTCCAGGGTTTTACTTCAAATATCAGTGTAGCAACTTATGATGTCAACCTTGTATTTGTGAAGACCCATCTGATCCATTTGCATCTTTGTTTCTTCTTTGCTTCATTAAAGTCTCAAAAGAAATATTTCATTTATGGAACTCTTGCTGCAGTCAGAATTATGACCTTGTTGCCCTATTTTGTCTTTGATAATACTGGTTTTCTTCGTCTGGACTTGTTTAGAAATCCAATAAAGCTCTTATCTTTGAAAGAAAAAACTATCATATTTGAAGAATGTAGATGTAGATATGACAAACTCAACAGAGATTAATTAGGAGAACAATGTTTGTTCTAATTTGACTCTTGAAACACATCACAAGGGAGATTTATCCTAATTCCTTTCATGTCTCCACACCTAATCAGATCTTGAACAAGGCAACTTGGATCATATCATGTCGAGATACTTAACAACAACCAATCATTCAACCTTAGTTGACTTCACTAGTTTCTTGTTGTTAAAATTTTAGCTCCCCTTCTGTGGAAAGAAATCTTCGTTTAACCTTGGAGTTGAAGAAGTCAAACTTCATCTCGGATCAACAAATGGAAATACCATATGATCGCAACATTGGTTCAATACCATAATCACTGGTTCATAAAACATTTGACAACACATTCATCATTTCCTGTGGCTTCTGCCAAGATTTATTGTCAGTGAAGTTCTTTGCATAGTGTTCAGAGCTTTTGTAGGACGTCATAAGGACACCAAAAAACAAAACTCAATAATAATACAATTAGGATGCTTTGGTTTGCCAACATCGAATTACCAGAATAATAAAAATGTGTGATGAATAAAACAGTTATGTATAGTCAGCTCAACTATCATTGTTTCACCATTTTCATTCCTCATACCTTTCTGTCTCATTGGAAATATTTGCTCAAATCAATGATCTTGACACATGATGATATGGGCCTTCAGCATGCCCCAACATTTGCTGATATGAACATTCAAATGCGTTCAAAATTGTTTCTTGCTATTATGATCCTTTAAAATGCCTTAACATGAGTTTTCAAAATGCCATACATATATTATTTCTATCTAAAATGGGCCTTCAAAATGCCCCAACATTCTATTTCTGGTTAAAATGGACTTTCAGCATGTCCTTTTAGAACAAGATAATCATTCTTGATGAGTTGCTGATATTGTCACAAGAGAGCATTACAAGTTCAATTCTCCAGGCTTTCTGGATTCTTGGACCACTTTTTTTCAAGAATGTGAAGTGCTTCATCATTCTGGTCTCGTTTATTCATTTTCTACAATAAAGGTAGAACATGCAACAACTTGCTTCAAGAACCTTTCTTATTTGAGACTGTCCTGTTTGAAAATGTTTTTCCTCTTTTCTTTATCAAAGAATGAAAGGATTTTGTAAAGTATTGCCCCTTAATTTAGGCTTACAATGGAATCAAATCATAAAACATGAGTTTAATGAATATCAAATAAATCAACTAACTTTTAAATAAAAAAATCATAGTCCTATGACAAGTGTCAAAATTATTGACTCGTTTAAGATATAGGTTGATTTTGGTAAAGTTAGGTCTCTCAGGTTGGTCCAGCACATATGTCTCTTTGAGCGTCCACTAATATGAAGAGATAGTTGTTATTCTCATCTTATAGAGATACTTTTTGGTTCCACTCTCTCAAGAACGTCTTTGGGATGTGTAGTGCTTCATCAAGAGCTTAAGATCGTCTCTTATGTTGTTGTTGCACCATTCGATATTCGAGCCACCTTTTCAGGTTTTCAACTCGAATCCTCCTTTGGTTCAACACGTTATTTATAAATTTACATCTTGAACCCCCTTTTATTTTTCATATCATGCATTAAAGATTTAAAAAACTAATTTTTGCAAATAAAAAATCAATCCTGAGAGACGGAAAGTAGTCTTCGGAATATCCGAGTCTTTCACTTTGAGTTGATAATAACCAGACCTCAAGTCTATTTTTGAAAAGATAGAAGCCCCTTGAAATTGGTCAAATAGATCATCGATCCTAGGCAGAGAATATTTGGTTTTAACCGTGAGCTTGTTCAGTTTCCTATAATCAATACAGAGTCTCAATGTCCCATATTTATTCTTGACAAAGAGAACTGGGGCTCCCCACGGTGATACACTGGGTCGGATAAATCCCTTGTCCAACAACTCCTGGAGTTGAACTTTTAGTTCCTTAAGCTCCTTTGGGGCCATACGATAAGGAGTCATTGAAACGGGAGTGGAACCAGAATAAACTTCAATCTCAAACTCAACCTCTCTATCCGGTGGTAATCCAGGCAACTCCTCAGGAAAAACATCGGAAAATTCATTGACAATTCGGATGCCTTCAATATCAGATTGAGAACTCCTAGTATCCAATATAAAAGCAAGAAACGCCTTGAAACCTTTCCTGATCATCTTCTCAGCTACCAAAGCAGACACAATATTCGTCAGAAATCCATGGTATTCCCCGATCATTACAATTTTTTGATTATCTGGGGTCTTCATAACAGCTCTCTTGGTCTCAAAATCAATATTTACTCGATGTTTGTCCAACCAATCTACGCCAAGAATCAAATCAAACTCTTCCAAAGATAACTCCATCAGGTCGATCAAAAAAATCTCCTCATTGATCTCTATAGGACACTCTCTAAAAATACGATTCAACATTATGAACTTGCCTAAGGGACTTTGAACTATCACCGAATGCTCAGTATTCTCCACAGGAATATTTAGACCCTCAGAAACGGAATGTGATACATAGGAATTGGTAGAACCACTATCAAACAATGCAAAGTAGGGAACTAAATGAATAGTAATAGTACTTGCAGTCACATTAGGCCCATTGCGATCCTGTCGAAGTCTGGCAGTGTAAACCAGTGTAGGCTGTCTGGCCTCATATCTGACTGGACCCCTACTATGATATGCTCAGCCTCTACTAGGCGATCCAGGTGCTCTCCCCTGAGTACGACCCCGTGCTGGAGTCTGGACTGTATTATGAGAACTAGCTGGAGTACGAGCTGGCGTCTGAAATGATCGATTTCACTCTGGACAGTCTTTCAAAAAATGGTCACCAGAACCACATTTATAACATATGCCCAATTTCATCCTGCATTCTCCAAGATGTTGTTTTTCACAGTAATCACATGTCTTCAAAGGTTGCAACCCAGAAGATCCACCATGTCTAGAAGAATGTACAGTTAAAGAATTAGATGACACAGTCCTGACACTCGCACCACCTCTCTGAAAGGATTCACCCCTGTCTCTCTTTCTGGGGTGTGTAGAAGAATCTACAGAACCAGAAGGCCTCCTGAATCGGGTTTGAGCTCGATCATTATCTCTCTTGTGCTCCATACCCAGTCACTCTATTTCCTCAACAGTCTTGGCTATCTCAACCAATGCATCAAAATTCCTCTCTCGGTGGGTAGCGACTCGACTCTTGATCTCATACCTGAGTCCATTCTCGAACCTCAAGCATCGATATATCTCAGTGTCCCCAAGTCCAGGAGCATAGCGGCTCAATCGGATGAACTCAACCTCGTAATCCATAACAGACATGCTACCCTGCTCCAGATTCTGAAACTCCTGACGTCGCTCCTGCATGTATCTCTCTCCGATGTAGCAACTCCGGAAGCGCGTCTTGAAAAGATCCCATGTTACCTGGTTTCTCATAATACTACCAGAAATTGATTATCACCAATTGAAGCTCTCTTTCTTCAACATAGTTAGGGCCCCCTTCAACTTTTTTTCAGGTCTGAGGTCCATCTCATCCATAATCCTCTCTGTGTCATCCAACCAATACTCAGTGTCTGTCGGAGGTCCACCAGTATTACCCTCGAATGGAACAACACCAACGGCAACCAGAGAATTTGAAATCTCAACCGCAGTCATATTACTAGGGGCTCTGGCAACTCTCTGAAACATGCAGAATATAGCTCTATTAATGGCATCTTCGTTCATGTCAGTATCCTCATCTCCAGTGATGGGAGGATCTCTCATAGGAGTAAATTGGTCATCATGAGAAAGGGTTAGATCTACTTACGGAACACGAGGAACACGTGGAGACATCGGATCGTCGATCATAACAGAAGGTCGAGCGACTCACCCTCGACCACGACCACGTCCTGTCCTATGACCTCTAGCAGCACTCATCGTTGGATCTATAAGGCTCTACAGAAAGAGTTTGAAACATATGTCAGATTAGCATCAGGGATCTCGAGAGAACTTCAATTCATAAAATAAGGTGACATTTTTTTTCCAAATTTCTTAAAAATTCAAAGTTTAGGACTCATATACAGTCCGAGTATTTAAAACCAAAGGCTCTGATACCACCAAATGTAACCCCCCAGACCCGGTCTATAAGTTAGACCAAAACCTAAGTGGTCACATATCCTATTCAGAGTTTTTTTTATATTTAAAACAACTTATAATACATTAGATATAATACATAACAAAATATTAATAATACAGATATATCCAAAACGATAACAAATAGATGTCACCAGATACAACTGAAAACATATAAAGATATATGTTCGTACAAAATAAGTAATTGATTTCCCCTTATGCCAAATCTGCTAGCTTACGGTCTGTTATTATCTGAAAAAGGGTAAAAACTATAGAATGAGCTAAAAAGTCCAGTGTGCTCCAAACAGTGTATAAAAACATACGAATAAAATATTCCAGTAACACCAGTTATCAAACATGTTTTAAAATATGAACACTACCCCCATCCGTCAAGTCCAGTAAGGCCCTGAGCACACAGCCGAGGAGGCGGTAAGTAAGGCCCTGAGCACACAACAGAGGAGCCTCTAGGTATAATTCCTCCAATATTATCCCCCCAAATAAATCATGTTCCGCTCATAATGGATATATATATATATATATATATATATATATATATATATATATATATATATATATATAATTTAAAACATAATTCAGGTCAAGAAGCAGATCATAATCCATGTCATGTATCATATAAAAATTCAGGTCAAGTATCATATTAAAATCCTGTCAAAAATCAGATAAACTATTCATATGATAGTTTAAAACAGTAAGATAACACCGTCAGGAAACACACCTGTAACAGTCTGAGAAATCAGATAGGGAAGCCTATTACTGGATCTGTCGATCACGCTCTGTTGTAACGCTAGATCCTACGAATTAGAAAAATTCATATTGGAACCCTAATATAAATAATCTAAATCTTATTTAAATAATATATGAAAACCTACGGGTAATTCTTGTAGTACGTGGTTCGGGCTGATCTGACGAACGGACAACACCGGACCTAACTGATCCCCTTTCAGGTGAATCACGAGTACCTTCATAAAATATTTTACTCAATCAATTCCTTAACCAAATCTCAAATAAATAATCAAAAATGCTAAAATACTAAGCCTTTTGGGTTCATAAGCTCTATTTGAGAATTTCGGGTCATAATTTGGCAAAACGGACTTTGAAATCAGATTCAGAACGTCGAAAAACATAAAGTATGACCTTCCGGATATTTAAATTCTTGGTCAAATTCAAAGTCAACGGGTTTGACTGACGATTTGGAGACTTTCGAGTTCGAATTTGGTGAAACGGATTCGGGACGTCGAAAAATGTCAAGATATGTATACTCGGGAAAAATTAACGGTCGTTTAATAGCCGGTCAAAGTTCTGGTCAAAAGAGGTCAATAGATGATCAACCATTTTACGAAAATAGCACCCTTTTAAAAATAATTATGAAAATAACACCCTTTTAGAAATAATTACAAAAATAGCACCCAGTCAACGGGTCGGGTCAATGGTCGGGACGGGTCAAAACCGGTCAAACCGTTCAAACAGTTTAAAAACCGATCATTTTAACATTCCCCACATGCAGTGGTGGCGCGTGGGGCGCGTGGGCCACTTTCCGACGTCGAAAAATTACAGAAAAATTCCTAAAAATTATTTTAAATGATTTTGAGGCACTTACAAAGCTCGGTTCATAATTTTGAACGGTAGAGAGCTCGATTTCAACAAATCGGAAACTTTGACCGCTTCACCTCCTCACGCGCCGCTACCGACGGAGACCAAGGATAACACAGGTGGACTAGAAACGGCACAAGGAACACGATGGTGCGGGAGGTTTCGAAAACGGAGCAACGATCGACGATGAATTTAAGATTTTCTCGGCGATGGAGCTAAACGAGGCTTTGACTTGAAATTCACGTTGTTTGGTAGTGTTTCACTTTAATTATTTTAAGGGGTTTGTTTCTCGCTCAATGATGAACACGATGGTGGTTTTAAAACGATGATCGAAGGTCAGATGGCGTCGGAATAGTGGTTGGAAGTTAGAGTGCGGGAGTGAAGAAAAGCTTAGAATTTTTTTTCCTCTTATGATAACTCCCCGCGTATCTGATTCCCATTTATTAGAGTGTCTGTCAACACTTTTTTAGGTAAATTTAGGGTTTAGTCCCTGAATTTCCTTAAACTTTAAAACATGCTACAAGTTTTGAGAACTTTTAATTTAGTCCCCAATTTTTACCAAATTGCTTAATTTCATTTTTTTCTTCAAATTTTATAGGTTGTTACAATATATATGAACATATGTGAAACTGAACTATATGACTGCATGAGAAAGAGATGAGTCATATGACATGATATATGTGAACATGAGAAAACAAAGTATAAGATATGAGCTATGTGATCCTATGAGAATATGAAAAGAAGCTATGAGCTTATATGACATGTGATATGAAAGTGTACATGTGAAATGATAAAGTGAAAATGCTCATGTTATATGATACGAGAGCTATAAGTATAGTTGGCATGCCAAGAGTCGAGGGTCTACGCGGTCCTTCGGGATATACAATGATCCTTCGGGATATTTCATAGTGGTCATTTGGGACAAAATTTCATAGCCTCTAGTGGGACCCCTTACGAGCTGTGGTGACAGCATAGTGCACAACCTCAATAAACTCACATATCTATAGTTCTCACAGGTGTTCATGGGCTAATAAGAGATAACATTGAATACAATGTAGGTGATATATATATGTCTTTTGTGACATGAATTATATGATATGATATATGTGTGTTAATGATTATTGTATATGATATGAACATAATAGATCATATAAACAAGAGAATAGAAATATGAATGGTAATAATATGATAATGATATATTAGAAGATAATTATATGCATGTGTGGATTTGATATATGAATGGATATATATTTGGGTATGATGTGATAACAGTAATTGTTCATGCATGATTACAAGTTATAGTTTACATTATATGTTTATTGACTCACTAAGTCATAGACTTAGCGTGTAAGTGATTTACACGTAGGTTTCAAGAAGAGTAAAGAGCAATGTGGAACAAGACATGTCATTTCTCCTTATTAAAGGTCAGATCAGAAGAGAGATGAATAATATGTATTTTATATATATAAAGTTCTAGTTGACATGTATTCAAAAGAATATATTATATAAGCTCTAAATAGTTTTGTAAACATTTTGAATAAGTTTTATATGTTATAAAAGTTTTAAATTACTCACTATTTTATACAAGTAAATGTTTTGAAAAGTCAATGTGACATCTCGGACTCGTATTCGGGTCGAATATGGGTTGGGGTGTTACAGGTCAGTTTCTCCTTTCCGAAGATCAGATCAAAAAAGAAGTTAATAGTATGCATTTTATAATACTCATAATGGTTGGCATGTAAGCAAAGATTTGAATCCGATATGTTTTAATCGGTTTTGTAAATTCATATGATTGAGCTTTGCAATGTATCGATTTCCTGTAGCAGGGGAATCGGTTCCCTGTTTGCACTATGAAAAATTTTAACATTCAGGTATTATTCATTATTGTTCACGATACTGTTCATAACATATTTTACTGTTCATAAATACGTTTTTACCTCAAAATTTTATAATAAACACAATTCAACAATATATGATCGTATTTTCTTAATATAAGTTCAAATGTTCTGTTATTTTGGAAGAATAAAGGTTTTGAAATGTCAATGTGACATCTCGGACTCGTATCTAGGTCAGATACGGGTTGGGGTGTTACAAAAACACATTTCTAATTCTTGTGCACTTTTTCTTTGCATGTGTCTCAGCTTCAACCTCATGTTATAATGGACATAAACTAATTTTTGAAGTTTTTTATGCTTGAGTCTATTTTTCTTCTTTGTATGAATCAAACTAAAAGTACTCCAATTACACTCACAATTTGAAGATGAAGTTGTTTGACTCAAAACTTTGACAGTGATGCGTTGAAGTTGTTGTGCACAATTTCCATAATTAATCCACCATTCAGCTACAAAAAACATAAATATTAAGATATAGTTCATAAAGTATTTATATAAATATCTTTATTATCTACAAAACTATAGAGGATAAATTCTTTTTGTTTACCAGAGTTAGTCTTCAAAATTGCAGCTTGAACTAATGGTGTTCCAAAAGAATCCATTTTGTCTTGATATAACAACAACTAAAAAATAAATGAATTAGTAGTTTAAACATGATAATTTATGATTTTTTTCAAACAATTTAAGTATATGAAATACATATCTGGTTCATTGCAAGAATTTGATCATTCAAGTTGGGTTCTATCATCTGTATGACATTTCTAAATCCATTCATAATTTCACGAATCACTTTACTTATGGAATTGTCTCCGTACATAAATTGTAGATTTAGAAAATATTCTACATAAAAAATAGCATAATAAATATCTAAACAATATATCACAATTTAAATTTAAAAGTTTTATAACGTATTAGTATAATGTAATAAATAAACATATAATTATGATACTTAATGTTAATATAAAAATTAAATTTAAAATTAATCACGTCAATTTTATATATGAGAAAATTTTAATTTTAATTTTAAAATAACATTAATAAATAATTTAATTAATTCAAATTTAAGTAACTAATTTTAAAATAACTATTACGATATTATTAATGATATATATTTATAATTCAGTTTTAAGAATTAAATTATAACAATTCATCTATATAATTTTATATTTCAGATAATTTAAAGTTTGTTGCGGTGCTACGTAACGGTTTTGACCGCGACAATTGTCATGTGGTTCCCTTATCGCATTGTGCCGATATTACATCGCGGTAGCCTTAAAAAACGTTACGATGCGGGCATTACGTTGCGGCCGCAATTTAGTACTATTGTCGACATATTATGAACACGCGAACGATCCGTGGTTTAAACAGCGGTTTAGCAATATGTCGGAGGAAGAGAAATCCATGGCCATAAAAGGCGAAGCCCGTACCGCCTTACTTGAAGCGTGCCAGATTTGTTCCTAGAAAAGATGAAGACTTCAGAGATGGAGGTGCTTTCCCTGAGATTCATATTGCTCAATACCCTCTTGATATGGGAAGGGAGAAAGGGGCGAAACCTGGATCGAAGATTCTTCCCGTGACTGTTCATGCTCATGGGAACTTGGCTTATGATGCCATTGTGAAGCAGAATGAGAATGCGAAGAAGATTGTTTATTCGCAGAAGGCTTTGTACGTTGCAGAGCAGAAGGCTAGAGAAGTTGTGGCAATGAGATCGAAGGTGCAGAAAGAAATGATGATGAATGAGAAGGAAAGGAAGGACTAAGGAGCAGGAGTTGCGAGCTAAAGCTCGTTCCGAGAGAACTGGGACTGTGGCACCATCAACTGCTGTTCCAATGTCGTCTGACATAAGCGCTATGGATACTGATTCAAGAATGGATTATGAGCCAGTGAGGGAAAGAGAACGAGAAAGCGAAAGGGATATGCCAAAGGAGTTAAAGATAGAAAGGGAGGAGCAGTTGCAGAGGGAAAATACGTGAAGAGCGTCGTAGAGAGAGAGAGAGAGAGAGAGAAGGGTGGAGGCCAAAGATGCTGCCATAGTTTAAAAAAAAGTAGATTACGAGTGATAGAGAGATATTAGCGAAAAGTTGCTCTCGGTATGGCTTCTACTGGTGCCGGAAGAGGTGACGTAATGTATGATCAGGGGTTATTCAACCAGGAGAAAGGAATGGATTCTGGATTTGCAACGGTATAATGGGTGCACGTCAATTTTTTTAAACAAATTTTAGTTACCACGTAATCAAGCAGTTAATGGGTTAACAAAAGTTAATGATTGAGGAACATAGATTGATAAGGTAAGAAACCAAGAACACTTAATTAAATAATCGATGAGCAAAATAGTCAAACAAAAAAAAAGGGACTAACGACATAATTTACCCTAAATTTAAATATGAACAGCTTTTCGCTCTTTCCTTATCAAAATTTGTGGAAAACGTATTATAATACCAAAATAATATAGATAAACATGTAATAAATTTTGCATTAACGTAAATAAATTAAAATAATTTAATTGCATACAAATACATTATTATGAATAGGTATAATATCAAAATTAACCTTCAACATTTATTATAATTGTCATTTTAATTCTTATTTTTTAGAGTATATTGATATTTAACGTCTTATTTTTAAGATTAAAATATATATAATATTTAATTAAACAATCACTTTGATATTTATTTTTTATTTTATAGTATTTTAGCCACCAATATTTTGTTTAAGGGTAAAAAAATCTAATTTATAACATCAACAGTTTGTTAACTAATGAATTTTATTATTAGATCTTTTTATTTTAAAATAAATAGCAGTCTATGAACAACTCTCGATGGCTAAACAACTCCTTTAAAACCGATCTAGTGACGCGTTTACTGAGATTGTCTATGAACAGAATCCATTTTTCCCGTTGTGAAGTATTATTGGAAACAACTCTTGATATCGCCGCCGCGGATCCAGGCACCCCAGCTGGTGCTCTTGGCACACCAGAAGTTGCTCCAGGCGCCATGACTTTCCAATAACATTTTAATTGCTTATATAGTATTAAGTTTTAATTGTTTTTTGAGTTAATTGTACGATTGATTATTTATGTTTGTATTTTGTCTATTTTTCTTTATCGTTTCAAAAAATAACGTATAGTCACTTTCATTTTTACTTAATTAATATGTTAGTCGCCACATGTTAACTGCCGTTAACAGTTAACAAATTAAGTGATGTGACAATTAAATATTTTTATATAATCACACATTTGATCTATGTTATTTACATATCCTCTCAATTTAATCCAACTTTTAATAATTTAAAATAAATTTAATCCTCCAATTGAATGATGTCATATGTCAATGGTGTCACATGTCACCATCTTGTTGAAAAAAAAGAAAACAAAGCAAAACAAATTGAAGCTAAAGGCTTCAAACTTGGGTCTTTTTAGGAACCAAGCATGTACCCAATCATTAAGTCAAGATCAATATTTGGTCTAAAATAGACAACGATATGTATATATTTTGTATGTTAATGTATAAATATTTAATTTAAATTCATAATATTTTATATATATTAAATTTAAGAAATATTTTTTCTATTAACTATTAATATATTTTATTAATTTAATTTTAAAATGTTTTTTTAATTTTAATTTGAAATATATAAATATACAAAGTATATAACAGATGTGTGATTATACAAAAATATTTAACTGACAAGCTATCTAATCTATTAACTGTTAAAGACACTTAACTCGTGGTGACCACATTTTAATTAAATAAAAAAGAAAGTGGACATAAATTATGTATTTTGAAATCGGTAAGAAAAATAGACAAACACAAACATAAGTGATAAATCATATAATTAATCCTTGTTTTTCAATAGTCTACGGTCATTATAGGTATAATATGTGTTCATAATCTTCTTAATCATTGACCACTTATATTTGTATTTTGTTATTTTTCCTCATCATTTCAAAAAATATAATATACGATCACTTTCGCTTTTACTTAATTAAGATTTTGGTTGTAAACGCTCTTTTTTACTTAATTCTATTTTTTTAAATAAATCTAATTAGTTTTAACAGCATGAATATTAAATAAAAATTAACTGTTAGTTAATGTTTTTAATACAGGCCCAATTTACAAATGATACAAGCCTGAAGCAATCTCAATGAGGCCTAAGCACACTAAAAGCCCAATAGGCCCGGAGTTTTTGAAGAAGCAGAAACCTTCTAACGTGCGTGATTCATGGTTCCTTCCTTGTTTTATTTGTTTTTAATCCCTATGTGTAATTAGTTTCTTAGAATTATATTAATCGACTTATTTTTTTTTTCTTTTTTTGAATTATTATTAGTTACCTTAAAACTTGTACTTCGGTTATCACTTAGAACTAGGTGAATTTTTAAAATAGTCTCCACTTTTGCTTGGGATTTATTTTGTTCTATTAAAATATTAAAATTTATTTAAGATTGATACTTAGAGCCCCTCAATTTAGATTTAAGTTCTTTAATTCAATAATTTATTCTCGGCTTAGATGAAGCTTTAATTTTAGGTTTAGTCCTTTTTATAAGTAGCTTAGCCAGGAGGATATTGAAATCTTAAGGTTTAATATTAGAGCCTCAATTTTAGGATTGGTCTTATTAGGTCTTTTAAATTCATAATTTGACACTTTAGTTAGATGAAGCCTTAATTATTCATTAGCATAATTAGGTTCAAATTTTGGTTGTTTGATTGTATAATTTGTTTTTAGAAAATAAAGACAATGTTCATTTATTAGGGTTTTAATATTGTATCATCTGCTTGTGCTCGAGGGTGACCATTATTATCTCTTAAAATAAATCGACATCATTTTCAAATTCTTGCAGGATTCAAAATTAAGGCAATATTTATGTAACGGGGTAAATGGTAAACCTCCGCTCGTGCCCGGAGGTAGTTATTATTTATTCCTAATTACATAAATACATTTTTCAAATCTGCATACATAATGGGTCAAAAATTAAATAAAATCTCAAACTCGCAATTTTCAATTTTAGAACCATGGGTAATCAGTTAGGTATCAATTTTGGGCGTTGTGAAGTGCTAATCATTCTCCCACGTAATCGACTCTCGAACTCATTTTATGATTTTACAGACCAAAACTGAGTATTTTTTATAAAATAAATATTTTATTTAAAATCAACTGATTTTATGTGGCTCAATCTCACTTTAAAAATGATTAGTGACGACTCCCATTCTTTACAAACTTTTTCAAAACCCGGTTATCGTCCCGCAAAAGATCGTTATGACATTGGTTACCATGGGCTAACTACAGTTAATAGTTAATAGATTAGGTGATGTGGCAATTAAATATTTTGGTATAATCACACATTTGATCTATTTATTTACATATTCTCTCAATTTAATCATATTTTTAATAAATTAAAATAAATTTAATCCTTCAATTGAATGATATCATCTGTCACTAATGCCACGTGTTACCATCTTATTGAAAGAAAACAAAGCAAAACAAATTGAGGATGAAGGGATTCAAACCTAGGTCTCTTGAAAATTCAAACATATACTCAATCATTGAATCAAGTAATATTTAGTTTAAAATAGACAACGTGATATATATATATATATAATATCTTAATGTATAAATATTTCACTTAAATTCATAATATTTTATATATATTAATTTTAAGAATTTTTTAATATTAACTTATTAAATATATTTTATTATTAATTTAATTAAAAAATATTTTTTTAATTTTAATTTAGAAATATATAAATATATAAAATATATAACAGAGACCAAATGTGTGATTATACTAAAATATTTAACTATCACATCACCTAATAAGTTAACTGTTAATAACAATTAACTCGTGGTGACCAAATCTTAATTCAATAAAAAAGAGAGTGGTCATATTTTTTTTTTAAATAAGTGAGAAAAAATGGACACAACATAAACATGAGTGATTAATCGTGTAATTAATCCTTTTTTTATAGTCTAGAGTAATTACAGGTATAACATATGTTCAGAATCTTTTTTAATCATTGATAACGTACATACACCTGCAGACGTAATCACTTAAACTCAAAATCTTAAGAAAGAATAATATATCTTTTTAACTACTAAGGCCACTTAATATATATATCAAACTTAATAATTATATTATATAGTTTAATAAAATTATTCAATGAATTTATTATAATAATAATTAAACGCACATAGCAGGTGTCATTGAAACTATTATATAATGGAGAAATTAGATTTTGGTAATACCACGTGTCATCTAACATGTATTGCTACCACGCCCCATTGACACCCAATTGAGTGCAACCTACGTTGCGTGCGCCTGGGGAGTTATGAAGTGTTGGAAGTGCGTTGTTTGAAGCAAATTGATAGGTTTTGACACATATTTTTATATAATCATTAATCAATGTCATAATGAGTTCATTTTCAAGCAGTTGACACATGAATCATGATTACTATTTGATTTACATATATAATTATGAAACTCAAATTATTTATCTGTCTGAAATGTGAATTTTAGATAAAAAAAAAACTTTAAAACAGTTATATTTATTTAAAATACAATTTTTAGTATTTATATTTGACTAATGTACGTCTAAAAAATTAAAAATAAAATGTTTAGTTGGTATTTGTAAATATATATTTTGATAAATATATTAAATGAACATGATAAACAATAATTGAACGAATGAATAGAGAGGTCTTCTTCATATCTCTGGGTACAAATATGGGTGATGTGAGACATTCAAAGATCATTGCATAGACAATGATGTTGAGTTAGATTCTCATTAGCATTGTAAATAAAACAATACAACTCGAATTCTTAATAAACCGAAAAATATTATTTGATATTCAACTTAAAAAGCTATTGAACAACTAAAAAAAATTAAATAACTTAATAAAACAATAATATAAAATTTTTATATTATAAAGTTCATGTTCAAGTTTGAGTTCAAACTTCAATCGAACTAAGTCTAAAAATATTTCGAGTTCAATTTTTTTTAGAACAAGGGTCAAACTTCAATTTTAAAATTCAAGTTCGAATTAAGGTTGACACTTTTAAGCTCTTTAAGTTAAATCAGACTCGACTTTAAACTCTTCGAGTCAAACGCAAGAATACTCGAACGTTTAGAGCCCTAAGTCCTGGCTGTTGCCGTGCGTTCAAACACCGGATGGTTCTGTGCTCTACCCTTCTTAGCCGTCGTCCTAATGTCCAATTTCAGAATGACCGTTCTCCCAGTTCATTGTAGGAGTGATCTCGTTGTTCTTGTGTTGCTGTTTGAAGTCCTCTCATCGTTATGTTGTTGCGTGATTATGAAGCCACAAGGTCAGCCTAACTGGCAACCATGTCAATGGCCATTTCACTAATTAAGTTGCGTTATTTGGAGCTTCAAATTATTCTCGATTTTGCAACCTAAGTCTTCCAATCTGTTTTTCTTCTGAGACGCAAAACTCCCTAATATATTCATAAAAAACATAGTTTTGACAGTATATTTATAAAAGCTCAGTTCGTTTCATCATGGCGAACTCATATACGATGTGTTCCCGAAGCCATTCGGGGGGTTTTTATGTTATACATAGTACATACTAGCGTGCAGGGTTTATTTCTAATCTTCAAGTTCAATGATCTTTACCACTGATGCATCACCAAGCTTCTGGCAAATGACGACTCGGTCATGTGGCTTTATAATACCTGAGGTCTTTCCATGGTCTAAAGCAACCTTTAAAACCGATTCATTTGTGCTGCTTTTTGACTCTGCCTGCAAAGCGCAAGTACAGTAAAACAAAAGCGTTAAAGTACCTGCTTTATGAGAAACATATGATATTATGCTATGGTCCCAAAGAAATCTGGCTTTTCTTTAAGGACAATGTCAATCCAAATATTGAAAAGTAGTGGTTTGAATACAGCAGCAATTACATTTAGCTCTTCGAATGAGGAACATCGCTAACAAGAATAAATAAACCTTACCGGATGTCGAGGGTCAGCCAGCATGGGGAAAAGGCCTCTGACAATGAGGGATTGCCTTGCCTACAACAGTTCAAAGGAGAGAAAGAGTGAATTAACTGAATAACCAGCAATACTAGAATGAAGATTATTCTGATTGATCCTTCTTTTTCTATCTTTAACACCCATCGCATGAAATGTCAATAAGTGGAATACAATTTTAAAAATATCTTGACGAGTGTTGCGTCATTTAAACTGTTTATCATAAAAGCATTTGACAAAGCAGCTTGGTAATAAGTTGAGACAAGGAAGAAACTCAACTCCTGTGAAATGAAGTTAAAAAATAAAAACATCCATTCCAAATGTAATCCAAGTTTCCCACATCTGTGAAACCGACTCGTTTCCGTAGGCAATGTGGAAATATCACCAGTAGCATACCTCAAAAGCACCAGTGAAAGTCCAGCGTAGTTGATTTGTCTTTAGACGAGGGATGACAACAGATATCACAGGCATTGTTGGCCTGTACTTCGCAATCAGCCTGCACTAGTACAAAAACATTTGCAGTTACAACTAGCAATCAATTTATCAGCTAAGAAAGAAGAACAAGCATCATGTTCACACACCATGCAGGAAGATTGATATGCAAAACATGTAGAATCCCCCAGTTATAAGTATTTGCATAAATTATAAGAACGCAAACTGTAGATACTGATAATAGAGACTTTCTCACATACATACATAGAAGTGGAAACAAATAATAAATGTAACCTTGCAGCTCTTCCGGATGAAGTGAAGCAAATAATTGCAGAGGCTTTGACCTTGATAGCTGCGCGTACCTGTGGTACATTAAATTCACTTGTACATAAGAGGAACTACGGAAATCTGACTTCAGAACACGTCAGTCAGAAATTACAAGGCATACCATGACTATGTAAACCTATTCCAAATAGATTGATCCTAAGATACCATATCCGAATCATACGAAACCCCATAGAAGGTGCGAGGAATTTGCACCATCCAAATTTGTATTTGGTTGGATTTCTAACCATCTTATCCTATAACGAAAATAAATGAATCGGATGGAAAAAGATAGGATAGAGGATCCTTTGATGAATCTACCTGTCCATGAGGTAACTATTCTATTCTTGATATAATGCCTTGTTTTAACTGTACCGTATGGAAAGACAGAAAGAGAAATGATTCGGAGGAAGCATCGAAGATGAATACCGCAGAAGAAGCAATGGATTCCAGATGAGTCATTGGCTCTCCAACATATTTAACAGTTTTCTTGAAGTATCTTGATTGAAAACTTTTTCCGCCTGTAGAATTCAATTAATTGAAAGTGCGCCAGGTTGGCAACATTTAGAATAATGTACTAAAAATTACAGTAAGTAATAATTTTTCTTTGTAATGCTTAAACTATATAACAAGAATTAGAAATTATAACTCAAAACTGACAAGTTGAAATAAAGCATTGATTGTTTTCCTCACTTCCTTTTGTTTATTAGCTTGAGCACAAAGAGAGGCTATGTTCAGTACAATGATCAGCCTTAAGCTGATAGGATTGTAAATTCAAACCCTCTTAACCCTTGAATATATTGAAGAGAAACCAGTAAACTGATATTGGTAAATAGATTGAACATTCATATATAACAGAGATGTCTTAGGATAGTAGAAACAAACAAACATCCAGATCAATTGTAACCGGAACTCACCTCTGCACAAATTTTTCCAACCGTCGAGACAGTCTCAACAGGGTATAGTCCGCGTAAGGTTTCAGCCCCTAAAATTATTGCATCAGTCCCTGAACCAAAGGTAGACAAAATAAGATTCCAATAAACTGAATGCATATTGGAAGTCATTTATTAAACAGGACTCCAGGAGATTAAGAAATATTGACAAAATAATTAAGAGATTCCATCGAACTTGACAGTTGACACAAAGGTTACAGGAATACAGAGGAAAAAAAGCGTTGTATAAATGAAAAAAAAATAGACCATCCAACACAGCATTGGCAACATCAGTTGCTTCAGCACGCGTAGGCCTTAGGTTGTCTGTCATACTGTCCACGACACGAGTTACCACTGCTGGCTTTCCAGCCATGTTGCACTTGTAAACAGCAGCTTTTTGAAATAGAAACACCTGTAAATTCCAAATGGAAAAACAACCAAGGAAACAAGTTGGAGGTGCTTATATGGTCCCATAAATTAAAGGAATAAATATCCATTCTTATGAAGAATGACTCCACAACTCGGAGAGCAGTCTTATGAAGAATCCACTTCATATGTAGGGGTGCACCATTTTTCCTACAATTTACTAGTTGATATTTGATGATGAGTGAATATCTGCTTTCAATCAAGTATAACACTGAACAGATACAATATGCTGGTTGATATTTCCTAGCTATCAACAAAACCATCAGGCCATTTAACTATTGAGGATGCAAATATCCATTGTTTTCCTGTCAGCACTTTTCTATACTATGCTCCTTAACATTTTATAAGGTAGTTTGCAAGGAAATAATGCATATAGAAGCAATGGCCCCATTCTGATAAATACTTCTAAGATTAAAAAAAAATCTAACCTTCTCAGGTGGGAGATCTATCCCCAGATTTCCCCGAGACAGGATGATTCCATCTGCTTCTTGTAAGATCTCATCAAAATGATTTAACCCCTACAAGTAGTTGATAAAAGACAAGGTTCTTATTCAAAACCAAATTACGTCTAAAATGCAAAATAGAAGTGTTAAAAATTCTCTTTTTATAATCTGACCTCTATATTTTCAATCTTTGCAAAAATTTGAGTCTGGTTGAGCTCACCCAGTTTAGAAAGAAAAGAACGAGCCTATGCACAGAAATGTTGAAAGTAAAATGGAAAGAAATCAATACTGCAGGACACAATATTATGAAACAGGGAAGAACTTCAAAGAAATCATAATGATGAAGATGCATAGTGAGAAACTGAAAAAAATTAAACAATATGAGCTCCAAGCAGGAAAGTTCTTACATGACGAACATCTTCTGCATGTCGAGTATAAGACAAAGAAAGGAAGTCAATATTGTTTCGAACGCCCCAGGTGCTAATAACCTGATATTAAAAAAACCAGGCTAACAAAATCACAAAGTGTACCTTCAAAGCAGAAATATCATGCCATTCTTCTTTCTATTGTGTAGTTAGATCAAAACAATCTGCTGGAGACAAAAATGTTCATATTCTATCTAAACCATGTTGTATCTTTAGTGAACTGCAATATAGCATCTATTAATAATTAACAAGGCCTATCATCAACATGGATAGTACAAGATCTGGAATCCAATGTAATAAACATATCATCCTATTGTAGGTTCTTCTTGGCGGGGAAATAGGAAAATTACCTCCTTATCCTTATCAGTTAAAGTAGGCATATCAATATGAATTTGAGAGACATGCAAGGTATACAAACTCCCAGGCAAGGTAGCAGAATTCTTGATTAGGCAAACCACATCTTCACCATTCAACTCATCGACCTGGACCAAGACACAAATCACATTAATAGCCCTTAAATTTCCTCACCTTTTTAATTTCTCATCCTCTAGGAAATATATTTTTCATTAGCAAGAGAGAATATTTTCCCTGCTCTTATGAAGTGTCAATAACCATAAGTCCATAAGAAATGCCCAATACAAGATGTAAACCACTATTCTGTCTAGTCAGAATGAGCTCATCCATACAACTTCCCCTTACCTCTAACCACACTGAAGTAGTTTCATTTCCGGTAAACAAGTATTGGCCAATAAATATAGTATCTCCCTTCTTAACTGCCTGCAAATACCAAATAGAACAGGTTCAACTATTGAAACTAGAATAAAAAAGTTACCATACTACCTTCTTCCTTCTCATGATAAAACCTTGGAGGAAGAGAGGGGAGCTAGAGAACCAAACGACAAGGAAAAGTGTATGGGAGATGATAAAGTCCCCTGCAGTATACTAATCCATAAAATAAAAGGTCACATCCGCTATGGATAAAGAAATTCAGTTAACTAGTACGTGAAGCATGTACGATAAAAAAAAATCCCCTTCTATCAACGGACAACCTGTACCAACAAGAAATACCGAGTTTAAAAGAACATAAGAATGCCATGAGACACAAAGAGTTCACCCATATGCTTGTTACCCATTTTATATTTACAAGAATTCTTCATTTGTTTAAACTAGTTCCTGTAATTTTGACCCTTAAAACTGGCCATTTTTCTTGTTTATAATATTTAGCAGCAAAAGAAAGTTCTCAAAAGAATGTCAAACTGAAACCATTCCTAATAATAAAAACACTAGTGCGGAAAAAATACACAAGGTTTAGTTCAACAAAAACCAACAAAAATCCGATATTAAAAAAAAGAAGAAAATAACATAATATGCAAAAATGAGACAGTTAATAGACTCAGGTAGTCCACGAAATTTATAGATTTCACAAAAAAGTTGCTCGCCTTAGATAGCCCATGAAAATTTATCGGAAGCAGATTTGAAGTAGCTTGTTTATCTTGATCTGGGGTTAGGATGACTTTCGTATCAGCCTCAAGGGAAATGGGGTGCTCCGTTTTATTAACTACTTGCAATTCTGGACCCCCCGTATCAAGCATAATCTGAAATCCAAGGTCCAAACTTGTAACACTTGTATTCGTGATGAAATTTACAAGGGAAAAAATTCATAATTTCATATCAAGTAAAGGACTTTAATGGAGTATTATAACAGAAGCATAATAAAGGGTCAGTTTCAAACTAAAGTACAAAAGGCTTACAGCACAAAGCTTCTTAGTACTCTTAATAGCAGACTTCAAATTTTCTAATGTCTCTTGGTGAAATTCAATATCACCCCATGAAAAATCGAACCTCGCCACTGTAGAAAACAAAGCACAATCATTTCAAAAGCATATGAAATTCTAATCTATTAGTCAAGTATGTAAACAAAACACATACATAAGCAACTTGAACTGGCTTTAAATGAACAAAAATTAAGCTGAAAGAACTGAGATTTGATGAAAATTGTCATCCACTACCTAAGCAAAGAAAAAACATTAACCAAAAAATGCATTTTCAGACTATGAGCACTTAAAATTAATATTACATAAGGGAGAAAAACGTGGAATACCAGACATCCCAGCCTTAAGGCAACCAGATATCATTTCAACAGTTCGCGACTTCGGACCAAGTGTCCCCACAATCTTTGTCATGGCAGGAAAGAAACTCTGCAATCAACATTCAAACCAAGAAGTAGTTTTGATTAACTACAAATAAATCCTACTAAAACTTAACCGTGGCATGTTATTCTATATATATATATATAATCAATCTGTTTATGTTATTCAAGCCCCAACAAGTTTCTTTAATTAATTCACAGGAGAATTCTGTGGATTTCTTCAAATTTTCTTATTAAACAAGAAAACAACCATATAGGAAAGTATCCCACAATCTATACCGAAGTTCTATTTTGCTTCAATCTTATTTTTTCCCCTTAGAAAACCCATAATTAGGCCACATAAATTCATTACAAGCTACACATATAATACTCGTGCTTTTCTAAACTTTTTTTCTTTAGATTTCTCTTCATATTACTCATCACAAAAACTAACAGAAGATCGATCAACAGTATAAGCAAGATTTCTAAAATAACAATTGCAGAAAGGAGAAACGCGTAACTTACAGGCTTTGATGGCTCGAGAATGGAAGCCATTCTGATGGGCTCTTCGAGAAGTAAGTGATTCAAATTCATTTTGTCACTTCGAAATTAAATTCAAGAAAAAGAACACCGAGAAGAGACTTAAGAAATAAAGTGGAAAGTTGATAGTTTTTTTTCCCTTTCTGGACTTCGGATTTCAGAGATGATGAGTCTAGGGATGGCAATTCAACCTGAATCCGACGGGTTCCGACCCGACTCGACCCGATCGGGTCGGATTTTTTTAAAAAAAATTCGGGTTCGGGTCGGGTCGGTCGAGTTTTTTTAAGTGCACTGTTCGGGTCGGGTCGGGTCGGGTTTAGGGTAAAAAAATCCGACCCGACCCGACCCGAAAATATATAATTTTATCTTATATTTAGGGATAATTACAATAATATCCCTCCATATATAATTTTTTTCAATTAAGTCACTGTTTTCATTGAATTAAATTTTTTTTATTATTATTTCGGGTCGGGTCGGGTCGGGTTTCTAAGTCATATATTCGGGTCGGGTCGGGTCGGGTGAAACATTAATTTTGTCGGGTCGGGTCGGGTCACGGGTGGAGAACCCTTTCTTCTCGGGTCGGGTCGGGTGGCCCAAAAACCCGACCCGACCCGACCCATTGCCATCCCTAGATGAGTCTTCAGTTTTCGCCTCCTTTGTTCTCTCTCTCTCTCGCTCTCTTATGACTTTCTAGCTTCCGTACAGTGACAAACCGATAATTATTTATTGGCTAAAGTAATCCCCTAACTATAGCATATTGACTTGTTCTTTTAAAAGTAATCCCTAAATTAAATATTTCGACTATTAAAAGTTATAAACTATGATAAGTTGATTATTCCTTACATTTCAAATCCGTTATGTTCTTTTAAATATTCAATTCATATAAGTTAGACGTTAATATATTGATCGAAATATGATAGTCTTTTGAGATTCTAAGATCATATTTTAACACATCTCAATTAGTAAGTTAACATCTAACTCATAAATCATTTGGTGATCACTTTGTAACTTTTAATAGTTGAGGGACTCAATAAAATAATGTACTATAATTGATGATTATTTTATAACTTTTAATAGTTAGGAGACTCAATAAAATAGTGTTATATAGTTGGAGTACTATTTGTGAACTTTACCCTTATTTATTTAATAAATTAATCTGTGGATTAGTGATGAGTCAAAAGGTTATTGTTTGATTGAGCTTTTGAGGGCGATATATAATCTGATAGAATTAATTTCTATAAAATTTAAACTTTAAGTCAAATCAACTCAAATAAATTTGTCTGACCTCGTCTTAAAATAATTATAAAATTATATTTTTATGAATTTATATATTATTAATCAATTTTAATGAAAAAATATAGCTAAAAACTGATATATAGTATAAAATTTATAATATCAAATTAAAATTTAATTTATTGAATTAAATAATTAAATATTTTATTTTTTATTTTAATAAAAATTATGTGAAAAAATAAAAATCATGTTAAATTAGATCAAATAAAATTTTGGTTTAGTTTTTGGGTTAAATTCGAAATGAACTAAAATATTTTAAACTCATGTTGGATCGAGATCAGATTTTATAGTTATAGTCAGATCGAGTTCAAATCAATTAATTTTTTTTTTCTTATCCATCATATTGTCATCTCTATGATGAGCATCGATCGGATCATGTTTTCAGTCGATTTGAACTTGATTCAAGTATGATTCACTCAACCCGTCAATTGACCCAGATTAGGTTTAGGAAAGCTTGACTCGAGCTAATTTTTAGATAAAAATTCACACTTGAACTGACACAAATATATATGATAAGTCTAGATTTTATAATTATGACACATATCACAAACAAAAATATACTATTAATATGACACATCGATGCACACCACTAACTAAATTGTTCTTATAATTATTGGGGAAAACCCCATCTATAATTAAACTTTTATTATTATTCATTTTAAATTTTAGGTTAAACTAAAAGACTGGTACCTTATGTTTTTGGTTCGTTTGGTTTTGGTCATTGGTTAAAAAAACAGTTTTGATCCCTTGTGTTATAGGTCAATTAGATTTTAGTCCCTCGACCACTATCGGATAAAATAAACAAAAGCCACGTTTTTTTCTTTCTTCTTCTTAAGAAAAACTAACGAGACTTTCATTTACTCAGCCTTGATGGAAAACCTCTTATTTTTCTTCTTCTTCTTCTTCTAGTCTAAGGGATCGTTTACACATCCCTGATGGAAAAGGTTCTTCTTCTAGCCTAAAAACAACTAACGAAACTTTCATTTACACAACCCTGATGGAAAAAAGGTTTGAGTTTCCTGCATTTGTACCAAGCCGCTGAAACAACAAACTTTATGACCCCAAAACGGCTAAAAGCCCACAGAAACAATCAAGTCTACCATGATTTATGCTACCAACCGATCATTCATGGCTACCATTATTGCTTCCCGTCACTCTTTTCACCATCGCTACCAAGATGCCTACTCAATTGTCCATTATCCTTTTTGCAGGCTTAGGGGGGGGGGGGGAAGAAGAAAAAGATGACTGCTGCTAGAATATATATGCAAAAAGGGTTAATTTCTACTCTAATAATTTCAGTTTATCATCATTGTAAATTATGCCATAGATTCTCTTAATGTACATTATGCCATTAACTTCAAACTCAACCTGCTATACCTACAAACAAAATCCAAAAAGGGAAAAACATGTCAAATTTTACATAAATTAAACCCTGGCAAGCCCATTCCTCCTCACAAGTGTCTGCAATTTCAGACATCAACTCGAAAGCAGCATTTGCAGGGTTCCAAAGGACCAAAATTCCTCCCACCGGAACCAAACCAAGCAAGACAACAACCACGACCTGCGGATCAGGGATGAATCTAAGCGGGGACGGGCAAGGACAGTCGCCCTCCTTAAAACTTTGTTTTAGATAATCTCTTTATATTTTCTATTAAAAATCTGTTTTCACCATTTAGAATCTTGTATGTTCATCTCCCTTAATATAAAATCTTGCGTCCGACCCTATTGTCCACTATCGAAATCAGATACAAGTGCAGCATCATTTGTATATAAAGAAGGTTTAGATGACTGAAACAGTTGCGTATGACTTGCACTCAAATCAACTCCGCACTGTTATTCAGTTGGAGATTATTAGATTCTCATCTACTAATACAAACAACTAATATTTAGAATTACATGAAGATCTTTTTATTATTAGCACGACAATCTAACCAACTGAGCTAACCAACTCGAAGGTTACTCACGTTAGGTACTTGCATCCATCAGTCTTCTTCGTGTGTGTCACACCTACCATTACCAAGCTTTCTTCTTAAATTGGCGCTTGTCAAACTTATTTGGGATAATAGACATTTTAGCCCCCCCCCCCAATATTCGGCCTTTTTTTACATTAGTATCCATTTTAATTAAATTGGTACCCAAATTTATTTATTTTTTCCACATTAATATTAACTTTTTTATCCAGTTGAGCACCCGAGCTTATCTTTTTTCTCACATTAATAATTTTTTAAAGGCTTTAATTTTTATAATTTTTATACTTTTTATAAAATTATAATTTTTTAATTAATATATATATATATATATATATAATTTTCTATGATTTCTTACCGTTTCTTATAATATTATATTTTTTTAATTTTTGAATGATGATGTAATGTAGTTTCATAGCATCACATCACTCTACTTTATTGTTATAGAAAAATGTACCAATGTGATAGATGTAGATCAGTTTAAGCATTAATGCGAGTAAAAAATGAGGGTACTAATGTGAATTGAAAAATATTTAAATATCAATGTGAAAAATGAACAATTTAAGGATTAGAATGTGAGTTATCCCAATTTATTTTGAGTTAGCTGTTCTATATTGTCAAGCTTATATCGTGCTATTTATTTTGTGCCAGTTTTTGTCCTTTTAAGATATTTTTTTAACATACATCTTTTTATAAGTAATGAATCAATAATAATAATATCAATCAAATTAAATTCGTATATTAGTAATATTTATGATTTTTATTAGTATTTTCAAGGTATTTTACTACGTATTCTATTGTTTAAAACTTCAATTGAGTTGATTTTATCTATTAATCGAATATATATTTATGAAGATATCATTTATTTCACCATGGTTAACATATAGAAGGTATTTAAATATGCAGGTTTTATTTTATACACGTCTACTAACGCCCTTTTTGAGGTCATGGACTCGGCAAAACTGTGGCACATCTCATCAACATTAGCTTCAAACTTGGATTCTAATCTTCTAGTTCAATGATCTTCACCACCGATGCATCACCCAGCTTCTGGCAAACGACGACACGGTCGTGCGGCTTTATAACACCCGAGGCCTTTCCATGCTCCAAAGCGACCTTCAAAACCGATTCGTTCGTGCCATTTTTCGACTCCGCCTGCAAAACCCGAGTACGGTAGAGAAGGCTGCGAGATTCTAAAGAAATGTTATGCTATGGTCCCGAAGAAATGGCTTACTGGATGTCGAGGGTCAGCCAGCATGAGGAAAAGGCCTCTAACAATGAGGGATTGTCTTACCTGCAATGGTTGGGAGAAAAGAAAAAGAGTGACGAAGATACTCATTTCGAGCTTTCGACCGAATAAACCAGTGGCGTACCTCGAAATCACCGGAGAAAGTCCAGCGTAGTTGATTCGTCCTTAGCCGAGGAATGACAACAGATATCACAGGCATTAATGGCCTGTACTTTGCAATCAGCCTGCACTAGCACAACAATGTTTGAAGTTACAACTAGCCATCAGTCAGCAAAGAAAGAAAATATGCATAATGTTTGAATGCCATGCTCGAAGATTCCATACCTCGCTGCCCGTCCTGATGAAGTGAAGCAAATAATTGCAGAGGCTTTGACCTTGATAGCCGCACGTACCTGTAGTACATTAACTTCGCTTATACATACGAGGGACTCGAAATTTTGACTTCCAGACGCTTTAGTCGCATAATCACGAGTTAATACCATAACTATGGAAGCCTATTCCAAATGTATTGACCCCAAAATAGCATATCCAATTTAAACATATTCTTATTCTACAACGAACACAAATCAGTTATATGGCAATAGATAGGATAGAGATTACTTTTATTATAATACCTTGTTTTGACAGTATCGAACGGAAAGACGGAAACAGAAACAGTTTAAAGGCGGAAGCATCAAAGGTAAATACCGCAGAAGAAGCAATGGATTCAAGATGAGTCATTGGTTCTCCGACGTGTTTGACAGTTTTCTTGAAGTATACGTCTTGATTGAAAACTTTTTCTGCCTGCAGAAAGCAATTCATATAGAGGCCGAGTTCAGTACAATGATCAGCCTTAGGCTCATCGAAACGAAAATTCAAACCCTTGGACATTTACATATACCTAAGAGAAACCAATAAGAATGAACATTCATGTATAAGGAAAGTACAATAGACACAATATGTGGTTCCACAAAACTTTTTAGGATAGTAGAACCAAACAGGCTTCCTGATCAAGGGTAAACCGAAGTACCGAACTCAACTCTGCACAAATTTTTCCGACCGTAGAGACGGTCTCAACGGGGTAAAGTCCACGCAAGGTTTCTGCCCCTAAAAGTATTGCATCACTCCCTGAACCAAAAGGTAGACAGAAAAATAAGATTCCAATAGATTGAATCCATCAAACGTGACATCAAGGTATCAGAAAAGAGGCATTGCATAAGTGAACAAAAATCGACCATCCAACACAGCATTAGCAACATCAGTTGCTTCGGCACGAGTAGGTCTCAGGTTGTCTGTCATACTGTCCACTACACGAGTGATCACCGCAGGCTTTCCCATCATGTTGCACTTGTAAACAGCAGTTTTTTGAAATAGAAACACCTGTAAACCCGAAACGGAAGAACGATGAAAGAAACTAGTTAGTGGTCACTCAATACCTCCTAGCTATCAGCAACATCATCAAGCCTTATAAATTCGGACAATTATTTGGTGCACTGCCAGTGGAAAAAAAGCTAACCTTCTCAAGAGGGAGATCTACCCCGAGAGTTCCCCGAGCAAAGATGATTCCATCTGCTTCTTGTAAGATCTCATCAAAATGAGTTAACCCTACAAGTAGTTGACAAAAGACACGGTTTGGATTCAAAACCGATATCAAGTAAAAATCAAATGAGTGTTAGAAATTGCCTTCATATGTATCTGACCTCTGTATTTTCGATCTTTGCAAAAAATTTGAGTCTGGTTGAGCTCACCCAGTTTAGAAAGAAAAGAACGAGCCTGCACACGAAACGATAAGAGTAACTAGTAAAATGGAAAGAAATCATAACTGCATGCCTAAATATTATGAATTTGGGGCCAACTTTAAGAAACCAGAATGATGAAAACGCAAAGGGGGCTAAACTGAAATAATTAAATAATATGAACTCTAGGCAAGGAAGTTCTTACTTGACGAACGCCTTCCGCTTGTCGGGAAGTCTATGTTGTTTCGAACACCCCAAGTGCTTATAACCTGATACGAAAAAAAATCATGTAAACAAAATCTCGAAAAGTGCCTTCAAAGTAGAAATTTCATGTTATTTCTTTCTTGTATAGTTAGATCAAAACAAATTAAAAAATCTCATGGAGACAAAATGATCATACTCCAAGCGGCATCTTGTAATTTCCGACAAGTACAAGATATGCATCTACTAATAATGCTACATAACTGAAGCCTATTATCAAAATGGATGGTACAAGAGCTGGAATCAAATGCTAGAAGTAATGATTTCAAGCAAAGAGATAACAGAGATAATTTTATTTAGGTTTTTGGAGTAAAAGAAACAAAGAGAAAAAATCTATCGAAAACTCGATGGATTGGCTTGCCACATAATTTAAACAAGCATCTAACAGCAATGGACTATTCTGTTTCTAGTCTAGTATTACACAAGGTCTAGTAATTTTTTATGCCCGTTCTTCCATTGCACATCCAAAATCAAATAGAAATACGAAAATCGCCTCCATATCTTTATCGGTTAAAGTAGGCATTTCGATACAAATTTGAGAGACGTGCAAGGTATACAATGTCCCAGACAGAGTAGCGGAATTCTTGATTAGGCAAACCACATCTTCACCCTTCAACTCATCAACCTGGACCAAGACACGATCACATTAATGGCCCTTAAATTTCCACAGCTTTTTAACTTCTCATCCCCTATGCAATATATTTTTCATTAGCAAGGGATGCAACCTTTTCCCTTACCTCTAATCACACTGACGTAGTTTCATTTCCGGTAAACAGGTATTGGCCGATAAATATAGTATCTCCCTTCTTAACTGCCTGCAAGTACCAAATGGAAAGAGTCAACTATTGTAGTTCGAATGGAGAAAGAGAGGGGAGCTAGAGAAACCAGACGACAAGGTAAAGTATATGAGAGATAACGAATTCCTTTCTGGTGCACTACTAGTCTAAAACGAAAAGGTCATATCCACAATGGATAAAGAAATTCAGTTAACAAGTACGACAAGAAATGGATGATGGACAAGAAAATCCCCTTTCATTAACATACAACCTATATGGACAAGAATTACCGAGTACATGGAGACATAAAATTCCATGGGACACAAAAGAGTTGATACATATGCTTTTTTACCCATTTTACACTCTCACTAAAAGTTTCTGACCTTATATAGCCAATGAAAATTTATTGGTAGCAGATTTGAAGTAGCTTCTTTATCTTGATTCGGGGTGAGGATTACTTTTGTATCTGCCTCGAGGGTAATCGGGTGCTCTGATTTATTAACTACTTGCAATTCTGGACCTCTATCGAGCATAATCTGAAATCACAAGGAAAAACAAAAACAAACAAATTCGTCTAGGCTAGGATGAACCGTAGTGTGAAATGTGAACATACAAAGGACTTCAATGAAGTAAAATGACAGAAGGAAAATAAAAGGCCGGTTCTAAAGAAAGTACGAAGGAGGCTTACAGCACAAAGCTTCTTAGTAATCTTAACAGCAGCCATCAGATTTTCTAATGTTTCTTGATGAAATTCAGTATCACCCCACGAAAAATCGAACCTCGCCACTGAAGAAAACAAAGCACAATCATCTCAGAAGCATATGAGATTCTAATCTATTGCTGAAGCACGTAAACAATAACAATGCATTGTCAAATTTACCAACATAGAAAAGTAGATTGAACATGACCATGATCATGCAAAATTAATATTCAAAAGCCAAAAGGACTCAGGTTTCGTGCCAAAATTAGACAAAAAATTGCACTCTCATGACTATGATCATGCAAAATTAATATTCAAAAGCCAAAAGAAAAAAATGTAATACCAGACATTCCAGCCTTAAGACAACTAGATATTATTTCAACAGATCGCGAGTTTGGACCGAGTGTCCCCACAATTTTTGTCATTGCAGGAAAGAAACTCTGCAATCCACATTCAAAAAAAAATAGTAATATGATCCAAAAACTTCGAAAGATTAAAGAAAATACACACACACATACATACATGGATGGACCGAGAGGAGTTAGTGCCTTGAAAAATTCCAATTCTCATATAATTCGCATTTTCTTTATATCTTTTAATCTGTTTTAGCCCCTAAAATTTATAAGTTCAACCCTAGCATAAAGTTCTACGTCCATCCCTACACACGTACGTACATACATGCACACATATATACATAAGTTCCTTTAACTAATTAGAAGTAAAACTGTTCAAAGTCTCAGATCAAACAAACAATGATCTTGATTGTTTATTATGCCAAGATCAAACAAATTCTCAGATCATACATATAATATTATAATTCTCTTGTTTTTACTTATTTCTTATTTTGATTTCTCCTCACCAAGAAAATCAGAAGAACGATAAACAGTATAAACAAAAAAGAATTTAAAAACAGGAACTTACAGGGTTTGATGGCTCAAGAATGGAAGCCATTCGCATGGGCTCTTCGAGAAACAAGTTACTTGAATTCATTTTCAGAGAGAATCAATGGCTTCTTAGGAATGACAGAACTGGACAATGATTTAACACACAATCATCGTACATGTTATTTATGTCATAATTTTAAGCGGCGGATTAGTGGAAATTGTCGGAGATTGCAAACCACTTCACAAATCCTTGTGTTGGGAGAAAGAAATCCGGTGGCAACATTTAACAAGTCCAACCGATAGATTTTGACTATACTATAATTAGAAGTAGGGTGAAATACACTATAAGTCACTGAATTATATTCAAATGATTGTTTTCATCATTAAACTTTTGAAATTCAAAATTTTGAAAATTGAAAATGATTATTAACTTTTATAAAATTATTATAAAATAGTCATTACAATATTTTTTTCTTTTTATTTTTTGAAATAATAGTCGTTACAACCTTAAAATAATTTTACATATGGGATATAATTTTGGAAAAGATTATTCTCCTTGATAATGTGATCTTTTTCACGAACCAATTTCTTTGTTGTTTATTCTAAATCTATAGATAGGAGCCATTTTGAATAAACTTTTTAAAATCACCAGATTGTGGCACGTGACATTTAACAGGAAAAATTAACGTCATTGACGATTCGGACACTTAAATGGATAACCGTTGTAACATTAAACACCTAGATGGGTCAAAAATAGTTTAGACACCTAGATGGGTCAAAAATAGTTTAGACACCTATTCAAAAATTTAGGTATAGTATGGACACTGATTTTGATATTAAGCTTTTATTATTACGTTGATTTTGACAATAAATAATTTCACTGACGAGTTTATTTGTATTTTTTAATTAATTGATTAATTTTTTTAGATAAAAAGTATTTAAGGTCCCTAAACTTGAAAAAAATCAATATGACCATCATTTTATTTTATGATCCTCTAATTCGAAAAAAGAAATCAATATGATCATTTAACTAACGTTTTTCGTCATTGACCAACGTTTTCCGTCATTGACGAACGATTCTATTAGTTATTACTGACGTGACACGTCAAGCAATTCAACATTCGGTTTAATGATGTTACGAATGAAGTAAATTACATCATTTATCATTCACTTACTACTCTATTCTATTTTGGTCACTAAAGGTTTTTTTCAATCCTTTTTGTCCTTTCACCGTTTCTTCGACCAAAATCCATTTTTTATCCCACCATCTCGTATTCATCTCCACTTTTCCACATTTAGAGAAAGGTTGAGCTTTTACATCCCACCAAAAATGGCTTCTTTTTCTGGTTTTTAGCCAAGGCGCAGATGGAGATGACTTCTGTTGGTGATGGTGGAAATGGGATTTCTTCGCTGATGGATTGTGTTGGGAAATGATGACTAAATGTGGGAGATGACTTAGTTGTTTTGTTTTACCATTTACAGTTTGCTTGCAAGAGAATTATGCCCTTGTGGTTTCTCCCTTTAATTATGATCTCGCCAAACATTTAGCTCTCACCGGAGACGCTTCTTCTGATAGGGATAAGCCAAAGCCGCTTAGTCTTGCGGCAGTATATTTTACTATACTAATTTCATCATATAAATTTTGCTCTCTTTTTCTTAACCCATAATCTAAATTTATAGTACACTTATTTCGAAAGAGAGAACCCCATCCTCTCTTTCTAAGTTTTATTCTCCATTAATCCTTCGTTCTATTGCTAATGGTGGAAGGAATCTAATATTTTCTTCTCTTCTTTTAACACCACTGCTTCCCACATTAAAGCTTTAAACAAGAATTCAGTGCCTATAAAGGAAAACCCAAAAAAAGCATGATCATTTTGATAATGTTGATGATGCTTTGTTTTTCTTCAATAAGATGGTTGAGAAGTGCTCGAAGCCTTCAATTGTGAAATTCACTAAAGTATTGTAAGGCCTTGCTAGACTGAGCATGTTTGGAGTTGAAGCAGGTGAAGCGGTGCGGTGGAGAAGATGGGTGCGGAGAAGATGGGTTTGCGGAAGAAAACATAGGCGAAGAAAGGGGTAAATTGATATTTTATCCCTAAAACAAGAGTGATCATTTGTGTAGTTTACCCTTAAAATAAAATGGGTTAACTACAAAAAAACCGATGATTAGTACTTTATCCCTAAAATAAAAGTGATCATTTGTATAGTTTACCCTTAAAATAAAATAGATTAACTACATCCTTAGTCTCTGAAGTCTCTAAAGTTTCTAAAATTGAAATAAAATGATAATTTGGGTTTACAAAAAGACCGATGATTAGTACTTTATCCTTGAAACAAAAGTAATCATTTGTGTAGTTTACCCTTAAAATAAAATAGGTTAACTACAAAAAGACCGATGATTAGTACTTTATCCCTAAAACAAAAGTGATCATTTATGTAGTTTACCCTTAAAATAAAATAGGTTAACTACAACCCTAGTCCCTAAAGTCTCTAAAGTTTTTGAAATTGAAATAAAATGATATTTTGGGTTTTCTAAAAGACTGATGATTAGTATTTTATCCCTTAAGCAAAAGTGATCATTTGTGTAGTTTACCCTTAAAATAAAATGGGTTAACTACAAAAAGACCGATGATTAGTACTTTATTCCTAAAACAAAAGTGATCATTTGTGTAGTTTACCCTTAAAATAAAACAGATTAACTACAAACCTAGTCCCTGAAGGTCTAAAGTTTCTGAAATTGAAATAAAATGATATTTTAGGTTTACAAAAAGACCGATGATTAGTACTTTATCCTTGAAACAAAAGTGATCATTTGTGTAGTTTACCCTTAAAATAAAATGGGTTAACTACATCCCTAGTCCCTGAAGTCTCTAAAGTTTCTAAAATTGAAAACTTTTGGAGTTTATTAACCAAAATAGAAGAGAAGAAAATAGTCTAGTGATGAATGGTGTAATTTACCCAATTATAACATCAGGAATTAATCAATGACAGAAAATGTTGGTCAAAGAGCCACTTGAGGTATTTTTTCGAGTTGGAGGGCCACATTGATCAAAAAAATAGGATGAGAGTCACATTGGTTTTTAAAAAAAAAAGTTTAGGGACCTCGAGTGTCTTTTTCTCATTTTTTATTATATGATCTTGTTAAACACGAGTGAAGGATTAATATTTCCTTAGAAAATTAACTGCATACTAATCTACATTAATAAAAAGCTAATCAATTTGCATATATTTATCATTTCTCTTACAACTTAATATGATATCAAATTAGAACACAAGATTTTTAAAGGTAATTCGGTACGTGTGATTCACCTAGTAAGATGAACGAGATATAGGTAGGACATGAAGAGGGATTTTCTTGGCGACTGTAATGCCGTAAAGTTCAGTCATGTCCAAGTGTTCACTTGCAGGCAACTTCCAATCAAACCAATACAAAAGATTCGCAATCACATATTCAACCAACGTAACTGCAAACGACATCCCGGGACATCCCCATCGTCCGAAACCAAACGGGATGTAGTGAAAATCCTGACCTTGAAAATCAATGGAATTCTTCTGGAACCTCTCCGGGATGAACTCATCTGGTTTTTCCCACCATTTGGGATCTCTGTTAATGGCCCATGCATTGATCCAGATCGTGGTATCTGATGGAACGTCGTAGCCTCCCAGTTTGACACTTGCTGATGTTCTTCGAATAACAAAAACATCAGGCTGATGTAGTCTCAAAGCTTCTTTGATTACACATTTTAAGTATTCCATTTTGTTGATGTCCTCCATGTCTATTTTGGGTTTGTCTCCCACTACGTTTCTTACTTCTTCTTGGACCTTTTTCATGGAACTTGCGTTGTTTAAAAGCTCAGCCATTACCCACTTTGTTGTTGTTGCACTGGTATCATTTCCTCCAACAAATATGTCCTGAGATCATTCAAATTAAACACTTAGATCAATGTGAAGAAGGTGTGGATGAAAATAAACAAAGTGAAACAATGTATAATATGAAAAAAATGGCCACAAAAGTTTGACTGTATAATTATTTTGGTGTTTATGTTTCATTTTAAGATAAAATGATTTTTGGTTGGATAAAACTGTTAGATGACCAAAAATTAACATTTGTCGCTAATGTGAAACTATCATGTCACCGACATGCGACATTGACATTTCATCATTTTTGACACAATATATATTATATTATCGTTTCAATATGTGACATGTATCATAAATCATTTTTTAATGCGTGACATTTTTTATGTCATCACTTTTGATATATAATATGTCATACAATCATTTTTTGACACGAGATACGTGACTTATCATCATTTTCAATACATAATATATATCATGTCAACATATAATATGTGTCATGTTATTATTATCAACACGTGATATATGTCATATCATTACAATTAATACATGACATGTGCTATGTTAAAATTATGTATTGTGTTATGAACTGAAGAACACACTGATATGAATTGAAAATGCTAAAGCTGTATTTTCATTGAAGAACAAGAGAATTACAGTAACTAAGAAGATAAAAGGGATATAGGATACAAAAAATAGAGAGAACACTAGAGAGAATTAGAGAGGAGAGAGGATAACAGATTTCAACTATGACTAACCAACAAAGCCTTGGAATACCTTTTTTGACGTGTATTTTCACTAGCAATTTGTTGATGACTTGGTAATGCTGATTTGGCTTTGGTTGGCATTTGGTTCATAACATTTATTGACAATTAATTAATTAACGATTTTTATCAAATATGTGATATTTTATCTGAAAATCTAACGTAGGAGTAAATTTTGACTGTCATGTTGAATTACCAGTAACGTAGCTTTGACGTTGTCCGGAGTGAGGTCCATCTCATACGTACCATCCTTCCGGAGTTGCATAATAACATAAAAGAGATCTTTTTCATCGGCACCAGCTCCATGCTCCCGTGCTACTCCATTAAGGAATTCATCGAATTCTGCAAACAATTGTTTCATGCGCGGAATTTGTCCGGTAACCACATCAACCCACCTCAGGCAAGGGAAAAAATCGCCGACGTAGAATCCGGTGAAGGTAGTCGTCAGACTTTTTGCCAACGGCCCATACTTGCTGCAACCATCTTCACTCTTGTTGCTAAAAACACATGGAGAGACTATGTTAATCAAAACAGACATGAGCATCTCCGTCATATTAACAGCCTCTCCTCTAAGACAAGCACGACGGATTTTGTGGACAAGAGCTTCAACTTCTTCGTCTCTTACAGACTGGAACGATTTAACTCTCTGGGGGTTCTAAAGCTCGACGACGCTCATCTTCCTCACCTGTCTCCGGTACTCACCGTAGGGTGAAAAACCAAAACTTTTTTATTCATAAAACAAGTGATGTACGGCTGTGGTTCTTGGTCTGTTGGAGAAGACGATGTCATGGTCTTTGACAATTTCTCTGATCATTTCTACTGATGAAACTACTAGAGTTCGATTGTACCCCAACTGCAGAAACACGAGGGGACCGTACTTTTCTGAGAGGTCTCGGAGAGAGCGATGTGGGAGTTTGCCGAGTTGATGGATGTTGGAGCTTTGGGGTGACAGAGGAAGGTTAAGAATTCTGGTTTTTGATAGTTTGAAATAAAATACAAGGGAGACGAGGAGAATTAGAGATGGAAATAATGGGATGATGGAAAGTTTAGACAGCTCCATTTGCAATTTTGGTGATGAAATTTCTTCACTGCTTTGCCTCTTTTATGGCCTCTATAATAATATACAATCTTTTTAATATAATTATAATGGAGACATAATATGATACATGAAGCTGTCCAATATTTTAATAATGCACGATAAACATGATTATGTAATACCAATTTAAAATGAGCGAAAACAAAAATAATATAAAACTGACAACCAATGGAATATCATACACAAACGAACAAAGAAATCAAATATCGAGAAAATAAGCAACCAAGAAATTGAAAAGTAAAAAAAAATGATACAGAGATATGACCGGGAAAACCCACAACTGCTGCGCTTACAGAAAAAATTAAATGCAAAATAACTGCATCAGAACACAAAAGACTTCAGTTTTTCTATTTTGTTAGATAAAATGATATAAACTTTTCAAAGGTTATACAATTGCATAATATTTTAGGGTAAATTTCGCATATTTTAGTCATTTAACTTTTTTTTATTTTGTCATCAGATTTTTAAAAATTATAATGTAATCACTAAATTTATCCAAAAAAAAAGACATTTTAATCAGCTGATAACGATCATCTCTGACAGATTAATCGACTCTCCCTTGAGACAAGCAGGACTCTTTTGTGGCATAAGGGCTCAACAACACTCATCTTCCGAACTTGTTTCCATTACTCACCTTAGGGTGCAAAAACCAGATCCCTGCACCCGTAAAGCAAGATATTCGATGCCGTGATCTTTGGCCGGTCTGAGAAAATGATGTCATAGTTTTTGACAATCTCTCTAACCGTGTCGACTGATGAAACTAGTGAAGTCAGATTATACCCCGACGGCAGAAGCAAGAGAACCATATTTCCTCGAGAGGTCTCAGAGAGAGCGGTGAGGGTGGAGGCAGATTCAAGTTTTCCCTTTTTTCCAGTTTAACACAAGTTAAAAGTGGGAAGAGGAGGATCATAGATAGAAACAATGGAGTGCTGTAAAGTTTGGCTACATTCAAGATCTCCATCACACGGAACACGTTAAATAGTCAGTTGTAGAAGGAATGTTAAAGAACCCGAATTCAAACCGCTGCAGCAGAGTGTATGCATCATAGACTACATTCTGATCACGTAAAAAAAATCAAACATAGCCTATTGTAGTTGTATGGTAGAACGCCACTAATTGTCAACTCAACCATAGAATATTCAAAAGTATATGTTAAAATAACTGTTGCCACGTTATCACAGGAAAATTTTCCTTCAAGAAGCTTCAACATGGCATGTCCGTGTCCAGACCCATCAATCCTAATTTTACAAATTCTTCGCAAAACGTGCACGCTAAATGTAAAAGAATGACCAGTTCACCTTACAACATTTCCTGCAAAGAGATTGGAGGGTCTTGAAAGAACCAAGACTTAATTTTCGAATATGCTAACGTGATCGGTAAAATCACAAGTTTCTTAGCTCTTCTGGTACTGTCTGCCCACATTGTTCAAGGATTCTGATCAATGAACCGGCATGCCGTGCATCATCTTTAGTTAAAAAGCTATGCAACATACCATTGACTGTGTGCCTTGCCATCCTTGTGAGAATTTGAACATAATCATTAACTGATGGTACAAAATCTGGAACTATTACAACATCATACTCTCCCAAATCTGCAGAACTGATGTGTTCAGTATCAATAATGGAGACTGCAGGTCTCATTTGGTTGCCACAATCAAGACTGGGGAAGAAATAACAGCATATCAGTTATGTATACAAGCACCAGAAATAGTTGGCAAACCCCTTGAAAAGAACAATAACATCCATTGAATATCAAGCACAAGTATCATGGAAAAATATAGAAAGTCAAACATGACTTTTAGATTGAGACCCACATGCATAAATTTTTTAAGTTGAATCTTCATGACATTATGTCGTTCAAAAAGGAACATATAATTCAGAATTTACCTGTTTTCAGATTCCATAATATTCGAGCAGGAGGTGGTTGAGATGGAATATCCCTTGAATTTGATAGCTGACACTAACTTTTGAACGTTATTATTTTTTCCAACTATGTACAGCACCTTCAAAGGTTGTGGTATTATTTGATTGCAACATGCATTATCCAAAGCATGAATACCCTGTAAAATATCATTATTAACAAGCTTTTCAGAATACTAAGTTATGGAAAACTGAAAGTAAAATCTTAACATCCAAAATACGGATCAATGTCAAGTGAAACTACAAATCTGTTATCATTGTTTGATAAAAATAGCAACCACGTGTTTTTGGCATCCCCAAGTCCCATGATGATCCAAATTACCCTACTCTTCACAAGGATCGTGCCTAGGCATTAAGGCACAGCGATAAACGAGGATTGCACTTCAGAGGTACTTAACTGAGGTGAGTTTAAAGGGGTTCTCACCTTTTGACGCTTTAGTGTGCCTTAGGCTTCAAAGCAAGGCCACAAAAAAGCACACTTCACTGAAGCCATGGTTTTTGGACTCCTCGTTGTCCAATGACCAGAAAAGGAAAGAAGAAGATGAAATAGAAAAACGATTAAGCATATCATGTAGAAAACCCGAGGAAGCATAATGGTAAATAGTAACCATTACATCAAGCACAGCAAACTGATGATAACAAGGTGACGAATTAACAGAGATAAAATGGAAAGCATCTATAACCAATTACCAATGGGATCAGATATTTCAGAACGACTCCCAACATCAAGAAGTTTAATCGTATCTCTAAACTATTAAAAAAAACTAATCATATCTCTAAAATCTTCCTTCCAAAAACAGAAAGCTAATCGCAGTAAAATATTGACTGGTCTTATCCTAAAGTTACCGACAGCCAATGTGGGAAAAACAGAGGTCGGTGAATTGCATTCAAAATCAAACCAATTTAACTCAGTTGGAACCTCTATCACGCTAAAATATTTGCTTGATTCATATTGCTTTAGTTTAAAGTTTAGAGACCAAATAAATTTCAGTTTTCATTTTCTAAAATAAAGCAAACTCAAGGATAAATTATTTTCATTTTTCAGCAACAATATATATTAAAGTCAGCATGCAAATGTTCAAACACATTAAAGAAAAACCCACCTTAATTATCTTTTCTTCCTTTGAGGAGCACAAATGTATAGACTGGATGATGCAAGCGCTTTGACTGACGACAGAACCATTGAGTGATAATCTATAGACTGATCCATTCAGTAGATTTTGCACAGCAGGAACAGAAGTATTACAGAAGGCATTAAAGAATACTGTGGTATGGGGTTTTCCTGAAATAGCCTGTTTGATGGACTTTACCGCATCAAGATAACAACCGCCAGAAGTAGACTCCATACCATCAATAACCTATTAAAGAATTTAGTCATTAGACAGTAAAATTTAATAACTTGAATGAAATGTGATTTGATGGTTAAGACCGTCACAGTAGGTTGATAGAAACGATTATTAATTGCAACATAAATACCAACAAACATACATGTAGATATGTATAGGGAGAGAGGTAACAAGGATGGGTACACAAGTAGAAGTGAATGGATCAAAAAGTTATGTTTCAGAATGAAACTTGATAACATTCCAAAATAGAAAAAAAATCAAATAACATATAAACTTCCTATACGTATGATTCAAAAACAAGCTTGAATTGCACTACTCCTGATGCACAAGAACAACATTTGAAAATCAAACTACCAAGCAATACCTGCACAAATGGAACTAAGAAAAAAATATGACATAAGAAATTTCAGTAAAAAGAAGGGATTAAGAAGACAAATTGATAACCACAAATATTGACCAACATTTTTAGATATTTGTTTGCATAAATAACATTACAGTCTGAGCATGGTAATGAGAGAGAATATCATATGCAACAAGCCAACAAGAGAATTTTAAAATAAAAAAGACAGGTTTACCAGCATGGAGACCCCAGATATATCTATGGCCTTCAAGGAAACTAGCTCCAAGAGTCTCAGGTGTTGACACAAGAAACTCAGGTTCAGAACTCAGCAGACTACAGAAGAAAACCACAGAAACTGAGTAAAACAAGACCACATTAATCTTTTCCAGCAAAAGGTTTAAAGATTTAGATTATATTTACCCACTGATCTGATGTTTTATGGAAGCACCTGGGTGTAAACTCACTGTATGTATGCCTACAGCTTTCAGGGGCTTGCAGAGTGAACGTACCTGAGCAGGATTGATGAGAAATTATTAAATAAACAAATTAACAAAAAATAGGCTTACCCCATCAAATGCATAAACAATTAAATTAGCAAAACAGCCTCTATTCAAATGTGATAATTTGCTTGTGTCTTCGTAACACTTGAATATATATGTTTACATTCAATTGGTTTTATTTCCATTTATCTTAGCAGATGATGAAATATTAATGTAGCCACAAAGTCCCTTCTATTGAATATCTTGGCATTAGCCCATATCACAGTAGGCCAATCATATTAAATTACTGAACTGTGTCAGGCTTCTAAAGATATCAGATAAAGATGATGGAGGAAAAACTGCTGGAGGAAAAAAAACCCATAAAATATAAAAACAAATAAGTTTATAATTGAAAGGTATAGAGAGGATTATACAAACCTTGAGAGCTTTTTCTTTGGATGGTACAATGAAAAGAAGGGCAGGGCCAGTGAATAAGTGACCTTCTTTCTCTCTCCTAGAAATACTATCAGCAGCAGTTGAAGCTATCCATGCAATTTGCTCAAAATCAGAAGGTGGTCCACTTGTCTCAAGTATATCCTTTCCAGCATAATAACATTTCCAGAACTCAATACCCCATGGGTTTACAAACAGACGCTTTCCCTCTTCTCCATTGCAGGTACCATCAGGATACAATGAAACCTCTACTGTTTCCAGGCAGAGTATAAGATACTTCGATGGACAATCAGAACTTTCACAGGCTAGTTTCCGATTACTATGGACACCCACCTTCTTTATATCTGGCTGAATCTCCAATCTTCCAGTGTCTATATGTCTCGTTCCCCACATTTGTAATTAATGTAACTGATTTTTTCAGTCCATCCTTCAAAGCCATCATCTTTCCAAAACTATCTACTTTCACATTATGCCCAAGAACATCTCCCTTTCTTGGAACATTGTCCCCCCTCTTGGCTGAAACTTTCAGATCCCATTTTGAAGGCATGGTTTTGATGGTTTCCCTTTTACTGACATCCTTCTTATCAAGTCTATCGTTGAAGGGATCATCAGGAGTAGGAAGGCTAAAACACATCCCCTGAATAACAAGTTAAAATCATTAGGATAACAAGAGAATTACATATCACTAAAAGAGAAAGAACAATTGAAAACAGAATAAATTCGCAACAACCTTTCTGAGTCATATGAGTCATATCCACCTGAACACTTATAATTTATGAAAAAATCCATCCCCAAACCTACTATCACTTCTGATTCAAGCTCGTCATGCAAAATTCCCATTCTATATTACAAACAAATCAATATTTAGTTCTTTCCCATCAGTCCTAAAACAGATATGCTGATAAACTACTAATTCAACCCCGACTGCTATTAAGAAAATTTATAATAAACCCTACCAATAATGTTTCTACATTTCCCACATAATAAGATTAAATTGGAGAAAGAAATTCTTAAAGAAAGAAAGCAAACCATTCATGAGCAGTTCCCCTATCTTCAACTCTACAAATTCAATACTATAGCATATGATAATCAAATTTTTCACATTTCACTTCACAGAAAAAAAAAAGAACCAAATTTTACCCAGAAAAAAAACACCCAACATTAAAAGTCAATGAGGTATAATAAAAGGGTCATTCGAGTACCTGGCACATGCTGCGTTTACCGGATTTTCGGCGCTTTTTGGCGGCGATAATGGAAGCAATTCGAGCCGTGACAGTTGAAGAATCATTTTTCCTATTTAGCTTCTTTCTTTGTACTTTGTTTTTCTTTCTTCTCACTGAATCATCTCCTTTTGCCATCAAAATCTAACAAAAAGATTGTTTCTAATTTTACAATTTCTTTTGAATAAGTGATGGAAAATGTAACCTTTGAGAGTGTCGTTTCTGCAATTGAAAGGAAAGAGCCGCCGGGTTTGGAGATTCATCTAGGGTTTATGAGGCTTTCTTGGGTGGTGGTTTTAGTGGCATTTTCGATATTTAAGACCAAACGAAGGATTAAATTGGTAAAGGGGGCATTTTACTTGGCTGGGCTTTTGTAATTTTGGGCTCCAGTTTGATTGCTTCGTTCCTAAGATTGTTTTTTCGAAGAGTGATTGTTTGATTAAGTCGAGTAAATTTTTTTCAAATTATTTGAGTTGATAAGTCTCTATTTTTGAAATCAAATTTTATTTGATTTTTTTATTTGATATTATAAAATTATAATCGTTCCAAAATACTATAATATTATGATACCTTTTGATTCTAATTTAAACAATTTTTATAACTATATATCTTTATATTATTCATATGTGATACACATACCATAATTGATGAATTTGATTCAAATTTAAAAATCAATCTATTAATTAATAAAAAATTTAAGTTATTTAATTTCTATTTTATAATTTAACTCATATACATCAAGGTACTTCGAGTGACGTTGCATATATACATAATATTAGCAGCGGTTATTCGAATTTTGATGTTCGAATCAGATCGTAGAGCATGGTGGAACAAGAATGCCGAAGATGGACAAGCAAAGGGATGAACATAAAGTACGAGACAAGGGACAACAGGAATGGATACAAAGCGGATCCTTTGAAAGAAGGGATGAAGCGTAGCTAGGTGAAACAGTGCGATTTTGTGGCCATTTTCGATGCTGATTTCCAGCCCGAACCGGACTTCCTATGGTGAACCATCCCTTTCCTTGTCAACAACCCTGAGATCGCACTTGTTCAAGCACGATGGGAATTTGGTAACATTCATTACCACGCCTTTAATTTCTTCAACTTTATTCAGTAACTTTTGCTGTACACTAAATTTCTCTCTCTTTGTGTCGGTTGTCCTGCTGTCTGCCAAAATATTTAATTTTTTCCTTTTAAATTAGGATACATTACATCAGATGTCACTTAATTAGCAATATGATTATAAATATATCACTAAACTTCCAAAACACTATAAATGGGTCACTAAAATTAATCGATTGTTACAGATAAATTATTTTGTTGTTAAAAATGATACAAACATTAAACTTTAGTTATAATGGTGTTGCTTAAATTATCTATTGCCATAATCAAGTTGATTATAATTAAAAAAATTAACGCTTATCATACACTTAACGTCATGGTAATCTATTTGTGACAATCAATTAATTAAATGATCCATTTGGATTTTCTCGTCCTTTTTCCTCCTGCAATATTATTATTTTCTCTGGCGCACGATACTGGTTCTCTATGGGCGCACGTTAGCAGGTCTAACGGATCTTGAGATTTCCGTCCGTCGTGTCTCCGGCGGTTCTCCGTGCACCTGTTCCTTATCATCAAGATAATCTTTCTGTCACTGTGCAATTATTTTCTCCCTGCTATCGTTCCTCCCTGCTTGATGGATTGGAGAAATTTGTTCGGGGGTTCCAATAGCCAAACCCTAACCTACCATCCCCTGACCATAAAAAACAGAACCCCAACGATCTCCCTACCATCAGAGATTCTTGAAGCTGGCATTTCAGAATGGAGACTTTCACTGGTGGGTCAATTCTTGGGTCGGCTTCCAAAGTTCCAGACAGTGCAACGAATCATCGAAAACCAATGGAGGAAGGGTTTGCAAGGTTCTCGCTTACAGGTCAGTCAAACTGGTTCAAACCTTTTCATTTTTTCTTTTACATCAGAATCTGCTAGGGATTGGGTCCTTGAAAACGGACCCTGGCACATATTGAACAAGCCAATTATCCTAAGAAAATGGGAACCCAATTTAAAACAATTACATTTTGATTTTTCAAAAATTCCTCTGTGGATTCAGTTACCGCTTCCAAAACCAGACTTGAATTCGCTAAGTTATGTGTTGAAATCAGCTTTAATGATGAAATTCCAAAGTAAATTGAAGTTATCCTTCAAGATGGCCATTCTACTACTATTTTTGTTGAGATACCATGGATGTCGCACAGTTGTAAGAAATGCAAGGTCTTCGGTCACACATATAAGGGATACTTGGCGAATCACAACCATAATCCAACTTCAACCCAAGTTTGGGTGAAAAAGGACGTCTCTAAATCAAATGCCAATGTTGAAGTTACATAACTTGTGCAGGACAATTCCAGTTCTGAACCAACACAAATTGAGGTTCCACAAGTTAATGAAGAAATCCTAGAACCTTTTTCTAAAGATATCAATGAACCTAAAGACCCAGAAGTTGATATCCTGTCTAAACTAACAGATAATTCTGTTATAATCGAAGAAGTTAACCCAGCAAACCTTTCATCAGTTCCTCGACAAGGAAGAGGTAAGCCTACAAAAGACAAGGCCTCTTTAGCTGGGTCAAAAATCAGGTTCGAGGCGCTTAATTATATGGATGAGAATTTCTCTATCATTGAAGGTCATCAAAGGAAGATCCGCACGGCTTCATTGGGTGTTAGTGAAATAGTCAAAGAACTCAAACAAAAAAAAGAAGAGTAAGCTGGATAACCTCAAGAGTTCTACAGTAGGGGGTGAAGGTTCATCCTCAGTAATCCCTCCTCAATGATCTTATGTTTCTGGAACATTAGAGGATTTAACAATCCTCTGAAACAAAATAAAGTTCTTCTAAGAGCCGCTCAAAATAACGTAGACATTTTATGCTTATTAGAGACTAGAGTCAAACATGAAAAATACAGGGACATCATTGCAGTAAACTTTCCAACTGGAATGTCAATGTTAATTACGAATTCGCTGGCAACGGAAGAATATGGGTTCTTTGGAAGAAAAATATGGATTTAACTACTATTGTTGTTTCTGATCAAATCTTATTTGTTAAAGGAAGTTTCATGGGAAATCCTTTTGTCATCTCAGCAGTTTATAGGAGCAACGATGACATCAACAGAAGACAGCTTTGGCAACAGTTGCACGAATTGGATAGTAAGATAGGTCACATCCCCTGGATCTTGAGAGGAGACTTCAATATCACTCTCCATCCTAATGAAAGCTCAGATTATGAGCTTTTTACCCTTCTCCCACATCTGAAATGAAATATTTTCAGGATGTAACTCAAGAATTGGATCTTCAAGACCACCCTTTTTATAGGTCCAATGTTCACTTGGAGCAACAAACAAACTGCTATTTTTCTTGCAAGGAAGCTCGACAGGGTCCTTGTTAACCCCATTTGGATTAATTCTTTTCATAAATCCTTTGTTGAATTTCTAGCTTCGGGAGTTTCAGATCACTGTATGGCTATCACTTGGCTAGATAAAGAAATTCCAACCAACCGCCCAAAACCTTTTAAATTCTTCAATTTCTGGACTCTTCACCCTAACTTTCTAAGAGAAGTTAACCAATCCTGGCAGACCGAATTCCATGGAAATCCCATGAAGATCCTTTTTCTCAAACTCAAGCATCTCAAGTCAAGCCTCAAAACCTTAAACAAGTCCTCCTATAGTAATATCTCCTCTCGGGTTAAACAAAAGAGAATTGATCTTGAACAACAACAATTGCTCTCTTTAAAAGGAGAGGATACTATTGATAAAGAATTGCAAATCCAACAAGACTTACTTGCCCTTGAAGAAGCTGAGCTACTATTCCTAAAGCAAAAAGCCAAATTACATTGGATCAAGGAATGTGACAAGTGTTCTAAGTTCTTCCATTCTGCTATAGTTGTCAAAAACAAAAAAAGACACTATTAGACTGCTTATTGATGAACAGGGTTCGAGACTGGAATCTTTCGATTCTATGGCTGCTGAAGTGCTAAATTTTTTTACTAACTTGATCGGGAAATTAGATCCTAGAATCAAAGAAATTGACCAGAATTTTCTTAAGGAAATTCTGAATTACTCAATTCCTCAAGAATCAACCTCTTCTCTAGTCAAAGAAGTTACTTCTGAAGAAATAAAAGAAGCAACCTTTGGACAGGGAAATGAAAAATCACCTGGTCCTGATGGATTCACCCCTTATTTTTTCAAACATTCTTGGTCTATTGTTGGAGAAGATGTAATTGCTGCCATAAAATATTTTTCCATCACTCATCTCTGCTGCCAGCTTTCAATACAACTACTCTTGCCTTGATCCCCAAATCCCCTAACCCTTGCAAAGTCAAAGATTTTAGGCCAATATCTTGCTGCTCAGTTATATATAAGACTATCACCAAGATTATAGTTAAAAGAATGAATAGCCTCATCCCTGGAATGATTTCTCTCAACCAAACAACTTTTATTAAGGGAAGAAGCATCGTTGACAACACACTTCTAGCTCAGGAAGTGGTTAAAGGCTACGGAAGGAAGAACATATCCCCTCGATGCACTATGAAAATTGACATTCAAAAGGCATTTGACACTCTTCATTGGAACTTCATTACTACTGTCTTGAAATCTCTAGGCCTTCCTCAATTATTCATTGGCTGGATTGAAGCATGCTTCACTGAGGCAAGATTCTCAATTTCTTTCAATGGGACTCTGATAGGATTTTTCAAAGGAGAAAGAAGTATCAGGTAAGGTGATCCCCTTTCACCAATTCTATTTGTTTTATCAGTGAATGTATTGACCCGATTGCTTAATTTGGTTGTTGTTAAAGGACTTTATAGTTATCATCCTAAATATAAGCAAATAGGGCTCACACACTTATCCTTTGCTGATGATCTAGTGATATTTTGTAAAGGTAATGTGGAGTCCATTGCAGGTGTTATTTCAGTCCTTGACAAATTCTATGAAATATCTGGTTTGAACCTTAATGTAGCGAAATGTGTATTTTTCACTGCTGGAGTTTCGAATAGAAATGTGGAGATTATCAAGCACTTTCAATCTTGGATATTTGCCTATTAGATACCTCGGAATTCCACTTATTACAAGAAAGCTTACAGTGAAAGATTGTGATAACCTTATAGAAAGCATTAAGTCAAGGATAAACCTGTGGTCTGGAAAATTATTGAGTTTTGCTGGCAAACTAGAGCTCATAAAATCTGGCATGTTCAACATTTCAAACTACTGGTGCAGACAACTCCTCCTACCCCAGGCTATTATCAACAAGATCGAACAGCTATGCTCTCGCTTCTTCTGGAAAGGATCCGATTCAGCTGCTAAAGGAGCGAGAATCAGCTGGGCAAAAATCTGCACATTGAAATCCGAGGGAGGCCTGGGACTGAAGAATTTAAAAACATGGAATCAAGCATGCATGATAAAACTCATCAAGAATATCCTTCCAGGAGAAGGAACGTTATGGGTGGCATGGATCAAGAAATATGTCCTAAAGGAAAATAATTTCTGGCAGATCGAAAAACGCTCCATTTTCAGCTGGAGTTTCATCAAACTTCTCAAGCTAAGAGCTGTAGCTTTACTTGCAATATCGAATAGGACTATCACAATAAGGGAAATATGGCATGAAATTAGGACTAATGGGGACAAAGTTCGTTGGCATTCCTTGATTTGGTTTCCTCTTCATATCCCTAAACTCAGTATGATAGCATGGATGGCTTTACTCAAACGTCTCCCAACTAGGGACCGACTATAAAGAATGGGAATTTCAACTCTTGGAACATGTGTTCTCTGTAGTGCAGCACTTGAAACACACTCCCACCTTCTCTTTGATTGCCCCACTGCCACTCATTTACGGGAGAAAATCTTATGCAAAAATGGAATCATGAAATATTTTAGTTCTTGGGATGACATGATTGACTGGGCTAGCAACAATTGGAAAGGAAGGTCCCTCCTCACAACTATTCTTAAACTTGCTTGGGCTGCAAAAATATATGTTTTGTGGGAAGAGCGCAATCGAAGAATTTTTCAAACAAGATCAAGAACAACCGAAGAACTCTTCAATTGTATCAAAGATTACGTAGGTTTTAAATTGAGGGGGAAAACTATTAATAGATATGATAGTATTAATACTATCCTTTGTAACACTTGGGACATTGCTTAAACTGATCTTCTTATGTTTTTAGGATGTACATTTGATTCTTGAGATCGGTGTTTTATGTAGCAGTTTTTGCTTCCTTGGGTAATAAAAATTAATTATCCAAAAAATGATCCATTTGTAATGTTTTGACATTCATTCTCCCATTTGTAATCTTAATAATAATTGGGTGATGTGTTGTAATTTACCCTTTAAAGTAGGCTTCTTTAGAAAAAAAGTTATCTAAATTTCATTTAGATATTTTAAGGGTTTTTTTTCAAACTAGGTACATGAAATATATCACATTTTTCATTTAGGTATCTAAAGTATCTTTTTACTAAAATAGGTATATAAAGTATATCCTCTTTTTATTTATATATTTAAAAGTTAACACATGGTAATTCCAAAATACTTTAGATACCTAGATGGAAAATGTGATGTTAGAAGTTTGGAGTTGATTAGTAGTTATTCAGTTAAATTTCAGTTATTTTGTATCCATGCATTTCTGTTAGTTGGTTAGCTGAGCAGTATGTATATAAATAGTTTACCCTTGTGTAATTATTGATATGAAATGAAAGAGAATAAATATTTTACTCTTTGTTACAATTTTAACATGTGAGAGTACATACTTTGACCAAAAACTACTTGGTTCGAATCTTGATGTTATGGATGGAGGTCATTGGGTTGGGAGGATCGTCTCATAGTGGATCTCTACATTATTCGATCCGAATTAGTTAATCAATAAATTAGATACACGTAGTTAAAAAAAATGTAAAAAGAGACTTGTCAAAAAAAAAAAAAAAGACACATGATGTTGATACATTAACCCATTACTTTTCTTGATGCTGCATTGGTCTTCCATTTTCAGCCGATTAACTTAATGATTATGAGTTAATGAAAAAGAGATCGAAATCGATTGTTTTGTACTCATTAAGCTGCATTTTGATTGCAGAAAGTTACTGTATTGAATAAGCTCACCTTGTCGCATTTAGTTTCTACTGTGTCGTTTTACCGTCGACTGTGTTCGTTCCTGAAGTCCATGTTCCTAAGTGGGCTGCTGTGTACATTCCTTCCATCATCACTATTCTCAATGCCGTCGGAACTCCGAGGTACTTCCTCGATCGTTAACGTATTCAAGACCTGTGTCAATTGTCAAATGCATATTCAAACATAAATCGGAGTAAGATTCTCCGAGTGATCAGCTTGATTGATCATGTTTACTAAGATGTTGTAGGTCATTGCATCTGGTGGTGTTCTGGATTCTTTTCGAGATGGTCACGTCTCTACATCGGACGAAGGGGACTTTTATCGGTCTGCTGGAGGTCGGAAGAGTGAACAAATGGGTCCGAAAAACTCGGAGATGCTCTCAAGACTAGACTAGTTGCAAAAACTCCGAAGAAAACCCGTGTCCTAATCAGACAAGTAATTACTCTCAACCAATTAACAATTACAATCTTGATCGAGTCACAATCTAAAATGAATATATTTTAACATACATTTACAGGCTTCACTTGGTTGAGCTTGGTGTCGGGGCATACCTCTTCTTAATGTGGCTGCTACGATATGGCTCGCGGAAAGAACAGCTACTTCGTCTTCCTCTTCCTCCAATCGATCGCCTTCTTCGTCACCAGTTTCAGCTATATCAGAACCTTTGTTCCAATCTCTAAGCCCCAAAATTATCAAACCGGAATCCATGTCTCCATGTCTTGTCCAAATGTAAGAGCAATTCAATTTCTTTGATTGTTTTTATTTCATTCAATTGTATTTGAGATCTATTTGCAGGCGTATTTTCATTCAATTGTTTTTATTATAAAAAGGATAAATTTATGATAAATACAAAGTAATATATGTTTAAAGACTCTCAACAATTTGAGCATGAATACTTATATTATGACATACGCGATGCTCGAATCCGAAATCTTAAGCGATAATAACAATCTCTTAACCATTGAAATTATTTGATTCTTGCCTTTATAAATCTTAATTTAATTTGGAGGAATATAAATAGTTTAATTACTATATTAAGATGTATTTCTAATATGTTATTTAGTTTGAATTTTAATATAAGTTTTATAGAATTTTAATATTTTATAATTTTAAAATAAATATTTTATATTTAAGATTTCAAAATACTAACTAATTATTTTTATCTTGAAAAAATAAAAATATTTATGAAAATAACATGGAAACTTTACCAACTAATGTCTAAAAATTATAAAATAAAATTATTTTATCGAAATAAAATTTAAAAAGTTAAATCCTAAAATAATATGAAAAAATAAAATTTTATGAATGGACATAACCAACCTTACCCTAGGAAAGATACACATTTTAATTATTTATAATCATGGCATATTTGTATAGTGCACAGATTACGTGTCCAAGTTTATGGTTACCACTGAGATCTGTTCATAGTCTAGGTAATATATTAAGTGTCAATCTAATCAATAAATAGTATATATAATAGTGAGATGCATTACATTTAAAAGAAGATTTAAATTTAAATCTAAATCTTAGAAATGATATAATTAAAAAAAACATGAATCTCGAATATAAATTATACAAATAATTTTAAGTCTATAAAATCTACCTAATATTGAAAAATATTAAGATAAAAAATATATACATAACTTAACGTCTACTTTCACAATATAAATTTATAAGTTTTACGTTATGTTAACCGATCTTACCACATTATTTGTATACACACAGCAGCAGTGACGGATTTAGAAATTAAAAAACAGGGGTCCAAAATTTTAATACCCTATTTTAAAAAATTTTAGGTATGTAAATTTTCTTATTTTTTTCTATTCCTATTAACAAATTAAACTAAATTTAACACTTTTTTAAAAATAATGGGTGTGCAATAGCTCTCCTAAGGAACCATGTACATCCGCCCTGCACAAGAGGAAATGTTTTAAAATCAATACATATGTACTATATACATAAGAGTTGAATTGGGTTGGTATTATCGATTTATCAAATATTAATTTAATTATAAAATTAAAAAATATCTTTATTAAAAAACAATAAATATTATCATAATAATATTTTTATCATTTACATTTTTATATAATCTTTAACGGTAAACAACTAAAAACTACCTACTTATTAGGGGGTGTTTGATTCAAGGATTGTGGGATTCCCATGGGATGGGAATCCCACATTCCCATGTTTGGTTGGCCGGAAATCTCATTCCCGGTAATGTTTTATTACCAATAGTAGATTTTTTGGGGTATATTACCAGGAATGTCATTACCTCCCTTCCTTTAGGTATTGTAACATTACCGGCGTTTTGGACTAAAATGCCCTTAAATTTTTATTTTTATTTCAAAAATATCATTCTTCTGTCATTGAATAATAAAAATTCTACGAAGGTTAAATTACAAATTTATCCTTAAATTATTTTAGATTTACAAAAAAAAATCTATAATTAAAATTTTATATGAAGTTTAGGGGTTAAAAAAAATTATCCTTTCATTAAACCTTTTTTATATTTTTAATTTTGTAAAATAAATTATATAAATATTATGAATTTAATTTTTTAAAGAAAATATATAAATATTTTACAATTTGTAATACTATACAAATATATAATAAGGACAATTTGGTCAAATATACATTCCAATAATCTTTTATTCCTTTAACCAAACACGATAATCTTACATTCCTGCTAAACCAACCAAACACAAAATACATCATTCCCAGTAATCCTATTCTCTAGTAATCTATTATTTCCACTGGTAATCTTACATTCCGTGAACCAAACGCACCCTTAAGGATTAAACGGAATTTATGATATGATAGAAATAATTGATCACTCAACTTATATTCATTTACTGATTAATTTTTTTTAACTTAATACGCAATATAAGTACATAAAAATATAATTAAAACATAACATCAAATAACGAGAATTACCTTTAAACATATATTATCTATTACTTATCCCAGATTAATTTAATAAAACATAACATCGAACAATGAACAACACCAAAAAGGACGAGCAAATGAAAAGATTTAGGAAATATGTTGGTTTTTTTCAATGGAAAACATGTTTAAAAGTAGTCGCAAATAAAATGATTTAGGGGTTGTTTGATAAAATAAAATGATTAAGCGTTGAATGGTTCAAAGACTCTGTATGATTCAAAGGCTCTGTATGAATTGACTCTGAATGTGACATGTTGTTTGATAATGGTTCTGAATGTATAATTTGAATTATAAATATTTTCATTTTTACATTCATAATGATTTATTATATTATAAGATATGATTGTTTAATAAGATAACATGTGAAAAAATAGGTATTATGGTGAAATACCAGGTGCTTAATGATTCAAAATGTACTTTAATGCTGAATTATTCATCAGTGTTTTGTTGTTTCATCAGCATAGTCTTCATTCAGAGGTGAGAATCAAACACGCTGAATGTTGAACAGTTCAACATTCAGCGCTGAATGGTTCCATTCAACAGTAAACAAACAACCCCTCAGTAAATCTAGCTTGATGTAACATATCATATGACATTTCTAAAAGAACGAACGACAAACGCATTTCAAAATCAGCATTAAATAATTTACACGCTCCCTTGCTTTTTCACAACATATCATATGAAATTTCTAAAATAACGACAAACGCATTTCAAACAATAACAACAACAACAAAACCCTATTCCCATATGCAATGGGGTAAGGGGGAGGTAGGTTAGTAGGTTGTCCCCAACAGCAGGTTGAGAGCAACTTCCGTGGAAGACCTCTAACAGTCAGAAAATTAAAAATAAAGATAAAATACAATGCATGTATAAAAAAATAAATAAATACATAGTTGAACAGTCTTCATATGCAGTCATTCATATGCGCGTCTGTAATGAGAAGTAATCCTTGTAAATAAATCCTTGCATAAAAATCTCTGCATATAGACAGAAACGTAAATCCCGACTAAATTTAAAAAGAGGAAACATGAAGAGAAGGATACACAGAAGTCAGCGATAGCAAGCTACGAAAATGAATAAAGTCAAAATGGATTAAAACCTAAACTAAGGCAACACTACTCCGCTACCCTAGTTCTAAGCCTTCATAAATTCCAATGACAGAAACGTATAAAAAATAGAGGTCATGGAAATTACTACAAAGGCAATTAAAAAGAAGACAGAGATGCTACACCCTATAGTTGTGACCCACACAACTCGGCTACCCTGGTCTTAAGTCTCCATATTTTTCTATCAGATGTCATGTCCTCGTTAAGGATAAATCCTTCAAATCAGATCTCAAGCAGTCTACCCACTTCCTCCTTGGTCGTCCTCTCATTCTGGCACTGTCGACTGTAATCGACTCTACCCTCCTGACCGCATCTGACGGTTGTCACCTAAGGACATGCCCAAACCACCGTAGTCTTCCCTCCCTCAATTTTTCGGATACAGGCACCACCCCCAAGGACATCATAATAGCAGAGTTTGGTGTCATGTCCCACAGAGTCCTACCACATGCCCATCGAAGCATTCTCATTTCTGCGGCCTCCATCCTTCTTACGTGATCCTTCTTGATTGCCCAACATTCTGATCCATACAGCAGCGCTGGTCTTATTGCCATTCTATAAAATTTTCCCTTAAGTTTTTGAGGCATCTTCTTGTCACACAAAACTCCAGTAGCAGCCCTCTACTTTAGCCATCCCACCTTTATACGGTGTGTAACGTCATCATCTAGACCCTCATCTTTAAATCATAGACCCTAGGTACTTGAAACAATCCTTGGAGGGGAGAACGTGTCATTCGATGCATACTTCTACATCTTTATCGTTTTGGTTCCCACTAAAGTTTGAACATAAATACTCTATCTTTTCAATATTGATCCTTAGACCTTTTTCTTCCAAAACAGTCTTCCAGGTAGCAAGTGTACTATCCAGTTCATTTTTTTTGTTTCAGCAACTAGGACAATGTCGTCAGCGAAAAACATACACCATGGAACATCGTCTGGTGTCGCACAATAAATGCCGTCCATAATCAAGGCGAAGATGTAAGGACTAAGAGCCGGCTCCTGGTGGAGTCCGATTTCCACCGGGAATGCCTCGGTGTCTCCAAATGTAGTCCTAACGTATATAATAGATCTACAGTACATATCACGAATCGCCTGGATATAAGCAGTTGGGATCCATCTCATTTCCAAGGTCTTCCAGATCGTATCGCGGGGTACACTATCATACGCCTTCTCAAGGTTAATGAACGCCATGTAAAGATCTCTATTTTTTCCCTATATTTCTCCATAAGCCGTCAAAGTAGATGAATCGCCTATATAGTAGACCTGCCTGGCATAAAGCCAAATTAGTTTTTCGAAACCCTTGTAACCTGTCTCAACCTAGCCTCTATCACTCTTTCCCATAGCTTCATGGTATGACTGAGTAGTTTAATACCTCTGTAGTTACCACAACATTGGGGATCTCCTTTATTCTTATAGATTGGTATCACCGTAGACTCTCTCCACTCCTCTGGCATCTTGGCAGTCTCTAAAATAATATTAAAGATGTTAGTCAACCACTTTATAGCTTATAATAGTTGAGGGACACCATATAGTCAGAGGATCATTTTGTAACTTTTAATAGTCAATGGACTTTACAAAAGTAATACCCTATAGTTGGGGGACCATTTATATATTTTAGCCTAGAATTAATTATAAAATGAGTCATTGGCATCACGTTCCAAACGTATAAAATTAAGGGAAAATTATTTCAATACCATTGAACTTTGCACGTTAACTCGTTTAAACCATTGAACTCTCATTTTTTTCAATTACAACACTAAATTTTAATTTTACATTCAATTATATCACACCGTTGTTAGATCAGTAACATGTCGATGATATGACTAATAGTTACTGGCGTGGTCTGCTACTCCAAAATGACATTGTTTTGATGTGGTTATTATGATGCCTAAAATGACGTTGTTTTAGACATTAAACTTTGGGGTTTATCAGTTTTATCACTGGGCTTTTAAACAATGTTCTTTTTTAACACTGCACTTTTTAGCTGTTGCTAATAGCCAAGCATCGCCCATCATCGATCATATTTCATAGCAAGATCGAATCAAAATGTTCGTATTTTACTTCTGTTTCTTCTCTTAAGATTGGTTTTCCACGAAATGAACTAAAAACCGAAGAAAACTCATTTAAAAGTTCATTATATTAATACTCCACTCTCTTTCAATGATAATCCAATGTGACTAGTTACTCCAATCTCTTTCAATGATAATCCAATGTGACTAGTTTTGAGGTATGTTGTTCATCTTTTCAATATAATATTTTTTACTATTCATATTTTCAACAAACACTACAAATTCTATATATCTAAGAAATTTTTTAAACATCTAAAATTGGTAGATTTTTTGTTTAATTTCATTGATTTTGAGTGGGTTTCATAGAAATATAATCATAAGTGAACAATGAGGAGTGAAATGCAAATATTTTTGCACCAATTTTTCCACGAAAGATAGTCGATGATGGGAGATGATTGGTTGCCAGAGGCGACATAAAAGTACAATGTCAAAATATAAACTATTTAAAAGTTTAGCAGCAAAATTGATACACTTTTAAAGTTTAGTTTTTAAAATGACGATGATTTAGATAATATAACAACAATAACAAAACAACGTCATTTGGTGTGGCATGCCACATCAACAACTGTTAACTATGACATCGTCCCGATAGTGACTTAAGAACATAATTACAAAATTAAATGTAAAACTAAAATTTAATTTTATAATTAACAAAATTGAAAGTTTAGTGGTACAAATGAGTCATCAAGAAAAACCTAATGATGTTTAACATAATTTTCTCTAACATTAATAATTCAACAACAAACGTGATTTTCGTAGTAATTTATTGTGAATCAGAAGAGAAATGTTGAGTCAATTTCTACCTTTATAATTGAGGTCCCTAATTTTTTAATCCCACTTTTTTAACTTTATAATCGAGGCCTTAAGTTTTTATAATCTCACTTTCTAACATTCTAATTGATGCCCCTAAGTTTTTGCATCTCAATTATACATTTATAATTGAGGCCACTATTTTTTAATCTCTATTTCTACCTTTATAATTAGGGCCTCTAATTTTTTACAATTTCATAAAATTCTCAATTTCTCATCCCTTTCTCCATCTCTATCGTTGTTGAGTTAATCGATCGAAGGAATCAGCCAAGAGGGGGTGAATTGGCAATAAAAATTTCGGTGGAAGCTTTTGTAGAAAATTGAAAATATTTGCACAACGATTTAGAGTGGTTCGAGTTTCTCAACCAAAGTCTACGTCCACTACCTTAGCTATCCACACTAAGAATTTTCCACAAATTCACTAATTTGTCTTTCTTTTGAGGACAAAGAGTAACTGTTGAGTTAATCGATCGACGGAATCGACCAAGAGGGGGTGAATTAGCAATTAAAAAATTGGTGGAAGCTTTTGCAGAAAATTGAAAAAAGTTACACAGCGATTTAGAGTGGTTCGACTTTCTCAACCAAAGTCTACGTCCACTACCTTAGCTATCCACACTAAGGATTTTCCAACAAATTCACTAATTTGTTCTTTCTTTTGAGGACAAAGAGTAACCTTACAACTCCCTCAAGCCCAATTCTTGAGCACACTCTTTTTCAAAGAGAAATACATAAATTTACAAACTTACAAGGAAAACCTCACAAGGTAGATTGTTTGCACAATTCTAAAACAAAGAAAGAACACTCAAGAATGAATACAATTGATTACACGTAGTGTTCTTGAAAGAAAAATGAATATTGAATGAAAAATAGGCTTGAAGTGCTCAAACAATGAGTTTGATGCCTTCTCTTTGATTCTCACTTGATTCTTGTTTCTTGTTGTTTCTTTTTTTTATCAATGGCTTCTAAGCTTGTTTAAATACTTCTTCAATTGATTATGAACATTGGGGATGATTAGTGGAGTTAATAGAGCCGTTTAAGTGTGAAAACAATTAATAAAACAGTTGGGAGCGTCAGTGCATCGATGCATACACAAGGTGCATCGGTGCATCAAGTGTAAATTTCAAATATTTTAACCTTTGGAACACTTAGTGCATCGGTGCATTAAGTGTGTATCGATGCATAATATGCATTCGATGTTTTGAATAAGCCTAAGTGCATCGATGCATGGTGTGTGCATTGATGCATAAAATGCATTCGATGTTTCATTAAAACCTGAGTGCATCGATGCATAGAAAGTGCATCGATGCATAAACTGTATTTGATGTTCAATTTATTCATTAGTGCATCGATGCATGGATTGGTGCATCGGTGCATTCCTTTGAAAAATTGATTTTAGGCTTGATTTTGGTTCAAAATACTCTGTGAAAATTATTTCAAAAATATATTAAGTATAAAACACAATTTTACACATTTAGTAAGGTTTGAAATTGATCTTGAAAGACTTGGAGTAATAATTTGATATTCGAGTAATAAAATTGAATATACTTAGAAAATCATTTCTAAAATCTTAAAATTCATTTATATTTAATTTGTTATATCGAAACATCAAAATGTTTTCAACAGTAACCTTACAAATCCCTCAAGAATTATACCCCAAATTCTTAAGAACACTCTCTCCCAAAGAGAACAATACAAATTTTGCAAACTTACAAGAAAATCCTCACAAGGAAAGATGTTTGCACAATTCTAGAATAAAGAAAGAACACTCAAGAATAATACAATTGAGTAGAACAAGTGTTCTTGAAAGTAAAATGAATATTGAATGAAAATTTGGCTTGAAATGCTCAAACTTGAGGTTTGATGCTTTCTCTTTGATTCTCTCTTGATTCTTGATAATTGTTGTTGATCAATGGCTTCTAAGCTTGTTTAAATACTCCTTGGATCAGTTCTGAACGTTGGGGATAATTAGAGAACTTAATAGAGCCGTTAGTGTGTAAAAACAATTAATAAAACAGCTTGGAGCGTGGGAGGGTATCGATATCTTCCATGTAAAATTCAAATATTTCGACCATTATGAGATGGGGGGTATCGATACCTACTGGGGGGTATCGGTACCCTTCGAGTAATCTGTTATTTCTCGGAGCCAAAACCATTCAGGGGGTATCGGTACCTCCTTGGGGGGGGTATCAGTACCCTTTGAGTAAACTGTAATTTTCAATTTAATATTTATTAACAAAATATTTTTGGTTCGATTAAGGTTTCGAAATACTTTGCAAAATTGTTTAAAAGATTAAAACACACTTTTACACTTGAGTAATGATTGAAATTGTTATTTGAAAAAACTTGGAGTAATATTTTGATATTCGAATATACTTAGAAAATCATTTGTAAAATCTTAAAATTCATTTAACTTAATTTGTTATATCGAAACATCAAAATGTTTTCAACAATCTCCCCATTTTTGATATAACAAAACTTTTGTGTAATTTTAAGATTTTTAAAGAAAATCATTTTTGAAAAACAAAAATTAAGTTTGAAAATTTTCTCCCCTTACTCTAACACTTCTCCCCCTTTTTGTTAAATCAAAAAGAAGACTCTAAAACGCTGTTTAAACAAGGTTTTGAAAAACTTAGCCAATTGATTTTTATAATATAGCTTAAGCTGCTAAGATCACAAGCAATAGAAATGTTAGCCATTAGTTTCATAATTCAATATTCATAAATGAATGTGAAATGGAAAAATGGGTGTCGTATATCTAAAAAGATGTAAATGATGCACAAAATGAAAATTTAAGACAAACCAATTTTATATAAATAAGTTCAAACATCCAAAAAAATTTAAACATCCACAAATTCAAACATCCATAAGCATCAAAATGTTTGTTCAAAGATGTATCTAATAAAGCTAAGCAAGAAACAAAGCCTAATCGTCCATTGGTGGATCATGAGGAGATAAATATGTCCAAATGTTGGCCACATCGTGTGAAAGTGAATCGATCCTCTCGTCCAAAGCATTGAATTGATTATTCATTACTTCACAGTTAGTTCGAGTCTCTTGTTGATGCTTAAATTGTTGAGCCCCCATAGCGGATAAGTGGGACTCTATAGATGTAAACCGAGAATCCATTGATGCATACCAGAAGTCAAATGTCTCCATAAAAGATCGAAAAATATGGAGGCATTTGATCCTCTTGTTGTGCTTGTTCCTCGTGCTACTTCGGCTCATCGTCGGGAACTTCGTCAATATCTTGCATCAATTGTTGAAGTTCAGGATCATCGTCCTCAGTTTGTGCCGGTGGAGCTCTTGAAGAACTAGCTCCCGAAGTTTGCTCACTGGTACGAACCTATTGGCCAGTTTCTTCATTTATCTTCCATCCCGATTTAGTTAAGGAAAAGAGGTTGATTTGATTTTTCAGAGGGATGGCGGCATCAAGGCCTACCCTAAGCTCGGTTTTGGCAAACAGATTACTTAGAATACAACCATAAACTAGAGATGTACAAACTTTCTTATTAGGAACGAGGTTTACGGTTTCAACAAGTTCAGAAAAAATAACCTGAGGAAGGCTTATTTTATTATTGTTTTGGAAACAATGTATCCACCAAAGATCTAAGGCCAGAAAAGAGAGACACGAGGAAGAATGGGCTACGCTGTTTTCTGCTGCTGGTTTTAGTGGTTACAAAATCATTCCTATTATAGGTTTGAGATCCCTTATTGAGGTTTATCCTTGATAATAAAGTTATAGCTCTCCGTCTAAATAAAACTGGATAAACAGTCAGCCACATGGGAACTCAATTTGATTCCATCAACAAAATCTGTCATCGAGGTTTATCTTTAATAAAACGTTGTTTTACTTTGATATTATTGGTGTCATTACCTTTTTTTGAAATTGGAATCCAATGTTTATTTATTTGAGATTACCTGTGTTAATTGTAAACCTATAGCAATGATCAGGGGTTATTTATGGATTCTACCGTGCTCGACGAGCAGCGATAAGCATCACTAACGAAAACTATACAAAACAACTCAGAAACGTGGGTCTCGTTAAAAAACCTCTCTAAACCTAAATAGAGGAAAAAGAGTGCACGTGAATATTTCGAAAAATACCCTATATTAGGGCTGAGCAACGAAACCGAGAAAATCGAAAAACCGACACGAACCGAGTAAAACGGTTCGGTTCGATTCGGTTCTGTTTGGTATTATACGGTTTGGTTTTCGGTTCGGTTTAAAGTCTCAATTCTTTTGATTCGGTTCGTTTCGGGTTTTTCATATGGAACCCATTTGTTCCATATTGAACCGAATATGCAATTTTTTTTTTTAAAAAAATTATAGTTTCAAGTGATTTTTTCATTGAAAAACCGATAAACCGAACCAAACCGAAAAACCCGAACCGTTAAAAAACCGAACTGAAAAAATCGGTTTCGATTTTTTTGATTTTTTAACCATTCGGTTTCAGTTTAAATTTTAAAAAAACCGTTTATTTCAGTTCGGTTCAATTTTTGATAAAAAAAACGAACCGAACCAAACCAAATACACCCCTACCCTATATAAGTGCTAGCACAAATTATGCCATGAATACCAACGCTACTTACACAGAACCATTCTCCACCTAAAGCACACTTTGTAACCATTCAACCTTTGCACAACCACTTTATACGCTCTAGCAACTTTAACAAGATTATTAAAACTTCAAGCACATGAATATCTTCCCAAGTCAATATTTACCCAAATATTAATTGAACTTTGGAGTTCTTTAATTTTGAAAATGTAGGCTTAAACAGAATTCTTTTATGTACTGGATGGTAACATCCACGCTTTAAAGTCACCACTCGTGTTTATGTAATTCTTTTTTTATCGTTTTCTGCGTCCAGTTGGCTATGAATTTTGTGAGATTCATCTTATGGCGATTAGCGGATGGTTGAATAGTTAGTGACTTATTAGTTCACGTTTATATTTTTGTAAACATTATGATTACATGTGTTTTGAATTTTCCATGTGTGCATGTTTGATATTCTAATTATTCTCTCTCTCCACCCTTTGATCTCATTGAGCTTTATATTTCATCTTTCTATTATTTTCCTTTCAGATACTTCGTAACGTTACGATCTAGATCGACACTCAAAGAATAAAAATCAAAGTTAAATTATGATATTGTGAATAAAGCAAATTGAGTTGAATAGACGTCTCATTGAGTTGAAAAGTATTACGATTAGGTAAAATAGAAACATTTATGCACCAGAATATCACGGTTCTAAAGGAAATATGTTGCGACTTTTAATGTCAACTTGTGTATTAACAGAATAGATTGCGCCCATAGTATCATGACCCCAAAGAAAACATGTTGCAATCTGAAATATTAACATTTTAAAAAATAAAAGCGATTGCGCCTAAAGTATTATGAGTGTTTTAGCTCAAGGAGCCTTGGCGTTCCCCACTACAATCAAATAGATTAAGAGCACAAAGTATTACGATTAAGCAAAATAGAAATGGTTGCACCCCAGAATATTATGGTTCTCAAGGAAATAGGTTAAAATTATATATATTTATCTAACAATGAACCAAACCAAATGTATGATCTGCTTGAATGGCTTAGTACTCCTAGATGTTCATTATAATTTAGGTACAATTCCCTTCATAGCCATTTTATGAAAGTTTTATGAAAGTTTTAGCTGAAGGAACCTTGACGTTCCACACGACAATCAAATAGATTAAGAGCACAAAATATTATGATTAGGCAAAATAGAAACGGTTGCTTCCTAGAATATCATGGTTCTCAAGGAAATAGGTTGCGACTTATAATGTCAACTTGTGTATTAATAGATAGATTGCACCCAAAGTGTCATGGCCCCAAAGAAAGCAAGTTGTAATATGGACTATTAACATTTTAAAAAATAAAAGCGATTGTGCCTAAAGTATTTTGAAAGTTTTAGTCGATGGAGCCTTGGCGTTCCACATGGCAATTAAATAGGTTAAGAACACAAAGTATTACGATTAAGCAAAACAGAAACGATTGCGCCCCATAATATCATGGTTGCGACTTGTAATGTCAACTTGTGTACTAATAGAATAGATTGCACCCAATTTCATGTCCCCCAAAGAAAGCACGTTGCAATATGAAATATTATCATTTTAAAAAATAAAAGCGATTGAACGTAAAGTATTATGCAAGTTTTAGTCGATGGAGCCTTGGCGTTCTGCACGACAAACAAATAGGTTAAGAGCACAAAGTATTACGATTAGGCAAAATAGAAACGGTTACGCCCCAAAATATCACGGTTCTAAAGGAAATATGTTGCGACTTGTAATGTCAACTTGTGTATTAATAGAATAGATTGCGCCCAGAGTGTCATTGCCCCCAGAGAAAGCACGTTGCAATCTAGAATATTATCATTTTAAAAAATAAAAGCGATTGAATGTAAAGTATTATGAAAGTTTTAGTTGATGGAGCCTTGGCGTTCTGCACAACAAACAAATAGGTTAAGAGCACAAAGTATTACGATTAGGAAAAATAGAAACGGTTACGCCCCAAAATATCACAGTTCTAAAGGGAATAGGTTATGACTTGTAATGTCAACTTGTGTATTATTAGAATAGATTGCTCCCAGAGTGTCATGGCCCCTAAGGTAAGCACGTTGCAATATGTAATATTATCATTTTTAAAAATAAAAGCAATTGCAATTAAAGAATTATGAAAGTTGTAGTCGATGAAGCCTTGGCGTTCCCCACAAAAATCAAATAGGTTAATAGCACAAAATATTACGATAGGCAAAATAGAAACTATTGTGCCCTAGAATATCACGGTTCTAAAGGAAATAGGTTGCAACTCGTAATGTCAACTTGTGTATTAATTGATAGATTGCGCTCAGAGTATCATGGGCCCCAAAGAAAGTGCACTGCAATATGGAATATTATCATTTTAAAAATTAAAAGTGATTGCATCTAAAGTATTATGAAAGTTTTATCTGATGGAGCCTTGGCGTTCCCCACGACAATCAAATAGGTTAAGAACACAAAGTATTACGATTAGGTAAAACAGAAATGGTTGCGCCCCAGAATATCACGGTTCTAAAGAAAATAGGTTACGACTTGTAATGTCAACTTGTGTATTAACAGAATAGATTGCGCCCAAAGTGTCATGGCCCACAAAGAAACACGTTGCAATCTAGAATATTATCATTTTAAAAAATAAAAGCAATTACGTGTAAAGTATTATGAAAGTTTTCGTTGATGGACCCTTGGCATTCCACACAACAAACAAATAGGTTAAGAGCACAAAGTATTATGATTAGGCAAAATAGAAACGGTTATGCCCCATAATATCACGATCCTAAAAAAATAGGTTTTGATTTGTAATGTCAACCTATGTATTATTAGAATAGGTTGCTCCAAGAGTGTCATGGCCTCTCAGGAAAGCTCATTGCAATATGAAATATTATAATTTTAAAAAATAAAAGCAATTGCAATTAAAGTATTATGAAAGTTTTAGCCGATGGAGCCTTGGCATTCCCCATGACAATCAAATAGGTTAAGAGCACAAATTATTACGATTAGGAAAAATAGAAACGGTTGCACCCCAAAATGTCATGGTTCTAAAGGAAATAAGTTGCGAATTGAACTGTCAACTTGTGTATTAATAGATAGATTGTGCCCAGAGTGTCATGGCCCCAAAGAAATCGCATTGCAATATGGAATATTATCATTTTAAAAATAAAAGTGATTGCACTAAAAGTATTATGAAAGTTATAGCCGATGGAGCCTTGGTGTTCCCCACGACAATCAAATAGGTTAAGAACACAAAGTATTACGATTAGGTAAAACAGAAACGGTTGCGCCCCAGAATATCACGGTTCTAAAGGAAATAGGTTGCGACTTGTAATGTCAACTTATGTATTAATAGAATAGATTGCGTCCAGAGTGTCATGGCCCCCAAAGAAACCACGTTACAATATGGAATATTATCATTTTAAAAAATAAAAGCTATTGTATGTAAAGTATTATGAAAGTTTTAGCAGTCAGAGCCTGGTGTTTCGTACGACAATCAAATAGTTTAAGAGATAAAAGTATTACGATTAGACAAAATAGAAGCGATTGTGCTCCAGAATATCAGGGATCTAAGGAAGTAGGTTGTGACTTGTAATGTCAACTTGTGTATTATTATAATTAATTGCTCCCAGAGTGTCATGGACTTTAAAGAAAGCATGTTGCAATATGGAATATTATCATTTTAAAAAATAAAAGCGATTGCAATTAAAGTATTATGAAAGTTTTAGCCGATGGAGCCTTGGTGTTCCCCACGACAATCAAATAGGTTAAGGGCACAAAGTATTACGATTAGGCAAGAAATTGTTGCACTTCAGAACATAACGGTTCTAAAGGAAATAGGTTGCGACTTGTAATGTCAACTTGTGTATTAATAGATAGATTGCTCCCAAAGTGTCATGCCCCCCCAAAGAAAGCGCATTGCAATCTGGAATATTATCATTTTAAAAAATAAAAGTGATTGCGCCTAAAGTATTATGAAAGTTTTAGTCGATGGAGACTTGGCGTTTCGTAGGACAATAAAATAAGTTAAGAGCACAAAGTATTATGATTATTTAAACTAGAAACGGTTACGCCGCAGAATATCACGGTTTTAAAGGAAATAGGTTACGACTTGTAATGTCAACTTGTGTATTAACAGAATAGATTGCACCCATAGTGTCATGGCCCCCAAAGAAAGCATGTTGCAATCTAGTATATTATCATTTTAAAAAATAAAAGCTATTGTACGTGAAGTATTATGAAAGTTTTCACCGGTGGAGCCTTGGCATTCCCTACGAAAATCAAATAGGTTAAGAGCACAAATATTACGATTAGGCAAAATAGAAACGGTTGCGCCCCAAAATATCACGTTTCTAAAGGAAATAGGTTGCGACTTGTAATTTCTACTTGTGTATTAACATAATCGATTTCACCTAGAGTGTCATTGCCCCAAAGAAAGCATGTTACAATCTGAAATATTTACATTTTAAAAAATAAAAATGATTGCATCTAAAGTATTATGAAAGTTTTAGCTGATGGAGCCTTGGTGTTCCCTATGATAATCAAATAGATTAAGAGCACAAAGCATTACGATTAGGCAAAATAAAAACGATTGCGCCCCAAAATATAACAGTTCTCAATGAAATAGGTTGCGACTTGTAATTTCAACTTGTGTATTAATAGAATAGATTGCGCTCAGAATGTCATGGCCCCCAAAGAAAGCACATTGCAATCTGGAATATTATCATTTTAAAAAATAAAAGCGATTGCACGTAAAGTATTATGAAAGTTTTAGTTGATGGAGCCTTGGCGTTCCACACGACAATCAAATAGGTTAAGAGCACAAAATATTACGATTAGGCAAAATAGACACGGTTGTGCCCCATAATATCACGGTTCTAAAGGAAATAGGTTGAGACTTGTAATGTCAACTTGTGTATTAATAGAATAGATTGCACCCAAAGTGTCATGGCCCCCAAAGAAAGAATGTTGCAATCTATAATATTATCATTTTAAAATAGAAAAGAGATTGCGTGTAAAGTATTATGAAAGTTTTAACCGATGGAGCCTTGGCGTTTCATACGATAATCAAATAGGTTAAGAGCAAAAAGTATTACAATTAAACAAAATAGAAGCGGTTGCACTCCAGAATATCACAGTTCTAAAGAAAATAGGTTGTGACTTGTATTGTCAACTTGTGTATTAATAGAATAGATTGAACCAAGAGTTTCATGGCCCCTAAGGAAAGCAACTTGCAATTTAGAATACTATCATTTTAAAATATAAAAGCAATTGTGCTTAAAGTTTTATGAAAGTTTTAGCCGATAGAGCCTTGGCGTTCCCCACAACAATCAAATAGGTTAAGAGCACAAAGTATTACGATTAGGCAAAATAGAAACTGTTGCGCCCCAGAATATCACAGTTCTAAAGGAAATAGGTTTCGACTTGTAATGTCAACTTGTGTATTAATAGAATAGATTGTGCCCAAAGTGTCATGGCCCCTAAAGAAAGCACGTTGCAATCTAGAATATTTATCATTTTAAAAAATAAAATCGATTGCATGTAAAATATTATGAAAGTTTTAGCCATCGGAGCCTTGGTGTTCCGTACGACAATCAAATAGTTTAAGAGCACAAAGTAATACAATTAGACAAATAGAAGCAGTTGCGCTCCAGGATATCACGATTCTAAAGGAAATAAGTTGTGACTTGTTCTCTTTAAAAAGTGTCCTCCGAAATCGCATACAAATCCCCGATGAGGTGGAGGCTAGAGTATGGAGAAGAATTACGGATTTTATGGGACTATATGGGTTCAGATGCTATTGTGGCTATTATATAATAACCGGTTATTGACAAATATCGAAAGAGTGCGTTACCACTTATCGGACAACGCTTCTTACTCCTCTTACGGGCATTTATGCGGGCATGGAAATAACTCCACCCAAGTTAGTCAAGACACCCCATAAACGTTGAGCATCCTCAGCAAGGAACGCATAGGGGCTTCGAAACAACTCCGCCCAAATTAATCAAGACACCCTAAAAGCATTGAGAATCCTCCTCAAGGAACGCATAAGGTCTTGAAGGCAACTCTGTCTACCTTAATTACTCTAAATTAAAACATCCCAATAAAAAATGTTGTGCATCATCCCCAAAGAATACATATGTTCCTGAAGATAACTTTGCCACATTTAGTTAAAAATTGAAAAATATTTTCCAAAGGCACTGCCCTTAATAAGGAAATACACAAAGTTTGGAGGAGCCTATGAGATAACTCCGTAAATTTTAGAACATTTCCTCAAATTTTACAAAGAGACAACTTTCCCAAACAAAGAGTAAAGAAACCTTCATATAGAATATATACCATAGACAGGAAAGATCTAAGGCTTATTTTATTATTGTTTTGGAAACAATGTATCCACCAAAGATCTAAGGCCGGAAAAGAGAGACACGAGGAAGAATGGGCTACGCTGTTTTCTGCTGCTGGTTTTAGTGGTTACAAAATCATTCCTATTATAGGTTTGAGATCCCTTATTGAGGTTTATCCTTGATAATAAAGTTATAGCTCTCCGTCTAAATAAAACTGGATAAACAGTCAGCCACATGGGAACTCAATTTGATTCCATCAACAAAATCTGTCATCGAGGTTTATCTTTAATAAAACGTTGTTTTACTTTGATATTATTGGTGTCGTTACCTTTTTTTGAAATTGGAATCCAATGTTTATTTATTTGAGATTACATGTGTTAATTGTAAACATTACGATTACATGTGTTTTGAATTTTCCATGTGTGCATGTTTGATATTCTAATTATTCTCTTTCTCTCCACCCTTTGATCTCATTGAGCTTTATATTTCATCTTTCTACTATTTTCTTTTTAGATACTTCGCAACGTTACGATCTAGATAGACACTCAAAGAATAAAAATCAAAATTAAATTATGATATTGTGAATAAAGCAAATTGAGTTGAAAAGATGACTCACTGAGTTGAAATTATTACGATTATGCAAAATAGAAATGGTTGCACATCAGAATATCACGGTTCTAAAGGAAATATGTCAAATTATTACGATTATGCAAAATATGTTGCGACTTGTAATGTTGCAATCTAAAATATTAACATTTTAAAAAATAAAAACGATTGCGCCTAAAGTATTATGAAAGTATTATGAAAGTTTTAGCTGAAGGAGCCTTGGCTTTCCCCACTACAGTCAACTAGATTAAGAGCACAAAGTATTACTGTCGCGACCGTCTTTCGGTTGGGCCCGATATTGGGTTTTGACTTAGGAAAAATGATTTGGGGTTAGAGTCACCACCGATCACTTTAAAAACATTTAGGTGGATCGGACACCATCTTACTTGATCTACGTTTTACCAGAAACGTGTCGGGTTCGAGAGTCGGTTACAGTCAAGGAAGGATTAGCACCCTTAAACTGCCCTTTCGGTACCAATTAATTCATCGGTTGTCTTAATCGTGAAAATCAAAATATAAATTGAAATTTAAAAATTCAATTCGAATAAATACTTAAAAAATAAGAGGAATAATAATAATAGACAAAAAAATAAAATAAAATAAAGCAAAAACTAATATATACATATAAAAAAGTAAAAAAAAAGTGAAAATATATATGAATATCGTTACATAAAAAAAATAAAGATCAAGAAAACTAAAGAAAATATATATATATATATATATATATAAAATAATAATGATAATAAAATAAAACCCAAAAAAATAAAAAGGGAATATAAATAATAAATATATATATATATATATATGAACCGATGTTAATAAATATGGTAACCGCTTTCACGAACGCATGGAGATATAATAAACTACATCAGGCATGACAAAAGTGTACTTAAGGGAATCATGCGGGTCGTTCTGCGGTGCGGCGCCTAAAAAACGGTTAATATACGGCGTGACCGGTTAAACAAGTGACCGGTTAAAATTTAGACCGGTTATGTTATATTATTTAACCGGAAATATTATAAAGTACAATAACATACTAGGTAGCGCTTATATAATGTAATAGGTAGCGCTTATATTTACCTATTTTATAAGTAAACCGGTATATTTATACCGATAGCATTGCAAATTTACCTATTACATTATATTATATTGAAAGTGTCCATACTTTTTATAAAAAGGATCGATACTTTAACAGTGTTTCATGTTTTCCACCTACAATATTGATTTAATAATTTCATTTGCACAAAAAATTATTTGATTGTTTTGATATTTTATAAAATATTATTTAGAATTTTTAATTTAATAATAATATATACCGTAACGTAAAAAATAAATCATTAGACGCCTATAATTACTAAATTAATATCTTAAAACTCACTCAAAAGATAACCTTAAATTAATGTTTTCCACAGTGAAAAAAGTATGGACACTTTTATAAAAAGGATAGACACTTTACAATATAACCACTACCTATTGCTTGGCATCATATGAGATTTGGATTTTGATTTCCTTTTGCTTGGCACCATATGAGCTTTGGATTTTGATGAGCATCGGAAGTATTTCAGACTTATGATTTGGGTGGTACTCAACTTATGATTTTAGTTGCTATTTGTTACATTTCTTGTATACCACCCAGATCATACGCCCGAAACGTTTCTGACGCTTTAAAGTTGACCAAAAAATAAAATGGTCGGGATTTCCCTCGCGTTTATACGTTGGAAAAAAAACAATGGAAATTAGGAATAATCAATGATAACATGCATATTGGCTTGGGCTAATATTTATAGTGGAGCCGAAATATATATTGAAATTCAAACTCAAATTGAAATTTAAATTCAAACTCCAATTACATATGAAATGAATTTGAAATGCAGTGTTAAATTGAACATGAAAATTGCATAATTGATTCATACTGTTCAAGTAACATGCTTTATGAACCATCAAGCTAAAAGACAATATTGATTGAGTTCAAAGCTGAGTTGTGAGTTGATGGAGTTGTCACACTTGTCACATGGTTGGAATAAAGTACTCACATGCGAGATAGATACCTATTACATTATATAAACGATACCTATTACATTATATAAGGGCTACCTATTACAATAGAAATATACCGACAAGGTACAATAGAACTCGGGCCTTCAGCTCATCCCCCAAGTAATATCCACTTTTGATATCCTCTTCAACTTCAGTATATGTCACCTTATGATTCAAACCATATTTGGAGGCAAGTGCTTTCCAGTTCTTACTCCTACAGACTTCTATAACACTTTTGCCTTTGTTTTGTACCCCCAATACGGCTGCAGCAGTCGATACCCCCAGAGGGAATGAATAATCACCATACTTAGCCATACATTGACTGACGTCAAATTGTGCCATCAAGGATCGACACAATTCCCTCCGAATAGGTCGATCCCTTACTCCGATCAACGATCCAAAACCTATTTCTCCCAGCACATTCAACTGACCCTTCTCCTTAAGGTGTTTAATTAATAAATTCACCCTTTTAATGCTGCATCTTGTCGACACTTCCTACATTTTTTAACAATATATAATGTTATAGTTCTTATATATTTTGTATCAACGTATTTACAAGTTTAATGAATACCTTATTTTCATGTGCTTTCCTCCGTTCTTTGTATTCTTTACTATCATTCCTTGACTGTGTGATGTAAGGTTCCTTTTCAGCATCACTCATTGAATTCCATTTGGACCTCACATCTTTTTTCACCTAATATTAAACATAAACGTTTCTTAATCAATACATTAACACTAAATACTAATACTACTCAATGTCAATTTCATTTTACATACCGAACCGCTCTGTGTGCCATCTCCCTTCATCCTTTTGCATTCGGCCATACTGTTAACATTTAAAATTTGTAATCAATTTAAAGTTTATCGATACTTTAATCCAATTACCATTTCAACAATAATAACAAAAAGACATTGATACTTACTAGAAGTACATATATCCACCCTTTGGTTGCTTTCGAGTCTCGGCCTCAATTTCAAAGTCATCTGCTCCACCAACAATTTTCCAACCCATTGACTCCATTTTCCTTCATATATCAGTTTACGCAAATCAAATTATTTTGTTACATACACTTTTCAATATACAAATATAGATAACTACTCTTGTGGTAAAACGGTTTTCTTCAAAAGAATTTGAATGGCCACACCAAAATGTGTCGGCACATTTATACAACCTATAATATCATTTTCTACCTATAATATTTAATAAAAGTATCGACATTTATATTTTTCCTTGAATATCTATTTCTACCTGCAATCGGTCCCAAATGCTTCCTTACTCCAAAACCCTAAACAACACATAAAAAACCCTATCGCGATTACTGTAATAATAAAAAATTAGGGTTTCGACAACATACTTTTCGATTCGACTGCAGCAACAAACAAACAAACTTCGCTTTAGAAACGCCTTCTGAAATGCAGCAACAATTACTCTTCGATTTCAAAAACTCGTCCGTTCTATCTATTTTCAGAGGATATTTAGCTTATATTTTCGGATATGTTATTTATATTTAATCGATACAAATACAAAAGTGTCGATACTTTTATGTCAGGTGTCGATACTTTCGAAAGGATAATTACCTATTTCTTTGAAAGTGTCGATAATTTATTACACGTACTTACGAAAGTATCGACACTTTCAATATATCCGGTATCATTTTACCGTTTTTATCATTTTGATACCGGTTTTATCATATTTTTACCTGTTATATCGTTGTGGATCGATATTTTTTTTTAAAGTATCGACACATTATAGGCGCTATAATTGCTTCTCTTTTAAATTCACAAAGTGTCGATCCTTATATAACGTATCGACACTTTTAAATTTACCGGTTTTATCATTTTGTTACCGGTTTTATCATATTTTTACCTGGTATATCGTTTTGGATCGATATATTTTTTAAAAGTATCGACACTTTTTAGGATTTAAAACTGCTTTTAAAGTTATGTAATTTATGTTTCAATTTATTTAATAGTGTTTCATGTTTTCCACCTACAATATTAATTTAATAATTTCATTTACACAAAAAATTATTTGATTGTTTTGATATTTTATAAAATATTATTTAGATTTTAAATTTAACAATATTAACTAAAGATAATAATAAATATATTTTCACAGTGAAATAAGTATGGACACTTTTTATAAAAAGGATAGATAATTTACAATATAACAAGTAAAAATATGACAAAACCAGATTCATTATGACAAAACCGGTAAAATTTACTTGATATGTTAAACGTATGGACACTTTTATAAAAAGGATAGATACTTACCGATAACCAAAGTTTACTGGTTACCAAATTTTTTAATAGTTTTTCATATTTTCTACCTAAAACATTATTAGTTGTCAACATAATAGGTACCGCTAAACCGAATTTATTAAATACATTTTAATGTATCCGGTAATGCTGTATATTAGCCGTATATTAACCCGCCTTTCCTGAGACATCCCCGAATCATGCAACTTTACTGGAGAAGAGAAAGCTATTAAAAATATCAAGAAAAATGATATGCTTATATACATTCCGTGTACCACCTATAAAATAAAAAAAGATACAAGTTTAAACAAGCCATGTACCTAACCAATCACTTCCTTTAACTGTGTCATACATGTGCCACCTTAAGCTGCAACAGTATGCGAACGAGTGGGGAAAAGCTTAGTTATGCAAGCAGTATTAAATCCATGCTCTGAAAGACCGATGGCTGCTCTTAGCCTCGCACCACCACCACCAACCACCACGGCATCATAGGTATGATCCACAATTGTATAAGGGGATTTTCCAGCATCAGTGGATAATAATCTGGAAATGTGAGATATAAGAGAATCACTGGCAACTGATCTCTTCAAGTGTGGAACTCGAAGGCTACAAGAAACACAACACCACATCTCTGCTCACTTTATCAAATTTTTGCTCGTTAGGTTTCGCCTTTTCCTCCCTCGGATTTTCCAAATCGTTGCCCCTTCCTCTAATTTTGGTTCCACGTTTTTCTCTCTGTGATTTCCTCTTGATGTTTCAGTCTATTTATAGTCTAAAGAAACCTATTTTTAGCTCAGATTTAGAGTCCTACTTGGACTCAAAATGATTCGGTTTTAGTGTTTTAATATGACTCAAATACGTTAGTTTATTTTCTGAATCTCACTAAATTGGGGTTGTTGAGTGTGGATCCTACAAAAATAATAAAATAAATAATAATAATAATAATAATAATAATAATAAACAAATAAATAATATAATATAATATAATAAAATGTTTTTGTAGACTCGGACAAAAAAGGGTGTCTACAGCTGCCCCTCTTTGCACATTTTTATGTTAACAAGAATAAGGAAAAGATGAAAAAGACAACCAGTTTTTGTCTGGTTCTCTTTATTTGAGACTTCATAGTGTTTGTTGTGACACTAAGTCTATCCATTGGGCACGATATCATTCTTCGTGAAGTTAAAATCGTGGGTGAATCGGAAAATGACTCTTTGTTTCCAATCTTGGTCGACATTGGTCTTCTTCTCGACTTAAAGACCTGGGTGTAAAAATTTGACCGGAAAGTAGTTCCTTACTGATGCAATGAGGTAGATACGCCCTCGAGCTGAATGAAATAGAACTTGAAGGTCTTTGGCAGATAACTCTTCTTGCATTGAGCTATGCTGGAAATGATGGTGCCTTTGAGCTGAGTGGAGTCGAACTCGAAGGTCTTTGTTGACAGATAAACCTTCTAGCCTTGAGTAATGCTTTAAATGATGTGCCTTGGAGCTAAGCATAGTTGAACTTGAAGGTCTTTTGTTGGCAAACAACCCTTCTTTCCTTGAGCTATGTTGCAAATGATGTGCCTTGGAGCTGAGCGTAGTCGAACTCGAAGGTCTTTTGCTAGAAAATAGAACTTCTTACCTTGAGCTATATTGCAAATGAACATGATATCCTTCATCGTGAAGTTAAAATCGTGGATGGCATTGCTGCTTGTGGGCACGATATCCTTCGTCGTGAAGTTGAAATTGTGGAGGGACCCTTCGTTGTGAAGTTGAGCCTTAAATTGGATATCCTTCTTCGTGAAGTTGAAATCCAGTCTAAAGATGAATGTTACTGGTGAGGACGATTCCCTTCGTCGTGAAGTTGAAACAGTGAATGGCCCATTCGTTGTGAAGTTGAGCCTTGAATTGGATATCCTTCGTTGTGAAGTTGAAATCCAATCTAAAGATGAATGTTGCTTCGAGTCCAATATCCTTCGCCGTGAAGTTGAAACTGGCTCTGAATGAAACTGGGAAGCCCCTTCACCGTGAAGTTGAGCTTTGAATTGGATATCCTTCATCGTGAAGTTGAAATCCAATCTAGAGTTGGCACGATATCCTTCGTCGTGAAGTTGAGATCGTGGATGGCCCCTTCGTTGTGAAGTTGAGCCTTGACTTTAATATCCTTCGTAGTAAAGTTGAAATCCAAGCTTTTGTTATTTCGAGTCCAATATCCTTCACCGTGAAGTTGAAATTGGCTCTGAATGAAACTGGGAAGCCCCTTCGCCGTGAAGTTGGGTTTTGAATTGGATATCATTCGTCATGAAGTTGAAATCCAATCTTATGTAGATGGGCACGATATCCTTTGTCGTGAAGTTGAAATCATGGATTTGTGGGCACGATATCCTCCGTCGTGGAGTTGAAATCGTGGATGGCCCCTTCTTCGTGAATTTAAGCCTTGAATTGGATATCTTTCGTCGTGAAGTTGAAATCTAATCTTGAGAAAGTTGGTTTTGAGTTGGATATCCTCCGTCGTGGAATTGAAATCCAATTTCAAACAAATTGTGTCACTTCAAGTTCAATATCTTTCGTTGTGAAGTTGAAATTGACTCTGAACGAGACTCAGAAAATTGTTTTATCGTCAGCCATCAACTTTTGAATGTGTTTTTGAATCGAGTATATTTCTTCTTGAAGTTTAAACTTGACTCAAAACTCTGCAAAAAAATATGTATGCTAAAAATGATAAATGCGATGCTCTTAAGTTGTCTAAGATGCATGCAACATGAATTAGTTACGTTTTATCTCTTGAATGGGGCCTCATTTTTGTTTGCTGGTATTGTCCTTGGAATCGACCATGCCCCATTTTCTCCTCAGGTTATTGGTAATTCACAAGTTCTATATGATCTCTCGGACTGATTGTCTTGTGAAATGCTTGAGATTTGGCATTGTTTGTTCTTTCTTCAATAGAGGCAAAATGAGCCTTAGCACATTCCAGGACCTTTCACGTTTGAGACTGTCCTATTTAAAAATGTTTTTCTCATTTCTCTTATTTCAGGAGGGAAGAAAAAAGACATAAAAATGCAAGAATACTGTAAAACATTGCCGCTTAATTCAGGCTCGCAATCGAATCGAATCAAATTATAAACATGAGTTCAAAGAATATCAAAGGAATCAATGGCTTTTTTAATGCTTTCAGAGTTATAGCTCTTTCACAAATATTCAAGTGGATGAGTTAGCTTTAGGTTGACCTAAGGTTTCAGCCATAAAAAATGTCATTTTCCGGTTATTGCAACATGTTTTTTCTTTGGCTTGGCATTTTAATTGGATACGGACAAAATGACGCAACTAGCATGATCAATTACTAGACCTTCTATTTCGGTTCTCTAAAACCTTTCATTTGTTCGAGCTTCATAGGCTCCTCTAACAATGACAGTGTAGAAATATCGGTCTAAAACTGAAATTCCTGAGTGCTCGTGTGAAGTTGACTATAACAGGTGTTCCTTAACCCCCTTAGCCCATCATTATCAAAAATTTCTTGCTTAGATAAATTTGATTTAATTTTTCATTATCTGGCTAGCTGAATCCATAAAGCCGGGGCGTTTAACCAATTGCTTTAGAGGGATAACTTAACATTATAATCACTTTTATCAAGTTAACTGAAGGGTTCATCTCATCACAAAGTCTTCGGCCAGACAATAGCAGTGGAGCAAACACCGAATTACCAAGTGTTCGAGCAATGTCATGGTTTGAATGTAATCTATTCATAAGGCCAGGGCTTTCAAGTTTCCTCTATAACCAATTGCCTTAGTGGAATAGCTCATCTTTACGGATTTACACTCTTAAGATTGTCAAGAAGAACCTGTTATAGTCTAGGTGTTTCTTAAAGTCAAGGAATCTCATTTTTAGAGTTTAATTTCCAAACAACTGGCCTAAACTAGATTTGATTACTTGACTATTCCATCTATGAAGATCATTATCGTCACCAAACGTCTTAAACAAAAAGTATAATAATGTCATATGTAAAATATATCCCATGTTGTCCGCACCTATGCACATCTAAATACCAAGCCTTTTTTTATTCCTTTGTGAGAGAAGAAGGCTATATTGATTATTTTTAGGAGAATGGTACGATGTTTGAGCGTATTTTCTTGGGTAAGGTTTTTTTTACCACTTTTAAATCATGTTACTTTTTCAAAGATCTGTAACTCTAAATCATTTATAGAGTTTTTTAATTCAGTTGATATTCAAAGAATTGAAAGTTGTAAATTTGATTCAATGCTCAGTATAAATTCATTGAAACATCCTCATAAAAAGAAATATGTCAAAGTTCAAAAGCAAGTTACAAAAAGAAACATGAGAAAGTTAAAAAAATAAGTCCAAACAGGATTCTGCAAAATAGAATAAATCCTCATTAGGATGCCTTGTTATTTCCGAAATGTCGAGGATTAGGGCCTTCATATGTACTTGCCCCCATCTTTCAATTATTTCATTTACCGAGGCTCCTTTTGATGTACTCTCAGATGAACAGATTTCTGTTTCAGAAGTGTCCTTGTTTTCATCGTAGAATTCCCGCTCTTTTCTATTTGAATGAGTGTTATGTGGATGAGGTGTGTCCAACCCTTGAATGAAATAAAAAAAATGTGATATATGCAAGAATGCATGATGCATGAAATGTTCGAGGCATTGATCCAAAAATGTGTCTGTTGTTATAAATAATCCTTATTGGGGACAAAAGTGTTACGTCTTAGGAGACAATTTTTTTGTAAAGGTATAGAACCCGAACAGCTTCTGACAGGTTGATTCGTCTTCCGCCTTTTTTTCTGTCACTGGTTGAATGCCCTGTAGAACCGTTCCGGCTTCTCTGGCTAAACTGTGCAAGTGACGAGCTGCTTGCTCCTAAAAGTCTCGAATGAAAGCATCTCCGTCTTTCACTCTCTGCTGAGCCTGTTCCTTAAAGTCTCAAAATGCTTCGGTTTTAGTGTTTCAATATGACTCAAATACATTGGTTTATTTTCTGAATCTCACTAAATTGGGGTTATTGAGTGTGGGTCCTATAAAAATAATAAAATAAATAATAATAATAATAATAATAAATAAATGAATAAAATGTTTTGTAGACCCGGACAAAAATGAGTGTCTACAGCTGCCCTTCTTTGCATATTTTTATGTTAACAAGAATAGGGCAAAGATGTAAAAGACAACCAGTTTTTGTCTGGTTCTGTAACCCCCTAGACCCGGCATATGCGCTTCGACTAAGTCTAGTGGATCACAAAGACATTTTCCAAAACCGTTATCCAATCAATGTAAAATCACATTATTCATGACATGAAATTATAATAAATTATACTATTAAAACTCAACTCTTAAATATAAAACCAATCAGTAATAAATTAATTTAAAACATATCTTAAAAATCAAAACCATGATAAACCGAATAGTAATAGCAAAAGAATCATCATTATAAAATCCAATACTTTAAAATAGGTCCATGTCACCAGAATAAAGTCAACTTGCAAAATAAAAACATTACAATCTGATTTACTTCAAGAAATATGTTGATCCTCTAAGTGCTCGAACCGAGGTATCTAACCAACAGTATATGAAAGGGGAAAACATTTTCGAAAGGTGAGCTAGGCTCAGTGTGTCCCAACATTTCCATAAAATCACAATAGGTACAAATCATAGTCTAGTAAATCTCACAAATTCGTAAAAGAGTTTAACTTTTGAAAATCATAGTTTAAACCCTTTTCTGGTACACCATTAGTAGTTCCCAAAATTATTTTCCATATAGCTTACTTTATGCACATAGCAAAAAAGAAAGCCAACTTAAGGATAGGCTATGAAGCTTGTATCCTTAAGCCCAAGTCAATAAGTCCATATAGCTTACCCTAAGCACACAGTAAAGGAAAGCCGACTTGATGAAACATCTTGGGGCCCTCAAGAGTCACATTAGGCCCATTTAGCTTGATCAAAGCTATTCCATCGTAATTCAATTCCAAAATTCAATTGTACCATGAAATAAATTCCATAAATCCAAAAACATGGTAATCATATACCATTTCAAAACAAAAATTAGATAGCAGCCATATTCCATAAATTGTCACATTAAATTGGTGCATCCATAAAACCATAACCAATGAATTCGGTGTACCACATATTAAAACCAATAAAACAGTTCGGTAATAAGTAGGGAACACACCTCGACAATAGGTTCAAATAGCAAATCTACTGATTGCTGGTTTCACCACGCTCTGCTACAATTTTCGAACCTATTTTACAATAACACTATATTACTTATGAGTAATATAAATAGATCTCTAAAATCATAAAATTTACGGGTCTTACGGGTGAATACTGGCACACGTGGTTTAACTGGTCTAGAAGGGCTGGGTCAAGCTGTCGAACGATTCGGAGAGTCTCTTGTACCTTCAAACAATAATAATTAATCAGCCCCAAATCTTATTTAATTGTTCAAAGCTAGAATTCTTAAGTATATAAGCATTTTTCAGGTTTGACTATCAATTTAGGGTATTTCGAGTCTGAATTTGGCCAAACGGATTGCGGAATCGGAATCAGGACGTCGAAAAACATAAGGTATGACTTTTTGAAAATTCGGATTCTTGGTCAAAGTCAAAGTCAACCACTTTGACCGTCGATTTGGAGGCCTTCAGGTTCGAATTTGATGAAACGGACAGTGGAAACAAAATTGGCACGTCGAAAACTATCAGGATAGGTATACTCGGAAAAGATTAACGGTCGTTTAATGCTCTGTCAAAGCCATTTTAAGATTTGGTCAAAGAAAGTCAACGGTCAACGGTCGGGTCGGGTCAACGGTCGGGTCGGGTCAGTAGGGTCGGGTCGGGTCAGACCGGTCAAAACCGATTGAAAACCGGTTGAAAACCGGTCAAACCGGTTTTCCAGCAGTTCACTCTCCTTGCGGCGGCGCGTGTGGCGCGTGAGGACTCCTCCGGTGGCCTAAAAATTCCGGAAAAATTTCTAAAAATTATTTTGAGCGATTTCGAGATAGTTACAACGATCGGTTCAAATTTTTGAACGGCGGAGAGCTCGAATTTCAACTCGGCCGAATCTTTGACTGTTCCACCTCCTCACGCCGCCGTCGACGGCGAACAAAGTTGACACCGGCGGACTCGAAACGGCACAAGGAACACGATGGTGCTGGAGGTGTCGAAAACCGATCAACGATCGGAGATGAATTTAAGATTTTCTTGGCGGTAGTGCTAAATAAACGTCGAGATTTTGACTCGAAATTCACGTCGTTTGGCAGCGTTTCGCTATAATTGATTTACTGGGTTTTGTTCATGGGTCGAAGATGAACACGACGGTGGTTTCAATTTTACGATTGGAGGTCGAACGACTTCAGAATCGGACTTGGAAGTAAGTGTATGGGAGGATAAAAACTTAAGCAATTTAATATTTGTGGTTTCTGATTTGAAACCAGAAACAAGCTTAAATCACCAAAGCTGCCGACACTTTTAGGATAAATTTAGGGCTTGGTCCCTGAATTTCCTTTAACTCTAAAACAAACTCCAAGTTTTAAAATCTTTCAATTTAGTCCCCAAAATTTACCAATTTTCACAATTAACCTCTAATTTCAATTTAATATTATTTTAAATTTTTCCGGGTTGTTACAATTCTCCCCCTCTACAAGAAATTTCATCCTCGAAATTTACCTTATGAAAATAGATGAGGAAATTGAGTCTCTATTGACTCCAATGTCTCCCAAGTAGCTTCTGAGGGGCTACGATTACTCTACTGAACTTTGACCATTGGAATGCGCCTATTCCGAAGAACTCGCTCATCTCTTTCTAAGATCTGAATGGGCTCATCTTCATATGAAAAATCAGGTCTCAGCTCTACTTCTTCAACCTGAATAATGTGACCTGGATCTGGATGGTATCTCCTCAATATTGATACATGAAAGACATCATGAATACGACTTAGCTCAGAAGGCAACTCAAGCTGATATGCAACAGGTCCTACCCTCTTCAAGATATGAAATGGTCCAATAAATCTTGGACTCAATTTACCCTTACGCCCGAATCTCAATACTTTCTTCCAGGGTGAAACTTTCAAAAAGACCTGATCTCCAACCTCAAACTGTATATCCTTCCTCCTTTGATCTGCATAATATTTCTGCCTATCAAATGCCTCTTTCAGACGGTCACGGATTAATCTGACTGTGTACTCCGTCTCTCGCACTAACTCAGGTCCCAACGTTTTCCTATCACGTAACTCAGTCCAACAGATCGGAGTGCGACATTTACGCCCATAGAGTGCTTCATAAGGTGCCATACGAATGCTGGTCTGATAACTGTTATTGTAAGCAAACTCAGCCAAAGGCAAAAAGTTCTCCCAGCTACCATGAAAATCGATTATGCAACCCCGCAACATATCATCCAGAATCTGAATCACTCTCTCAGATTGACCATCAGTTTATGGATGGAAGGATGTGCTATAATCCAATCTTATTCCCAAAGCCATATGTATCGCCTTCCAAAATCTCGAAGTAAATCTCGGATCTCGATCAGAAATAATTGACAATGGAACACCATGTAATCGGACAATCTCTGAAATATACAATCTCGCCAGCTTGTCCAAAGTATAATTTACCCGCACAGGAATGAAGTTAGCTGACTTTGAAAGTCTGTCAACATTCACCCAAACTGAATCTTTTTTCGAATGAGTCATAGGTAAACCAGTAACAAAATCCATAGTAATACGCTCCCATTTCCATTCCAGAATCTTGATAGGTTGTAACAAACCTGATGGATATTGATGTTCTGTCTTAACTTGCTGACAAGTCAAACACCTAGCCACAAAATTCGAAATGTCCTTCTTCATGCCGACCCAATGATACCTCTCTCTCAAATTCCGGTACATCTTATCTCCACCGGGGTGCATAGCATATGGACTACTATGAGCCTCAGTAAGGGTAGTCTGCCTCAACTCAACATCATTAGGCACACAATACCGACCTTTGAAGCATAAAACTTCATCCTGATCAAGGGTGTAATCTGAGTTTGTCCCTTGCTCTACTTGCTCTAAAATGGAAAGCAAGGAGCTATCAAGGGGCTGCTTAGCCTTGATCTCATCAACCAAGGTCGGCTTAACTTGCAATTCTGCTAACAAAGTGCCATCGTCATATAAATTCATCTTGGCCATTAAAGACCTCAACTCCGATACCGTCTTTCGACTCAAAGCATCCGCTACAATGTTAGCTTTACCAGGGTGATAATCAATCACGCAATCATAATCCTTTAGAAGCTCTAACCAGCAACGCTGTCTCAAATTAAGCTCCTTATGGGTCAGAAGATACTTTAAGCTCTTATGATCCATGAAAATGTAACATTTCTCTCCATAAAGATAGTGTCTCCAAATCTTCAAGGTAAAAATTACTGCTGCCAACTCCAAATCGTGAGTATGATAGTTACACTCATGCGGTCGCAGCTGACGGGATGCATAAGCCACCACCTTACTTTCCTGCATTAAAACACAACCAAGTCTTGAATGTGACGCATCACTATACACTGTAAAATCCTTCCCGGACTCTGGTTGAATCAACATCGGTGCTTGAGTCACAACTGCCTTTAATTTCTCAAATCTCTCCTGTTGTGCCTCACCTCAGTCAAACGACACATTCTTCCTTAACAACTTTGTCAAAGGAGAAGCAATGATCGAGAAGCCCTCAACAAAACGTCGATAATAACCAGCCAAGCCCAAGAAACTACGGATCTCACATACGTTCTTAGGTCGTTTCCAATTCATAATAGCCTCTATCTCCGTAAGTTCTTTTGGAGCCATGCGATAAGGTGCCATAGAAATAGGTGCAGATCCCGGATAAGTCTCTATCTCGAACTCTACCTCTCTATCAGGAGGTAAACCAGGCAACTCCTTTGGAAAGACATCAGGAAACTCGCTAACTGTACGGATCTCTTCGATCGTGGACAATGAACCTTTAGTGTTCAAAATACAAGCAATGAAAGTCTCATACCCCTTCCGGATCATACGATCAATTTCAATAGCTGAAACTATATTGGAGAGATAGCCACGCCGTTCACCAATTAACACCATGGTCCGACCATCTGAAGTCTTTATAGTAGCCCGCTTGTATTCGCAATCCAGATTTACCTTGTGTTTATTCAACCAATCCTTCTCAAGAATTAGATCAAACTCCTCTAAAGGAAGTTCCATAAGATCAGCGAGAAAAATTTCTCCCTGAACCTCGAGAGGAAAACGTCGAAATACTTTATTCACTAATACCACTTATCCAACTGGACTCGTAATTGTAACAGTATTTTCAGTGTTCTCGATCGAAATCTGAAGGTTTCGAGATACCGAGCTCGATACATAGGAGTGAGTGGAGCCATTGTCCAATAATGCAAAGTATGGGGTAGAATAAATAGTAAATGTACCTGCAATAACCTCAGACTCATCTCTGTCATCACGACGTCTAGTGGCATAAACCAAAGCTGGCTGTCTAGCCTCAGAAGCTGTTGGCCCTCTATTTTGCTGAGGTCGGGCTCTACTGTCTGTCCTAGACGCTGATCCTCGAGTCTTTCCTTGACTACGATCTCTAATTGGGGTATGTACTGTAGTTTGCGAACGCACAGAAGTTTGGGTAGCGGTCTGCTGAAACGAAGCTAGCTGAGGACAATCTCTCCGATAATGACCACTAGATCCACACTGATAGCATAGACCCATCTTCTTACGACACTCTCCTGTGTGTTGTTTACCATAATACTCACAAAGGGGCTCATTATAATATGACGAGGAACTGCCTCGACTGACAGCTAAAGGTGAGGATGCTGCAGGCCTGAAACGTGTATTGCTTCTCTGAGGGGCCAAAGTATGAGTCCTCTTCCCGGACTGTGCTGATGACTCAACAGGGCCTGAAAATTTCTTAGATCGTTCTTGATCAACACGCTCTCTACCAGAAGCTAAAACCTCAACCTCTTCCGCATCTTTGGCTCTGCCCACCAGCACATCAAATATCTCATCCTGATGGGTTACAACTTGCCTATGCAGCTCGTATCTGAGTCCAAGGGTAAATTTACGACATCGATCTCTCTCCGTAGGTACCATACTGAATCCATACTTCAGCAACTTCAGGAACTCGATCTCATATTCAGAAACAGTCATGTCTCCCTGAACCAGGTCTTGAAACTGTTGTCGTCTCTGAGCTAAGTAGCGCTCTCCCAGAAAATGACTCCGAAAGCGAGCCTTAAAGAAATTCCAGGTCAAACGATCGGTAGGAACACTACTGGTCACTGACTCCCACCAAGTGTAGGCATTACCATCTAACATCGCCACAACACCCTGATATCTCTTAGTTGAGTCCAAACCCAACTGATCCATGCGTCTCTCTGTATCCTGGAGCCAATCCTCAGCTTCAGTAGGAGCTCCACCAATCTGTCCCCCAAAAGTTCTAACTCTATTGGCAATCAACGTCTGTGAAATAGGAACCTCAGATAAAACACCAGTAGCTCTGACTACTCCCTGTATTAATTACAGAAACTGTCTACTAAAATTATCATCCAATGCAACTCTGGTAGACTCAGGCTCAATATCCGTTGCTCCTATGTTCGGTGTAGTCATACCAATACCAGTGGCAGAGGGCAGATCCGTTGGGGTCGTAGGAGCATGATCACCTATCGGAGGTGGGGGATCTACCCGTATCTCATCGATCGGATCTGCAAATCTAGCCACTCGACCTCGTCCACGGCTAATTCGACGACCACGTCTAGCACTCATTTTGATGGATCTCAAGTTTACTATAGAAGATAAAACTTAGGGTTAGATAAGCACTTGGAGTCTCAAACACAGTTAAAAATCTTAATAATTTTGTGACATTGCCTTTGTAACTTGTTTGTAAAATATTTCAAAACCATATTTTCAATGTGGACTCATACACAGTCCGAGGGTTAAAAATCAAAGGCTCTGATACCAATAAATATAACCCCCCTAGACCCGGCCTATGCGTTTCGACTAAGTCTAGTGGATCACAAAGACATTTTCCAAAACCGTTATCCAATCAATGTAAAATCACATTTATTCATGACATGAAATTATAATAAATTATACTATTAAAACTCAACTCTTAAATATAAAACCAATCAGTAATAAATTAATTTAAAACATATCTTAAAAATCAAAACCATGATAAACTGAATAGTAATAGCAAAAGAATCATCATTATAAAATCCAATACTTTAAAATAGGTCCATGTCACCAGAATAAAGTCAACTTGCAAAATAAAAACATTACAATCTGATTTACTTCAAGAAATATGTTGATCCTCCAAGTGCTCGAACCGAGGTATCTAACCAACAGTATCTGAAAGGGGAAAACATTTTTGAAAGGTGAGCCAGGCTCAGTGTGTCCCAACATTTCCATAAAATCATAATAGGTACAAATCATAGTCCAGTAAATCTCACAAATTCGTAAAAGAGTTTAACTTTTGAAAATCATAGTTTAAACCCTTTTCTGGTACACCATCAGTAGTTCCCAAAATTATTTTCCATATAGCTTACTTTATGCACATAGCAAAAAAGAAAGCCGACTTAAGGATAGGCTATGAAGCTTGTATCCTTAAGCCCAAGTCAATAAGTCCATATAGCTTACCCTAAGCACACAACAAAGGAAAGCCGACTTAATGAAACATCTTGGGCCCTCAAGAGTCACATTAGGCCCATTTAGCTTGATCAAAGCTATTCCATCGTAATTCAATTCCAAAATTCAATTGCACCGTGACATAAATTCCATAAATCCAAAAACATGGTAATCATATACCATTTCAAAACAAAAATTAGATAACAGCCATATTCCATACATTGTCACATTAAATTGGTGCATCCATAAAACCATAACCAATGAATTCGGTGTACCACATATTAAAACAATAAAACAGTTCAGTAATAAGTAGGGAACACACCTCGACAATAGGTTCAAATAGCAAATCTACTGATTGCTGGTTTCACCACGCTCTGCTACAGTTTTCGAACCTATTTTACAATAACACTATATTACTTATGAGTAATATAAATAGATCTCTAAAATCATAAAATTAATGGGTCTTACGGGTGAATACTGGCACACGTGGTTTAACTGGTCTAGAAGGGATGGGTCGAGCTGTCGAACGATTCGGAGAGGCTCTTGTACCTTCAAACAATAATAATTAATCAGCCTCAAATCTTATTTAATTGTTCAAAGCTAGAATTCTTAAGTATATAAGCATTTTTTGGGTTTGACTATCAATTTGGGGTATTTCGAGTCTGAATTTGGCCAAACGGATTGCGGAATCGGAATAAGGATATCGAAAAACATAAGGTATGACTTTCTGAAAATTCGGATTCTTGGTCAAAGTCAAAGTCAACCACTTTGACCGTCGATTTGGAGGCCTTCGAGTTCGAATTTGACGAAACGGACAGTGGAAACAAATTCGGCACGTCGAAAACTATCAGGATATGTATACTCGGAAAAGATTAACGGTCGTTTAATGCTCTGTCAAAGCCATTTTAAGATTTGGTCAAAGAAAGTCAACGGTCAACGGTCGGGTCGGGTCAACGGTCGGGTCGGGTCGGGTCAGTAGGGTCGGGTCGGGTCAGACCGGTCAAACCGGTTTTCCAGCAATTCACTCTCCTTGCGGCGGCGCGTGTGGCGCGTGAGGACTCCTCCGGTGGTCTAAAAATTCCGAAAAAATTTCTAAAAATTATTTTGAGCGATTTCGAGATAGTTACAACGATCGGTTCAAATTTTTGAACGGCGGAGAGCACGAATTTCAACTCGGCCGAATCTTTGATTGTTCCACCTCCTCACGCGCCGCCTTCGACGGCGAACAAAGTTGACACCGGCGGACTCGAAACGGCACAAGGAACACGATGGTGCAGGAGGTGTCGAAAACCGATCAACGATCGGAGATGAATTTAATATTTTCTCGGCGGTAGTGCTAAATAAACGTCGAGACTTTGACTCGAAATTCACGTCGTTTGGCAGCGTTTCGCTATAATTGATTTACTGGGTTTTGTTCATGGGTCGAAGATGAACACGACGGTGGTTTCAATTTTACGATTGGAGGTCGAACAACTTCAGAATCGGACTTGGAAGTAAGAGTACGGGAGGAGAAAAACTTAAGCAATTTAACATTTGTGGTTTCTGATTTGAAACCAGAAACACGCTTAAATCACCAAAGCTGCCGACACTTTTAGGATAAATTTAGGGCTTGGTCCCTGAATTTCCTTTAACTCTAAAACAAGCTCCAAGTTTTAAAATCTTTCAATTTAGTCCCCAAAATTTACCAATTTTCACAATTAACCTCCAATTTTAATTTAATATTATTCTAAATTTTTCCGGGTTGTTATAGGTTCTCTTTGATTTGAGACTTGATAGTGTTTGTTGTGACACTAAGTCGATCCATTGGGTATGATATCCTTCTTCGTGAAGTTGAAATCGTGGGTGAATCGGAAAATGACTCTTTGTTTCCAAACTTGGTCGACATTGGTCTTCTTCTCGATTTAAAGATCTGGGTGTAAAAATTTGACTGGAAAGTAGTTTCTTGCTGATGCAATGCGGTAGATATGCCCTCGAGCTGAATGAAATAGAACTCGAAGGTCTTTGGCAGATAACCCTTCTTGCCTTAAGCTATGCTGCAAATAATGGTGTCTTTGAGCTGAGTGGAGTCGAACTCGAAGGTCTTTGTTAACAGATAAACCTTCTAGCCTTGAGTTATGCTTTAAATGATGTACCTTGGAGCTGAGCGTAGTCGAACTCGAAGGTCTTTTGTTGGCAAATAACCCTTCTTGCCTTGAGCTATGTTGCAAATGATGTGCCTTGGAGCTGAGCGTAGTCGAATTCGAAGGTCTTTTGTTGGAAAATATCACTTCTTTTCTTGAGCTATTTTGCAAATGAACACAATATCTTTCATCGTGAAGTTGAAATCGTGGATGACATTGCTGCTTGTGGGCTTGATATCCTTCGTCGTGAAGTTGAAATTGTAGAGGGCCCCTTCGTTGTGAAGTTGAGCCTTGAATTGGATATCCTTCTTCGTGAAGTTGAAATCCAATCTAAAGATGAATGTTACTGGTGAGCACGATTCCCTTTGTCGTGAAGTTGAAACCGTGAATGGTCCCTTCGTTGTGAAGTTGAGCCTTGAATTGGATATCCTTCGTCGTGAAGTTGAAATCCAATCTAAAGATGAATGTTGCTTCGAGTCCAATATCCTTCGCCGTGAAGTTGAAATTGGCTCTGAATGAAACTGTGAAGCCCCTTGGCCTTGAAGTTGAGCTTTGAATTGGATATCCTTCATCGTGAAGTTGAAATCCAATATAGAGTTAGTACTATATCCTTCGTCGTGAAGTTGAGATCGTGGATGGCCCCTTCGTTGTGAAGTTGAGCCTTGACTTGAATATCCTTCGTCCTGAAGTTGAAATCCAAGCTTTTATTGTTTCGAGTCCAATATCCTTCGCCGTGAAGTTGAAATTGGCTCTGAATGAAACTAGGAAGCCCCTTCGCCGTGAAGTTGGGCTTTGAATTTGATATCATTCATCGTGAAGTTGAAATCCAATCTTGTGTAGATGGGCACGATATCCTTCTTTCGTGAAGTTGAAATCATGGATTTGTGGGCACGATATCCTCCATCGTGGAGCTGAAATTATGGATGGCCCCTTCTTCGTGAAGTTGAGCCTTGAATTAGATATCCTTCGTCGTGAAGTTGAAATCCAATCTTGAGAAAGTTGGTTTTGAGTTGGATATCCTCCGTCGTGGAGTTGAAATCCAATTTCAAACAAATTGTGTCGCTTCGAGTTCAATATTCTTCTCTATGAAGTTGAAATTGACTCTGAATGAGACTCGGAAAATTGTTTTATCGTCAGACAGTCGCCCCTTCGCTGTGAGGTAGAGCAACCACCATCAACTTTTGAATGTGCTTTTGAATCGAGTATACTTCGTCTTGAAGTTCAAACTTGACTCAAAACTCTGCAAAAAATTATGTATGCTAAAAATGATAAATGTGATGCTCTTAAGTTGTTTAAGATGCATGCAACATGAATTAGTTATGTTTTATCTCTTGGATGGGGCCTCATTTTTGTCTGCTGATATTTTCCTTGGAATCGACCATGCCCCATTTTCTCTTCAAGTTATTGGTAATGTCACAAGTTCTATATGATCTCTCGGACTGATTGTCTTGTGAAATGCTTGAGATTTGATATTGTTTGTTCTTTCTTCAATAGAGGCAAAATGAGCCTTAGCACATTCCATGAACTTTCATGTTTGAGACTGTCTTATTTGAAAATGTTTTTCTCATTTCTCTTATTTCAGGAGGGAATAAAAAAGATATAAAAATGCAAGAATTCTGTAAAACATTGCCACTTAATTCAGGCTCGCAATGCAAGAATTCTGTAAAACATTGCCTCTTAATTCTGGCTCGCAATCGAATCGAATCAAATTATAAACATAAGTTCAAAGAATATCAAAGGAATCAATGGCTCTTTTAATGCTTTCAGAGTTATAGCTCTTTGACAAATATTCAAGTGGATGAGTTACCTTTAGGTTGACCTAAGGTTTCAACCATAAAAATGTCATTTTTCGGTTATTGCAACATGTTTTTTCTTTGGCTTGGCATTTTAATTGGATGCGGACAAAATGATGCAACTGGCATAATCAATTACTAGACCTTCTATTTCGGTTCTCTAAAACATTTCATTTGTTCGAGCTTCGTAGGCTCCTCTAACAATGACAGTGCAGAAATATCAATCTAAAAATGAAATTCCTGAGTGCTCTTGTGAAGTTGACTATAACAGGTGTTCCTTAACTCCCTTAGCCCATCATTATCAAAAATTTCTTGCTTAGATAAATTTGATTTAATTTGCCATTATCTGGCTAGCTGAATCCATAAAGCCGGGGTGTTTAACCAATTGCTTTAGAGGGACAACTTAACATTATAATCACTTTTATCAAGTTAACTGATGGGTTCATCTCATCACAAAGTCTTCGGCCGGACAATAGCAGTGGAGCAAACACTGAATTGCCAAGAGTTCGAGCAATGTTATGGTTTGAATGTAATCTATTCATAAAGCCAGGGCTTTCAAGTTTCCTCTATAACCAATTGCCTTAGTGGAATAGCTCATCTTTACGGATTTACTTTCTTAAGATTGTCAAGAAGAACCTGTTATAGTCTAGGTGTTTCTTAAAGTCAAGGAATCTCATTTTTAGAGTTCAATTTCCAAACAACTGACCTAAACTAGATTTGATTACTCGACTATTCCATCTGTGAAGATCATTATCATCACCAAACGTCTTAAACAAAAAGTATAATAATGTCATATGCAAAATATGTCCCATGTTGTCCGCACCTATGCACATCTAAATACGAAGCCTTTTTTTATTCCTTTGTGAAAGGAGAATGCTATATTGATTATTTTTAGGAGAAGGGTACGATGTTTGAGCGTATTTTCTAGGGTAAGGTCTTTCTACCACTTTTAAATCGTGTTACTTTGTCAAAGATCTGTAACTTTAAATCATTTACAGAGTTTTTTAATTCAGTTGATATTAAAAGAATTGAAAGTTGTAAATTTGATTCAATGCTCAGTATAAATTCATTGAAACATCCTCATAAAAAGAAATATGTCAAAGTTCAAAAGCATGTTACAAAAAGAAATATGAGAAAGTTAAAATAAACAAGTCCAAATAGGATGCTGAAAAATAGAATAAATCCTCATTAGGATGCCCTGCTATTTCCAAAATGTCGAGGATTAGGGCCTTCATATGTACTTGCTCCCATCTTTCAATTGTTTCATTTGCCGGGGCTCCTTTTGATGTACTATTAGATGAACAGATTTCTATTTCGGAAGTGTCCTTGCTTTCATCGTAAAATTTCCGCTCTTTTCTATTTGAATGAGTGTTATGTGGATGAGGTGTGTCCAACTCTTGAATGAAATAAAAAAAAATGTGAAATATGCAAGAATGCATGATGCATGAAATGTTCGAGGCATTGATCCAAAAATGTGTTTGTTGTTATAAATAATCCTTATTGGGGACAAAAGTGTTACGTCTTAGGAGACAAAAAACATTTTAAAGGTATAGACCCCGAACAGTTTCTGACAGGTTGATTCATCTTCCTCCTTTTTTCTGTCACTAGTTGAATGCCCTGTAGAACCGTTCCGACTTCTCTAGCTAAATTGTACAAGTGACGAGATGCTTTCTCCTAAAAGTCTCGAATGACATCATCTCCGTCTTTCACTCTCTGCTGAGTCTGTTCCTAACGACAACGCCATTGGAAACCTCCATCGATAAGAACTATTCAAAGTTTAGCTGTTTGTTTCTTGAATTTGTCAATAATTGACTCCAGCTCAGCTAGGATTTCGCCATCTTGTTGTCTTTGAAAGGACTCTCCAGGTCAGCAACCTTTTCATCTGCCTCTGCAACCTTTTCATCTACCCCTGCAACTTTTGGCTAACTTAAAAAGTTGACTTTTGGTGTGCTCGGTTTAATCCCGGTTTGTTCTGAATCCTTTCTGGCCATAACTGGACTTCTGAGCTTTTCATCTATTCTATTATAACTCATTTTTCCATTAATGCAGATTATTCATGTTTAACAAACATGTGTTTGGTGGATCAACACCTCTTTTGAATGATGCAAATGATAAAAATAAAATGAAAGAAAACAAAAAATGAAAGGAAAAAGTTAGTGAGATAAGGATAATAACCAAAACAATAATGAAGATAAAAAAAGCATACCCACATGATATATACACGAACATACTTAGTATTCCTACCGAACATGATTTCTATCCCGCATGTTAATTTTGAACTAGTCCTAACCGCATAAATTTCTAGTTCATATGATTTGAACAAAAAATAAAGCATGAAATAATTCAAGCATTCTAGGGTTTGAAATGAGGTTTTGGGTGGGCTCTAATTCTTTGCAATCACCCGGTTTAGGTTCTAAAAAAGGTGCCCGAGTTCTCTTTGTTGGTGCCCACTTGGGCTTGCCAGACCCTTAGCCCTAAGCTCATTACAAGCTTATGTGGACTAAGTTAAACTCGAGAGGAAACATTCCCTTATGCCCGCATGGTGAATAAATTCACACGAAGACATAAGGTATATGAATCTCGAAGGTTACTTGCTAGGCCCACACGGAGAATAAATTCTCACGAATGCGTCATTTTCACCCCTACTTAAAAAGGGTTTGGAGCTCGGGTATAGAACCTGAGATGAAAATTTTGAAAATCTGAAATCATTGAAAAAAAATGTCAGTACAACTATTTATTTGAAAAATAATCAAAGATTAATAATTAGAGTCGAATAAATAAATTAAAATTTAAACTTTTACTTTTTGCTAAAAAAGACAACCCGAAATTAATTTCGGCCTGACTCAGTTACCTCTCCACAGCATAGTCGCCAAGCTGTCGGAACTATCTTTCGGTTGGGCACGAAATTGGGCTTCGACTTAGGAAAATGATTTGGAGTTAGAGTTGCCACCGATCACTTTAAAAACATTTAGGTGGATCGGACACCATCTTACCTGATCTGTGTTTTACCATAAACGTGTCGGGTTCGGGAGTCGGTTACAGTCAATGAAGAATTAGCACCCTTGAACTGCCCTTTCGGTACCAATTAATTCATCGATTGTCTTAATCACGAAAATCAAAATTTAAATTTAAATTTAAAAGTTCAATTCGAATAACTACCTAAAAAATAAGAGGAATAATAATAATAGACAAAAATAAAATAAAATAAAGCAAAACTAATATATACATATAAAAAGGTAAAAATATATATGAATATCGTTACATAAAAAATAAATAAATAAATAAAGATCAAGAAAACTAAAGAAATATATATATATATATATATATATATATATATATATATATATATATAATGATAATAAAACAGAACCCAAAAAATAAAAAGGGAATATAGATAATATATATATATATATATATATATATGAACCGGTGTTAACAAATATGGTAACCGCTTCCACAAACGCATGGAGATATAATAAACTACATCAGACATGGCAAAAGTGTACTTAAGGGGAACATGCAACTTTACTGGAGAAGAGAAAGCTATTAAAAATAAACTATTCTTACACCGCCAAATATCAAGAAAAAGGATATGCTTATATACATTCCGTGTACCACCTATAAAATAAAAAACGATACAAGTTCAAACAAGCCATGTACCTAACCAATCACTTCCTTTAACTGTGTCATACATGTGCCACCCTGAGCTTCAACAGTATGCGAACGAGTGGGGAAAAGCTTAGTTATGCAAGCAGTATTAAATCCATGCTCTGAAAGACCGATGGCTGCTCTTAGCCCCGTACCACCAGCACCAACCACCACGGCATCATAGGTATGATCCACTATTGTATAAAGGGATTTTCCAGCATCAGTGGATAATAATCTGGAAATGTGAGATATAAGAGAATCACTGGCAACTGATCTCTTCAAGTGTGGAACTCGAAGGCTACGAGAAACACAGCGCCACATCTCTGCTCGCTTTATCAATTTTTTGCTCGGTAGGTTTCGCCTTTTCCTCCCTCGGATTTTTCATATCGTTGCCCCTTCCTCCTATTTTGGTTCCACGTTTTTCTCTCTGTGATTTTATCTTGATGTTTGAGTCTATTTATAATCTAAAGAAACCTATTTTTAGCTCAGATTTAGAGTCCTACTTGGACTCAAAATACTTCGGTTTTAGTGTTTCAATAGGACTCAAATACGTTGGTTTATTTTCTGAATCTCATTAAATCGGAGTTGTTAAGTGTGGGGACTGTAAAAATAATAAATAAATAATAAATAAATATAATAAAATGATTTTGTAGACTCAGACAAAAATGGGTGTCTACAATTACAATTAGGCAAAATAGAAACGGTTGCGCCCCAAAATATTATGGTTCTCAAGGAAATAGGTTGTGACTTGTAATGTCAACTTGTGTATTAACAGAATAGATAACTTTATAGTGTCATGGCCCCCAAAGAAAGTACGTTGTAATTTGGAATATTATCATTTTAAAAAATAAAAGCGATTGCACGTAAAGTTTTATGAAAGTTTTAGTCGATGGAGCTTTGGTGTTTTGCACGACAAACAAATAGGTTAAGCGCACAAAGTATTACAATTAGGCAAAATAGAAACGGTTACGCCCCAAAAAATCACGGTTCTAAAGGAAATAGGTTGTGAATTGTAATGTCAACTTGAGTATTAATAGAATAGATTGCGGCCAGGGTGTCATGGCCCCGAAAGAAAACTTATCACCATATGAATAGATGATCAAATTTGTTAAACTAATAAAAATTAGGACGAAATTAATATAATATATAAATTTTGTAAAATTTCACGTCCATTAAATATTAACAGCGAGGGCTTGATTAACATCATTTAACTAGTTAAGTGGTCGGATTAACAAAATTGAAAGATCAGTGGTAAAACTAAAAGGGCCAAATACTTCAGTGGTTAATCGTATAGTTTACCCAAAACTTTAATGAGCCTTTTAACCTTTCATGATATAATTACTCATTTGGTCCTTCATCATTTGAACTCTAATAAGAATCCTTTTTATTGTCAATTAGGCCCACGTTCCACTCCAATCACCAATTGGCCCATATACCTCTCGGAGTCTAGGTGAATAGGGATGGCAACGGGCTGGGTTCGGGCCGGGTATTGGTCCCCCCATCCCCGTTTAAAAAACCCATACCCATCCCCACTTAAAAAATTGCGGGAATTTAAACGGGGATCCCCATCGGGTAATCAGGGAAAACCGCGGGGAAACGGGTATCCCCGTTTAGCATAAACGATTATTTAAACGGGTATCAGGCCGGGTATCGGGCCGGGTATATATATATTTAAATTAAATATATAAATATTATATATATATTTTAATTTAATTTAAATTTATTAATATTATATATATATATATATATATAATAATTATTTTTAATATTTATCGGGTCGGGTATCGGGTCGGGTAATCGGGGCAGGAATTTCCAAACTCGTCCCCGTCCCCGTTTAGCATAAACGGTTTTTCCCCATCCCCGTCCTCGTTTAGCATAAACAGTTTTTCTCAGTCCCCGTTTAATTCGATTTTCGATTTTTCCCGTCGGGTTCGGGTTTTTTTACCATCCCTATAGGTGAACCCTTATAAATTGACTTAGAAATCTGAGGCATTACAAAAGGTGTGGAGATGCCTCTTCTATAAATAAGGGAACTTTTCCTATACCTACTGATAAAATTGAGATGCCTCCATCACGACAATAGGAATTACTCTATTGTCGCTTCATATAGCATAGAGAAGCCTCCATGTGAAAGCGTTGAGATGTTTCTGTATAACTCGTGTTATTATATTGGGAATAAGTTGTCTCACAATTTAGTTTTTATAGCTCTTTGAATCCTTTAAAGAGTGTTGCAATGCCACCACTCCGCAACAAAAATTTCTCTGTTACTACTACGAGTGTAAAGATGCCTTTGTCCTAGAGGTGCGGGGACAAAGACCTCATAATTTCTTCTTCTAAGATAAATATGTCTTTGTCCTACCAGACTCCTCTATGGGTGTCAAGTCGCCTCCTCCATAACCAAAGGCATAGAGATACCTCTAGCCTAATGGAGTAGAGACGATCCCCACTAAAGTCGAATAACCTTACCTTTGACCTCTAAAGAATATGGAAATAATTCAGGTTGAATCTACAAGTAGGGGTGTTCACTGTTTGGTTAAAACCGAATTAACCAACTGAACCTAATTTTGGTCGGGTAATCGGTCAGTTAATTTTGGATTCGAACAATTAACGGTTAATGGTGTCTTTCAAATTTCGGTTTCGGTTAATTCGGTTCAAAATCGTTTAATTAATCAAAATTATTAAATATATGTATATATATATATATATATTATTTAGTATTAGGGGTGTTTGAATTCGGTTTTTACTGAATTAACCAACTAAATTAACCGAAAAAACCAAAAAATATTAAATATTAAATATATGATATATATTATTTATAAATTTTGATTAATTCGGTTAACCGAACTTAGTTAGGTTCGGTTAATATTTTTTAGAAAAAAATTCAGTTTAATTAACGGTTAATGGGGAAAACTTCGGTTAATAGAATTTGGGTAATTTGATTTAGTCGGTTAACCGAATTACCCGTTTGAACACCCCTATCTACAAGAACCCTTCACAGGGAATTTATGCGGGCATGGAAATAACTCCACCCAAGTTAGTCAAGACACCCCATAAACGTTGAGCATCCTCAGCAAGGAACGCATAGGGGCTTCGAAACAACTCCGCCCAAATTAATCAAGACACCCTAAAAGCATTGAGAATCCTCCTCAAGGAACGCATAAGGTCTTGAAGGCAACTCTGTCTACCTTAATTACTCTAAATAAAAACATCCCAATAAAAAATGTTGTGCATCATCCCCAAAGAATACATATGTTCCTGAAGATAACTTTGCCACATTTAGTTAAAAATTGAAAAATATTTTCCAAAGGCACTGCCCTTCATAAGGAAATACACAAAGTTTGGAGGAGCCTATGAGATAACTCCGTAAATTTTAGAACATTTCCTCAAATTTTACAAAGAGACAACTTTCCCAAACAAAGAGTAAAGAAACCTTCATATAGAATATATACCATAGACAGGACCAAAGACGACGCCCGAGTAAAATTTTATAAAATATCCTCCACAAGGAATTCATGGTGTTTAGGAGACAAAATTATATACTTCCGTAGATACAATTTCTCCTCTTGCTTACCAAGTCTACCTCCGGAAGGACTCTCCTATAACGAAAGTCATTCGGCTTACTATAATCCTTTGATAATACTAAGAGATTTTTAATGTTCAAATCCACTAAATGGCAGTTGTATTTATACACCCTGCCTACCTGTGAATAGCAACGATGATTTTAGGCTCAACCCAAGTATGCACAACACAAGGAGTCGGTATATAAACTCTAATGATGGACAAAAGAAGGGGCTTCAACTAGTTCTTCTGGATTTATTTCAGTTCGCAATTCTCTCCCACATCAACATTACTGACCAACCGCCTTTTGATCGGGATTAGATATTGGCACGAGTAAAAATATTGAATTTTTTAAGAAAAATTCAATGACTTATTAGATATTTAAACTTAAAATTCAGAAGACAATGTCTAATTTGTCTAATATTTAAATTTACAATGACCTAAATTGTTATTAGACCAAAAAAATTTGAGAATATTGAATTATACTTCTTTAGTTCGGTCCCTACCTAAATAAATATTTAATATTTTTGTATTTTTTAAATTTTAATAATTATTTTTAAATGAACTAAAATACTATTAGATAAAAAATTTATCGAATATAAAAAAATTACAGAGGTCGGGCCTCTTTGGGCCCAACAAAGTTATGCCCCTGTCACATACACTCACCAAAATTAAAAGAGATGAATAGCGTATAACTGAAGTAACCATCTTGTTCCATAAAAAAACATAAAACATATTAAAGAAAGAATGAAACCTAAATCGATGCACTAGAAAATAAAGTATTGTGCTTTACTACAAACAGGGGCGGAGTCATAACTCTAGGGACAAAATATAATTAGCAATAAAATTGGGAGTAAAATCAAAATAAATCAAAACATGAAGATCTAAATATGTATTTATCCCTATATATTTTGATAAAAAAAATTATAGGGCGGGGACAGTGCCCCTGAAACTATACATAATTTCATCCTGAGAATAAGGGTCCGTTTTTTCACTGAAAATATTTTTCGAAAAATATTTTATGTAAAATGAATTATATTTTCTGAAAAACGTTTTACGATATTTGGAATATGTTGTTTAAACCAATTTTCCACTAGTTAATGAAAATTATAAAAATTATTTATTAAAAATATTAAATACAATAAATAATATTATTTCTCATAAAACTTAATATTATTATTTTTAAAATATTAAAATAATTTATTTATTATTATAATACTATTTTTATAATTTTATTAATTAAATATTAATATTGTCATATTTCATTGAAATTAAAATATTATAAATTATATTAATTATTTATTAAAGTAATAATGTTATATTATATTTAAAATATTAATTATTAAATTTTAAATATTTTATTAAAAATATTATTAGATTATTATATTAATATTAAATATATAAATAATAGTATTCATTATTAATAATTTACTAATATTATTTCTATGAAATTAATAAATAATATAAATTTTATTAATAATTTATTATACATTATTAAAATAAAAATATAATATCTTATATTATTATAATATAATTGATTACTTTATTATAATATTAAAAATATAATATTATATATTAGAAATATTAATATATATATATAAATATTTTAATAATTAATATTTTGATTAAAATGATATTAAAATATTTTATTAATATTAAATTCATAAAATAAAATTATTTTGAGTATTTATTCTTTGAAGTAAAAAGTTTGGAAAATGACTTACGGAAAATCATACCGTAAGTCATTTTCCAGAAATCACAAAGTAAATTCTGTTGATCAGGAAAATGTTTTACGTTGACCAACCAGTTTTTTTCTAACCAAACACTGAAAAATGAGGAAAACATTTTTCGGAAAATATTTTACTTGAAACAAACAAACCGAAATATAACTATCACTCAACGACTCCTACAGTAAATCCAAAAATAAAAAGAAAAATAAAGGAAAATAATATTGTATGAAAAAGATACATGGACCCCAGTCCACAATTTTCATTCCATCTTAAATACTGTAACAATGATTATGTAATTTATGTCATTGAAACATGTGACTAAATTAATCAATCAAATCATCATCGATATTTTGATTTAATCAATCAAATCGTTTAATTATTTAAATATTTCAGGTGACATGATAATTAAAATATTTTGTTATAATTGTACAATTAGTCATTATTACTTATATATTGTTTTAATTTGATCTTAATTTTAATAAACTAAATTAAATTTAACTCTCGAATCATGTGGTGTCATATGTTATTAGTGATACTATGGTTGAAAAATAAATAAATCAATGCACACGAGGGTAAGGGGAATCAAACAAAGAACCCTTTGGGTGACATATAAGCACCAAACCATTAAGTCAATGCAACCATTTCACATAATTTAGACAATAAATAATATATATAATGTATCTTAGTATATAAACACTTTACTTAAATTCATAATATTTTATATTCTTAATTTTTAAAAATAAATTTTATTTTTGTCTTAATTTATTAAATGTATTTTTTATTTTAATATAAAAATATATGTTTTAATCTTATCTTCACTTGACTCCTACAGTAAATCCAAAAATAAAAAAAAATAAAGGAAATTATATTGTATGAAAAGGATACATGGACCCCAGTCCACAATTTTCATTCCATCTTAAATACTATAACAATGATTATGTAATTTATGTCATTGAAACATGTGACTAAATTATTCAATCAAACCATCATCGATATTTTGATTTAATCAATCAGATCGTTTAATTATTTAAATATTTCAGGTGATATGACAATTAAAATATTTTGTTATAATTATACAATTAGTCATTATTACTTATATATTGTTTCAATTTGGTCTTAATTTTAATAAACTAAATTAAATTTAACTCTCGAATCATGTGATGTCATATGTCATTAGTGACACTATGGTTGAAAAATAAATAAATCAATGCACATGAGGGCAAGGGGAATCAAACAAAGAACCCTTTGGGTGATATATAAGCACCAAATCATTAAGTCAAGGCAACCATTTCACATAATTTAGACAATAAATCATATATATAATGTATCTTAGTATATAAACACTTTACTTAAATTCATAATATTTTATATTATTAATTTTTAAATAAATTTTATTTTTGTCTTAACTTATTAAATGTATTTTTTTATTTTAATATAAAAATATATGTTTTAATCTTATCTTCACTTGACTCCTACAATAAATCCAAAAAAAAAAGAAAAAAAAGGAAAATAATATTGTATGAAAAAGATACATGGACCCCAATCCACAATTTTCATTCCATCTTAAATACTGTAACAATGATTATGTAATTTATGTCATTAAAACATGTGACTAAATTAATCAATCAAACCATCATCGATATTTTGATTTAATCAATCAGATTGTTTAATTATTTAAATATTTCAGGTGACATGACAATTAAAATATTTTGTTATAATTATACAATTAGTCATTATTATTTATATATTGTTTCAATTTGGTCTTAATTTTAATAAACTAAATTAAATTTAACTCTCGAATCATGTGATGTCATATGTCATTAGTGACACTATGGTTGAAAAATAAATAAATCAATGCACATGAGGGCAAGGGGAATCAAACAAAGAACCCTTTGGGTGATATATAAGCACCAAATCATTAAGTCAAGGCAACCATTTCACATAATTTAGACAATAAATAATATATAATGTATCTTAGTATATAAACACTTTACTTAAATTCATAATATTTTATATTCTTAATTTTTAAATAATTTTATTTTGTCTTAACTTATTAAATGTATTTTTTATTTTAATATAAAAATATATGTTTTAATCTTATCTTCACTTGACTCCTACAATAAATCCAAAAAAAAAAAAGAAAAAAAAGGAAAATAATATTGTATGAAAAAGATACATGGACCCCAATCCACAATTTTCATTCCATCTTAAATACTGTAACAATGATTATGTAATTTATGTCATTAAAACATGTGACTAAATTAATCAATCAAACCATCATCGATATTTTGATTTAATCAATCAGATTGTTTAATTATTTAAATATTTCAGGTGACATGACAATTAAAATATTTTGTTATAATTATACAATTAGTCATTATTATTTATATATTGTTTCAATTTGATCTTAATTTTAATAAACTAAATTAAATTTAACTCTCGAATCGTGTGGTGTCATATGTCATTAGTGACACTATGGTTGAAAATAAATAAATCAATGCACATGAGGGCAAGGGGAATCAAACAAAGAACCCTTTGGGTGATATATATCACCAAACCATTAAGTCAAGGCAACCATTTCACATAATTTAGACAATAAATCATATATATAATGTATCTTAGTATATAAACACTTTACTTAAATTCATAATATTTTATATTCTTAATTTTTAAATAAATTTTATTTTTGTCTTAACTTATTAAATGTATTTTTTTATTTTAATATAAAAATATATGTTTTAATCTTATCTTCACTTGACTCCTACAATAAATCCAAAAAAAAAAAAAAGGAAAATAATATTGTATGAAAAGATACATGGACCCCAATCCACAATTTTCATTCCATCTTAAATACTGTAACAATGATTATGTAATTTATGTCATTAAAACATGTGACTAAATTAATCAATCAAACCATCATCGATATTTTGATTTAATCAATCAGATTGTTTAATTATTTAAATATTTCAGGTGACATGACAATTAAAATATTTTGTTATAATTATACAATTAGTCATTATTACTTATATATTGTTTCAATTTGGTCTTAATTTTAATAAACTAAATTAAATTTAACTCTCGAATCGTGTGGTGTCATATGTCATTAGTGACACTATGGTTGAAAATAAATAAATCAATGCACATGAGGGCAAGGGGAATCAAACAAAGAACCCTTTGGGTGATATATAAGCACCAAACCATTAAGTCAAGGCAACCATTTCACATAATTTAGACAATAAATCATATATATAATGTATCTTAGTATATAAACACTTTACTTAAATTCATAATATTTTATATTCTTAATTTTTAAAAATAAATTTTATTTTTGTCTTAACTTATTAAATGTATTTTTTTATTTTAATATAAAAATATATGTTTTAATCTTATCTTCACTTACAAGTATATTTTAACTTTATCTTCATTTAAAAAATATTTTATTTTTATCTTAATTTTAAAAATATATTTTCTAATTATTTTAACTTAAAATATATTTATATAGTTTATTCTTATTTCAATATAATAATATATATTTTGTCCTTATATTCACTTAAAAATATATTTTATTCTTATTTTAAATTAAAGATATATTTTATTCTTATTTTAAATAATATATTTTAATTTAAAAATATATTTTGTTTATATCTTCACTAAAAATATATTTTATTTTTAACTTAACATTTAAATATATATATGTAAAAAGATATAGTGCCCCACTCCACAATTGTCATTCCGTCTTAATTACTGTAACAATATTTATGTAATTTATGTCGTTGAAACATGTGGCGGCATTAACTAATATTTGTTATGCACGTTGTTCATGTTTAAAAAAATATTTTAAGACGGCAATTCTTGTATATATGGTGGGCCTCCCTCTCCTAGTATCTATTTTGTGGCCTATAAATAACATATTCATTGCCATACTTGTTCCATAGCAAAACCAAAATATCTTAGCAAAGATGGGTGAGGTCAATGTTAACGGAGAGAATGTTAATGAGCTTCTTCAAGCCCAAGCACACGTCTGGAACCACATTTTCAGCTTCATAAATTCCATGTCTCTGCAGTGTGCAATTGATTTAGGCATCCCTGATATCATTCAAAACCACGGCAAGCCGATGGCCATCACCGAGTTGGTTGCGGCACTACCGACGCTCCACCCTACCAAGGCATGCAACGTCTACCGGCTCATGCGTATTTTAGTCCACTCGGGCTTCTTTGCAAAACAAAAGCTCGGGGATGGCGATGGATCCGACGAAGACGGTTATGTTCTTACCAGCGCTTCTCGGCTCCTGCTCAAGGACAATACCTTGAGCGCTACCCCACTTTTGAAATCCATGCTGGATCCAATTTTGATGCAGCCTTGGCATTTCCTAGGGACCTGGTTCCAAACTGATGATCGGACCCCATTTGTTACTGCACATGGGGAGATGTTGTGGGACTATTGTAGCCACGATCCACATGTAAACAACTCTTTCAATCAAGGCATGGCCAGCGATGCTCGACTCGTCGCTCGAATTTTGATCGACAAGTATAAGGAGGCATTCGAGGGATTGAATTCCTTGGTGGACGTTGCAGGGGGCACGGGAACACTGGGAAAGACCATTGCTGATGCATTTCCACATTTGAAATGCACTGTGTTTGATCTTCCTCATGTTGTTGCTGGCCTACAAGATAGTGGGAATGTTAAATATGTTGGAGGCGACATATTCGAGCATGTTCCGTCTGCAGATGCAGTTTTACTAAAGGTTTTTACTAATTCTTTTATCTTTACTTATGCATTTTTTGGGTAAGTGAATGATTCGTTCATTCTTTTGAGTTGATTAAACAGTGGATATTGCACGATTGGAGTGATGATGAATGTGTGAAGATTCTGAGGCGATGTAAAGAGGCAATTAGCAGTGGAGGGAAAGTGATGATAATAGACATGGTAGTAATGAAGAATAAGAAAGTGAATGAACAAGGGTTGGATTTGCTGGAAACGCAGCTCTTCATTGATATGCTGATGATGGTGCTGATGACCGGAAAAGAGAGACACGAGGAAGAATGGGCTACGCTGTTTTCTGCTGCTGGTTTTAGTGGTTACAAAATCATTCCTATTATAGGTTTGAGATCCCTTATTGAGGTTTATCCTTGATAATAAAGTTATAGCTCTCCGTCTAAATAAAACTGGATAAACAGTCAGCCACATGGGAACTCAATTTGATTCCATCAACAAAATCTGTCATCGAGGTTTATCTTTAATAAAACGTTGTTTTACTTTGATATTATTGGTGTCATTACCTTTTTTGAAATTGGAATCCAATGTTTATTTATTTGAGATTACCTGTGTTAATTGTAAACCTATAGCAATGATCCGGGGTTATTTATGGATTCTACCGTGCTCGACGAGCAGCGATGAGCATCACTAACGAAAACTATACAAAACAACTCAGAAACGTGGGTCTCGTTAAAAAACCTCTCTAAACCTAAATAGAGGAAAAAGAGTGCACGTGAATATTTCGAAAAATACCCTATATTAGGGTTGAGCAACGAAACCGAGAAAATCGAAAAACCGACACGAACCGAGTAAAAAGGTTCGGTTCGATTCGGTTCTGTTTGGTATTATACGGTTTGGTTTTCGGTTCGGTTTAAAGTCTCAATTCTTTTGATTCGGTTCGTTTCGGGTTTTTCATATGGAACCCATTTGTTCCATATTGAACCGAATATGCAATTTTTTTTTAAAAAAAATTATAGTTTCAAGTGATTTTTTCATTGAAAAACCGATAAACCGAACCAAACCGAAAAACCCGAACCGTTAAAAAAACCGAACTGAAAAAATCAGTTTCGATTTTTTTGATTTTTTAACCATTCGGTTTCAGTTTAAATTTTAAAAAAATCGTTTATTTCAGTTCGGTTCAATTTTTGATTAAAAAAACGAACCGAACCGAACCAAATACACCCCTACCCTATATAAGTGCTAGCACAAATTATGCCATGAATACCAACGCTACTTACACAGAACCATTCTCCACCTAAAGCACACTTTGTAACCATTCAACCTTTGCACAACCACTTTATACGCTTTAGCAACTTTAACAAGATTATTAAAACTTCAAACACATGAATATCTTCCCAAGTCAATATTTACCCAAATATTAATTGAACTTTGGAGTTCTTTAATTTTGAAAATCTAGGCTTAAACGGAATTCTTTTATGTACTGGATGGTAACATCCACGCTTTAAAGTCACCACTCTTGTTTATGTAATTCTTTTTTTATCGTTTTCCGCGTCCAGTTGGCTATGAATTTTGTGAGATTCGTCTTATGGCGATTAGCGGATGGTTGAATAGTTAGTGACTTATTAGTTCACATTTATATTTTTGTAAACATTATGATTACATGTGTTTTGAATTTTCCATGTGTGCATGTTTGATATTCTAATTATTCTCTCTCTCCACCCTTTGATCTCATTGAGCTTTATATTTCATCTTTCTATTATTTTCCTTTCAGATACTTCGTAACGTTACGATCTAGATCGACACTCAAAGAATAAAAATCAAAGTTAAATTATGATATTGTGAATAAAGCAAATTGAGTTGAATAGACGTCTCATTGAGTTGAAAAGTATTACGATTAGGTAAAATAGAAACATTTATGCACCAGAATATCACGGTTCTAAAGGAAATAGGTTGCGACTTTTAATGTCAACTTGTGTATTAACAGAATAGATTGCGCCCAGAGTATCATGACCCCAAAGAAAACATGTTGCAATCTGAAATATTAACATTTTAAAAAATAAAAGCGATTGCGCCTAAAGTATTATGAGTGTTTTAGCTCAAGGAGCCTTGGCGTTCCCCACTACAATCAAATAGATTAAGAGCACAAAGTATTACGATTAAGCAAAATAGAAATGGTTGCACCCCAGAATATTATGGTTCTCAAGGAAATAGGTTAAAATTATATATCATATTTATCTAACAATGAACCAAACCAAATGTATGATCTGCTTGAATGGCTTAGTACTCCTAGATGTTCATTATAATTTAGGTACAATTCCCTTCATAGCCATTTTATGAAAGTTTTATGAAAGTTTTAGCTGAAGGAACCTTGACGTTCCACACGACAATCAAATAGATTAAGAGCACAAAATATTATGATTAGGCAAAATAGAAACGGTTGCTTCCTAGAATATCATGGTTCTCAAGGAAATAGGTTGCGACTTGTAATGTCAACTTGTGTATTAATAGATAGATTGCACCCAAAGTGTCATGGCCCCAAAGAAAGCAAGTTGTAATATGGACTATTAACATTTTAAAAAATAAAAGCGATTGTGCCTAAAGTGTTTTTGAAAGTTTTAGTCGATGGAGCCTTGGCGTTCCACATGGCAATTAAATAGGTTAAGAACACAAAGTATTACGATTAGGCAAAACAGAAACGATTGCGCCCCATAATATCATGGTTGCGACTTGTAATGTCAACTTGTGTACTAATAGAACAGATTGCACCCAATTTCATGTCCCCCCAAAGAAAGCACGTTGCAATATGAAATATTATCATTTTAAAAAATAAAAGCGATTGAACGTAAAGTATTATGCAAGTTTTAGTCGATGGAGCCTTGGCGTTCTGCACGACAAACAAATAGGTTAAGAGCACAAAGTATTACGATTAGGCAAAATAGAAACGGTTACGCCCCAAAATATCACGGTTCTAAAGGAAATATGTTGCGACTTGTAATGCCAACTTGTGTATTAATAGAATAGATTGCGCCCAGAGTGTCATTGCCCCCCAAAGAAAGCACGTTGCAATCTAGAATATTATCATTTTAAAAAATAAAAGCAATTGAATGTAAAGTATTATGAAAGTTTTAGTTGATGGAGCCTTGGCGTTCTGCACAACAAACAAATAGGTTAAGAGCACAAAGTATTACGATTAGGAAAAATAGAAACGGTTACGCCCCAAAATATCACAGTTCTAAAGGGAATAGGTTGTGACTTGTAATGTCAACTTGTGTATTATTAGAATAGATTGCTCCCAGAGTGTCATGGCCCTAAGGTAAGCACGTTGCAATATGTAATATTATCATTTTTAAAAATAAAAGCAATTGCAATTAAAGAATTATGAAAGTTGTAGTCGATGAAGCCTTGGCGTTCCCCACAAAAATCAAATAGGTTAATAGCACAAAATATTACGATAGGCAAAATAGAAACTATTGTGCCCTAGAATATCACGGTTCTAAAGGAAATAGGTTGCAACTCGTAATGTCAACTTGTGTATTAATTGATAGATTGCGCTCAGAGTATCATGGCCCCCAAAGAAAGTGCATTGCAATATGGAATATTATCATTTTAAAAAATAAAAGTGATTGCATCTAAAGTATTATGAAAGTTTTATCTGATGGAGCCTTGGCGTTCCCCACGACAATCAAATAGGTTAAGAACACAAAGTATTACGATTAGGTAAAACAGAAATGGTTGCGCCCCAGAATATCACGGTTCTAAAGAAAATAGGTTACGACTTGTAATGTCAACTTGTGTATTAACAGAATAGATTGAGCCCAAAGTGTCATGGCCCACAAAGAAACACGTTGCAATCTAGAATATTATCATTTTAAAAAATAAAAGCAATTACGTGTAAAGTATTATGAAAGTTTTCGTTGATGGACCCTTGGCATTCCACACAACAAACAAATAGGTTAAGAGCACAAAGTATTATGATTAGGCAAAATAGAAACGGTTATGCCCCATAATATCACGATCCTAAAAAAATAGGTTGTGATTTGTAATGTCAACCTATGTATTATTAGAATAGGTTGCTCCAAGAGTGTCATGGCCTCTCAGGAAAGCTCGTTGCAATATGAAATATTATAATTTTAAAAAATAAAAGCAATTGCAATTAAAGTATTATGAAAGTTTTAGCCGATGGAGCCTTGGCATTCCCCATGACAATCAAATAGGTTAAGAGCACAAATTATTACGATTAGGAAAAATAGAAACGGTTGCACCCCAAAATATCATGGTTCTAAAGGAAATAAGTTGCGAATTGAACTGTCAACTTGTGTATTAATAGATAGATTGTGCCCAGAGTGTCATGGCCCCAAAGAAATCGCATTGCAATATGGAATATTATCATTTTAAAAATAAAAGTGATTGCACTAAAAGTATTATGAAAGTTATAGCCGATGGAGCCTTGGTGTTCCCCACGACAATCAAATAGGTTAAGAACACAAAGTATTACGATTAGGTAAAACAGAAACGGTTGCACCCCAGAATATCACGGTTCTAAAGGAAATAGGTTGCGACTTGTAATGTCAACTTATGTATTAATAGAATAGATTGCGTCCAGAGTGTCATGGCCCCCAAAGAAACCACGTTACAATATGGAATATTATCATTTTAAAAAATAAAAGCTATTGTATGTAAAGTATTATGAAAGTTTTAGCAGTCAGAGCCTGGTGTTTCGTACGACAATCAAATAGTTTAAGAGATAAAAGTATTACGATTAGACAAAATAGAAGCGATTGTGCTCCAGAATATCAGGGATCTAAGGAAGTAGGTTGTGACTTGTAATGTCAACTTGTGTATTATTATAATTAATTGCTCCCAGAGTGTCATGGACTTTAAAGAAAGCATGTTGCAATATGGAATATTATCATTTTAAAAAATAAAAGCGATTGCAATTAAAGTATTATGAAAGTTTTAGCCGATGGAGCCTTGGTGTTCCCCACGACAATCAAATAGGTTAAGGGCACAAAGTATTACGATTAGGCAAGAAATTGTTACACTTCAGAACATAACGGTTCTAAAGGAAATAGGTTGCGACTTGTAATGTCAACTTGTGTATTAATAGATAGATTGCTCCCAAAGTGTCATGCCCCCCAAAGAAAGCGCATTGCAATCTGGAATATTATCATTTTAAAAAATAAAAGTGATTGCGCCTAAAGTATTATGAAAGTTTTAGTCGATGGAGACTTGGCGTTTCGTAGGACAATAAAATAAGTTAAGAGCACAAAGTATTATGATTATTTAAACTAGAAACGGTTACGCCGCAGAATATCACGGTTTTAAAGGAAATAGGTTGCGACTTGTAATGTCAACTTGTGTATTAACAGAATAGATTGCACCCACAGTGTCATGGCCCCCAAAGAAAGCATGTTGCAATCTAGTATATTATCATTTTAAAAAATAAAAGCTATTGTACGTGAAGTATTATGAAAGTTTTCACCGGTGGAGCCTTGGCATTCCCTACGAAAATCAAATAGGTTAAGAGCACAAATATTACGATTAGGCAAAATAGAAACGGTTACGCCCCAAAATATCACGTTTCTAAAGGAAATAGGTTGCGACTTGTAATTTCTACTTGTGTATTAACATAATCGATTTCACCTAGAGTGTCATTGCCCCAAAGAAAGCATGTTACAATCTGAAATATTTACATTTTAAAAAATAAAAATGATTGCATCTAAAGTATTATGAAAGTTTTAGCTGATGGAGCCTTGGTGTTCCCTATGATAATCAAATAGATTAAGAGCACAAAGCATTACGATTAGGCAAAATAAAAACGATTGCGCCCCAAAATATAACAGTTCTCAATGAAATAGGTTGCGACTTGTAATTTCAACTTGTGTATTAATAGAATAGATTGCGCTCAGAATGTCATGGCCCCCAAAGAAAGCACATTGCAATCTGGAATATTATCATTTTAAAAAATAAAAGCGATTGCACGTAAAGTATTATGAAAGTTTTAGTTGATGGAGCCTTGGCGTTCCACACGACAATCAAATAGGTTAAGAGCACAAAATACTACGATTAGGCAAAATAGACACGGTTGTGCCCCATAATATCACGGTTCTAAAGGAAATAGGTTGAGACTTGTAATGTCAACTTGTGTATTAATAGAATAGATTGCGCCCAAAGTGTCATGGCCCCCAAAGAAAGAATGTTGCAATCTATAATATTATCATTTTAAAATAGAAAAGAGATTGCGTGTAAAGTATTATGAAAGTTTTAACCGATGGAGCCTTGGCATTTCATACGATAATCAAATAGGTTAAGAGCAAAAAGTATTACAATTAAACAAAATAGAAGCGGTTGCACTCCAGAATATCACAGTTCTAAAGAAAATAGGTTGTGACTTGTATTGTCAACTTGTGTATTAATAGAATAGATTGAACCAAGAGTTTCATGGCCCTAAGGAAAGCAACTTGCAATTTAGAATACTATCATTTTAAAATATAAAAGCAATTGTGCTTAAAGTTTTATGAAAGTTTTAGCCGATAGAGCCTTGGCGTTCCCCACAACAATCAAATAGGTTAAGAGCACAAAGTATTACGATTAGGCAAAATAGAAACTGTTGCGCCCCATAATATCACAGTTCTAAAGGAAATAGGTTTCGACTTGTAATGTCAACTTGTGTATTAATAGAATAGATTGTGCCCAAAGTGTCATGGCCCCTAAAGAAAGCACGTTGCAATCTAGAATATTTATCATTTTAAAAAATAAAATCGATTGCATGTAAAATATTATGAAAGTTTTAGCCATCGGAGCCTTGGTGTTCCGTACGACAATCAAATAGTTTAAGAGCACAAAGTAATACAATTAGACAAATAGAAGCAGTTGCGCTCCAGGATATCACGATTCTAAAGGAAATAAGTTGTGACTTGTTCTCTTTAAAAAGTGTCCTCCGAAATCGCATACAAATCCCCGATGAGGTGGAGGCTAGAGTATGGAGAAGAATTACGGATTTTATGGGACTATATGGGTTCAGATGCTATTGTGGCTATTATATAATAACCGGTTATTGACAAATATCGAAAGAGTGCGTTGCCACTTATCGGACAACGCTTCTTACTCCTCTTACGGGCATTTATGCGGGCATGGAAATAACTCCACCCAAGTTAGTCAAGACACCCCATAAACGTTGAGCATCCTCAGCAAGGAACGCATAGGGGCTTCGAAACAACTCCGCCCAAATTAATCAAGACACCCTAAAAGCATTGAGAATCCTCCTCAAGGAACGCATAAGGTCTTGAAGGCAACTCTGTCTACCTTAATTACTCTAAATTAAAACATCCCAATAAAAAATGTTGTGCATCATCCCCAAAGAATACATATGTTCCTGAAGATAACTTTGCCACATTTAGTTAAAAATTGAAAAATATTTTCCAAAGGCACTGCCCTTCATAAGGAAATACACAAAGTTTGGAGGAGCCTATGAGATAACTCCGTAAATTTTAGAACATTTCCTCAAATTTTACAAAGAGACAACTTTCCCAAACAAAGAGTAAAGAAACCTTCATATAGAATATATACCATAGACAGGAAAGATCTAAGGCTTATTTTATTATTGTTTTGGAAACAATGTATCCACCAAAGATCTAAGGCCGGAAAAGAGAGACACGAGGAAGAATGGGCTACGCTGTTTTCTGCTGCTGGTTTTAGTGGTTACAAAATCATTCCTATTATAGGTTTGAGATCCCTTATTGAGGTTTATCCTTGATAATAAAGTTATAGCTCTCCGTCTAAATAAAACTGGATAAACAGTCAGCCACATGGGAACTCAATTTGATTCCATCAACAAAATCTGTCATCGAGGTTTATCTTTAATAAAACGTTGTTTTACTTTGATATTATTGGTGTCATTACCTTTTTTTGAAATTGGAATCCAATGTTTATTTATTTGAGATTACCTGTGTTAATTGTAAACATTACGATTACATGTGTTTTGAATTTTCCATGTGTGCATGTTTGATATTCTAATTATTCTCTTTCTCTCCACCCTTTGATCTCATTGAGCTTTATATTTCATCTTTCTACTATTTTCTTTTTAGATACTTCGCAACGTTACGATCTAGATAGACACTCAAAGAATAAAAATCAAAATTAAATTATGATATTGTGAATAAAGCAAATTGAGTTGAAAAGATGACTCACTGAGTTGAAATTATTACGATTATGCAAAATAGAAATGGTTGCACATCAGAATATCACGGTTCTAAAGGAAATATGTTGCGACTTGTAATGTCAACTTTTGTATTAACAGAATAGATTGCGCCCAGAGTGACATGGCCCCAAAGAAAGCATGTTGCAATCTAAAATATTAACATTTTAAAAAATAAAAACGATTGCGCCTAAAGTATTATGAAAGTATTATGAAAGTTTTAGCTGAATGAGCCTTGGCTTTCCCCACTACAGTCAACTAGATTAAGAGCACAAAGTATTACTGTCGCGACCGTCTTTCGGTTGGGCCCGATATTGGGTTTTGACTTAGGAAAAATGATTTGGGGTTAGAGTCACCACCGATCACTTTAAAAACATTTAGGTGGATCGGACATCATCTTACTTGATCTACGTTTTACCAGAAACATGTCGGGTTCGAGAGTCGGTTACAGTCAAGGAAGGATTAGCACCCTTAAACTGCCCTTTCGGTACCAATTAATTCATCGGTTGTCTTAATCGTGAAAATCAAAATATAAATTGAAATTTAAAAATTCAATTCGAATAAATACTTAAAAAATAAGAGGAAGAATAATAATAGACAAAAAAATAAAATAAAATAAAGCAAAAACTAATATATACATATAAAAAAGTAAAAAAAAAAAGTGAAAATATATATGAATATCGTTACATAAAAAAAATAAAGATCAAGAAAACTAAAGAAAAAAATATATATATATAAAATAATAATGATAATAAAACAAAACCCAAAAAAATAAAAAGGGAATATATATAATAAATATATATATATATATGAACCGATGTTAATAAATATGGTAACCGCTTTCACGAACGCATGGAGATATAATAAACTACATCAGGCATGACAAAAGTGTACTTAAGGGAATCATGCAACTTTACTGGAGAAGAGAAAGCTATTAAAAATATCAAGAAAAATGATATGCTTATATACATTCCGTGTACCACCTATAAAATAAAAAAAGATACAAGTTTAAACAAGCCATGTACCTAACCAATCACTTCCTTTAACTGTGTCATACATGTGCCACCTTAAGCTGCAACAGTATGCGAACGAGTGGGGAAAAGCTTAGTTATGCAAGCAGTATTAAATCCATGCTCTGAAAGACCGATGGCTGCTCTTAGCCTCGCACCACCACCACCAACCACCACGGCATCATAGGTATGATCCACAATTGTATAAGGGGATTTTCCAGCATCAGTGGATAATAATCTGGAAATGTGAGATATAAGAGAATCACTGGCAACTGATCTCTTCAAGTGTGGAACTCGAAGGCTACAAGAAACACAACACCACATCTCTGCTCACTTTATCAAATTTTTGCTCGTTAGGTTTCGCCTTTTCCTCCCTCGGATTTTCCAAATCGTTGCCCCTTCCTCTAATTTTGATTCCACGTTTTTCTCTCTGTGATTTCCTCTTGATGTTTCAGTCTATTTATAGTCTAAAGAAACCTATTTTTAGCTCAGATTTAGAGTCCTACTTGGACTCAAAATGATTCGGTTTTAGTGTTTTAATATGACTCAAATACGTTAGTTTATTTTCTGAATCTCACTAAATTGGGGTTGTTGAGTGTGGATCCTACAAAAATAATAAATAAATAATAATATAATAATAATAATAAACAAATAAATAAATAATATAATATAATAAAATGTTTTTGTAGACCCGGACAAAAAAGGGTGTCTACAGCTGCCCCTCTTTGCACATTTTTATGTTAACAAGAATAAGGAAAAGATGAAAAAGACAACCAGTTTTTGTCTGGTTCTCTTTTATTTGAGACTTCATAGTGTTTGTTGTGACACTAAGTCTATCCATTGGGCACGATATCATTCTTCGTGAAGTTAAAATCGTGGGTGAATCGGAAAATGACTCTTTGTTTCCAATCTTGGTCGACATTGGTCTTCTTCTCGACTTAAAGACCTGGGTGTAAAAATTTGACCGGAAAGTAGTTCCTTACTGATGCAATGAGGTAGATACGCCCTCGAGCTGAATGAAATAGAACTTGAAGGTCTTTGGCAGATAACTCTTCTTGCATTGAGCTATGCTGGAAATGATGGTGCCTTTGAGTTGAGTGGAGTCGAACTCGAAGGTCTTTGTTGACAGATAAACCTTCTAGCCTTGAGTAATGCTTTAAATGATGTGCCTTAGAGCTAAGCATAGTTGAACTTGAAGGTCTTTTGTTGGCAAACAACCCTTCTTTCCTTGAGCTATGTTGCAAATGATGTGCCTTGGAGCTGAGCGTAGTCGAACTCGAAGGTCTTTTGCTAGAAAATAGAACTTCTTACCTTGAGCTATATTGCAAATGAACATGATATCCTTCATCGTGAAGTTAAAATCGTGGATGGAATTGCTGCTTGTGGGCACGATATCCTTCGTCGTGAAGTTGAAATTGTGGAGGGACCCTTCGTTGTGAAGTTGAGACTTAAATTGGATAACCTTCTTCGTGAAGTTAAAATCCAGTCTAAAGATGAATGTTACTGGTGAGGACGATTCCCTTCGTCGTGAAGTTGAAACAGTGAATGGCCCATTCGTTGTGAAGTTGAGCCTTGAATTGGATATCCTTCGTTGTGAAGTTGAAATCCAATCTAAAGATGAATGTTGCTTCGAGTCCAATATCCTTCGCCGTGAAGTTGAAACTGGCTCTGAATGAAACTGGGAAGCCCCTTCACCGTGAAGTTGAGCTTTGAATTGGATATCCTTCATCGTGAAGTTGAAATCCAATCTAGAGTTGACACGATATCCTTCGTCGTGAAGTTGAGATCGTGGATGACCCCTTCGTTGTGAAGTTGAGCCTTGACTTTAATATCCTTCGTAGTAAAGTTGAAATCCAAGCTTTTGTTATTTCGAGTCCAATATCCTTCACCGTGAAGTTGAAATTGGCTCTGAATGAAACTGGGAAGCCCCTTCGCCGTGAAGTTGGGTTTTGAATTGGATATCATTCGTCATGAAGTTGAAATCCAATCTTGTGTAGATGGGCACGATATCCTTTGTCGTGAAGTTGAAATCATGGATTTGTGGGCACGATATCCTCCGTCGTGGAGTTGAAATCGTGGATGGCCCCTTCTTCGTGAATTTAAGCCTTGAATTGGATATCTTTCGTCGTGAAGTTGAAATCTAATCTTGAGAAAGTTGGTTTTGAGTTGGATATCCTCCGTCGTGGAATTGAAATCCAATTTCAAACAAATTGTGTCACTTCAAGTTCAATATCTTTCGTTGTGAAGTTGAAATTGACTCTGAACGAGACTCAGAAATTTGTTTTATCGTCAGCCATCAACTTTTGAATGTGTTTTTGAATCGAGTATATTTCTTCTTGAAGTTTAAACTTGACTCAAAACTCTGCAAAAAATTATGTATGCTAAAAATGATAAATGCGATGCTCTTAAGTTGTCTAAGATGCATGCAACATGAATTAGTTACGTTTTATCTCTTGAATGGGGCCTCATTTTTGTTTGCTGGTATTGTCCTTGGAATCGACCATGCCCCATTTTCTCCTCAGGTTATTGGTAATGTCACAAGTTCTATATGATCTCTCGGACTGATTGTCTTGTGAAATGCTTGAGATTTGGCTTTGTTTGTTCTTTCTTCAATAGAGGCAAAATGAGCCTTAGCACATTCCAGGACCTTTCACGTTTGAGACTGTCCTATTTAAAAATGTTTTTCTCATTTCTCTTATTTCAGGAGGGAAGAAAAAAGACATAAAAATGCAAGAATACTGTAAAACATTGCCGCTTAATTCAGGCTCGCAATCGAATCGAATCAAATTATAAACATGAGTTCAAAGAATATCAAAGGAATCAATGGCTTTTTTAATGCTTTCAGAGTTATAGCTCTTTCACAAATATTCAAGTGGATGAGTTAGCTTTAGGTTGACCTAAGGTTTCAGCCATAAAAAATGTCATTTTCCGGTTATTGCAACATGTTTTTTCTTTGGCTTGGCATTTTAATTGGAAGCGGACAAAATGACGCAACTAGCATGATCAATTACTAGACCTTCTATTTCGGTTCTCTAAAACCTTTCATTTGTTCGAGCTTTATAGGCTCCTCTAACAATGACAGTGTAGAAATATCGGTCTAAAACTGAAATTCCTGAGTGCTCGTGTGAAGTTGACTATAACAGGTGTTCCTTAACCCCCTTAGCCCATCATTATCAAAAAATTCTTGCTTAGATAAATTTGATTTAATTTTTCATTATCTGGCTAGCTGAATCCATAAAGCCGGGGCGTTTAACCAATTGCTTTAGAGGGATAACTTAACATTATAATCACTTTTATCAAGTTAACTGAAGGGTTCATCTCATCACAAAGTCTTCGGCCGGACAATAGCAGTGGAGCAAACACCGAATTGCCAAGTGTTCGAGCAATGTCATGGTTTGAATGTAATCTATTCATAAGGCCAGGGCTTTCAAGTTTCCTCTATAACCAATTGCCTTAGTGGAATAGCTCATCTTTACGGATTTACACTCTTAAGATTGTCAAGAAGAACCTGTTATAGTCTAGGTGTTTCTTAAAGTCAAGGAATCTCATTTTTAGAGTTTAATTTCCAAACAACTGGCCTAAACTAATATTACTCGTCATATGTAAAATATATCCCCATGTTGTCCGCACCTATGCACATCTAAATACCAAGCCTTTTTTTATTCCTTTGTGAGAGAAGAAGGCTATATTGATTATTTTTAGGAGAATAGTACGATGTTTGAGCGTATTTTCTTGGGTAAGGTTTTTTTACCACTTTTAAATCGTGTTACTTTGTCAAAGATCTGTAACTCTGAATCATTTATAGAGTTTTTTAATTCAGTTGATATTCAAAGAATTGAAAGTTGTAAATTTGATTCAATGCTCAGTATAAATTCATTGAAACATCCTCATAAAAAGAAATATGGCAAAGTTCAAAAGCAAGTTACAAAAAGAAACATGAGAAAGTTAAAAAAATAAGTCCAAATAGGATTCTGCAAAATAGAATAAATCCTCATTAGGATGCCTTGTTATTTTCGAAATGTCGAGGATTAGGGCCTTCATATGTACTTGCCCCCATCTTTCAATTATTTCATTTACCGAGGCTCCTTTTGATGTACTCTCAGATGAACAGATTTCTGTTTCAGAAGTGTCCTTGTTTTCATCGTAGAATTCCCGCTCTTTTCTATTTGAATGAGTGTTATGTGGATGAGGTGTGTCCAACCCTTGAATGAAATAAAAAAAATGTGATATATGCAAGAATGCATGATGCATGAAATGTTCGAGGCATTGATCCAAAAATGTGTCTGTTGTTATAAATAATCCTTATTGGGGACAAAAGTGTTACGTCTTAGGAGACAATTTTTTTTAAAGGTATAGAACCCGAACAGCTTCTGACAGGTTGATTCGTCTTCCGCCTTTTTTTCTGTCACTGGTTGAATGCCCTGTAGAACCGTTCCGGCTTCTCTGGCTAAACTGTGCAAGTGACGAGCTGCTTGCTCCTAAAAGTCTCGAATGAAAGCATCTCCGTCTTTCACTCTCTGCTGAGCCTGTTCCTTAAAGTCTCAAAATGCTTCGGTTTTAGTGTTTCAATATGACTCAAATACGTTGGTTTATTTTCTGAATCTCACTAAATTGGGGTTATTGAGTGTGGGTCCTATAAAAATAATAAAATAAATAATAATAATAATAATAATAAATAAATGAATAAAATGTTTTGTAGACCCGGACAAAAATGAGTGTCTACAGCTGCCCTTCTTTGCATATTTTTATGTTAACAAGGATAGGGCAAAGATGTAAAAGACAACCAGTTTTTGTCCGGTTCTGTAACCCCCTAGACCCGGCATATGCGCTTCGACTAAGTCTAGTGGATCACAAAGACATTTTCCAAAACCGTTATCCAATCAATGTAAAATCACATTATTCATGACATGAAATTATAATAAATTATACTATTAAAACTCAACTCTTAAATATAAAACCAATCAGTAATAAATTAATTTAAAACATATCTTAAAAATCAAAACCATGATAAACCGAATAGTAATATCAAAAGAATCATCATTATAAAATCCAATACTTTAAAATAGGTCCATGTCACCAGAATAAAGTCAACTTGCAAAATAAAAACATTACAATCTGATTTACTTCAAGAAATATGTTGATCCTCTAAGTGCTCGAACCGAGGTATCTAACCAACAGTATATGAAAGGGGAAAACATTTTCGAAAGGTGAGCTAGGCTCAGTGTGTCCCAACATTTCCATAAAATCACAATAGGTACAAATCATAGTCCAGTAAATCTCACAAATTCATAAAAGAGTTTAACTTTTGAAAATCATAGTTTAAACCCTTTTCTGGTACACCATTAGTAGTTCCCAAAATTATTTTCCATATAGCTTACTTTATGCACATAGCAAAAAAGAAAACCAACTTAAGGATAGGCTATGAAGCTTGTATCCTTAAGCCCAAGTCAATAAGTCCATATAGCTTACCCTAAGCACACAGTAAAGGAAAGCCGACTTAATGAAACATCTTGGGGCCCTCAAGAGTCACATTAGGCCCATTTAGCTTGATCAAAGCTATTCCATCGTAATTCAATTCCAAAATTCAATTGTACCGTGACATAAATTCCATAAATCCAAAAACATGGTAATCATATACCATTTCAAAACAAAAATTAGATAGCAGCCATATTCCATAAATTGTCACATTAAATTGGTACATCCATAAAACCATAACCAATGAATTTGGTGTACCACATATTAAAACCAATAAAACAGTTCAGTAATAAGTAGGGAACACACCTCGACAATAGGTTCAAATAGCAAATCTACTGATTGCTGGTTTCACCACGCTCTGCTACAATTTTCGAACCTATTTTACAATAACACTATATTACTTATGAGTAATATAAATAGATCTCTAAAATCATAAAATTTACGGGTCTTACGGGTGAATACTGGCACACGTGGTTTAACTGGTCTAGAAGGGCTGGGTCGAGCTGTCGAACGATTCGGAGAGTCTCTTGTACCTTCAAACAATAATAATTAATCAGCCCCAAATCTTATTTAATTATTCAAAGCTAGAATTCTTAAGTATATAAGCATTTTTCGGGTTTGACTATCAATTTGGGGTATTTCGAGTCTGAATTTGGCCAAATGGATTGCGGAATCAGAATCAGGACGTCGAAAAACATAAGGTATGACTTTTTGAAAATTCGGATTCTTGGTCAAAGTCAAAGTCAACCACTTTGACCGTCGATTTGGAGGCCTTCAGGTTCGAATTTGATGAAACGAACAGTGGAAACAAATTCGGCACGTCGAAAACTATCAGGATAGGTATACTCGGAAAAGATTAACGGTCGTTTAATGCTCTGTCAAAGCCATTTTAAAATTTGGTCAAAGAAAGTCAACGGTCAACGGTCGGGTCGGGTCAACGGTCGGGTCGGGTCAGGTCAGTAGGGTTGGGTCGGGTCAGACCGGTCAAAACCGATTGAAAACCGGTTGAAAACCGGTCAAACCGGTTTTCCAGCAGTTCACTCTCCTTGCGGCGGCGCGTGTGGCGCGTGAGGACTCTTCCGGTGGCCTAAAAATTCCGGAAAAATTTCTAAAAATTATTTTGAGCGATTTCGAGATAGTTACAACGATCGGTTCAAATTTTTGAACGGTGGAGAGCTCGAATTTCAACTCGGCCGAATCTTTGACTGTTCCACCTCCTCACGCGCCGCCGTCGACGGCGAACAAAGTTGACACCGGAGGACTCGAAACGGCACAAGGAACACGATGGTGCTGGAGGTGTCGAAAACCGATCAACGATCGGAGATGAATTTAAGATTTTCTCGGCGGTAGTGCTAAATAAACGTCGAGATTTTGACTCGAAATTCACGTCGTTTGGTAGCGTTTCGCTATAATTGATTTACTGGGTTTTGTTCATGGGTCGAAGATGAACACGACGGTGGTTTCAATTTTACGATTGGAGGTCGAACGACTTCAGAATCGGACTTGGAAGTAAGAGTATGGAAGGAGAAAAACTTAAGCAATTTAATATTTGTGGTTTCTGATTTGAAACCAGAAACAAGCTTAAATCATCAAAGCTGCCGACACTTTTAGGATAAATTTAGGGTTTGGTCCCTAAATTTTCTTTAACTCTAAAACAAACTCCAAGTTTTAAAATCTTTCAATTTAGTCCCCAAAATTTACCAATTTTCACAATTAACCTCCGATTTCAATTTAATATTATTTTAAATTTTTCCGGGTTGTTACAATTCTCCCCCTCTACAAGAAATTTCATCCTCGAAATTTACCTTATGAAAATAGATAAGGAAATTGAGTCTCTATTGACTCCAATGTCTCCCAAGTAGCTTCTGAGGGGCTACGATTACTCTACTGAACTTTGACCATTGGAATGCGCCTATTCCGAAGAACTCGCTCATCTCTTTCTAAGATCTGAATGGGCTCCTCTTCATATGACAAATCAGGTCTCAGCTCTACTTCTTCAACCTGAATAATGTGACCTGGATCTGGATGGTATCTCTTCAATATTGATACATTAAAGACATCATGAATACGACTTAGCTCAGAAGGCAACTCAAGCTGATATGCAACAGGTCCTACCCTCTTCAAGATATGAAATGGTCCAATAAATCTTGGACTCAATTTACCCTTACGCCCGAATCTCAATACTTTCTTCCAGGGTGAAACTTTCAAAAAGACCTGATCTCCAACCTCAAACTGTATATCCTTCCTCCTTTGATCTGCATAAGATTTCTGCCTATCAAATGCCTTTTTCAGACGGTCACGGATTAATCTGACTGTGTACTCCGTCTCTCGCACTAACTCAGGTCCCAACGTTTTCCTATCACATAACTCAGTCCAACAGATCGGAGTGCGACATTTACGCCCATAGAGTGCTTCATAAGGTGCCATACGAATGCTGGTCTGATAACTGTTATTGTAAGCAAACTCAGCCAAAGGCAAAAAGTTCTCCCAGCTACCATGAAAATCGATTATGCAACCCCGCAACATATCATCCAGAATCTGAATCACTCTCTCAGATTGACCATCAGTTTGTGGATGAAAGGATGTGCTATAATCCAATCTTGTTCCCAAAGCCATATGTATCGCCTTCCAAAATCTCGAAGTAAATCTCGGATCTCGATCAGAAATAATTGACAATGGAACACCATGTAATCAGACAATCTCTGAAATATACAATCTCGCCAGCTTGTCCAAAGTATAATTTACCCGCACAGGAATGAAGTGAGCTGACTTTGAAAGTCTGTCAACATTCACCCAAACTGAATCTTTTTTCGAAGGAGTCATAGGTAAACCAGTAACAAAATCCATAGTAATACGCTCCCATTTCCATTCCAGAATCTTGATAGGTTGTAACAAACCTGATGGATGTTGATGTTCTGTCTTAACTTGCTGACAAGTCAAACACCTAGCCACAAAATTCGAAATGTCCTTCTTCATGCCGACCCAATGATACCTCTCTCTCAAATTCCGGTACATCTTATCTCCACCGGGGTGCATAGCATATGGACTACTATGAGCCTCAGTAAGGATAGTCTGCCTCAACTCAACATCATTAGGCACACAATACCGACCTTTGAAGCATAAAACTTCATCCTGATCAAGGGTGTAATCTGAGTTTGTCCCTTGCTCTACTTGCTCTAAAATGGAAAGCAAGGAGCTATCAAGGGGCTGTTTAGCCTTGATCTCATCAACCAAGGTCGGCTTAACTTGCAATTCTGCTAACAAAGTGCCATCGTCATATAAATTCATCTTGGCCATTAAAGACCTCAACTCCGATACCGTCTTTCGACTCAAAGCATCCGCTACAATGTTAGCTTTACCAGGGTGATAATCAATCACGCAATCATAATCCTTTAGAAGCTCTAACCAGCAACGCTGTCTCAAATTAAGCTCTTTCTGGGTCAGAAGATACTTTAAGCTCTTATGATCCAAGAAAATGTAACACTTCTCTCCATAAAGATAGTGTCTCCAAATCTTCAAGGCAAAAATTACTACTGCCAACTCCAAATCGTGAGTATGATAGTTACACTCATGCGGTCGCAGCTGACGGGATGCATAAGCCACCACCTTACTTTCCTGCATTAAAACACAACCAAGTCTTGAATGTGACGCATCACTATACACTGTAAAATCCTTCCCGGACTCTGGTTGAATCAACACCGGTGCTTGAGTCACAACTGCCTTTAATTTCTCAAATCTCTCCTGTTGTGCCTCACCTCAGTCAAACGACACATTCTTCCTTAACAACTTTGTCAAAGGAGAAGCAATGATCGAGAAGCCCTCAACAAAACGTCGATAATAACCAGCCAAGCCCAAGAAACTACGGATCTCACATACGTTCTTAGGTCGTTTCCAATTCATAATAGCCTCTATCTTGCTGGGATCGACCTGACCACCTCGCGTAGAAATAATATGCCCTAGAAACGACACTTCTTGAAGCCAAAACTCACACTTGCTTAGTTTGGCATATAGACGATGCTCTCTCAAAGTCCGCAGAACGATCTTCAAATGCTCGTCATGCTCTGCCTCGGTCCGAGAATAGATCAGAATATCGTTAATGAAGACCACTACAAATTGATCCAAATATGGTCGGAACACTCGATTCATCAAATCCATGAAAGCTGTAGGAGTGTTCGTCAAACCAAAAGGCATCACTAAAAATTCATAATGACCATATCTAGTGCGAATGGCCGTTTTTGCAACATCAGATCCTTTAACTTTCAATTGATAATACCCCGAACGAAGATCAATCTTAGAGAATACAGTAGCTCCTCGCAATTGATCAAATAAGTCATCAATCCTGGGTAGTGGGTATTTATTGTTGACCGTCATCTTGTTCAATTTCCGATAGTCAATACATAATCTTAGCGACCCATCCTTCTTTTTCACGAATAGAACTGGAGCTCCCCATGGTGAAGTACTATGCCGAATAAATCCTCGATCGAATAATTCTTGCAATTGGACCTTCAACTCCGTAAGTTCTTTTGGAGCCATGCGATAAGGTGCCATAGAAATAGGTGCAGATCCCGGATAAGTCTCTATCTCGAACTCTACCTCTCTATCAGGAGGTAAACTAGGCAACTCCTTTGGAAAGACATCAGGAAACTCGCTAACTGTACGGATCTCTTCGATCGTGGACAATGAACCTTTAGTGTTCAAAATACAAGCAATGAAAGTCTCATACCCCTTCCGGATCATACGATCAATTTCAATAGCTGAAACTATATTGGAGAGATAGCCACGCCGTTCACCAATTAACACCATGGTCCGACCATCTGAAGTCTTTATAGTAGCCCGCTTGTATTCGCAATCCAGATTTACCTTGTGTTTATTCAACCAATCCTTCTCAAGAATTAGATCAAACTCCTCTAAAGGAAGTTCCATAAGATCAGCGAGAAAAATTTCTCCCTGAACCTCGAGAGGACAACGTCGAAATACTTTATTCACTAATACCACTTATCCAACTGGACTCGTAACTGTAACAGTATTTTCAGTGTTCTCGATCAAAATCTGAAGGTTTCGAGATACCGAGCTCGATACATAGGAGTGAGTGGAGCCATTGTCCAATAATGCAAAGTATGGGGTAGAACAAATAGTAAATGTACCTGCAATAACCTCAGGCTCATCTCTGTCATCACGACGTCTAGTGGCATAAACCAAAGCTGGCTGTCTAGCCTCAGAAGCTGTTGGCCCTCTATTTTGCTGAGGTCGGGCTCTACTGTCTGTCCTAGACGCTGATCCTCGAGTCTTTCCTTGACTACGATCTCTAATTGGGGTCTGTACTGTAGTTTGCGAACGCACAGAAGTTTGGGTAGCGGTCTGCTCAAACGAAGCTAGCTGAGGACAATCCCTCCGATAATGACCACTAGATCCATACTGATAGCATAGACCCATCTTCTTACGACACTCTCCTGTGTGTTGTTTACCACAATACTCACAAAGGGGCTCATTATAATATGACGAGGAACTGCCTCGACTGACAGCTAAAGGTGAGGATGCTGCAGGCCTGAAACGTGTATTGCTTCTCTGAGGGGCCAAAGTATGAGTCCTCTTCCCGGACTGTGCTGATGACTCAACAGGGCCTGAAAATTTCTTAGATCGTTCTTGATCAACACGCTCTCTACCAGAAGCTAAAACCTCAACCTCTTCCGCATCTTTGGCTCTGCCCACCAGCATATCAAATATCTCATCCTGATGGGTTACAACTTGCCTACGCAGCTCGTATCTGAGTCCAAGGGTAAATTTACGACATCGATCTCTCTCCGTAGGTACCATACTGAATCCATACTTCAGCAACTTTAGGAACTCGATCTCATATTCAGAAACAGTCATGTCTCCCTGAACCAGGTCTTGAAACTGTTGTCGTCTCTGAGCTAAGTAGCGCTCTCCCAGAAAACGACTCCAAAAGCGAGCCTTAAAGAAATTCCAGGTCAAACGATCGGTAGGAACACTACTGGTCACTGACTCCCACCAAGTGTAGGCATTACCATCTAACATCGCCACAACACCCTGATATCTCTTAGTTGAGTCCAAACCCAACTGATCCATGCGTCTCTCTGTATCCTGGAGCCAATCCTCAGCTTCAGTAGGAGCTCCACCAATCTGTCCCCCAAAAGTTCTAACTCCATTGGCAATCAACGTCTGTGAAATAGGAACCTCAGATACAACACCAGTAGCTCTGACTACTCCCTGTATTAATTACAGAAACTGTCTACTAAAATTATCATCCAATGCAACTCTGGTAGACTCAGGCTCAATATCCGTTGCTCCTATGTTCGGTGTAGTCATACCAATACCAGTGGCAGAAGGCAGATCCGTTGGGGTCGTAGGAGCATGATCACCTATCGGAGGTGGGGGATCTACCCGTATCTCATCGATCGGATCTGCGAATCTAGCCACTCGACCTCGTCCACGGCTAATTCGACGACCACGTCTAGCACTCATTTTGATGGATCTCAAGTTTACTACAGAAGATAAAACTTAGGGTTAGATAAGCACTTGGAGTCTCAAACACAGTTAAAAATCTTAATAATTTTGTGACATTGCCTTTGTAACTTGTTTGTAAAATATTTCAAAACCGTATTTTCAATGTGGACTCATACACAGTCCGAGGGTTAAAAATCAAAGGCTCTGATACCAATAAATATAACCCCCTAGACCCGGCCTATGCGTTTCGACTAAGTCTAGTGGATCACAAAGACATTTTCCAAAACCGTTATCCAATCAATGTAAAATCACATTATTCATGACATGAAATTATAATAAATTATACTATTAAAATTCAACTCTTAAATATAAAACCAATCAATAATAAATTAATTTAAAACATATCTTAAAAATCAAAACCATGATAAACTGAATAGTAATAGCAAAAGAATCATCATTATAAAATCCAATACTTTAAAATAGGTCCATGTCACCAGAATAAAGTCAACTTGCAAAATAAAAACATTACAATCTGATTTACTTCAAGAAATATGTTGATCCTCCAAGTGCTCGAACCGAGGTATCTAACCAACAGTATCTGAAAGGGGAAAACATTTTCGAAAGGTGAGCTAGGCTCAGTGTGTCCCAACATTTCCATAAAATCATAATAGGTACAAATCATAGTCCAGTAAATCTCGCAAATTCGTAAAAGAGTTTAACTTTTGAAAATCATAGTTTAAACCCTTTTCTGGTACACCATCAGTAGTTCCCAAAATTATTTTCCATATAGCTTACTTTATGCACATAGCAAAAAAGAAAGCCGACTTAAGGATAGGAAGCTTGTATCCTTAAGCCCAAGTCAATAAGTCCATATAGCTTACCCTAAGCACACAACAAAGGAAAGCCGACTTAATGAAACATCTTGGGCCCTCAAGAGTCACATTAGGCCCATTTAGCTTGATCAAAGCTATTCCATCGTAATTCAATTCCAAAATTCAATTGCACCATGACATAAATTCCATAAATCCAAAAACATGGTAATCATATACCATTTCAAAACAAAAATTAGATAGCAGCCATATTCCATACATTGTCACATTAAATTGGTGCATCCATAAAACCATAACCAATGAATTCGGTGTACCACATATTAAAACCAATAAAACAGTTCAGTAATAAGTAGGGAACACACCTCGACAATAGGTTCAAATAGCAAATCTATTGATTGCTGGTTTCACCCCGCTCTGCTACAGTTTTCGAACCTATTTTACAATAACACTATATTACTTATGAGTAATATAAATAGATCTCTAAAATCATAAAATTTATGGGTCTTACGGGTGAATACTGGAACACGTGGTTTAACTGGTCTAGAAGGGATGGGTCGAGCTGTCGAACGATTCGGAGAGGCTCTTGTACCTTCAAACAATAATAATTAATCAGCCTCAAATCTTATTTAATTGTTCAAAGCTAGAATTCTTAAGTATATAAGCATTTTTTGGGTTTGACTATCAATTTGGGGTATTTCGAGTCTGAATTTGGCCAAACGGATTGCGGAATCGGAATCAGGATGTCGAAAAACATAAGGTATGACTTTCTGAAAATTCGGATTCTTGGTCAAAGTAAAATTCAACCACTTTGACCGTCGATTTGGAGGCCTTCGGGTTCGAATTTGACGAAACGGACAGTGGAAACAAATTCGGCACGTCGAAAACTATCAGGATAGGTATACTCGGAAAAGATTAACGGTCGTTTAATGCTCTGTCAAAGCCATTTTAAGATTTGGTCAAAGAAAGTCAACGATCAACGGTCGGGTCGGGTCAACGGTCGGGTCGGGTCGGGTCAGTAGGGTCGGGTCGGGTCGGGTCAGACCAGTTAAACCGGTTTTCCAGCATTTCACTCTCCTTGCGGCGGCGCGTGTGGCGCGTGAGGACTCCTCCGGTGGCCTAAAAATTCCGAAAAAATTTCTAAAAATTATTTTGAGCGATTTCGAGATAGTTACAACGATCGGTTCAAATTTTTGAACGGCGGAGAGCTCGAATTTCAACTCGGCCGAATCTTTGACTGTTCCACCTCCTCACGCGCCGCCGTCGACGGCGAACAAAGTTGACACCGGCGGACTCGAAACGGCATAAGGAACACGATGGTGCAGGAGGTGTCGAAAACCGATCAACGATCGGATATGAATTTAATATTTTCTCGGCGGTAGTGCTAAATAAACGTCGAGACTTTGACTCGAAATTCACGTCGTTTGGCAGCGTTTCACTATAATTGATTTACTGGGTTGTGTTCATGGGTCGAAGATGAACACGACGGTGGTTTCAATTTTACGATTGGAGGTCGAACAACTTCAGAATCGGACTTGGAAGTAAGAGTACGGGAGGAGAAAAACTTAAGCAATTTAACATTTGTGGTTTCTGATTTGAAACCAAAAACACGCTTAAATTACCAAAGCTACCGACACTTTTAGGATAAATTTAGGGCTTGGTCCCTGAATTTCCTTTAACTCTAAAACAAGCTCCAAGTTTTAAAATCTTTCAATTTAGTCCCCAAAATTTACCAATTTTCACAATTAACCTCCAATTTTAATTTAATATTATTCTAAATTTTTCCGGGTTGTTATAGGTTCTCTTTGATTTGAGACTTGATAGTGTTTGTTGTGACACTAAGTCGATCCATTGGGTATGATATCCTTCTTCGTGAAGTTGAAATCGTGGGTGAATCGGAAAATGACTCTTTGTTTCCAAACTTGGTCGACATTGGTCTTCTTCTCGATTTAAAGACCTGGGTGTAAAAATTTGACTGGAAAGTAGTTTCTTGCTGATGCAATGCGGTAGATATGCCCTCGAGCTGAATGAAATAGAACTCGAAGGTCTTTGGCAGATAACCCTTCTTGCCTTAAGCTATGCTGCAAATAATGGTGTCTTTGAGCTGAGTGGAGTCGAACTCGAAGGTCTTTGTTGACAGATAAACCTTCTAGCCTTGAGTTATGCTTTAAATGATGTACCTTGGAGCTGAGCGTAGTCGAACTCGAAGGTCTTTTGTTGGCAAATAACCCTTCTTGCCTTGAGCTATGTTGCAAATGATGTGCCTTAGAGCTGAGCGTAGTCGAATTCGAAGGTCTTTTGTTGGAAAATATCACTTCTTTTCTTGAGCTATTTTGCAAATGAACACAATATCTTTCATCGTGAAGTTGAAATCGTGGATGACATTGCTGCTTGTGGGCTTGATATCCTTCGTCGTGAAGTTGAAATTGTAGAGGGCCCCTTCGTTGTGAAGTTGAGCCTTGAATTGGATATCCTTCTTCGTGAAGTTGAAATCCAATCTAAAGATGAATGTTACTGGTGAGCACGATTCCCTTTGTCGTGAAGTTGAAACCGTGAATGGTCCCTTCGTTGTGAAGTTGAGCCTTGAATTGGATATCCTTCGTCGTGAAGTTGAAATCCAATCTAAAGATGAATGTTGCTTCAAGTCCAATATCCTTCGCCGTGAAGTTGAAATTGGCTCTGAATGAAACTGTGAAGCCCCTTGGCTTTGAAGTTGAGCTTTGAATTGGATATCCTTCATCGTGAAGTTGAAATCCAATATAGAGTTAGTACTATATCCTTCGTCGTGAAGTTGAGATCGTGGATGGCCCCTTCGTTGTGAAGTTGAGCCTTGACTTGAATATCCTTCGTCCTGAAGTTGAAATCCAAGCTTTTATTGTTTCGAGTCCAATATCCTTCGCCGTGAAGTTGAAATTGGCTCTGAATGAAACTGGGAAGCCCCTTCGCCGTGAAGTTGGGCTTTGAATTTGATATCATTCATCGTGAAGTTGAAATCCAATCTTGTGTAGATGGGCACGATATCCTTCTTTCGTGAAGTTGAAATCATGGATTTGTGGGCACGATATCCTCCATCGTGGAGCTGAAATTATGGATGGCCCCTTCTTCGTGAAGTTGAGCCTTGAATTAGATATCCTTCGTCGTGAAGTTGAAATCCAATCTTGAGAAAGTTGGTTTTGAGTTGGATATCCTCCGTCGTGGAGTTGAAATCCAATTTCAAACAAATTGTGTCGCTTCGAGTTCAATATTCTTCTCTGTGAAGTTGAAATTGACTCTGAACGAGACTCGGAAAATTGTTTTATCGTCAGACAGTCGCCCCTTCGCTGTGAGGTAGAGCAACCACCATCAACTTTTGAATGTGCTTTTGAATCGAGTATACTTCGTCTTGAAGTTCAAACTTGACTCAAAACTCTGCAAAAAATTATGTATGCTAAAAATGATAAATGTGATGCTCTTAAGTTGTTTAAGATGCATGCAACATGAATTAGTTATGTTTTATCTCTTGGATGGGGCCTCATTTTTGTCTGCTGATATTTTCCTTGGAATCGACCATGCCCCATTTTCTCTTCAAGTTATTGGTAATGTCACAAGTTCTATGTGATCTCTCGGACTGATTGTCTTGTGAAATGTTTGAGATTTGATATTGTTTGTTCTTTCTTCAATAGAGGCAAAATGAGCCTTAGCACATTCCATGAACTTTCACGTTTGAGACTGTCTTATTTGAAAATGTTTTTCTCATTTCTCTTATTTCAGGAGGGAAGAAAAAAGATATAAAAATGCAAGAATTCTGTAAAACATTGCCACTTAATTCAGGCTCGCAATGCAAGAATTCTGTAAAACATTGCCTCTTAATTCTGGCTCGCAATCGAATCGAATCAAATTATAAACATAAGTTCAAAGAATATCAAAGGAATCAATGGCTCTTTTAATGCTTTCAGAGTTATAGCTCTTTGACAAATATTCAAGTGGATGAGTTACCTTTAGGTTGACCTAAGGTTTCAACCATAAAAATGTCATTTTTCGGTTATTGCAACATGTTTTTTCTTTGGCTTGGCATTTTAATTGGATGCGGACAAAATGACGCAACTGGCATAATCAATTACTAGACCTTATATTTCAGTTCTCTAAAACATTTCATTTGTTCGAGCTTCGTAGGCTCCTCTAACAATGACAGTGCAGAAATATCAATCTAAAAATGAAATTCCTGAGTGCTCTTGTGAAGTTGACTATAACAGGTGTTCCTTAACTCCCTTAGCCCATCATTATCGAAAATTTCTTGCTTAGATAAATTTGATTTAATTTGCCATTATCTGGCTAGCTGAATCCATAAAGCCGGGGTGTTTAACCAATTGCTTTAGAGGGACAACTTAACATTATAATCACTTTTATCAAGTTAACTGAAGGGTTCATCTCATCACAAAGTCTTCGGCCGGACAATAGCAGTGGAGCAAACACTGAATTGCCAATAGTTCGAGCAATGTTATGGTTTGAATGTAATCTATTCATAAAGCCAGGGCTTTCAAGTTTCCTCTATAACCAATTTCCTTAGTGGAATAGCTCATCTTTACGGATTTACTTTCTTAAGATTGTCAAGAAGAACCTGTTATAGTCTAGGTGTTTCTTAAAGTCAAGGAATCTCATTTTTAGAGTTCAATTTCCAAACAACTGACCTAAACTAGATTTGATTACTCGACTATTCCATCTGTGAAGATCATTATCATCACCAAACGTCTTAAACAAAAAGTATAATAATGTCATATGCAAAATATGTCCCATGTTGTCCGCACCTATGCACATCTAAATACCAAGCCTTTTTTTATTCCTTTGTGAAAGGAGAATGCTATATTGATTATTTTTAGGAGAAGGGTACGATGTTTGAGCGTATTTTCTAGGGTAAGGTCTTTCTACCACTTTTAAATCGTGTTACTTTGTCAAAGATCTGTAACTTTAAATCATTTACAGAGTTTTTTAATTCAGTTGATATTAAAAGAATTGAAAGTTGTAAATTTGATTCAATGCTCAGTATAAATTCATTGAAACATCCTCATAAAAAGAAATATGTCAAAGTTCAAAAGCATGTTACAAAAAGAAATATGAGAAAGTTAAAATAAACAAGTCCAAATAGGATGCTGAAAAATAGAATAAATCCTCATTAGGATGCCCTGTTATTTCCAAAATGTCGAGGATTAGGGCCTTCATATGTACTTGCTCCCATCTTTCAATTGTTTCATTTGCCGGGGCTCCTTTTGATGTACTATTAGATGAACAGATTTCTATTTCGGAAGTGTCCTTGCTTTCATCGTAAAATTTCCGCTCTTTTCTATTTGAATGAGTGTTATGTGGATGAGGTGTGTCCAACTCTTGAATGAAATAAAAAAATGTGAAATATGCAAGAATGCATGATGCATGAAATGTTCGAGGCATTGATCCAAAAATGTGTTTGTTGTTATAAATAATCCTTATTGGGGACAAAAGTGTTACGTCTTAGGAGACAAAAAACATTTTAAAGGTATAGACCCCGAACAGTTTCTGACAGGTTGATTCATCTTCCGCCTTTTTTCTGTCACTAGTTGAATGCCCTGTAGAACCGTTCCGACTTCTCTAGCTAAATTGTACAAGTGACGAGATGCTTTCTCCTAAAAGTCTCGAATGACATCATCTCCGTCTTTCACTCTCTGCTGAGTCTGTTCCTAACAACAACGCCATTGGAAACCTCCATCGATAAGAACTATTCGAAGTTTACCTGTTTGTTTCTTGAATTTGTCAATAATTGACTCCAGCTCAGCTAGGATTTCGCCATCTTGTTGTCTTTGAAAGGACTCTCCAGGTCATCAACCTTTTCATCTGCCTCTGCAACCTTTTCATCTACCCCTGCAACTTTTGGCTAACTTAAAAAGTTGACTTTTGGTGTGCTCGGTTTAATCCCGGTTTGTTCTGAATCCTTTCTGGCCATAACTGGACTTCTGAGCTTTTCATCTATTCTATTATAACTCATTTTTCCATTAATGCAGATTATTCATGTTTAACAAACATGTGTTTGGTGGATCAACACCTCTTTTGAATGATGCAAATGATAAAAATAAAATGAAAGAAAACAAAAAATGAAAGGAAAAAGTTAGTGAGATAAGGATAATAACCAAAACAATAATGAAGATAAAAAAAGCATACCCACATGATATATACACGAACATACTTAGTATTCCTACCGAACATGATTTCTATCCCGCATGTTAATTTTGAACCAGTCCTAACCGCATAAATTTCTAGTTCTTATGATTTGAACAAAAAATAAAGCATGAAATAATTCAAGCATTCTAGGGTTTGAAATGAGGTTTTGGGTGGGCTCTAATTCTTTGCAATCACCCGGTTTAGGTTCTAAAAAAGGTGCCCGAGTTCTCTTTGTTGGTGCCCACTTGGGCTTGCCAGACCCTTAGCCCTAAGCTCATTACAAGCTTATGTGGACTAAGTTAAACTCGAGAGGAAACATTCCCTTATGCCCGCATGGTGAATAAATTCACACGAAGACATAAGGTATATGAATCTCGAAGGTTACTTGCTAGGCCCACACGGAGAATAAATTCTCACGAAGGCGTCATTTTCACCCCTACTTAAAAAGGGTTTGGAGCTCGGGTATAGAACCTGAGATGAAAATTTTGAAAATCTGAAATCATTGAAAAAAATGTCAGTACAACTATTTATTTGAAAAATAATCAAAGATTAATAATTAGAGTCGAATAAATAAATTAAAATTTAAACTTTTACTTTTTGCTAAAAAAGACAACCCGAAATTAATTTCGGCCTGACTCAGTTACCTCTCCACAGCATAGTCGCCAAGCTGTCGGAACTATCTTTCGGTTGGGCACGAAATTGGGCTTCGACTTAGGAAAAATGATTTGGAGTTAGAGTTGCCACCGATCACTTTAAAAACATTTAGGTGGATCGGACACCATCTTACATGATCTGTGTTTTACCATAAACGTGTCGGGTTCGGGAGTCGGTTACAGTCAATGAAGAATTAGCACCCTTGAACTGCCCTTTCGGTACCAATTAATTCATCGATTGTCTTAATCACGAAAATCAAAATTTAAATTTAAATTTAAAAGTTCAATTCGAATAACTACCTAAAAAATAAGAGGAATAATAATAATAGACAAAAAATAAAATAAAATAAAGCAAAACTAATATATACATATAAAAAAGGTAAAAATATATATGAATATCGTTACATAAAAAATAAATAAATAAATAAAGATCAAGAAAACTAAAGAAATATATATATATATATATATATATAATGATAATAAAACAGAACCCAAAAAAATAAAAAGGGAATATAGATAATATATATATATATATATATATATATATATATATATATATATATATATATATATATATATATATGAACCGGTGTTAACAAATATGGTAACCGCTTCCACAAACGCATGGAGATATAAAAACTACATCAGACATGGCAAAAGTGTACTTAAGGGGAACATGCAACTTTACTGGAGAAGAGAAAGCTATTAAAAATAAACTATTCTTGCACCGCCAAATATCAAGAAAAGGATATGCTTATATACATTCCGTGTACCACCTATAAAATAAAAAACGATACAAGTTCAAACAAGCCATGTACCTAACCAATCACTTCCTTTAACTGTGTCATACATGTGCCACCCTGAGCTTCAACAGTATGCGAACGAGTGGGGAAAAGCTTAGTTATGCAAGCAGTATTAAATCCATGCTCTGAAAGACCGATGGCTGCTCTTAGCCCCGTACCACCAGCACCAACCACCACGGCATCATAGGTATGATCCACTATTGTATAAAGGGATTTTCCAGCATCAGTGGATAATAATCTGGAAATGTGAGATATAAGAGAATCACTGGCAACTGATCTCTTCAAGTGTGGAACTCGAAGGCTACGAGAAACACAGCGCCACATCTCTGCTCGCTTTATCAATTTTTTGCTCGGTAGGTTTCGCCTTTTCCTCCCTCGGATTTTTCATATCGTTGCCCCTTCCTCCTATTTTGGTTCCACGTTTTTCTCTCTGTGATTTCATCTTGATGTTTGAGTCTATTTATAATCTAAAGAAACCTATTTTTAGCTCAGATTTAGAGTCCTACTTGGACTCAAAATACTTCGGTTTTAGTGTTTCAATAGGACTCAAATACGTTGGTTTATTTTCTGAATCTCATTAAATCGGAGTTGTTAAGTGTGGGGACTGTAAAAATAATAAATAAATAATAAATAAATAATATAATAAAATGATTTTGTAGACTCAGACAAAAATGGGTGTCTACAATTACAATTAGGCAAAATAGAAACGGTTGCGCCCCAAAATATTATGGTTCTCAAGGAAATAGGTTGTGACTTGTAATGTCAACTTGTGTATTAACAGAATAGATAACTTTATAGTGTCATGGCCCCCAAAGAAAGTACGTTGTAATTTGGAATATTATCATTTTAAAAAATAAAAGCGATTGCACGTAAAGTTTTATGAAAGTTTTAGTCGATGGAGCTTTGGCGTTTTGCACGACAAACAAATAGGTTAAGCGCACAAAGTATTACAATTAGGCAAAATAGAAACGGTTACGCCCCAAAAAATCACGGTTCTAAAGGAAATAGGTTGTGAATTGTAATGTCAACTTGAGTATTAATAGAATAGATTGCGGCCAGGGTGTCATGGCCCCGAAAGAAAACTTATCACCATATGAATAGATGATCAAATTTGTTAAACTAATAAAAATTAGGACGAAATTAATATAATATATAAATTTTGTAAAATTTCACGTCCATTAAATATTAACAGCGAGGGCTTGATTAACATCATTTAACTAGTTAAGTGGTCGGATTAACAAAATTGAAAGATCAGTGGTAAAACTAAAAGGGCCAAATACTTCAGCGGTTAATCGTATAGTTTACCCAAAACTTTAATGAGCCTTTTAACCTTTCATGATATAATTACTCATTTGGTCCTTCATCATTTGAACTCTAATAAGAATCCTTTTTATTGTCAATTAGGCCCACGTTCCACTCCAATCACCAATTGGCCCATATACCTCTCGGAGTCTAGGTGAATAGGGATGGCAACGGGCTGGGTTCGGGCCGGGTATTGGTCCCCCCGTCCCCGTTTAAAAAACCCATACCCGTCCCCACTTAAAAAATTGCGGGAATTTAAACGGGGATCCCCATCGGGTAATCAGGGAAAACCGCGAGGAAACGGGTATCCCCGTTTAGCATAAACGATTATTTAAACGGGTATCAGGCCGGGTATCGGGCCGGGTATCGGGCCGGGTATATATATATTTAAATTAAATATATAAATATTATATATATATTTTAATTTAATTTAAATTTATTAATATTATATATATATATATAATAATTATTTTTAATATTTATCGGGTCGGGTATCGGGTCGGGTAATCGGGGCAGGAATTACCAAACTCGTCCCCGTCCCCGTTTAGCATAAACGGTTTTTCCCCATCCCCATCCTCGTTTAGCATAAACAGTTTTTCTCAGTCCCCGTTTAATTCGATTTTCGATTTTTCTCGTCGGGTTCGGGTTTTTTTACCATCCCTATAGGTGAACCCTTATAAATTGACTTAGAAATCTGAGGCATTACAAAAGGTGTGGAGATGCCTCTTCTATAAATAAGGGAACTTTTCCTATACCTACTGATAAAATTGAGATGCCTCCATCACGACAATAGGAATTACTCTATTGTCGCTTCATATAGCATAGAGAAGCCTCCATGTGAAAGCGTTGAGATGTTTCTGTATAACTCGTGTTATTATATTGGGAATAAGTTGTCTCACAATATAGTTTTTATAGCTCTTTGAATCCTTTAAAGAGTGTTGCAATGCCACCACTCCGCAACAAAAATTTCTCTGTTACTACTACGAGTGTAAAGATGCCTTTGTCCTAGAGGTGCGGGGACAAAGACCTCATAATTTCTTCTTCTAAGATAAATATGTCTTTGTCCTACCAGACTCCTCTATGGGTGTCAAGTCGCCTCCTCCATAACCAAAGGCATAGAGATACCTCTAGCCTAATGGAGTAGAGACGATCCCCACTAAAGTCGAATAACCTTACCTTTGACCTCTAAAGAATATGGAAATAATTCAGGTTGAATCTACAAGTAGGGGTGTTCACTGTTTGGTTAAAACCGAATTAACCAACTGAACCTAATTTTTGGTCGGGTAATCGGTCAGTTAATTTTGGATTCGAACAATTAACGGTTAATGGTGTCTTTCAAATTTCGGTTTCGGTTAATTCGGTTCAAAAGCGTTTAATTAATCAAAATTATTAAATATATGTATATATATATATATATATATTATTTAGTATTAGGGGTGTTTGAATTCGGTTTTTACTGAATTAACCAACTAAATTAACCGAAAAAACCAAAAAATATTAAATATTAAATATATGATATATATTATTTATAAATTTTGATTAATTCGGTTAACCGAACTTAGTTAGGTTCGGTTAATATTTTTTAGAAAAAAATTCAGTTTAATTAACGGTTAATGGGGAAAACTTCGGTTAATAGAATTTGGGTAATTTGATTTAGTCGGTTAACCGAATTACCCGTTTGAACACCCCTATCTACAAGAACCCTTCACAGGGAATTTATGCGGGCATGGAAATAACTCCACCCAAGTTAGTCAAGACACCCCATAAACGTTGAGCATCCTCAGCAAGGAACGCATAGGGGCTTCGAAACAACTCCGCCCAAATTAATCAAGACACCCTAAAAGCATTGAGAATCCTCCTCAAGGAACGCATAAGGTCTTGAAGGCAACTCTGTCTACCTTAATTACTCTAAATTAAAACATCCCAATAAAAAATGTTGTGCATCATCCCCAAAGAATACATATGTTCCTGAAGATAACTTTGCCACATTTAGTTAAAAATTGAAAAATATTTTCCAAAGGCACTGCCCTTCATAAGGAAATACACAAAGTTTGGAGGAGCCTATGAGATAACTCCGTAAATTTTAGAACATTTCCTCAAATTTTACAAAGAGACAACTTTCCCAAACAAAGAGTAAAGAAACCTTCATATAGAATATATACCATAGACAGGACCAAAGACGACGCCCGAGTAAAATTTTATAAAATATCCTCCACAAGGAATTCATGGTGTTTAGGAGACAAAATTATATACTTCCGTAGATACAATTTCTCCTCTTGCTTACCAAGTCTACCTCCGGAAGGACTCTCCTATAACGAAAGTCATTCGGCTTACTATAATCCTTTGATAATACTAAGAGATTTTTAATGTTCAAATCCACTAAATGGCTCACTGAGTTGAAATTATTACGATTATGCAAAATAGAAATGGTTGCACATCAGAATATCACGGTTCTAAAGGAAATATGTTGCGACTTGTAATGTCAACTTTTGTATTAACAGAATAGATTGCGCCCAGAGTGAGATGGCCCCAAAGAAAGCATGTTGCAATCTAAAATATTAACATTTTAAAAAATAAAAACGATTGCGCCTAAAGTATTATGAAAGTATTATGAAAGTTTTAGCTGAATGAGCCTTGGCTTTCCCCACTACAGTCAACTAGATTAAGAGCACAAAGTATTACTGTCGCGACCGTCTTTCGGTTGGGCCCGATATTGGGTTTTGACTTAGGAAAAATGATTTGGGGTTAGAGTCACCACCGATCACTTTAAAAACATTTAGGTGGATCGGACATCATCTTACTTGATCTACGTTTTACCAGAAACGTGTCGGGTTCGAGAGTCGGTTACAGTCAAGGAAGGATTAGCACCCTTAAACTGCCCTTTCGGTACCAATTAATTCATCGGTTGTCTTAATCGTGAAAATCAAAATATAAATTGAAATTTAAAAATTCAATTCGAATAAATACTTAAAAAATAAGAGGAAGAATAATAATAGACAAAAAAATAAAATAAATTAAAGCAAAAACTAATATACATATAAAAAAGTAAAAAAAAAAGTGAAAATATATGAATATCGTTACATAAAAAAATAAAGATCAAGAAAACTAAAGAAAATATATATATATATATATATATATATATATATATATATATAAATAATAATGATAATAAAACAAAACCCAAAAAAATAAAAAGGGAATATATATAATAAATATATATATATGAACCGATGTTAATAAATATGGTAACCGCTTTCACGAACGCATGGAGATATAATAACTACATCAGGCATGACAAAGTGTACTTAAGGGAATCATGCAACTTTACTGGAGAAGAGAAAGCTATTAAAAATATCAAGAAAAATTATATGCTTATATACATTCCGTGTACCACCTATAAAATAAAAAAGATACAAGTTTAAACAAGCCATGTACCTAACCAATCACTTCCTTTAACTGTGTCATACATGTGCCACCTTAAGCTGCAACAGTATGCGAACGAGTGGGGAAAAGCTTAGTTATGCAAGCAGTATTAAATCCATGCTCTGAAAGACCGATGGCTGCTCTTAGCCTCGCACCACCACCACCAACCACCACGGCATCATAGGTATGATCCACAATTGTATAAGGGGATTTTCCAGCATCAGTGGATAATAATCTGGAAATGTGAGATATAAGAGAATCACTGGCAACTGATCTCTTCAAGTGTGGAACTCGAAGGCTACAAGAAACACAACACCACATCTCTGCTCACTTTATCAAATTTTTGCTCGTTAGGTTTCGCCTTTTCCTCCCTCGGATTTTCCAAATCGTTGCCCCTTCCTCTAATTTTGGTTCCACGTTTTTCTCTCTGTGATTTCCTCTTGATGTTTCAGTCTATTTATAGTCTAAAGAAACCTATTTTTAGCTCAGATTTAGAGTCCTACTTGGACTCAAAATGATTCGGTTTTAGTGTTTTAATATGACTCAAATACGTTAGTTTATTTTCTGAATCTCACTAAATTGGGGTTGTTGAGTGTGGATCCTACAAAAATAATAAAATAAATAATAATAATAATAATAATAATAATAAACAAATAAATAAATAATATAATATAATAAAATGTTTTTGTAGACCCGGACAAAAAAGGGTGTCTACAGCTGCCCCTCTTTGCACATTTTTATGTTAACAAGAATAAGGAAAAGATGAAAAAGACAACCAGTTTTTGTCTGGTTCTCTTTTATTTGAGACTTCATAGTGTTTGTTGTGACACTAAGTCTATCCATTGGGCACGATATCATTCTTCGTGAAGTTAAAATCGTGGGTGAATCGGAAAATGACTCTTTGTTTCCAATCTTGGTCGACATTGGTCTTCTTCTCGACTTAAAGACCTGGGTGTAAAAATTTGACCGGAAAGTAGTTCCTTACTGATGCAATGAGGTAGATACGCCCTCGAGCTGAATGAAATAGAACTTGAAGGTCTTTGGCAGATAACTCTTCTTGCATTGAGCTATGCTGGAAATGATAGTGCCTTTGAGCTGAGTGGAGTCGAACTCGAAGGTCTTTGTTGACAGATAAACCTTCTAGCCTTGAGTAATGCTTTAAATGATGTGCCTTGGAGCTAAGCATAGTTGAACTTGAAGGTCTTTTGTTGGCAAACAACCCTTCTTTCCTTGAGCTATGTTGCAAATGATGTGCCTTGGAGCTGAGCGTAGTCGAACTCGAAGGTCTTTTGCTAGAAAATAGAACTTCTTACCTTGAGCTATATTGCAAATGAACATGATATCCTTCATCGTGAAGTTAAAATCGTGGATGGCATTGCTGCTTGTGGGCACGATATCCTTTGTCGTGAAGTTGAAATTGTGGAGGGACCCTTCGTTGTGAAGTTGAGCCTTAAATTGGATATCCTTCTTTGTGAAGTTAAAATCCAGTCTAAAGATGAATGTTACTGGTGAGGACGATTCCCTTCGTCGTGAAGTTGAAACAGTGGATGGCCCATTCGTTGTGAAGTTGAGCCTTGAATTGGATATCCTTCGTTGTGAAGTTGAAATCCAATCTAAAGATGAATGTTGCTTCGAGTCCAATATCCTTCGCCGTGAAGTTGAAACTGGCTCTGAATGAAACTGGGAAGCCCCTTCACCGTGAAGTTGAGCTTTGAATTGGATATCCTTCATCGTGAAGTTGAAATCCAATCTAGAGTTGGCACGATATCCTTCGTCGTGAAGTTGAGATAGTGGATGGCCCCTTCGTTGTGAAGTTGAGCCTTGACTTTAATATCCTTCGTAGTAAAGTTGAAATCCAAGCTTTTGTTATTTCGAGTCCAATATCCTTCACCGTGAAGTTGAAATTGGCTCTGAATGAAACTGGGAAGCCCCTTCGCCGTGAAGTTGGGTTTTGAATTGGATATCATTCGTCATGAAGTTGAAATCCAATCTTGTATAGATGGGCACGATATCCTTTGTCGTGAAGTTGAAATCATGGATTTGTGGGCACGATATCCTCCGTCGTGGAGTTGAAATCGTGGATGGCCCCTTCTTCGTGAATTTAAGCCTTGAATTGGATATCTTTCGTCGTGAAGTTGAAATCTAATCTTGAGAAAGTTGGTTTTGAGTTGGATATCCTCCGTCGTGGAATTGAAATCCAATTTCAAACAAATTGTGTCACTTCAAGTTCAATATCTTTCGTTGTGAAGTTGAAATTGACTCTGAACGAGACTCAGAAATTTGTTTTATCGTCAGCCATCAACTTTTGAATGTGTTTTGAATCGAGTATATTTCTTCTTGAAGTTTAAACTTGACTCAAAACTCTGCAAAAAATTATGTATGCTAAAAATGATAAATGCGATGCTCTTAAGTTGTCTAAGATGCATGCAACATGAATTAGTTACGTTTTATCTCTTGAATGGGGCCTCATTTTTGTTTGTTGGTATTGTCCTTGGAATCGACCATGCCCCATTTTCTCCTCAGGTTATTGGTAATGTCACAAGTTCTATATGATCTCTCGGACTGATTGTCTTGTGAAATGCTTGAGATTTGGCATTGTTTGTTCTTTCTTCAATAGAGGCAAAATGAGCCTTAGCACATTCCAGGACCTTTCACGTTTGAGACTGTCCTATTTAAAAATGTTTTTCTCATTTCTCTTATTTCAGGAGGGAAGAAAAAAGACATAAAAATGCAAGAATACTGTAAAACATTGCCGCTTAATTCAGGCTCGCAATCGAATCGAATCAAATTATAAACATGAGTTCAAAGAATATCAAAGGAACCAATGGCTTTTTTAATGCTTTCAGAGTTATAGCTCTTTCACAAATATTCAAGTGGATGAGTTAGCTTTAGGTTGACCTAAGGTTTCAGCCATAAAAAATGTCATTTTCCGGTTATTGCAACATGTTTTTTCTTTGGCTTGGCATTTTAATTGGATGCGGACAAAATGACGCAACTAGCATGATCAATTACTAGACCTTCTATTTCGGTTCTCTAAAACCTTTCATTTGTTCGAGCTTCATAGGCTCCTCTAACAATGACAGTGTAGAAATATCGGTCTAAAACTGAAATTCCTGAGTGCTCGTGTGAAGTTGACTATAACAGGTGTTCCTTAACCCCCTTAGCCCATCATTATCAAAAATTTCTTGCTTAGATAAATTTGATTTAATTTTTCATTATCTGGCTAGCTGAATCCATAAAGCCGGGGCGTTTAACCAATTGCTTTAGAGGTATAACTTAACATTATAATCACTTTTATCAAGTTAACTGAAGGGTTCATCTCATCACAAAGTCTTCGGCCGGACAATAGCAGTGGAGCAAACACCGAATTGCCAAGTGTTCGAGCAATGTCATGGTTTGAATGTAATCTATTCATAAGGCCAGGGCTTTCAAGTTTCCTCTATAACCAATTGCCTTAGTGGAATAGCTCATCTTTACGGATTTACACTCTTAAGATTGTCAAGAAGAACCTGTTATAGTCTAGGTGTTTCTTAAAGTCAAGGAATCTCATTTTTAGAGTTTAATTTCCAAACAACTGGCCTAAACTAGATTTGATTACTCGACTATTCCATCTGTGAAGATCATTATCGTCACCAAACGTCTTAAACAAAAAGTATAATAATGTCATATGTAAAATATATCCCATGTTGTCCGCACCTATGCACATCTAAATACCAAGCCTTTTTTATTCCTTTGTGAGAGAAGAAGGCTATATTGATTATTTTTAGGAGAATGGTACGATGTTTGAGCGTATTTTCTTGGGTAAGGTTTTTTTACCACTTTTAAATCGTGTTACTTTGTCAAAGATCTGTAACTCTGAATCATTTATAGAGTTTTTTAATTCAGTTGATATTCAAAGAATTGAAAGTTGTAAATTTGATTTAATGCTCAGTATAAATTCATTGAAACATCCTCATAAAAAGAAATGTGTCAAAGTTCAAAAGCAAGTTACAAAAAGAAACATGAGAAAGTTAAAAAAATAAGTCCAAACAGGATTCTGCAAAATAGAATAAATCCTCATTAAGTTGTCTCACAATTTAGTTTTTATAGCTCTTTGAATCCTTTAAAGAGTGTTGCAATGCCACCACTCCGCAACAAAAATTTCTCTGTTACTACTACGAGTGTAAAGATGCCTTTGTCCTAGAGGTGCGGGGACAAAGACCTCATAATTTCTTCTTCTAAGATAAATATGTCTTTGTCCTACCAGACTCCTCTATGGGTGTCAAGTCGCCTCCTCCATAACCAAAGGCATAGAGATACCTCTAGCCTAATGGAGTAGAGACGATCCCCACTAAAGTCGAATAACCTTACCTTTGACCTCTAAAGAATATGGAAATAATTCAGGTTGAATCTACAAGTAGGGGTGTTCACTGTTTGGTTAAAACTGAATTAACCAACTGAACCTAATTTTTGGTCGAGTAATCGGTCAGTTAATTTTGGATTCGAACAATTAACGGTTAATGGTGTCTTTCAAATTTCGGTTTCGGTTAATTCGGTTCAAAATCGTTTAATTAATCAAAATTATTAAATATATGTATATATATATATATATTATTTAGTATTAGGGGTGTTTGAATTCGGTTTTTACTGAATTAACCAACTAAATTAACCGAAAAAACCAAAAAATATTAAATATTAAATATATATATATATTTATAAATTTTGATTAATTCGGTTAACCGAACTTAGTTAGGTTCGGTTAATATTTTTTAGAAAAAAATTCAGTTTAATTAACGGTTAATGGGGAAAACTTCGGTTAATAGAATTTGGGTAATTTGATTTAGTCGGTTAACCGAATTACCCGTTTGAACACCTCTATCTACAAGAACCCTTCACAGGGAATTTATGCGGGCATGGAAATAACTCCACCCAAGTTAGTCAAGACACCCCATAAACGTTGAGCATCCTCAGCAAGGAACGCATAGGGGCTTCGAAACAACTCCGCCCAAATTAATCAAGACACCCTAAAAGCATTGAGAATCCTCCTCAAGGAACGCATAAGGTCTTGAAGGCAACTCTGTCTACCTTAATTACTCTAAATTAAAACATCCCAATAAAAATGTTGTGCATCATCCCCAAAGAATACATATGTTCCTGAAGATAACTTTGCCACATTTAGTTAAAAATTGAAAAATATTTTCCAAAGGCACTGCCCTTCATAAGGAAATACACAAAGTTTGGAGGAGCCTATGAGATAACTCCGTAAATTTTAGAACATTTCCTCAAATTTTACAAAGAGACAACTTTCCCAAACAAAGAGTAAAGAAACCTTCATATAGAATATATACCATAGACAGGACCAAAGACGACGCCCGAGTAAAATTTTATAAAATATCCTCCACAAGGAATTCATGGTGTTTAGGAGACAAAATTATATACTTCCGTAGATACAATTTCTCCTCTTGCTTACCAAGTCTACCTCCGGAAGGACTCTCCTATAACGAAAGTCATTCGGCTTACTATAATCCTTTGATAATACTAAGAGATTTTTAATGTTCAAATCCACTAAATAGCAGTTGTATTTATACACCCTGCCTACCTGTGAATAGCAACGATGATTTAGGCTCAACCCAAGTATGCACAACACAAGGAGTCGGTATATAAACTCTAATGATGGACAAAAGAAGGGGCTTCAACTAGTTCTTCTGGATTTATTTCAGTTCGCAATTCTCTCCCACATCAACATTACTGACCAACCGCCTTTTGATCGGGATTAGATATTGGCACGAGTAAAAATATTGAATTTTTTAAGAAAAATTCAATGACTTATTAGATATTTAAACTTAAAATTCAGAAGACAATGTCTAATTTGTCTAATATTTAAATTTACAATGACCTAAATTGTTATTAGACCAAAAAATTTTGAGAATATTGAATTATACTTCTTTAGTTCGGTCCCTACCTAAATAAATATTTAATATTTTTGTATTTTTTAAATTTTAATAATTATTTTTAAATGAACTAAAATACTATTAGATAAAAAATTTATCGAATACAAAAAAATTACAGAGGTCGGGCCTCTTTGGGCCCAACAAAGTTATGCCCCTGTCACATACACTCACCAAAATTAAAAGAGATGAATAGCGTATAACTGAAGTAACCATCTTGTTCCATAAAAAAACATAAAACATATTAAAGAAAGAATGAAACCTAAATTGATGCACTAGAAAATAAAGTATTGTGCTTTACTACAAACAGGGGAGGAGTCATAACTCTAGGGACAAAATATAATTAGCAATAAAATTGGGAGTAAAATCAAAATAAATCAAAACATGAAGATCTAAATATGTATTTATCCCTATATATTTTGATAAAAAAAATTATAGGGCGGGGGACAGTGCCCCTGAAACTATACATAATTTCATCCTGAGAATAAGGGTCCGTTTTTTTCACTGAAAATGTTTTTCGAAAAATATTTTATGTAAAATGAATTATATTTTCTGTAAAACGTTTTACGATATTTGGAATATGTTGTTTAAACCAATTTTCCACTAGTTAATGAAAATTATAAAAATTATTTATTAAAAATATTAAATACAATAAATAATATTATTTATCATAAAACTTAATATTATTATTTTTAAAATATTAAAATAATTTATTTATTATTATAATACTATTTTTATAATTTTATTAATTAAATATTAATATTGTCATATTTCATTGAAATTAAAATATTATAAATTATATTAATTATTTATTAAAGTAATAATGTTATATTATATTTAAAAATATTAATTATTAAATTTTAAATATTTTTATTAAAAATATTATTAGATTATTATATTAATATTAAATATATAATAATATTCATTATTAATAATTTACTAATATTATTTCTATGAAATTAATAAATAATATAAATTTTATTAATAATTTATTATATATTATTAAAATAAAAATATAATATCTTATATTATTATAATATAATTGATTACTTTATTATAATATTAAAAATATAATATTATATTATTAGAAATATTAATATATATATATATATTAAATATTTTAATAATTAATATTTTGATTAAAATGATATTAAAATATTTTATTAATATTAAATTCATAAAATAAAATTATTTTGAGTATTTATTCTTTGAAGTAAAAAGTTTGGAAAATGACTTACGGAAAATCATACCGTAAGTCATTTTCCAGAAAACACAAAGTAAATTCTGTTGATCAGGAAAATGTTTTACGTTGACCAACCAGTTTTTTTCCAACCAAACACTGAAAAATGAGGAAAATATTTTTCAGAAAATATTTTACTTGAAACAAACGAACCGAAATATAACTATCACTCAACGACTCCTACAGCAAATCCAAAAAGAAAAAGAAAAATAAAGGAAAATAATATTGTATGAAAAAGATACATGGACCCCAGTCCACAATTTTCATTCCATCTTAAATATTGTAACAATGATTATGTAATTTATGTCATTGAAACATGTGACTAAATTAATCAATCAAATCATCATCGATATTTTGATTTAATCAATCAAATCGTTTAATTATTTAAATATTTCAGGTGACATGACAATTAAAATATTTTGTTATAATTGTACAATTAGTCATTATTACTTATATATTGTTTTAATTTGATCTTAATTTTAATAAACTAAATTAAATTTAACTCTCGAATCATGTGGTGTCATATGTTATTAGTGATACTATGGTTGAAAAATAAATAAATCAATGCACACGAGGGTAAGGGGAATCAAACAAAGAACCCTTTGGGTGACATATAAGCACCAAACCATTAAGTCAAGGCAACCATTTCACATAATTTAGACAATAAATAATATATATAATGTATCTTAGTATATAAACACTTTACTTAAATTCATAATATTTTATATTCTTAATTTTTAAAAATAAATTTTATTTTTGTCTTAATTTATTAAATGTATTTTTTATTTTAATATAAAAATATATGTTTTAATCTTATCTTCACTTGACTCCTACAGTAAATCCAAAAATAAAAAGGAAAATAAAGGAAAATAATATTGTATGAAAAGGATACATGGACCCCAGTCCACAATTTTCATTCCATCTTAAATACTATAACAATGATTATGTAATTTATGTCATTGAAACATGTGACTAAATTATTCAATCAAACCATCATCGATATTTTGATTTAATCAATCAGATCGTTTAATTATTTAAATATTTCAGGTGATATGACAATTAAAATATTTTGTTATAATTATACAATTAGTCATTATTACTTATATATTGTTTCAATTTGGTCTTAATTTTAATAAACTAAATTAAATTTAACTCTCGAATCATGTGATGTCATATGTCATTAGTGACACTATGGTTGAAAAATAAATAAATCAATGCACATGAGGGCAAGGGGAATCAAACAAAGAACCCTTTGGGTGATATATAGCACCAAATCATTAAGTCAAGGCAACCATTTCACATAATTTAGACAATAAATCATATATATAATGTATCTTAGTATATAAACACTTTACTTAAATTCATAATATTTTATATTCTTAATTTTTAAATAAATTTTATTTTTGTCTTAACTTATTAAATGTATTTTTTTATTTTAATATAAAAATATATGTTTTAATCTTATCTTCACTTGACTCCTACAATAAATCCAAAAAAAAAAAAGGAAAATAATATTGTATGAAAAAGATACATGGACCCCAATCCACAATTTTCATTCCATCTTAAATACTGTAACAATGATTATGTAATTTATGTCATTAAAACATGTGACTAAATTAATCAATCAAACCATCATCGATATTTTGATTTAATCAATCAGATTGTTTAATTATTTAAATATTTCAGGTGACATGACAATTAAAATATTTTGTTATAATTATACAATTAGTCATTATTATTTATATATTGTTTCAATTTGGTCTTAATTTTAATAAACTAAATTAAATTTAACTCTCGAATCGTGTGGTGTCATATGTCATTAGTGACACTATGGTTGAAAATAAATAAATCAATGCACATGAGGGCAAGGGGAATCAAACAAAGAACCCTTTGGGTGATATATAAGCACCAAACCATTAAGTCAAGGCAATCATTTCACATTATTTAGACAATAAATCATATATATAATGTATCTTAGTATATAAACACTTTACTTAAATTCATAATATTTTATATTCTTAATTTTTAAATAAATTTTATTTTTGTCTTAACTTATTAAATGTATTTTTTTATTTTAATATAAAAATATATGTTTTAATCTTATCTTCACTTGACTCCTACAATAAATCCAAAAAAAAAAGAAAAAAAGGAAAATAATATTGTATGAAAAAGATACATGGACCCCAATCCACAATTTTCATTCCATCTTAAATACTGTAACAATGATTATGTAATTTATGTCATTAAAACATGTGACTAAATTAATCAATCAAACCATCATCGATATTTTGATTTAATCAATCAGATTGTTTAATTATTTAAATATTTCAGGTGACATGACAATTAAAATATTTTGTTATAATTATACAATTAGTCATTATTACTTATATATTGTTTCAATTTGGTCTTAATTTTAATAAACTAAATTAACTCTCGAATCGTGTGGTGTCATATGTCATTAGTGACACTATGGTTGAAAATAAATAAATCAATGCACATGAGGGCAAGGGGAATCAAACAAAGAACCCTTTGGGTGATATATAAGCACCAAACCATTAAGTCAAGGCAACCATTTCACATAATTTAGACAATAAATCATATATATAATGTATCTTAGTATATAAACACTTTACTTAAATTCATAATATTTTATATTCTTAATTTTTAAAAATAAATTTTATTTTTGTCTTAACTTATTAAATGTATTTTTTTATTTTAATATAAAAATATATGTTTTAATCTTATCTTCACTTACAAGTATATTTTAACTTTATCTTCATTTAAAAAATATTTTATTTTTATCTTAATTTTTAAAAATATATTTTCTAATTATTTTAACTTAAAATATATTTATATAGTTTATTCTTATTTCAATATAATATATATATTTGTCCTTATATTCACTTAAAAATATTTTATTCTTATTTTAAATTAAAGATATATTTTATTCTTATTTTAAATAATATATTTTAATTTAAAAATATATTTTGTTTATATCTTCACTAAAAATATATTTTATTTTTAACTTAACATTTAAATATATATGTAAAAAGATATAGTGCCCCACTCCACAATTGTCATTCCGTCTTAAATACTGTAACAATATTTATGTAATTTATGTCGTTGAAACATGTGGCGGCATTAACTAATATTTGTTATGCACGTTGTTCATGTTTAAAAAAATATTTTAAGACGGCAATTCTTGTATATATGGTGGGCCTCCCTCTCCTAGTATCTATTTTGTGGCCTATAAATAACATATTCATTGCCATACTTGTTCCATAGCAAAACCAAAATATCTTAGCAAAGATGGGTGAGGTCAATGTTAACGGAGAGAATGTTAATGAGCTTCTTCAAGCCCAAGCACACGTCTGGAACCACATTTTCAGCTTCATAAATTCCATGTCTCTGCAGTGTGCAATTGATTTAGGCATCCCTGATATCATTCAAAACCACGGCAAGCCGATGGCCATCACCGAGTTGGTTGCGGCACTACCGACGCTCCACCCTACCAAGGCATGCAACGTCTACCGGCTCATGCGTATTTTAGTCCACTCGGGCTTCTTTGCAAAACAAAAGCTCGGGGATGGCGATGGATCCGACGAAGACGGTTATGTTCTTACCAGCGCTTCTCGGCTCCTGCTCAAGGACAATACCTTGAGCGCTACCCCACTTTTGAAATCCATGCTGGATCCAATTTTGATGCAGCCTTGGCATTTCCTAGGGACCTGGTTCCAAACTGATGATCGGACCCCATTTGTTACTGCACATGGGGAGATGTTGTGGGACTATTGTAGCCACGATCCACATGTAAACAACTCTTTCAATCAAGGCATGGCCAGCGATGCTCGACTCGTCGCTCGAATTTTGATCGACAAGTATAAGGAGGCATTCGAGGGATTGAATTCCTTGGTGGACGTTGCAGGGGGCACGGGAACACTGGGAAAGACCATTGCTGATGCATTTCCACATTTGAAATGCACTGTGTTTGATCTTCCTCATGTTGTTGCTGGCCTACAAGATAGTGGGAATGTTAAATATGTTGGAGGCGACATATTCGAGCATGTTCCGTCTGCAGATGCAGTTTTACTAAAGGTTTTTACTAATTCTTTTATCTTTACTTATGCATTTTTTGGGTAAGTGAATGATTCGTTCATTCTTTTGAGTTGATTAAACAGTGGATATTGCACGATTGGAGTGATGATGAATGTGTGAAGATTCTGAGGCGATGTAAAGAGGCAATTAGCAGTGGAGGGAAAGTGATGATAATAGACATGGTAGTAATGAAGAATAAGAAAGTGAATGAACAAGGGTTGGATTTGCTGGAAACGCAGCTCTTCATTGATATGCTGATGATGGTGCTGATGACCGGAAAAGAGAGACACGAGGAAGAATGGGCTACGCTGTTTTCTGCTGCTGGTTTTAGTGGTTACAAAATCATTCCTATTATAGGTTTGAGATCCCTTATTGAGGTTTATCCTTGATAATAAAGTTATAGCTCTCCGTCTAAATAAAACTGGATAAACAGTCAGCCACATGGGAACTCAATTTGATTCCATCAACAAAATCTGTCATCGAGGTTTATCTTTAATAAAACGTTGTTTTACTTTGATATTATTGGTGTCATTACCTTTTTTTGAAATTGGAATCCAATGTTTATTTATTTGAGATTACCTGTGTTAATTGTAAACCTATAGCAATGATCCGGGGTTATTTATGGATTCTACCGTGCTCGACGAGCAGCGATGAGCATCACTAACGAAAACTATACAAAACAACTCAGAAACGTGGGTCTCGTTAAAAAACCTCTCTAAACCTAAATAGAGGAAAAGAGTGCACGTGAATATTTCGAAAAATACCCTATATTAGGGCTGAGCAACGAAACCGAGAAAATCGAAAAACCGACACGAACCGAGTAAAACGGTTCGGTTCGATTCGGTTCTGTTTGGTATTATACGGTTTGGTTTTCGGTTCGGTTTAAAGTCTCAATTCTTTTGATTCGGTTCGTTTCGGGTTTTTCATATGGAACCCATTTGTTCCATATTGAACCGAATATGCAATTTTTTTTAAAAAAAAAATTATAGTTTCAAGTGATTTTTTCATTGAAAACCCGATAAACCGAACCAAACCGAAAAACCCGAACCGTTAAAAAAACCGAACTGAAAAAATCAGTTTCGATTTTTTTGATTTTTTAACCATTCGGTTTCAGTTTAAATTTTAAAAAAACCGTTTATTTCAGTTCGGTTCAATTTTTGATAAAAAAAAACGAACCGAACCAAATACACCCCTACCCTATATAAGTGCTAGCACAAATTATGCCATGAATACCAACGCTACTTGCACAGAACCATTCTCCACCTAAAGCACACTTTGTAACCATTCAACCTTTGCACAACCACTTTATACGCTCTAGCAACTTTAACAAGATTATTAAAACTTCAAACACATGAATATCTTCCCAAGTCAATATTTACCCAAATATTAATTGAACTTTGGAGTTCTTTAATTTTGAAAATCTAGGCTTAAACGGAATTCTTTTATGTACTGGATGGTAACATCCACGCTTTAAAGTCACCACTCGTGTTTATGTAATTCTTTTTTTATCGTTTTCCGCGTCCAGCTGGCTATGAATTTTGTGAGATTCGTCTTATGGCGATTAGCGGATGGTTGAATAGTTAGTGACTTATTAGTTCACATTTATATTTTTGTAAACATTATGATTACATGTGTTTTGAATTTTCCATGTGTGCATGTTTGATATTCTAATTATTCTCTCTCTCCACCCTTTGATCTCATTGAGCTTTATATTTCATCTTTCTATTATTTTCCTTTCAGATACTTCGTAACGTTACGATCTAGATCGACACTCAAAGAATAAAAATCAAAGTTAAATTATGATATTGTGAATAAAGCAAATTGAGTTGAATAGACGTCTCATTGAGTTGAAAAGTATTACGATTAGGTAAAATAGAAACATTTATGCACCAGAATATCACGGTTCTAAAGGAAATAGGTTGCGACTTTTAATGTCAACTTGTGTATTAACAGAATAGATTGCGCCCAGAGTATCATGACCCCAAAGAAAACATGTTGCAATCTGAAATATTAACATTTTAAAAAATAAAAACGATTGCGCCTAAAGTATTATGAGTGTTTTAGCTCAAGGAGCCTTGGCGTTCCCCACTACAATCAAATAGATTAAGAGCACAAAGTATTACGATTAAGCAAAATAGAAATGGTTGCACCCCAGAATATTATGGTTCTCAAGGAAATAGGTTAAAATTATATATCATATTTATCTAACAATGAACCAAACCAAATGTATGATCTGCTTGAATGGCTTAGTACTCCTAGATGTTCATTATAATTTAGGTACAATTCCCTTCATAGCCATTTTATGAAAGTTTTATGAAAGTTTTAGCTGAAGGAACCTTGACGTTCCACACGACAATCAAATAGATTAAGAGCACAAAATTTATGATTAGGCAAAATAGAACGGTTGCTTCCTAGAATATCATGGTTCTCAAGGAAATAGGTTGCGACTTTTAATGTCAACTTGTGTATTAACAGAATAGATTGCGCCCAGAGTATCATGACCCCAAAGAAAACATGTTGCAATCTGAAATATTAACATTTTAAAAAATAAAAGCGATTGCGCCTAAAGTATTATGAGTGTTTTAGCTCAAGGAGCCTTGGCGTTCCCCACTACAATCAAATAGATTAAGAGCACAAAGTATTACGATTAAGAAAAATAGAAATGGTTGCACCCCAGAATATTATGGTTCTCAAGGAAATAGGTTAAAATTATATATCATATTTATCTAACAATGAACCAAACCAAATGTATGATCTGCTTGAATGGCTTAGTACTCCTAGATGTTCATTATAATTTAGGTACAATTCCCTTCATAGCCATTTTATGAAAGTTTTATGAAAGTTTTAGCTGAAGGAACCTTGACGTTCCACACGACAATCAAATAGATTAAGAGCACAAAATATTATGATTAGGCAAAATAGAAACGGTTGCTTCCTAGAATATCATGGTTCTCAAGGAAATAGGTTGCGACTTTTAATGTCAACTTGTGTATTAACAGAATAGATTGCGCCCAGAGTATCATGACCCCAAAGAAAACATGTTGCAATCTGAAATATTAACATTTTAAAAAATAAAAGCGATTGCGCCTAAAGTATTATGAGTGTTTTAGCTCAAGGAGCCTTGGCGTTCCCCACTACAATCAAATAGATTAAGAGCACAAAGTATTACGATTAAGAAAAATAGAAATGGTTGCACCCCAGAATATTATGGTTCTCAAGGAAATAGGTTAAAATTATATATCATATTTATCTAACAATGAACCAAACCAAATGTATGATCTGCTTGAATGGCTTAGTACTCCTAGATGTTCATTATAATTTAGGTACAATTCCCTTCATAGCCATTTTATGAAAGTTTTATGAAAGTTTTAGCTGAAGGAACCTTGACGTTCCACACGACAATCAAATAGATTAAGAGCACAAAATATTATGATTAGGCAAAATAGAAACGGTTGCTTCCTAGAATATCATGGTTCTCAAGGAAATAGGTTGCGACTTGTAATGTCAACTTGTGTATTAATAGATAGATTGCACCCAAAGTGTCATGGCCCCAAAGAAAGCAAGTTGTAATATGGGCTATTAACATTTTAAAAAATAAAAGCGATTGTGCCTAAAGTATTTTGAAAGTTTTAGTCGATGGAGCCTTGGCGTTCCACATGGCAATTAAATAGGTTAAGAACACAAAGTATTACGATTAGGCAAAACAGAAACGATTGCGCCCCATAATATCATGGTTGCGACTTGTAATGTCAACTTGTGTACTAATAGAATAGATTGCACCCAATTTCATGTCCCCCAAAGAAAGCACGTTGCAATATGAAATATTATCATTTTAAAAAATAAAAGCGATTGAACGTAAAGTATTATGCAAGTTTTAGTCGATGGAGCCTTGGCGTTCTGCACGACAAACAAATAGGTTAAGAGCACAAAGTATTACGATTAGGCAAAATAGAAACGGTTACGCCCCAAAATATCACGGTTCTAAAGGAAATATGTTGCGACTTGTAATGTCAACTTGTGTATTAATAGAATAGATTGCGCCCAGAGTGTCATTGCCCCCAAAGAAAGCACGTTGCAATCTAGAATATTATCATTTTAAAAAATAAAAGCGATTGAATGTAAAGTATTATGAAAGTTTTAGTTGATGGAGCCTTGGCGTTTTGCACAACAAACAAATAGGTTAAGAGCACAAAGTATTACGATTAGGAAAAATAGAAACGGTTACGCCCCAAAATATCACAGTTCTAAAGGGAATAGGTTGTGACTTGTAATTTCAACTTGTGTATTATTAGAATAGATTGCTCCCAGAGTGTCATGGCCCCTAAGGTAAGCACGTTGCAATATGTAATATTATCATTTTTAAAAATAAAAGCAATTGCAATTAAAGAATTATGAAAGTTGTAGTCGATGAAGCCTTGGCGTTCCCCACAAAAATCAAATAGGTTAATAGCACAAAATATTACGATAGGCAAAATAGAAACTATTGTGCCCTAGAATATCACGGTTATAAAGGAAATAGGTTGAAACTCGTAATGTCAATTTGTGTATTAATTGATAGATTGCGCTCAGAGTATCATGGCCCCCAAAGAAAGTGCATTGCAATATGGAATATTATCATTTTAAAAAATAAAAGTGATTGCATCTAAAGTATTATGAAAGTTTTATCTGATGGAGCCTTGGCGTTCCCCACGACAATCAAATAGGTTAAGAACACAAAGTATTACGATTAGGTAAAACAGAAATGGTTGCGCCCCAGAATATCACGGTTCTAAAGAAAATAGGTTACGACTTGTAATGTCAACTTGTGTATTAACAGAATAGATTGCGCCCAAAGTGTCATGGCCCACAAAGAAACACGTTGCAATCTAGAATATTATCATTTTAAAAAATAAAAGCAATTACGTGTAAAGTATTATGAAAGTTTTCGTTGATGGACCCTTGGCATTCCACACAACAAACAAATAGGTTAAGAGCACAAAGTATTATGATTAGGCAAAATAGAAACGGTTATGCCCCATAATATCACGATCCTAAAAAAATAGGTTGTGATTTGTAATGTCAACCTATGTATTATTAGAATAGGTTGCTCCAAGAGTGTCATGGCCTCTCAGGAAAGCTCGTTGCAATATGAAATATTATAATTTTAAAAAATAAAAGCATTTGAAATTAAAGTATTATGAAAGTTTTAGCCGATGGAGCCTTGGCATTCCCCATGACAATCAAATAGGTTAAGAGCACAAATTATTACGATTAGGAAAAATAGAAACGGTTGCACCCCAAAATATCATGGTTCTAAAGGAAATAAGTTGCGAATTGAACTGTCAACTTGTGTATTAATAGATAGATTGTGCCCAGAGTGTCATGGCCCCAAAGAAATCGCATTGCAATATGGAATATTATCATTTTAAAAATAAAAGTGATTGCACTAAAAGTATTATGAAAGTTATAGCCGATGGAGCCTTGGTGTTCCCCACGACAATCAAATAGGTTAAGAACACAAAGTATTACGATTAGGTAAAACAGAAACGGTTGCGCCCCAGAATATCACGGTTCTAAAGGAAATAGGTTGCGACTTGTAATGTCAACTTATGTATTAATAGAATAGATTGCGTCCAGAGTGTCATGGCCCCCAAAGAAACCACGTTACAATATGGAATATTATCATTTTAAAAAATAAAAGCTATTGTATGTAAAGTATTATGAAAGTTTTAGCAGTCAGAGCCTGGTGTTTCGTACGACAATCAAATAGTTTAAGAGATAAAAGTATTACGATTAGACAAAATAGAAGCGATTGTGCTCCAGAATATTAGGGATCTAAGGATGTAGGTTGTGACTTGTAATGTCAACTTGTGTATTATTATAATTAATTGCTCCCAGAGTGTCATGGACTTTAAAGAAAGCATGTTGCAATATGGAATATTATCATTTTAAAAATAAAAGCGATTGCAATTAAAGTATTATGAAAGTTTTAGCCGATGGAGCCTTGGTGTTCCCCACGACAATCAAATAGGTTAAGGGCACAAAGTATTACGATTAGGCAAGAAATTGTTACACTTCAGAACATAACGGTTCTAAAGGAAATAGGTTGCGACTTGTAATGTCAACTTGTGTATTAATAGATAGATTGCTCCCAAAGTGTCATGCCCCCCAAAGAAAGCGCATTGCAATCTGGAATATTATCATTTTAAAAAATAAAAGTGATTGCGCCTAAAGTATTATGAAAGTTTTAGTCGATGGAGACTTGGCGTTTCGTAGGACAATAAAATAAGTTAAGAGCACAAAGTATTATGATTATTTAAACTAGAAACGGTTACGCCGCAGAATATCACGGTTTTAAAGGAAATAGGTTGCGACTTGTAATGTCAACTTGTGTATTAACAGAATAGATTGCACCCACAGTGTCATGGCCCCCAAAGAAAGCATGTTGCAATCTAGTATATTATCATTTTAAAAATAAAAGCTATTGTACGTGAAGTATTATGAAAGTTTTCACCGGTGGAGCCTTGGCATTCCCTACGAAAATCAAATAGGTTAAGAGCACAAATATTACGATTAGGCAAAATAGAAACGGTTACGCCCCAAAATATCACGTTTCTAAAGGAAATAGGTTGCGACTTGTAATTTCTACTTGTGTATTAACATAATCGATTTCACCTAGAGTGTCATTGCCCCAAAGAAAGCATGTTACAATCTGAAATATTTACATTTTAAAAAATAAAAATGATTGCATCTAAAGTATTATGAAAGTTTTAGCTGATGGAGCCTTGGTGTTCCTATGATAATCAAATAGATTAAGAGCATAAAGCATTACGATTAGGCAAAATAAAAACGATTGCGCCCCAAAATATAACAGTTCTCAATGAAATAGGTTGCGACTTGTAATTTCAACTTGTGTATTAATAGAATAGATTGCGCTCAGAATGTCATGGCCCCCAAAGAAAGCACATTGCAATCTGGAATATTATCATTTTAAAAAATAAAAGCGATTGCACGTAAAGTATTATGAAAGTTTTAGTTGATGGAGCCTTGGCGTTCCACACGACAATCAATAGGTTAAGAGCACAAAATACTACGATTAGGCAAAATAGACACGGTTGTGCCCCATAATATCACGGTTCTAAAGGAAATAGGTTGAGACTTGTAATGTCAACTTGTGTATTAATAGAATAGATTGCGCCCAAAGTGTCATGGCCCCCAAAGAAAGAATGTTGCAATCTATAATATTATCATTTTAAAATAGAAAAGAGATTGCGTGTAAAGTATTATGAAAGTTTTAACCGATGGAGCCTTGGCGTTTCATACGATAATCAAATAGGTTAAGAGCAAAAAGTATTACAATTAAACAAAATAGAAGCGGTTGCACTCCAGAATATCACAGTTCTAAAGAAAATAGGTTGTGACTTGTATTGTCAACTTGTGTATTAATAGAATAGATTGAACCAAGAGTTTCATGGCCCCTAAGGAAAGCAACTTGCAATTTAGAATACTATCATTTTAAAATATAAAAGCAATTGTGCTTAAAGTTTTATGAAAGTTTTAGCCGATAGAGCCTTGGCGTTCCCCACAACAATCAAATAGGTTAAGAGCACAAAGTATTACGATTAGGCAAAATAGAAACTGTTGCGCCCCAGAATATCACAGTTCTAAAGGAAATAGGTTTCGACTTGTAATGTCAACTTGTGTATTAATAGAATAGATTGTGCCCAAAGTGTCATGGCCCCTAAAGAAAGCACGTTGCAATCTAGAATATTTATCATTTTAAAAAATAAAATCGATTGCATGTAAAATATTATGAAAGTTTTAGCCATCGGAGCCTTGGTGTTCCGTACGACAATCAAATAGTTTAAGAGCACAAAGTAATACAATTAGACAAATAGAAGCAGTTGCGCTCCAGGATATCACGATTCTAAAGGAAATAAGTTGTGACTTGTTCTCTTTAAAAAGTGTCCTCCGAAATCGCATACAAATCCCCGATGAGGTGGAGGCTAGAGTATGGAGAAGAATTACGGATTTTATGGGACTATATGGGTTCAGATGCTATTGTGGCTATTATATAATAACCGGTTATTGACAAATATCGAAAGAGTGCGTTGCCACTTATCGGACAACGCTTCTTACTCCTCTTACGGAACGTCGATGGAAACATCATCGCATATATTTCGAGAATGTGGCGTAGCAATAGTAAAATGGCAGGAATTACTTAAACTGGATAAATTGGAAAAATTTTACAACATGTCGATGGACAAATCGGTACAAACAAATCTACAAGAGTCGAGTTATTTCCCAGTAGTAGCCGACAAATAGGATGTTATGTTTGGTTCGATAATATGGATTTTGTGGACACGACAAAATAGAATTATCTATGATCTGGACTTTATTAAAATTGAATGCGTACTACAGTCTGGGAAAACGATGCTGTGAGAGGCTACGCGAGCCCTGAATATGCGACAGATGAGATCAGATGCCGAACGTATCCAGCAAGATACGCAACAACGTTGGAAAGTGTCCTTAGCAAGTTGGGTCAAACTGAATTCAGACAGTGCCCGGAGAACGGAGTCAGGACTGGCCTCGTGCAGAGGAATACTGCGAGATGCCAATGTGGTGGGATAAGGGGTTTCACCAAAGGTATTAGACGATGCTCGATACTGAACGTGGAACTACAGGGAGTGGTGACCGGACTTGAGATAGCATGGGACCTAACTTTCTTTCCTCTTCTTCAACGTGACCTAATGGATATAATATCTCTAATGGTACCTCATATAATTCAATTACTGCAACGAGAATGGAGATTAGACTTAAGGCATATACCGAGGGAAGTAAATGTAACAGATGATGGACGGGTAAAGATGGCATGGCCCCTCTCATTTGGTTTGCACACCTTTCATAACCCACCCGACAGAAATGGCTACACTGATGGAGAATGATAGGTGCATGGAAGCTTAGGAATCGTGATGACTAACCTCAACATTTTTATATTAAAAAATTGATTTTTTCTTATTTGATTTTGTTCATCCGGCGGCGGCATCGGTTTTGTGTCTTTGTGGCACGTTTATTCTTTACCTTTGTGGCACATTTTTTGTCTTCTTACTTGGTTGTTTGATTGTTCTTTTTATTTTATGTTTTTTTATGGTTAAATTTGACGACGAAACGGTTAAGCAAGATGACGTGTAACACCCATAACCTATGTACATATTGAAATACGAGTTAAACATGTTACATCAATCTTATAGACATTTGTTGAATATAAATGCTCAAAATTTTGTTTCGTCTTAAAACATTCATATTTCAACTTTAAAACTATTTTCTTAATCACATAAAATCATAAATTAATATTTAAACATTGAAAGCAAATTCATTTTTCAGGCAGCAATTAGACAGTTTAGTATTGTTTCGTAAACTATTAGAACTGCCTAAATTATGCTAAATTTTCAAACCATTCAAAACATAATAATATATATATATATTCTACTTATTCATAAATACTGATAAAACTAGACTAGATAAAATAAATGGTCCTAGTTTACTATTATAGACCATTTAAAAATAAATCCGATAAACAAAACTACTGATATAATTATACATGCCACTAAAAGTCAAAAGTAACATCATAGATGTTTTACTGATATTGATGATAGATATGATTATCCAAAAGATGTTCAGGAGGCTCCTCACTGCATGTCATTTTCTTTGTCCAAACCTACGCATGAAAAATCACCACATGCTAAGTATAACTTAGTGAGACAATAATAAGCTAAGGTGAGATATAACATAAAATGTTAAACTTTTAAACCGACTTATTCAAGCCAATTTCATACTCCCTTTTCATAACTCAATGCATATTTAAGAGAATATAAGGTATGTGAGTAGAACATAATGTGCGCGCTAAGCATTTCACGACGTCAATCATAATAATCATCATAAGATAAACTCCAAGTGCAAATCATAACATAAGTACCATAACTTGAATGTACTTAACTTAAAGACATGCCAAATGTACCTACTACCCTCAATACAACATACAATGGCTTTTAAATCATAATAAAATTATTTATTAATCAATGCCTTAAAAATCATAAACATTTAAAATTCATCATCATGAAAATCGTACTTGGGCAATTCATACCCTAAATCATTCATATATTTGATGAACATATTATATAAATAATCTACAATTAAAATTATAAATCATACTTTTAAAATAATATGAGGTTGACATCTCAAGTCGTCATCGATCAAAATAATTAAATAAATAAAATGCACTCACATTTGCCTTACTATTGAAACTTTTATGTGATACTCCCAATCACGTGTTTTATCCTTTCCTTTCAGGTCATTTGGATCCTTAGATTTATCATGGTACGACAACATCACATAATAACACGAAGTATTCAAACTATATGTTAGGATTATACTACCATAAACTAACTTTGATAATATAAAGAAAATATATAAAAAAATAAAATCGACACTTAATCGATATAAAACTAAATCATATATTCATAATAAGTAAATTGCTATGGACCCTTGAATTGAATTTATATACACAATTTTACGTTTGTGGATAGTTTCTAACAACGCTCGACTCTGATTTGCGATTCTTTGTGGTCTTTCAATAGCTTAATCCTATTTTATGGTTTGTTTTCCAGTGTAGTTAGATTTCTTTGTATCTATTTTTTCATTCGAGTTTTTTGTTTGATTTTTAACCTTTTCCATGTATAGTCCTTATATGATCTAAGTTGGTTAATTTAATGTTATAGGAAAATATTCAAATTATGTATTTAGTTTACTATAATAGTTGTAAATTATTATTATAATTTTTGATATTTTCACTTCTTAATAAGACCAATGACTTCTATTCAAAATAATAATAAAAAAATTAATTAAAAAAATTAAAAAAAAAATCAATTGTTAAATTTAATTTAAATTTGTTAAAAAAATTTAAAATTTAACTATCACTAAATAGTCACGAATATAGATGATCCTGAAAACTAAATCAACTAAGGGCGTGTTTGGTTTATGGAATATAATATTACCTTTAGAGATAAGATTACCAGAATATAACATTATCTGGGAATGTTGTATTACTATGTTTGCTTTGCTTAGCATAAATGTAAGATTACAATGTTTACTTTGAGGAATATAAGATTACTTGAATGCTTATCTTACCAAATTATCATTGTGATATATATATTTTTTAACAAGTAAAACTTTAATATTAAATTATAAATATTTGAGTGAAAATTTATAAAAATATTTTAATTATTACATTATTCTTAAAGAAATATCAAGCATTTAACATATAATTAATATAATTAGTATACCAAACTTATAATTTTAAATAATTTTCATAAGTATCATATTTATTTATATAAAATAATATAATATGAAAATAGTATTGTGATCTCGAGTAAATAAATATATTTTTTAATGTATAAGATCTATTTTTTAATAACTCAAAATTTAAATATTATTTTAAATAATTATATTTTTATAATAATAATATTTTCACATCATAAAATTATAAAATAATTAATATACTAAGTATTAAAAATATAAAATAATTTTAACTACTCAAATTTATTAATATTTTATTAAATTAAACTTTTTGTACATTATTATTATTATTATTAAGTTTATAATTTTGAGTAAAACTCAAAGAATAAGAATTGAGAATGGTTCATATGATTTTTTTTTATTATTTTAGTGGTATTTGTATTCAAAATTATAATAATTATTCATTACCTAAGAATTTAAAAATTATGACATTCTCACAATTTTAACTCCTTATTAATATAATTGATAATAAATTATTATCTGATAATAATTTTTTTAAACTAAACATAAAAATATAATTTTAAAAAAAATTATTTCTTCTAATAACAATTTATTTTAAAAGTATTATAATACAAATAAAAAAGTCAAGGCGTAGGCTACATTAAAAATCATCATTGTGTCACATTAACGGTGGATCTTTTTAGTCAGTTTTACTGCTCCACGTTCCCCTTTTTAACTTCCCAATTTACCCTCAAAAACACATTCACCCGAAGTTTCCTCTCTAAAAACCTCTCCCCAAAATTAGGATGAGGCGATGAGCAATTGATCAAACCTTTTTTTATTAACCTCGGATAAATATAAGATAATATATGTTATAAGATAATTCTTAATTTTTTGACATTTAACGTTTACACTTTTGATAGTTATGACACTTAAATTCAGATCCTCAAAAAATAACAACAATTCTTTTATTACAAAAACTAATTGATTCGTGTAATTGATCAAACTTTTATACTCAAATTGTGTTAATACAAATAAAAAATTAATATTTGAATCGGATTTAGATGGGTTAGAAACTCGAACGACCATAACCATCCTTGCCCATACCAAAATTACCAAAGGCTATTTTAGTAATTTAGGCACAGGATCCAAAGAGGAAAATAGCCCCTCTCTTAAAACTAGAGGGCGAAAACGGTCCAGTCATTGGAGCCACCCAATGATCTCAACCTTCCGTTGCATAAGATCTCGTTTCTAATTATCTTTCCCCCCTTCACTCTAGATTTTCCCTCCCAGTGGTTTTTTTATCACATCATCATAAACCCTAGCGCCTCCATCTCTTCCTCCCCTCTATCTCTTCTCAAAAAACAAGATTTACGTGAAACCCCATAACCAGGTTTTCTCTCTCTTCAATTTCTAGAGAGAGGCTCATCTTTTCTTTATAGAAATTTCCCCTCTTCGTCTCTATCTTTTTAAAGAACCAAGATCTTTGTGTGTGTTTTTTAAGTATTCTGTGGATGTAATTTTAGTTTTAATTTGGAGTTGAACGATCTTTGTTAGTGAAATATTGTCTTACTTTTCTCAGTTATTGTTTACTATTTACACTGTTGTAGTTATCTTTACTAGTTTTCTTCTTTTGTAAGTAAAACGTAAATTATAAAAAAACGTGTAGCCGAGTCAAAACGGTCTGGGTTACTCTAGTTTTCCCGAGTTGCAGATTTTGTTTGTATGTGTGAGTTTCTTCACTTATGGGTATGGATCTGCTTCTTAGATGGAGGGTCATCCGTTGGATGTCTATTTGTTAACGTTCTGTTGTATTTCACGAGGTGGTTGGTTGGGCGAGTCTTTTCGGGGTTGTCTTTTCCTTATCTTTTGGACTCATCCGAGTCGACTCGGTTACAAAGTCAACTCGTTGGGTTTGGGGTAGGAAGAGCGTGCGACCTGTGTTTATCTCCGGGCGGCGATGCCTTCGGTGGGGATGAAACGGAGCACACGAGTTTGCGGTATGAAGAGCTCGGATGCCAGGGTTCTTCGTTCCGGGCGGCAAGTCCGGCTAGATTCCGGCGAAGTAAAGCCCAAGAGGCGCTTCAACGACGGCGTTGAGTTCAACAACTCGGTGAAAAAGAACCCAAAGAGTGAAGTACCTAAGTCTCGTGCAGACGTAAATAAGAAACCCAAAAGACCGGGCCACGAAGAGAATCCAAAGAAACGGTCCGGGAAAGTGAAAGGTGCAGCCAAAAACAATGGCGGCACTGTAGATAAGATGTTTGGGATTGTTTATTCTAGAAAAAGGAAGAGAAACGCTGTTCCAAAGTGTCATCTTTCCGAAAATTCGGAGCTGAAGACTCCGATTGGTTCTACCGTTCTCGAAACCGATAAACTCGTGAGCAAAGTTGCTTCGCATCCAATGTTTAGAGCTTCGAAACTAACACTTCGAAGTAGTATTCAGAAAAGGAGGAGTTCACTGAGGAAAATGAGAGCTAGAGACCCTATTTCTAGTGGAGCTCTAATGTCTGATTTGATAAGTAGCAGGAGAAATGGGATTCCTTTTTCCTCCGTAGTTTCTAAAAACAAGCTTAGGAGAAATTCGGACTTGAGTGATGTGAGGTCCTCGATATCGGATTTAAAGCCGAAGTTAGAGTTGGAGTCGGATTCATTGCAATGCTCTGCCAATGTATTGATCATTGAACCTGATAGATGTTACAGGGAAGAAGGAGCAATTGTCACTTTAGAGCTCTCTGCATCAAAAGAGTGGCTTCTTGTAGTGAAAAAGGACAAGAAGACTAAGTATACACAGAAGGCAGATAAATCTATGAGGCCACCATCAGTCAGTCGCTTCACACGTGCTATGATTTGGACCGGGGATGATACCTGGAAGCTGGAATTCCCAAATCGGCAAGATTGGATCCTTTTCAAGGATCTTTACAAGGAATGCAATGAGCGCAATGTGCCTGCTTCAACTTGTATAGTGATCCCTGTGCCTGGGGTTTGTGAAGTATCAGGGTATGACTATGAGGGTAAACCCAGTGTGCCGTTTCGAAGACCGGATTCTTATATCTTGTTTGATGGTGATGAGCTATCAAGAACCTTGGCAAAGAGGACTGCTAACTATGACATGGATTCAGAAGATGAGGAATGGCTAAAGAAGTTAAATAATGAGTTTGGTCATTGTGAGCACCTTTCGGAGGATTGTTTTGTGTTGATGGTTGATGCTTTCGAGAAGGCATGTTTTTGTAGCCCAGATGATCACTCAAATGTGATTGCTGCTGCTGCTGATCTGGGTATTAGTGGAGTGGTTGAAGCTGTTCATGCTTACTGGTTGAGAAAAAGGGATCAAAGGCGATCACCACTGCTTAGAGTTTTCCAGGTAAATTTTGTAAATATTCTTTATGGAACAACATGTCAGTACCATTGTATATTCATTTGAGAAAATGAACTCCGCATCATTGCATTGTATAAACTATCCTTTGTAAATGAAGAAAATTCCAACTTGTGTTTTAAGTTCAATTGTTGAAATTTTAGGGAAGTTTAGCATGGACAGCTAGACCTTTTCTGAAAGGGTTTATAGGCCTAGTTCTTCTTTTGGTTCCTACATGTTGTCTTGCAATGAGTTCGTAGAATTGTATTTATAGGTCCAATGATTATTTGCTGTGACAGTTGCATGAGTATCTTGCTATAAAGTACACATCCGGAGGAGTGCGATACGTCACTTAATGTTTTTAAGAATTTAGAGGGAAAACGATAACAGGTTGTGTGGCTAATTTGTGAAATTGTGCTTCTGTTTTGCAATTGAAGCACTGAATATGCTTGTTCTGAACTTTCCTTTATGACTAGTATATACCTTTTTGCTCCCAGGAATGTCTTGAAACTCGAAACTTTTATCACTTCTGCAATTGCAGTTCAGTCTCCTTGCTCTTCTTTCTGGTGTTTGGTGTGCATGTAGCACAATAAACATTTTCTATACTCGACTTCTGTGGATTAATGACTTGATTCTAACAGGTTCATCAGGTCCAGAAGGCCCCCGTAGTTCCACAGCCTTTCCTACGTAAAAGGAGGTCATTTAAGCGTCAAGCAAACCAAGCAAGAGAGAAGCAACCGAGTTTGTTGCAAGGTAAATTATACCCTCGTCTATATCAGTCATTCTATACCATACAAGTTTTGGTCTGATTTTGTTGTGTATACGTCAGTATATTTTGATTTTCATGTCATCAATTATTACATGTGATAAATTTTGAAGTGTGTATGTGTGGATAGGACTTTGTTTCGGATTTGTTGCTTACTGTATTATTTGTGATGCGTGCAGCCATGATAGCTGCATACGATGCATCAGTAGAAGAGGATGTGATGGTTAAGGTGGAAGAAGCTAGAGCTGCCGCAATGAGTTCGATCGAATCAGCTATTGTGAGACGCCAGCATGCTCAGTTGTTAATGCAAAATGCTGATATGGCTACGTACAAAGCTATGATGGCACTCAGAATTGCCGAAGCTGCTAGTCTAACCGAATTGTCGGAAGATTCAGTCGCCCACTTTTTGATCGATGAGGTGCCAGTAGTCAGCTAGTAGGACAAGAATGGATATGAGTGGGGGGAGTAGTCTAATAAATAATAATGTATAGCTTTTTAATTTAATTTGAATGTACGTTGTGTATTATTATGTTACTTGATATTATACCAAAATTGTTTTTTTTGCTAGATATTGGTAGAGAAATATGAAAAAAAAATATTACAGGAAATTCTGAGATCAATGTTGAAGTTGAAAGTATGGTATGGTTTTGGGTTTTGGTATTTTTGATGAAGGATGTGACTGGAGGGGATGTGGATTAAAAGGGATAACATTGATATGGTATTAAAATTTTGTAAGTTAAATTTTTGGGTAAATTATATGTTTAGTACTTAAACTATTAAACTTAAATTTTCGTTTGCTTCAAAATTATATTCAATATTTACTTTTTGTTTCATTTTAATATTTTGTCGTCAAAAATTAATTGCACTATATTTTTTATAGGTAAATTATATCTTTTATAGTTTAATTATTTTCTCTCTTATTTTGGTCACAAAATTTTAAAAAAAAATTAATTAAACTTTCAAATTGTTCATATTTTAATTACTTTAATTTATTTTATTAATAAATTTCGTGACATGATATTTTTATTATTACTTTATTAATATATAATTAACATAATAAAATTAAATTTGAAAGTTAAATAATTAAATTAAATTAAACTTTACTGAAATAGGAGTAAGAAGATAGTTGAGTAATAAATGATGCAATTTACACATAAAAAGATGACATATACAAGTCACCCATTAAGTTTTTAACGGAGATGTACTAAAATGAAACAAAAAGTAAATGTTAGACATGATTTTGAAACAAATAAAATTTTTGATATAAAACAAAATAAAACTAATAGTTTAGGTACTAAATGTGTAATTTATCCTAAATTTTTTTAAATTTGGGATTAAATTAAAATAATGTGTAAATATTGATGGTTAAAAATGTTATTATTTTAATTTTACAAATTATCATGTTAAATTTTTTTATCCAAACTTCAAAAAATAGGTATTATTTTCAAATTTTTAATAATTTAAATGATCAATTTTTAATTTTTTATAGTCGTGTGATCAAAATAAACAATTTCTTATAATTATTTATCTAATTACTCAAAAGTTTAGCGATAAAATTAGAATATTAAAAAAATTAAAGATTAATATGAATGAAGATCAGAGTTTAAAGATGAATATAAAATATTTAAAATTTTGAATATTAATTTTAAAATAGGGTCATAATTTTAAAGATAAAATTATAATATTTAAAAATTTAAGAACTAATTTAAAATAAGAATCATAGTTTAAGCACATATAAAGTAATTAAGTCTATATTATTTAAAATTTTGAAAATTAATGATTTCTACTTGATTTAATAGGATGAGATCTTAATTTTTTTAAGTAAGATCATATATATTTAGATGTTGGCATCGTAAATGAAGCAAAAGTCACTCTTATAATATATTTCTATAATATTTGATATATATTAATCGATCAATAAATCAAATATTAATAATTATATGAAAATAATAAAAAAATTCTTTATATACCAACTATACCTACTATTTTATTTAAGATTATAAAAATAATATTTTTAAAATTGAGTTGATATCGAATGATCTTCGGTCAATTTTTTTTAATTTAACGATCTATTAATTGATTATTTTAGATTAAATTTTGTAAAGAGCTTTATAGCTGTCGGAACCGTCTTTCGGTTGGGCCCCGGAATTGAGCTTTGACTTGGATTAAATGTGGTTAGGAGTCGCCACCAACCACTTTAAAACAAATTTAGGTGGGTCGGACACCATCTTACCTGATCTGCATTTTACCAGAAACATGTCGGGTTCGGGAGTCGGTTACGGTTAAGGAAGGATTAGCACCCTTGAACCGCCCTTTCGGTACCAATTAATTTATCAGTTATCTTTAATTGCGAAAATTAAAATTGAAATTGAAATTTAAAACATTTGATTCAAATTACCCACCTTTGATTGATTGAAATTATCATATATGTAAAAAAAATCAAATAAATAAAGTAAAAAACAAAAAAACCAAAGAGTTAGAATTCCAAGCATGGTCCAATATGAAAAGTAGTCAATGGAAAAAGGATTTCATTTCATCTCTTCACATTGGCGTACATATTGTAATTTTTCTGCTCTAACTTGAGCCATCAGCTCCAAATTTGAAGCAAAATGGTATAGATTGAACTCCAAAACTAGATTTGAAATACTACTGCCCATATACAATATTTACTATGGTCGAGCTGTTTTGGCAGGACCAAAAGAAATCAAATGCCACTAACGTAGTTCACAAGAAGCCTAGTTAATAAGATTAATGATTTATTATAATGCGTAATGATCAAAGTTTTTTTAAAACCAAAAACTAAGTACTTTGTGAAAGTTAGTGGTTTCCATTTTCAATCACTAGATGCCTGTGTGAAAGTGACATGAAAGAAAATCAATCTCATCAGTCGTGTTGTTTGTTCCTTCACCTTGTTTCTCTAAGGCTAGACGTGGAGCCCATGTATTTATTGAAGCAATTAAAGAGTGATGGAACGAACGAATTCTAAATGCAAAACAAATAAACGGCATGCATGTATCTGAATTTGATAATCCATTACCGATTTATAAGTCTTCGGATTCGTCTGACAATTGTTGTTTCATGAGAGCGAGGGGAAGACTCCATGCAACGAACGGCTTCGACGCTATTCACCTCCACGATCAATTTCTACAGGCCTCGTTCCCAAGCAACCTCGAGGCCATCAAGAACCTGCAAGATTTTAGCTTGTAAAATTGAGCAGCAGCCAATATTTCTGGTGCAACCAACGATCCAATCTCCTCTGCAGTCTCTGATCACACCAATGCTGGACGGCTTCATAGTCATGGGATTCACTCCACAATCGGTGTTGGGTTTAAAGGTCCTCGCTCTCGGTGGGTTCCAATGGCCACCTTTGTTGCCAACATCGTTTCGAGAAGCAACGTTCTTCAGGTTTGAGCTTTGACAGATTAGATTCTTGAGTCATTTCACCTTTCTGCATCTCAGGCGTGGAAACAACATTATCAGACTTTAACAAATCTTTTAGCTGATCTCTATGAGTTCCCGGGCAGGTTTGAAATGTTGCAAGGACAGGAGGAATCGGCACTGCGAGAGCAGAATTACTCAAGTACCTTCCCCTTTCCAGTTTTTTGCTTTTGTTCCCCCCCCCCAACTGTCTGTGCTTCCCCATTTATATTCCAAAAAGAAGACCCCCTCCTTAGCAAAAGACTTGGGGTGAGGGCGCAACCAACTCCCCACGAATAGGAACGGTTGAGATATGTGGGGTTGGAGTTGAATGGATTAAGTGTTGCTGGATTTAATTTGTTGGGCTGCTGAATTGTGTTGGCCTGCACAAATATAATAATAATTAATTAATAATAAGTAATAATAATAATAATAAATAAATAATAATAATAATAAAATATTTTTTGTAGACCCGACAAAAACGAGTGTCTACAATAGCATTGCAATTTCTGGACCTTTGTATCACCAGGCCCATATCTGAGTTTCAAATGCCCACATAAATCTAAAGCTTAAAGCCGAATCCTAGCTTTCAGGTAACTTTGTCTTTCCTTTCACTACTCTTCAAACGACGCCGCCGGCTTTTGCTTTCAGGTAAGCAGCACACTCACTGCCTTTCCTTTCTATAACTTAAAGATCTTTGGGGTTATCCTTTTCTTCTAATTTAACGTCTCTTTCATTGGATTATATAGGTATCATGGTTTATCTACACATTTGATTAGGTTTCGTCGTTGTTGATTTTTCATTCCATGTACGAGATATGAAACCAAAATGATCTTGTGTTTCTGGGGAAGTGAAGAAAACACTTTTTTCCACCTATGGGTCAAAAGCTTTGGTGCCCTTAACTTATTTTCCTCTGCTTGGTTCTGTCACTATGAAAGCTCTGATTAGAAAGTTGGGTTTATTGAATAGAAACGATTCCTCGTTTGAATTAAGATATTGGATCACTGGAAGTGCTGTTATTAATGTAGGAAAGTGATGTTTGTTTATTAGCTGTGTTATCAAACTTCAAGGCACACTGGGTGTTAAAACCCTTGTATTCGATCGACTAGGGCACGAATAAATGCGTTATGTATGCGTGTGAATCTATATATTATAACTTAAGACATGTAATATAACTCTAAAATTATTGCCTAGTTTATTTATAAAACATGTGATCTTTTTATTAGTCAACATAGATGGTTTCCTTATGGTCTTGTCTATTATGGAGGAATACTCAAATATTTGATAAATATAGAGTTTGAGTTGTTTTAGTGAGTTTCTTAAAAACTGTAAGTAAATGCTTAATTTGATGTAAAAGCAGCAGTAACCTGTATTTGGAAGGATGGTGAGACGGCGTTTTGAATGATGCTCTGAAGAGCATGTACAATGCTGAGAAGAGGGGTAAACGCCAGGTCATGATCAGGCCTTCCTCAAAAGTGATCATCAAGTTCCTTTTGGTCATGCAGAAGCATGGTTTGTTTAAACTTTTGAATATAATCTCTACCCATTTTTCACATCCAACTCTTCTTTTGATCATACTAATATTGAGCACTACAGGTTATATCGGAGAGTTTGAGTATGTCGATGATCACAGAGCTGGTAAAATCGTGGTTGACTGAACGGAAGGCTTAACAAGTGTGGGGTCATCAGTCCTCGTTTTGACATAGGAGTGAAAGAAATCGAGGGTTGGACTGCTAGGCTACTTCCTTAAAGACAGGCTAGCTTAGAAACTTCATCAAGATTTTTTTTCCTCATTGGAATGTTTTAACGTGAATTATTAATGGTTTGTCCGAAGAAACATTGATCCTTTCATCGAAATGAGATGTATATATTTGTATTGTGATTGCAGTTTGGGTATATTGTGCTGACTACATCTGCTGGAATAATGGACCATGAAGAAGCTAGAAGGAAGAATGCTGGTGGAAAAGTTCTAGGCTTCTTCTATTGAGGGATTTTTTTTCTTCGTGTTTAAAACTTTATGAATTATGTGTTTTATCCTTGGGACAGAATAGTTTAGCCACTCTTTTAAATTTTGGTTCTGATCCAATATGTATTTGAGGATAATATTTTGGTTTTGGTTTTGGTTTTGATATTGGAGATTTTCAATTATTTTTAGAATATGGTATAAGTTGTACTCCCATCCACAGGCTCTAAGAGTAGGATTAAGTGAGGCATGTGCTGTATTCTACAGCTTACAAATTCCAATCATTTTTTTCAGATTGAAGTAATTTGTTTTACACAAGAGGATGAAAACCGACCACCTCTCATTTTCTTACCTACCCCTCCTTCCATTTTCTTCACTCAACTTGTACTAGAGACTGATGCCACCATTGCCATTAATAATAGTAATCCCTCCTCCCGTTTTTCTTCTCTTCAAATTCAAAAGAAAATCCTACCAGGGAGTACCGATCAATATTTTAGGTAAATACAAGACACTATATGTTTATAGATAATTCTTCATTATTTGACATAAACGCTCATATCCCTATCATTCTTAGTGATCGAATCCGGGACTTAAAGAAACAACGATTCCATGTGCTCGAATCATTGGCTCAAGAAATACGATCTTCTGCCTATATCGAATGAGATAAATTTTAATTGACCGATGAATTGATCTACCATCATCATCGTCCATTTACCTTTCTAAACCAATACCCCACCCGTTATGCATCAATCAATTGTTATATATTCCCATACATGATTGCTGCTCCTTGATGATTTGCACTAGGGGTGGCAAATGGGTGGGGAAAAATCGAAGACCGTGAGGATCCGAACCTACGGTGATGTAATCCTATCCACAATCTTCAATGGAGAAATAATAGATAGCCTTATTGTGTTTGCCCGATCTAGGAAATGATAGCAAGTATGTTCCTGAATTATAAGTACGACTGCAAATAGAAAAGATAGAAATAAGATTAGTTAATGTTTGAAATACTTAACTTCCCCAGAGTTAATAAGATTAGTTAATGCTCTTGAATATAAGTATGGCTCAAAAGTCCTGCTCAATCCAGCTATGAGCTCGGAGTGCAGCCACAATTTTCTCCAATTGATCCTTAACTTCCCGGAGTTGTCCTAGTTAACTTCCCATAGCTTTGGACTCCATTTGTTAGCTTAAGTCAGCTCCCAATATGTGGCCGCCTATGTACAATAACAAAGAAACATAATATAAGTTAAGTAATTCAAATATTAAGTATAATATAAAGTTGTGAACTATAGGCTATAATAACAATTCATGCAACATATGATAATGAATGATATTATTATAACTATAGATGATATATATATATCCATGTCATAGCAAATGAAATATGAATCATATATTATGAATATAATCATCATAAACATAATATAGGGAAAGAATAAGGAGAGTCCCCCCTTTAATCTTGTGAAAGGTTGGAGATGCAAGGATGAATATGATGCTAAATGGTTAACATCATACGGGATGGGGAATAACCGAAATCTTTACCTATAGGGATGGGATAGGGAAATTTTATCCCCGAAGCTCAAATGAGAATGGGGATATTGTTATAACTGAACCTTGGGGATAATCGAACCATATCCATGGGAATCCCCGAAAAATATCCATAGGAATCCTTGATATTTACAAAATTTTAAAAAGATATTTATAATCATTTACCTGTATACCTTAATATATTTTAATAAAATTATATGATAAGATTATGAGATTACGTGTTAGCACTATTACATCTCAAAGGAACTAAAATTGAAGTTTAGATTTTTTCTCATTTAATATACATTGATTTGTTCAGATTGAAAATTATTAAGATTATACATATACATTGGGTGTTAGATGAATATTGACGTTGAATCTTTATATTATAGATAGAGATCAATGAGACAATTTAATATCTTACAAGTTTAGGTGTTGTATTGACTTTAAAATATTTATTTATTTTTTGGGATATGGATTAACCGAAACCCGCGTGATTCATAAGAAATGAATATGAGGACAAAAAAATCTCTGAAACATATAATGAATTTCCCAAAACTATACGGTAAGTATTGGGACGGATCGGATAATGCAAAACCAACCCCATCCCGCCCCGTGCCACCCTTAATTTGCGCAAAGTTCAAGTTAAGCGTACATCCATAGATACTCGCACGGTCGGGGAGCAATAAGGCATAAAACCATGGACTAAAGTAGTACTGCCAAACATATGAAACGAATGACCAATCCATCTCCTACAATTGGTCGCAAGCTATGAACTGGTCCTGGGCGATGGCCATACTATCAGTATTGGACGCACCACATCACATCAAATATTTATATATTTTATTTTGAATAAACTCCTCCAATAATCATTAACGTTTGACTAAATTTTTATTTTTTATTAAAATTTTAAAGCTAATAAATCAATTACTAATATTATAGATTTATAAAAATTTAATCACTATCATTATAGATTTGTACCAAATTAATCATACCATCATCCCGTTAAATTGATGACATTGCAATAATAATATAAAAAGATTACTATTTAATTTTACCCTTAAAATACTTAATATATCATTTTTGAAAGATTAAATATTAATCATGTCCATTTTAATTGTTTATTAAGATAATATTCTTTTATTAAAATTAAAAAAAAACATAGATGATTAAACACCTCTTACATACATGGTACTAAAATTTAAAAAGCCGTGACCAATAAACTACCGCGTTTCTAATACTGTGGAAGGATCTTGAGAGGACGGAATTTGATGAAACTTTGGTAATTTACAGGTTAACTAAGACCAAAACTGAAAAAATAATAATGAAAATGTTACGTAGTTCTCTTTCAAGGAAAAAAAAAACGAACTTACATGTCAAAAACACATCGACAAGCCGAGCTACTACGCACGTATAAGCATTATCATCAATCACATGATAAAGAGTAAACATAAAAACGCACATTCACAAGACAATCACCGACATGATGTTTAATATTAGAAAAGAGCGGCGTACTTTTGTTTGTAAGACACTAAAACTGTGACATTTCGATAAATAATAAATAAAAAATATTTTAACGTTTAATCTTGGAAAAGTATATATTTCTAGGAAAAGAGTTTACGTCAAAATGTATATTAGCAATGTGATAATTTCAAAATGTCGTAGCCCAAACAGATCAGACATGATAATCTTGAACAGAGAGCTGCAGGTAAACTGTGGTCTTAAAAAGCATATAGCATTCTATCATTACACACAATCGTAATTAATTAAGTCACCAACAGAAAACACTAGTCGTTTTCCTTTGCACAAAATAACCAGAAAACAAGTGTATGCAAGTAAATCAAGAAAGACTACAGATACTAGCCGATAGTAATCAAAAGGTTCAAAATGATTGGATCAAATAGTTATATGGTACATAACGATGTCCGCTTTATTATTGCAGCAAAAAACTTTTCCCGTAAAGGCATATTATTTCAAGGCAAAAGCTTTTACCCGTACGCAACAGGAGATGCTGCACGTTGAAAGCCTCACAGGACATTATCAATTTGCCCACTTCAAAAGAAAGTATCTTCTCAATTCTCCTTGGCTCCTCATATAGCTGTGACATAACAGATACATTTATAAGGATAATAGCCAAGAAATGAACATAAATGCAGTTCGGAATATTATGTTTTCTTTGGAGAGGGGAATGAATGAGGAGAGCAATACCTTCATCATTGATGAGTGATTATTTCTTAGCTCCAAGAAGTCTCATCTACCTTTCATCTCGTCATCATCATCAAAGGCAATGAATATGCCACACCAAATGAGCTATGCTACCTCTGCAAAGATACAGAAGCTCCAAGATAAACCGAGTGTGAGGTTGTGGATTGATGCATTTCCCATCAAAATCATGTCCAGCTCACCCCGGCTTTCTATGCTGCACTCCTGCCAGTTTATAAAACTTGAGACAACATTGATTCAGCAGTTTCAGACCATTGTTTTCCTGGCAGGGTGCAGGCATAGCCCAAGCCCCTCACTGGGGCCGGGCTAATCCAAAACTAGCATTAGGTTGATGTTGATGAGGCTGTATAAATTCAATCATTCAAGACCATAATCAGACCTATAAACTAAAGAGACGGATTTTATTTTCAATTTTGTTCTTACTATCCCTCCCCAGCTCACCCCACCTCTTTTTACACAAGACATATCGTAGTGAATTTTGTTATAAATATAGTTTTTTTTTTTTGAAAAATCATTTAAAAGGTTTTGAATTAAAAATTTATCAATATAAAGGGATTTCAATCAAGACTTCAGAAACAATTATAAATAAGGTCAACATGTAAATTCTGTTATATGCAGGGTTTGCAGGCATCTTCAAGCCAGAGTAGAATAAGAACCTTAGGATATATCTGAAAATCCTTCCAACACCATGCATAAAATTAGATGAATGCATCTGGCATATTTAAGATTTTACAGTTGGGTTGATTGGTCTATCTTTCACCTTTGAGTGAACAATGAATGTAGAATAAATAGCGAAAGATTAAAAGAAATGAAGAGAAAGGAAGAAGGGCTACTCAGTGTTTAAAAAGGCACAGCAGAGGCGTGCCTATGCGCTAAGGCAAGGAAGGGTGAAACGCCTAATTGGGTCTAGGTGAGGCAATTTCAATGAAGCGCAACAAGGCGAGCCTAAGGCGCACCAGGAGCTGAAGCACAAAAAGGCGTGCCTGGTCAATTTGTTTTATTCTTTGTCTTTTTTTCTAAATATGTTTTACATACTAACTTGGGCCAAAAGTGGGGCCACACAAAAATAACATTATCAAATGAAATTTAAACCCTAATCCTAATACATAAAATCCTGACGATGATACTCTTTGGGTTTACATTGCATTAACTATTCTTTTTGCTGACTTTACAACTGGAAAAAACATGTATATCTTTTATTTTCAAAAAAGTGTGCCTTGAGCCATGGCTATAAACCCCTATCGCCTTAGTGCGCCTTGCACCCTTTTAACACTGGGGCTATGGTTATATAGATATGTAGACCAAAATTTCCAAGATTCAGATAAAACATAGCAGAGTAAACTTTGTTGTCACTAAACATGTGCAAGTGACGATGAAAACAGAAATGTGTGAATCCCCTAAAATAAAGTGTAAACTAAAAAAGTGACAAAAGCATGCATTAGAAGAAGGAACAAAATGAGTGCACTTATTGGCATCTTAGTTTTAAAAGGTGCTAGGTGCATCGAGGCGCAAGGGGTCTCTGGAGCCTAGGCGCAAGGCGAAGGTGTGGACTTTTCGTAAGCGAGGCGCACTGATATGCTAAAAGTTCATAAATTAATTCTAGACTACAATCACCCCAGTAACCACAGTTTACTCCTAAATCACTTAATGTCCTCTTCACATTCTATTCTTCCATTATATTGTCCTCTCCTCAAGAGTCAAGACCATTTCTATAATTCACAAGTCCCTAGTTTCCAAAATATTTCAACACAAAGTTGGGTTGTCATAATTTTAAAAAGAAACGAGTTCATCACAAAATTATACCATATATTGATTAATATTTAATTATTTATATTTATAATTACTATTTTATTTATTTTTAAATGATACAAAATAATTTTCTAATTAATTTTAAATTTATTATGTAAATATTTTTTAATTTAATATTTTATTATTTTAAAATTAATTATACAAGCCGTTAAATAAAAATAAAAAAAGCATAAAAATAGAAAAAATAAAAACAGTGTACTTTTGATAAAAAAATATGATGATGGATCAAATCTTTGCATGTACCTGAAGAAAAAAATCACTATATAAACTTCTGCCTCACGAAGAAAAAATGGTTTTGCAATACCAAGTAGGGCTAAACTCTCGAGATAACATTCTCGAATAAATTAATTCACGAGATAATGCACTCCTCAGATTAATTGCTCAAATAGGGTGAAATCTACAGTGTTGGTCGTAGGTCGCCATGTCTTCCCGGCGAGCTATGAGAGAGATTGCATGTGTCATGCACGTTCCAACATGTTGGGCATCCGAAGCCATCCGACCGGGGCATCCGACCGAGGGCATCCGACCGAGGCCATTCGAACGAGCTATGCGAGGGCATCCGAGGGCAAGAGGAATCACGCGAGGAGCAGGAGTGCATAGCGACCTACAAGGTCGCCAGGAGTGCATGGCGACCTACAAGGTCGCCAGGAGTGCATGGCGACCTACAAGGTCGCCAGGAGTGCATGGCGACCTACAAGGTCGCCAGGAGTGCATGGCGACCTACAAGGTCGCCCGGAGTGCATGGCGACCTACAAGGTCGCCCGGAGTGCATGGCGACCTATGCTGGGAAGCTGCCACGCCGTAGGTCGCCCGGAAGGCATGGCGACCTACGGCCACTGTGCAATTCGCCCTATTTGAGCAATTAATCTTGGGAGTACGTTATATCGTTAAATAAAAAATTCGAGAACATTATCTCGAAATTTTGCCCCCAAGTAGTCTATATAAATGAAAAAGAAAAAGAAAAAAAATACACACGATATAGGTCAATCCAGCATTGATCTTAGCAGCTAGCGGATTTGAAAATAAATTTTGATATTGTTAAGCTTTTTACCTAAAACCCCACAAATTCATTTTATTGTTAGAAACTTATAAGGGTTCAAAACTATCAGTCTATCAGTAGCGCTATCAATCCTTTTCTCTTACACCATTATGAAGTTTTCCTACCAATTATCTCTAAATTTTCTAATTAATATTTACAAACTGTATTTAAATGGTAAATTACATTTTTATTCCTTTTCAAAGAAAATGAGTATACCAGTACAGACTTTCCATTAGAATGGTATCAAAAAGAAAATGATAATCAAAAGAAAGTGTGTTCAAATAAAGAGAATTATGAAATGTTTCAGGAAAAAATGATATCTGATCTTTAGAAGCATAAAGATCGACAATAACAATGTAGAGCAGGCGTTATAAACATATCAATGGGTATCTATAGATGAAAAGAATGACTCATTCACTCATAATTGAGAAGTAAAGAGAAATTGTTTAAAAGCCTTGTTCTATGAGAGTAAAACAGTTACTCCCTTTACGGTCACATCATAACTTTCAGTATTAACTTCAATGAATCCTGCTAAGCTTGAAACCCCTGGCCATATATCAGAAAATTTAAGACCCTGCTGGAAACAAAATATAAAAACAGAGACACCTATTGCATTCATTCAAGATTCATTGACTCGTTATAAGAATGAGACTCGGCAATCAAGACTCATTCACTCAAAATTGAAAAGTACAGAGAAATTGTTCTAAAACTTTGTTCTATGAGAATAAAACATTTATCCCTTTCAAGTTTCACCATAACTTTCAATATTAGTTTCAATGAATCCCTGCTATGTTTGAAATCCCAGGCAATAAAACAGAAAATAAAATACCCTGAAGGGGAAAAATATAAAAAACAGAGGGACATACCTATCATAGTTCCTGTTATAATCAGGGTCCTTGCGGTCAGACTCATTATCCCGAAAGATGGCCACCCTATTATGTGGTTTGCTCCTACCAATTGGCTCCTTCTCTGTCCTACTTCTAGCTGACCTACTACTACTTGAAGAGTAATCAATCAAACCACTACCAGAATTTACATCAGAAACCACTGAGACAGATCTCTCTTCCATATTTGGCATCCCTGAGGAACCATAGTAGGAAACATCCTGCAACCTTGGTTCACTTGCTTGTTTTCCACTAGGACCACTGCTAGAATTATTAGAGTTAAATATCCTTGCTCGAGCTCGGTTATACTCCTCTTTTCTTTCTTCTACGCTTTTGGTGATGTTTGACTTCGAAGAATTTGAATTTGAATTGTTCACAAGCTGAGACCTTTTCTGTGGCCTCTGTTTAATAGCCACCTTAAGAACACCAGGGTCTTCTGATGGTAAATTTACAGGGATGTCTGCCAGGTGGATACGAGGAAGCCTACATTCAGAAGTCTTGCAGACAACGATTCTGGAGCCAGAACCATCAGGTAAATTATTGTCTAATAAAACCATCGACTGCAATGAGTAATGCTGTGCGATGCGATGTGCAGCCAACCTTAAGTATGATGTAGGCAGCGTTGGAACTCAAATTGCTGCTGAAGGATCTCGGATAAATTTTCAACATCTTTTCCATCCTCAGGACTGAACATAAGACATTAAGAAATCTCAGTTTATGAGTATAAATGAACACTCTTGCTCATAAATTGAAAGATGCGGAACACTCATTCTATGAAGATACAATAGTTGTCAAATGAACAAATGCCTGAATATTATTCATTCTCACGCATGATCTACTTTCAACTTGTTCCACCAGCGCATACTTTATTTACCCCTTTCACAAGCATTCTTAAATGGCCAACTTTTAAAAGATAGTCAATCTATTATGCTATTATGATATATCGAAGAATCTTCTAAGTTATAAGGATACCTTAATGACATCTAATAAAAATTCTCACCAACCAGACTACGTTAAAAAAATTCATTCTAGTCATTGAAACATAATGAGTCATGAAAAGGTCACCGGCAATGTTGGCATACCAAATGCACCATTACAAGTACTCCGGAGCAATCAAACTGAAAATTAAAGGCGGATTAAAATATTTCAATTTAGGATATTAATTCTTAAACACCATATAAGCATGTACCAAAAACATAATTAGTTACCCAGAAAAACATTATTTTCATTCCTATTTTCGTTTTGTAATCGAAGGTCTAGTGAAGAAACACATTGGGTCAGACGTAGGGAGAGACAATAACAAAGGAATATGCAATGACCAATCCTTAAATCCAGAAACCCTAACGAATTATCTGCAAAACAGGAGAAAGAGACTTACTGGAAAGGCGCTCGCGGGGTTTTGGATAGCCTCGCGGAGGAACTGATCAACCTGGTTGATGGTATCCTCCGAAACCACCTTCTCATCCGACGAACCAGAAGCCGAAGCCGAAGCTGAAGCAGTAGAATCGGGGAATTCGGGCTTGGATTCCTTGTTCGAAGAGAGCATCAATCGGCTCACGGTAGCGTCCAAATCGGCGACCTCCCACGACTCCGCGCGCCAAGATCCTCCACCACAGAGCCTTCCATGGTGGAACGAATAAGGGGTTTCCTTCTTGAGGGCTCTATATGCCACCAATTGAAAAAAACAAGAGAATCGAAGCTAGGGTTCGTGGAGAGAAGAATCTGTGGAGGGGATGGGGAAAGTAAGGTGGGTGAATTTCATGAGAAAATTGTGGGTTGATGGGGTATGGGTAGGGTTTGGGGGAACGGGAGACTTGGAGAGAAGGACGGAAAAGATGCCATTTATCCAATAATTACTTATATTATATAAATTTGTTGTTCCTTTTTTTTTTATTATTATTATTATTATTATTATTATTATTGCGGAGAATAATAAAAAGGAAAACCAAGGGATAGGGTTTGTATTCTTTTTTTACCATGAATTATCATGTAAAATTACACTTCTATCCGTTTTTATATTAATCTAAATGAATCTTTCTTCATATATATATATTAAATAATTTAGGGCGATACAAGACATTAGTTATTCAAAACTTAATATATTACAATGCATATTTTTGTAGATGCAATTGTTTAAACTTATGACTTCTAGAGTGATTACAATGTAATATATGTTTAGAATATTCTTAATTTATAATTATTTTTAATAGTCTAGGGTAATTAAAATGTGGTATTTGTTCATAACTTTATTAAATATTGATAACGCACACACTTTAGAACATAATTGCTCAACCCAAAACCTTCTAAAGAAAATAAATTTTCTTTATATTATTAAAATCACTTAATAAGTTTTATTTTTATTCTTTTATTCCATTTTCTCATATTTATAAATGTAAGTTGGAAAACTGTTATAAACATCGTATCTTATATTTATATAATTAAGAGATTCTATTATTATTATTTTTAAAATTAATTGATTTTATTAAAAATAAAAAATATCTAAATTATAAAAAAACTTTACAAACAAACTATAAATTAAACATATAATAAATATATTTTCCTAAACATTAGAAAACTAGCCACTTAATATCAGAAGAATCATAAAGAAACGGTTAAAAAACAACCAAATAAATTCGGATAAACAATAGATACGAATAGATCTAACATCGGCAAAAATAACCACAAAAGGGGTTGAAACTATTGAAAGTCCCCGACAAATCACAAATCAGAATTGAACGACGTGAAAATATTGTCCACGAATGCAAATTACGTATCCAAATCTAATCTGATAGTCTAAAGCAAAGAAGATTAGCATGATAACAAATAATTGTCATTTTAACTGATCGTAGTGATGTCAAATCCAACCCTAAAGAAAAGATAAACCTTTTAAGATTTTATTATTTTATTATTTGTTTACTTTTTTTTGTCATAGTTAATGAAAATACGATTTATTGTTTTAAGATTTATCTTCATATACAGATGAAAGGGTTATTATCTAACTTTGTGAATGTATCTACACTACATTCTCTTTAGCAAGTGTTTGATTCACATAATAAGATTTATCTTTGAAAATAAATTTTTTGAAACTTAACATTATTTAAGAATATTGCAATATCTTGTTTGATTTGTTTAGTTAAATGCAAGATTAAAGTGGTTGGTTGAATGAATATAAGATTATTTGAATTCATTTTTACCAATTATCTTTGTGATATATATTTTTCTAACAAGTTAAATTTTAATATCAAATTGTAAATATTTGAATGGAAATTCACAAAAAAAAATTAATCGCTATACTATCTAACTCTTAAAGAAAAAATGCACTTAACATATAATTAATAAAACTAAATTAAACCTATATTTTTAATATTTTTCATAAATATCATATTTATTTTTATATATTATTAAATTCGAAATAAATATCCTTATGAAGGATACCTGTCTAAGAAAGAGAATGGAAATTTTTTACTTATAGTATATATTAAACCCACGTAAAGAGAATAATTAAAAAAATCTTTTACCATTGTTGATGGCTGTCCCTTTTTTCCCATATGTATGGGTAAGGGGGAGGTAAGATAGTAGGCTGCCCCCAACACCAGGTTGAGAGCAACTTCCGTAGGAGACCTCCAAATTATGAAATGCCCTCCGTGGGACTTGATCCCACGACCTCAAGGTTTAGAACCTTGTGCTCTACCAACTGAGTTAAATTTAGCCGGATCTTATCTTATGCTTATGTCTATATGCAGAGATTCTTTCGCAGGGATATTATGCAGGGATTAATTCCCGTTACAGACGCACATATGATTTTAATGACTGCATATGAATACTGTTTAGCTATGTATTTATGTATTTATTTATACATGCATTGCATTTTATCTAAATTTTAATTTTCTGACTGCCGGAGGTCTTCCACGAAGTTACTCTCAACCTGGCGTTGGGGGTAGCCTACTACCCTACCTCCCCCTTACCCCATACATATGGGAATTGGGTTTTGTTGTTGTTGTTGTTGTTGTTTTTACCATTGTTGACCCAAACTAAATATTAAGTTGCGAAAAGTTATACGACACCTTAATAAAGTTAAAATAAGTGTTATTGATTTTATTATTGTTTAAATAAAATCGGTAAATAATTATTTAAAAAATTATTATTTTTACCTAAAATATTAATTTTTTAACATATCCAGTAAAAATTTTAACAATAAAACCGATATAAAAATAATAAAATCGATAGCGTTTTAAAAAATTCGGTAAAACGCCCATTAATAACAAACGGTAGCGCCTTATAATATTTCCGATCATTTTTTACCAATAATGTATATTAAAATTGTTTAGCGATGAAAAAACACGTGTTTAATACATTCTGATACGATTTGACATGATTAAATATTTTTTTTATAAAATTTAAATTTTAAATAGAACAGGTTTCTTTTAAGTTTGGTTGGATTAAATTTAAATTTAGGAGAATATGCTAGATACAACCTAAGATAATTATAAAATTATTTTTATGTATTTATATATTATAAATTGATTTTTTTATAAAAATTAACATATAAGACATTAAACTTACTATATAAATTAAATTTTAAATTTCTTGTTTTGTAACAAAAAATTAAATTTTACATTAACTTTATATTATCAACTTAAATAGATTATTAATTCATTTGATTATTTTTTTTTAAGAAAATCATAAAGTTACTGAATATTATCAACTTAAATAAATTATTAAATTTTACATTAACTTTATAAATTATCAACTTAAATAAATTAAAATCATAAAGTTACTGAATATTATTTAAGAAAACATTTTTAAAAGAATGAAGAAAAATAAATAAAACGAGTACCTTGTGTAGGTTTTAGTTAATTGCTTACAAATATAGACAGATCTTTTCAGAAACAGAACCACCACCACACATTCAAGCAATGGTATGCGGTACGGACAACATACCTGAAAATCATCAACCAGTCAACCTCGAACGGCACGATCAAAACTATCGTTTAGGTTCGCTTAAGTTCTTGCCCTCGAAGAATTCTCCAACATTCGTTCGAGGTCCTCTGCCGAATACTTGACATACTTCTGAGGATTCTTCCCATTCTCAGCTAAAGGTCTGCGGGAAAAAGAAAAAAACTCAGAAATACGATGTTCAAAACCAAAGTACAGCCATCTTAGTATCATAACTTATGCAAGTATGGAAAAATTATCATCATTTTGTGTATATGTATGTGTATATATAGTGATATGAAAGGCGAGGAGATCCATTGCCAACATGCATGCAAGCATAAATGAAAATTGACAAAACCCTACAACTACTGTTATGTGATTCCATTTGTATGAATAAGACCCCCAAATTGTTCTAAAAACAATGAAAGCCCTCGACACGATCCCCTTTTATTGTACCAAATAAGCCATTTTGATTTTTAACCAAAATAATCCTTATTTCAAATGGAAAGTTGAAGACTTTTGTTACAGTCAATGCCTGCAGGATTTCCTTTGATGATGACATAATTTGATGAAGTGGACCAACCGAGATTTACAACCAAAATATTTATTTTTGCCATGGCCCAAAGACGCGAACAAAAATTGAAAAATAAAACAATATAATTACTGGGAGGAAAACAACACTAACATTTATTTTTCTTTTTTCTCTCTTTCCTCCTAATTATCACTCTTAGGAATTGGCTGTAACAAAAATCTTCTTTTCATTTCAGATAAGATCTTATCTGGGTATAAAATCAAAGGATTAGAGCTCATTTGATAGAATGAAAACAAAGGGGCCTAAAATAAGAAGTTCAGAGGTTTTTTAATATTCTAGTCTAACATAAATCTATAATAGGTTATGAGTAATGCGAAATATGTACCCAAAGCGTTTTAGGAATGATCTATAGGCTGGCAACAACACTTCAGCACTGCAAGCCTCAGAGACTCCCTCAATTCTGTGTCAGGCACTGTCCATTGAGATTGTCTTTGATGAAGCTCCTCAAACTGCGTATTGAAAATCTTGAACCTGATCCAAATAACTTACACATCAAGATCAGAATTATAGGACAAATAACTAGATGGATTCTGATATACAATTTTTGAGGATTTAAATGAAAATCCAAACGGAGTCAACGGGCTAGTTACAATTGACCTGTCTTTCACCAATGCTCTGGATACTCCACTGCTATTGCCTCCATCACCTACTGCACTATCACCTCCGGATGAGGTCAGTCCTTGTATAGATAGCACTGAAGAATCTACAGCAGAAAAGCCATTGAGGAAAGTATGGTTAATTTTTTAAACATCAGCAAATGACTAATCTGAAAGCATCGTACAACAAGTTACTTCCAATTTGTATACAAGGCAGAACGCTGGCAATAAATGGAGAAAATTATCTCATTGGAGAAATTACCAAACATTAGCCACAAAATAGAGACCATTCATACTTCCCTAAGTAAAGATTAAATATTTTACAGTGCCCGAGGTCTCCAAGAAGGTTGCAATTAACTCCTTCAAGATAATGGCAGATTGTCAGGAGTCAAAATTATATTTACAACAGAAATCAACTACTGATCTTCTTTTATTTGTTCGCACCAATTTAGACTTTGATTTTGAATTTTCTTAATCTTGGGCCCATATAGCTGGGTTTTTCCAAGTTCGTACATGGAAAATTTGTTCCGTTCTTTCTAATTTAGTTTATATTGTATAGTTTAATTTAGTGTATATCCAAGGTTGATTTCATTATTTGAGCATTAAGATACTGAAAAGGGTTCAATTATGATTTTCATCAATGAATATCTTAGTGAGAATATCAATGAAAAAACAGTGCCAAATTTGTCCCGTTCTGCATTATGTCAATCAGGTCATGAGAAAATACCTTTTGCCAAGCATTCCTTTTGTATTGGTTTGCATGCTGCTGAACAATCCTCCTGTGTCTTTGAACCCAATCATCCCCTAACAGGTCTTGGCTTCGGACCTAAACAAAAAATTAGAAAGTATCAATACTACATGTAAAATGATCAAGCAACCTTTAATGTACAGGAATATCAGATTTACATACCTGCGCACAGATCTCACCATATATGAATATTATTCATAAGAAATAAGTTAGTCAATGCAGGCTCTCGATACTGCTTGGATTTTCCATCCAAATTTGTTTGAAGAACCTGCATAATTCTCATTGTTACAGAGCCAACTGAGATCCTGTATCATCACTAGTTTCAAATTCCTGGAAAAGTTGCTTCAATGTTGATTGGTAGCTGCAGGAATTCAACAAGACTGTCAGTTCCACAACATGAAAATATCAGTAGCCAAGGGAATCTTGCAGTAAAACTAAATAATTAAATATACAACAACCAGAGATTCTTAAAATTGGACACCTAACCGGGCAGCTATTGTAAATTGTGCAAGAATGTGCGTGTTTTTGTGTGTGTGAGTGAGAGAGAGAGAGAGAGTAATAAAACGGTAAAGTAATATGAAATTATATAATGAGGACGTGCATGAATTAGCACACCCAAAAGAGATAGAGCAATAAACTCCAAATTACAGGAAGTTGAACTTACTCGAATAAAACTTTACATAATTAATCACATAGCTGGTTAAAGAGGGACAGTTCCATCCAGAACAGAAGTTTTTGTCGCATCTTTTTCAACAGCTTCTTCAAAATCACCAAAGGTCTCCTGAGCTGTCTGAGCAAGTCTCTTTGTTAAACCCGATGCAGATTCTCTAATCTCAGTGCAAGCTTTACCTTTGAAAATGGCTTCAATCTGCAAAAGAAATCATCTGTTAAGTTAATGAAAAGTATCTAGCACTATTTGAGTATGCCCCCCCTTTACAGCATGAAAGTGATTGCTATACATTAAACTTGATTATCATTATGCCGCTAGATTGTCAACCAGGTGAAAGACCGGAAGAACTTGAATATATCATAGATTTTAAAAAGTTCACCTAGTATCGCTGCAAACCTTGAATGTTCAATCCATGATTTATGAAATTTTGAAGAGATTATTCCATAGTTATGAAACAAAATACTTTAAACCTTAATATCTAATTCCAAAAGAACAAAATAAAAAAATATGACTTGAAAGGTATGCATTTGGTACAAGATGTTTAAAAATTCTAACATCAGTAAAAATGCAATATTAATAGATTAACGTTAATCTGGACATTAGTTTCACTTTAATTAACTTTTTTTATGGTAATATTCACTTTAATTGACTTTAACTAGAAGTAATGGTCTCCATATACTAAACTAAGTTTGTAATACAAGTAAAAGCGAAAAATTGATAAAGAAATATGAGTTCTAATAGAAAGCTTTAGTCTTACAGTGAAACCATTAGTTGCTGTAATTTCATAAAGAAAATGAGTATTAGCAGCAACAAAAGAGAAATAAAGAAGAAAAATGAAACAAAGTGCAACCTTCTTCTTCTTCTTTTTTTACAACTATTCTATTCAGTGGAATACTATAGGGTGCATGTTTGGCCAAGACATTATAAAATATTAAATTGTTCCATTTGACCCACATATTGATAGTAATTTAGCCATATGGAAATCCTAGAAAATTTCAGATCTGCCAAAACTAAGTGGAACTGCATAAAATGGGCATATTTATTCTATCCATTCCCTAAGAACCATTTTCTCAATGCAATGACCTCAAGAATTTTGTAATATTAACATACCTCAGAGTGAAGCTCTCTCATTATCTCATACATGACTAGAAGTACAAATAACTTTCTGGTGATCTCTTGCTTCTCGCGATTGCCTCGCCAAAACTGAGTAGAACAAAACTACTAGCAGTAACTTCAGCAAAACATTGATCACTAAGAGAATCAAAACCTTCAAACATTTGATCACAAACTTTTCGTTCTCCAGCAAATAGTATTTGACCTGTTCAAACATGATGTCATTTGGAAGAGCACGTTAATTGAGTTTTCTCCATATTCCAGAATGTTACTTACAGCAATACGCATAAAGTGAATCCAATTTCCAATCTTTGCCTCCAAAACCTCCCATTGCATCTTCTGGACATCATCTTTGCTAAGTTTTTCAACTCCCAATTTATGGAGACTTTCTTCCAGGACCAAAGAACGAGTTTCTCTGAGAAAAACAAAAATGTAAGATCAGTTCCGGTAAAATAATAATGAAACTACACATTCTATTATAGATATGAATTACCCATCTAAGGAAACTAACAGTATATGTCTACCGTAGGAAACACCTCTAAACAATCACAATGAACAGTATGTGCGTGTGTGTTTCTCACATGGAAGAACAAGATACAGTTTAACATTTTATTGATTTGGAAGGAGAGTAGGGAGTCACTTTTTAACTTATCTATGTTAGCTCCCTAATGTTGCCAACATGACTTTTCTTCCCCAGACCATTGCCCAGCCTATTGCTCACCACTTCTATTTAACTAGAACTCCAAGAAAATGCTTATCAATGAAATGACAACCATATCATAATTTTAATTGTTCAAAAATATTATATGGCTTGAGTTCTAAACAATCAAACGAGTAAGAGAATATAAGCATAGATAACTAAAAAAAGTGAAAATCGTACTTATAAATTCTGAGTAACTGCTGCTGGTGACCAGCTCGAACCATTTGCTTGGCCAGATCATGCAGCAATGGCATAATTCGAGGAGGTATTAGAGTGGAGGAGTATACACAGCAGTTCCAAGTCAATGTTTTGATGCTCAGAATGCTATGGGATGTAGCCCTGCCAACAGCATCTCCTTGATTACCAGGTGATCCTGATGATGAACGTAGCATATTTGGAAGGCCATCAAACAGATGATCAGGCTCAATAGGTTTGATGGAATTCGATTACAAGGCCAAAGAAATTAATGGAAGGAATAAACATAATGAAAATTGCAAGATAAGTGAACTACAAAAACTGGATCCTTAAAAATTGAAACATCTTATCCTAAAGATGATTGAGAAAACACCAAAAGTAGGTTATAATTAAACTCACTGAAAAGAGTAAACTAAAAATAAAGAAATTTTAGTATTTCCCAGTTAATGCTTGGATTTATTACTGGACTAAAATGCAGGGAGAATCAGCACCAATGTATGATTTACCTAGCAGTATTAACATTACTGAATCACAATTTACCAATTAGACAATGGGATCTCAACCTTATAGTTTTAAGTTTTAAACCATAATTTGAATCATATTAACAAATAAGACCATGGCTGTTTTTCTATGTACATTCTGATAAATGAGACCTGACAGAAACGAAGCTCAAACACATACATACCCACACTCGCACAAACACATATGCTAGAAACATTGAGAAAGCCAACTCAAAACATCAATGCAATTGCTCAGTCAATGAATAATAAAACAAAATATTGACAGGGAAATATCAGTTGTAGGAAGGAAGATCAAATATGCAGTGGCACCCCCAAGACTTGGATTATAGGCACAAATGTAAAATATCATCCGATGACAGAAATTTCAATCAAGCCAAGAAGACACCATCTCATCAAGGAGCCAATATCTTTTAAAGACAAACCCGATAAATAAGAAAAACATAAGGTCAGAAGCAGATTATAAGTAGGAAATACAAACCTATAAGAATTCATCGCTGCTTAAACTCATCCTCTAGTTTTGAAATAGCTTTAGCAAGTAAAGTGTTAGCCTGGTTAAGCACCCCATCGCTATTCCTAAAGTTCTTGTTGGTGCTAAAAAAACCGAATGTTGCTTCTTAGCTGATCAATTGCTCCCAGATAACCTTCTAGATCCTCTTGCGGACCCTTATGTATTTAGCCTCCCCTTACCGAAATTCAATGATCAATAATAAGAATACCTAGACTTCCATAATTCAAGGATTAGGTTTGAACACAAATTAACATACACCTAATCAACAGATCTACATCTGCCTTTGTTCTTTTCAGTGATACAAATGCTAATAAAGCACGAACCTGACGAGAGATATCAAATTGCGCCAAAATGACTTCGGCAGACTTCAAAGACTTGTCTATATTCTCATGAGCTTTCCTTATAGCATGAGTTCTAATCTACAGAACCGGAAAAAGCAAGAAAAGCAAAGGAAAATAAATTGATTCATCCGCTTAGTTTAGAGGCGAGATCTATAGAAAGCAAAAGGAGACCTGAGTAGTCGCATGGCGGTTTCGAGGGCGGAGAGGCGCTGTCGAAGGAGCCGAGAATGGTGACAACGTTGTCCGTGATTGTTTGGCTCTTTTGAAGAGCTCTCTCATCATTGCTGCTCTATCGCTTAGGGAATCCATCCTGCAACCGCGATTCCCATCTTCGATTTGGCTTCTCTTTTGCTTTCTGTTTTCTGAGCATAAGTTTCTGTATTCTGAATTTGCTGAGGAAAACGGTTGAGGATTTCTCCGTTCCTTTCTTCCGTTTCGCCTTGTCTTTGTTGTTGGCCTGTCCCGGGTCGGTTCAACAGTGACCCGGAAGTAATCGTCCAAAAATGGGGATCAAGTAAGCTAATTGTCAAATTCAGTCCAAGACCACAAGGATTAGAAATGGTCCAACGGCCAAAATGTGTCTTGTGGAGTCTAAATTATTATTATTATTTAATTTATTTAATTTTTTTTTATTTTACTTCACCTTGCTTTGTAATTTTATATTTAGCTTAAGGTGGATTTATTCTAGATTATGAATTGCGAGATAATTGTTATGAAATTTTGGATAATATGGTGACGAAGTTAAGGAAATTTGGATAATTATTCAAACTTTATTCATAATAGTAATTTAATATTGTAGAATGATATATAGCGTAGTAAAGATTAACATTTGATTTCCTTGTTCAAACAAATAAATTAACTTTTTTTCTCATTTTTTGTTATAACTTTTTTTCTCAGTTTAAGGATTATATTGGTGTAAAAGAAAAAAAATCACGGATTATACTAGTTTTTTCTAAAAGTTTGAATATCTAAATACTATCATACATTAATATATGAATATATTTTTTATTTATACATCTAAATATAAATATACATTTATAAATATATTTTTATTCGTTGTGTCTGTGCCTTGAACTCTTTCTTCAAGCCTATATTACCTTAAATTGAAGTATTTTAGAATTTAATTGAAGTATTTTAGAATTTAGGGTTTAGAATAAAATTGAATTACTTTGGAAATTGGGGTTTAGAATGAAATTGATGACTGTTTTGCAAGTTTTAAAAGTTGGGGGACCGAAATTCAAGTGACTGAAAAGTTCAATGACCGTTTATATAATTGATCCTAATTTTCTAACTGTGGTTTAAGTTGGGGGACCATATTGCAAACGGAATAAATGTTGGGGGACTGTATTGCAAGTTTTAAATGTTGGGGGACCTAAATGCAAGTTTTAGAAATGTTCAGTGACCATTACTATACTTTACCCTTATTATTATTATTTAATTTATTTAAATTTTTTTTATTTTACTTTCACCTTGTCTTTGTAATTTTATATTTAGCTTAAGGTGGATTTATTCTAGATTATGAATTGCGAGATAATTGTTATGAAATTTTGGATAATATGGTGACGAAGTTAAGGAAATTTGGATAATTATTCAAACTTTATTCATAATAGTATATTTAATATTGTAGAATGATATATAAGCGTAGTAAAGATTAACATTTGATTTCCTTGTTCAAACAAATAAATTAACTTTTTTTCTCATTTTTTGTTATAACTTTTTTCTCAGTTTAAGGATTATATTGAGTGTAAAAGAAAAAAAATCACGGATTATACTATTTTTTTCTAAAAGTTTGAATATCTAAAATACTACTAAATTTATTTTTTTTATTTTAATGACATTTTTGTGTGCTCTTGCTTGTAACAATATATATATATATATATATATATATATATATATATTTTAAAATTTAATTGATATTCAATATGCATTAACGTTACATTTTTATTATAAATTAGAACAATTTGGGTGTCATGAAATTTCGAATCTACTTTATTATTTTATATTTGCATAATTTGTATGTAGGTTTATGTAATGAAATTATTTTTGGTATTAAATATCGATATCTGATTTATTAATTGACTACTATAGAGGCAAGAGTGACCTTCCCAACTATGTTTATTCCATTCGTAAATGTGACATTTGATCACTGACATTGCTTAAGTGGTTTAATACTCATTTCACTAGACTAACTAATTGTTGGTCATGTAATGAAATTTTTAATAATTTATTTTCATTTAATTATTTAAAAACTATTTAGTCATATCTATTTTAAAAGATTAGATGCGAAGTACATTTTTATTATGTTTATTTTGAATTTAAATTTTTATTTATATTACAAAAATTTTTTAATTTTTTAAATTGTGAATAAAAATTATTTTTTAAAAAACATAATATTTTTTATAAAAAAACGGACTGATAAAAAGTAGGATAAATTACATAAATGGTCACTAATATTGAGTAAGTTTTTAATTTTTCTATTGAAATTTTAAAAGTAAACAAATTGGTCATTGATATTATCGATTTGTAACAAAATAATCACTAACGTTATCGATTTGTAACAAAATGGTCATTCCACCGTAATCTTTGTTAAACTGATGATGTGACAACATTAATAAAAATGTTAATATATTCTTACCACTTAAACTATTGCTAAATCATCAAATAAATCTTTAAATAATAGTTTTAAATCTAATTTACCTCAAAAAAATTATAATTTAAAAATAGTACAACACCGTTTTGTTGTTTCCATCGACGTCCGGGAAGATCAACAAAGGGCACAGTATGAACGTCAATTCCATTATTGTTTCGCTTTGACCATCACCATGTTTCTATGGGCCCATTTCGTGATCACATTGATGGTGTCGTATTTGAGTTACGAGAGTTCTGTTGATTCCGGTAGCAGACATTTCAATGCTTCGAGGGGTGGTATATAGAGTTGCGTTGGGTTGTCCAAGGAGCTGTCAATGTGGAAATTGGTGCAGACCAAGCCATAAAGGACCAAGGTCGTCTCAGGTACAAACCAACAAGGACTGCATTCACGATTTACCTGATTATGTTTTTTCAATTTGCAGGAGCAGCCTGCTTTTGACAATAAGCAATTCGTAACCTTCTTGAAAAGGTACATCAAATATTTTACACCCGAATTAGAGCCAGAGAAGCGAGAAGCACAACCGAATATTTGCCATCCAACTCTCATCCATGTTCTCGGATGTCATCATCTGAGTATTTTTACTCAATTTAGAATCAAATTAGCGTTTTTTCTTTACTATTTGAATATATTTGTACTTACAGTCTCGTGGGTGAAAACATGCATGATGATGGTAGCTTAGTGTCTGCGAATGACAGACGACGCCATCGATCCAACTTTCCTCTACTTTGCCTATGGCTAGAAGGAAGTAGAGTGTTGACGGGAGTGTTTCACCCGATATTGAATTGTCATTGCCATTGCTGATTGGCGGTGTAATTAGATCAGTTGCATCACAGCCAAGAGCTAGCATGTCGGCCTCCACACAAACAGTGATAGAATATCGAAAGAACTACCTAGAAAATATTGAAAACAACACCTCAATATCAATCCATATATTAACAGTAGAATGATGTGTTTATACAAAAAAAATAATCGTTTTAACATAACTGATTGTACAATAGAATAACTAACACAGCTGTTATATATCTATATACTTCCTATTCTTACTTTTAGAACTCTTAATAACATGAAGCAATTTAAAGATCTTTGTCCTGCTAATGTAAAATATCACAGGTACTTTATACTCTTCTATTTGCTGATACAAGTTTCCACTGCTGGTATTTGAGTCTTTGACATCTTAGCTTATCAGCAGAAGTTACTTTGAGTTGTTGTCGAAGCCTAATAAAAAAAGTTACAGACAACGGTTTGATTAATACATCTGCTATCTGGTCTATAGTCTATGCATAGTTTATCTGGAATGACCCATTCACTACTTTCTCTCTTACAAAGCTTAAATCAAGTTCAACATGTTTGAGCACGATGAACATGATTAGCTGATTGTTCTATAGCACTTATGTTATCACATCAGATAATCGGTGTTGCAGTAAGATGTATTTTCAGCCCTGTTAGCAATGATTTGACCCATATAGCTTCACACATAGCATTGTTTATTCCTCTAAAATCGGCTTCAGCAGAGGAACCAGATACTACCTCTTGTTTCTTAGAACACCAAGCAACAGATTTCACCAAGAAAGATACAATATCCTGCTGCCGATCTTCTGTCTTCCGAGTTTGTACCCCAATTTGAATCAGAAAACCAATTAACGTTGTTAGTGTTATTGGTTGCATGAAGAACAATCCATGTTCTACAGTCCCTTTGAGACATCTAATTATCCTTCTCATAGCTTCAAACGTTTATCCGAAGGAGATTGCATAATTGACTAATTTTGTTGACTGCAAATTATATATCGGGACGAGTGATACATATATGAAGAATTCCTAAGATCTGTCGATAAAGAGTAGCATCTTGACACAGATCTCCATCATTTGAAGAAAGGTGAGGCGTAGAACCAGTGGAGTAGGTGCTGCTGCATCAACCATCTTTGATTTTTCTAGAAGCTCTATATTGTGTTTCTTTTGACTTAGAATCATACCTTGTTCCACGTGGTGAACTGACATTCCAAGGAAAAATAATAATTTGCCCAGATCATCCAACGATAAAACTGAGTTGACCTCCTTAATAACGGTATCTTTTTCATCCATATTATCACCAGAAACAGCTATATCGTCAACATACACCATGACGTAAACCTTACATCCATTAGACTCTCGAAAGTAAAGAGAAGCATCAACCAAGGATGCTGTAAATTTGAGACGTCTAACAAGATAAGTTTTAAATTTCTCAAACCAGGCTCAAGGTACTTGTTTGAGTGCATATAACGACTTCTTTAAACGACAGACCAATCGACCACCACTAGAATCTACTTGCACAAATCCAAGTGGCTGCTCTATGTAAACTTCTTCAACCAAATCATTGTTTAAAAAAGCATTATTAACATCAATTTATTTGAGAGTCCAACCTTTACTAAGCGCCAAACTGAGCAGAATCCTAACTGTTATTGGATTCACCACGGGACTATATGTTTCAGCATAATCAGGTCCTGCTTGTTGAGAGTATCATTTCGCCACTAACTTGGCTTTATAACGAGCCACACTTCCATCATGATTTTTCTTGATCTTGAACAACCACTTACACTCTATGAGACTCGATCAGGAGGTAATTGAACTAAATCTCAAGTTCCTTTTTGTACAAGAGCACTTTTTTTATTATCTACAACAGCTTTCCATTCTATTTTTTGTCAAATCTACTTCTGTGGAGAAAACTTTTGACTTGAAAACCCTGATCTCCGATCTTATTGTCATATGATGACGACCCTTGTATTAAGTACTAGAATCTGTAGAAGAACTACTAGGAGCTTCTCGTAAAAAACCATCAACTCTTGAAGAATCCTTACTTATTGATGTGTCTTGCGTAAAATCTATAGGGAGAACTTGTTGAGATCCTTCGACTTGTTGTATCGAAGACGTAGTAACTTGGCCGATGAACTTGACATATTAATAGGTGAACTAAAAACATAGACCGGAGATAAGACCAACTGAACTTTCTTGGCTTTCATCATTATGTCTTGTGCTTCGATCTTAATTCTAACTTGTGACACTCAAATGGTCTAAGTGGAAAACTTACAACCAAACTCTCGTAGAAAATCAAGATTTGACTTTTTCTGAAACAGCTTTTCATGCGGCGACATCCCCTCCAAGACTTTAGTAGACGATCTATTAATAAGATAAACATCAATATAAAATGCATAAGAGTATTTTAAAAGAATTGATGCATGAGTCATTAAAGTGAGTCCAAGTTCGATGATATGTATAGGGATGGGCATAAGACTCGGGCTCAATGAGTTTTGACTCGATTAATCGATAAGGAATTTTTTTTATAAAAAAAATCGGGTTTGAATCAAGTTTTATATATAAAAGGTTTGAGTTCAGATCAGAGTTGAGTTTAAGGTTAAAAATAACCCTACCCGATCTGACCTGAGTACTTCAAAATTAAAATGGTACTGTCCCTTCTTTAGTTTCACTTTCCTTTCCTAATGCGCAGAGCAGGGCTCATGAAATGGAAATCTAAAGCCCAATTTTTTTTTTCATTTTCTGGCACACATTCCTTTTATTGTTTTTGACTTTCTACTGATTTTGTAAATGTGAAAACTATTTTTTTATTCAATCCCTTGTTAGATTTCAATTTCATCAAAAAACAGTAGCTTTTTTAGTTATTTTATGTATGAAATTTGCAGCAGGAGATAAAAATAAGTTTTTACCCAACCCTTTATTAGGTTTCAATTTCATAAAAAAATCAGTAGTTCTTTAAGTTACTGGATATTCGAAATTTCATAAAAAATCAGTAATAGATAAGTTCCAGTAATAGATAAATGAAAAGATTTACCAGAATTTTAATGGAATTATGAAAAAAATGACTGCTCTGCCACAATTTAAAAATAATCCAAAATAGAAAATTAATTAAGATTTGAGCGTTCATAATTTATAATATTGTTTATAATTTTAATGGGTAGAACAATATGTGATTTGAATATATTTGTTGAAGCCATTCATTCTCAGTTGCATAAGTTTAGCAGTAGGTAGGGTGCATAGTAATGGATCTTTAATATATAAATTATAAATCTTTGATATATAAATTTAAGCATTCATAATTTTTTAAAATAGAAGAAAATAATAATGGTTATCAATATTCAAACTACAATACTACTATACAACAATATTGGCCTACCATGTAACACCCTCAACCCGTACCCGACCCAGATACGCGTCCGAGGTGTCACATTGACTTTCAAACTTTGACTCTTGACGAAAAAAATCAAGGAAATTTAAAACTTTCATTAAAATAACATTATTACTTACAAAAGTTAACCAAAACAAGACAAAACTGATCAGAGCATTTGTAACAGACATTTTTCTTACATGCCAACACTATACACAACAAAAGACATACTTTATCCATTACTTCTGATCTGATCTTCTAGCAGTGCTGCTGTTCTTGCCACTCTATTTCAGCTCTTCATGATTCTTGGTACCTACGTGTAAGTCACTTACACGCTAAGTCATAGACTTAGTGAGACATATAAATATAATAATAATGCATTCCGTATGAATATGAACATGCAATCTATCCATTCAATCATGTCATATACAATTCAATGTAAACAATAATAATATGGTAATATATAACTATAACAATGCAATTACCTTTGATAACCTTTTATAGTCTCATGTACATTTTTTAGAACTCAAGGTATTCGAGTATATTGAGGTTGTGCACTATGCTGTCACCACAGCTCGTATGGGTCCCACTAGGGGCTATGAAATTTTGTCCCGAAGGACCTATGTACTGTATTGTCCCGAAGGACCACTCCTTAAGACCATATACATATTCCAGTGGATCAAATCTGTCTCAAAAGACACTGTAAATGTTCCAAAGGATACATATATGTCCCGAAGGACCACGTAGAACCCTCGACTCTTAGCATGCCAACTATACCTATAGCTCTCATATCGTATACCATGGACATTATTCTTATATTTCATATGTTCATGTATTCATGTCATTTCTCTTGTGATCATATAACTCATATCGCTTACCATTTCACATGTGCATTTAAATCTATTCACATATATCATTTATCAAATCATATGAACATATATACTTTATGCATGTATCATAATAATTATCATGTATGCATGTTCATAACTATTGTGATATGAAAATCATCATAGGAATTAGACTTATCACAAGTCTTATTACATTGTACCATACTTCTAATATGTACTCACCTTAGCCTTGCTTTGACTCGATTCTAATCCTTCAATTGTTCCGGAACGAGATTACATTCTAAATCTACATATTAATACATTGATACATATCAATATACTAATTGATATATTCTAAACTATCATTCCTTAGGCTAATAAGAAAGATATTTTTATCTTTTAATGAAGGTATGCATCGATGCACTACACCATGTATCGATGCATCCCTTGACGGGTGCATCGATGCACTGTCTATGCATCGGTGCATAAATCCTATTCGATGTTTGTATTTTAAGCGGGTGCATCGATGCACTAATGCCATTCGATGTTTCCATTTTTAATGGGTGCATCGATGCACTTCATGTGCATCGATACACACTGAACAATTTCTGGAAATACCCTTGATGCATCGGTACACATTAAATATGCATCGATGCACATAGCCCAGAAATGTCATTTTAAGCTCGAAACCCATCAACTCTTCACTCAATTCTTCTATTTTAAGCCCCTATCATGACATTAAACTCAACTACCATTACTTAAACCAACTTATATCCATATAAACCCTTTTTATCTTCCATATCTCATCATAATTCTTAAATTTTAAAAATCTTACCAAACTTTCAAATTTGTTATTAATCCTTTCCAACTTCAAAAATCTCTTATTCTTATTGATGGCAAGTCAAATTCAACTTTCAATTATTATTATAAACTTTATTTCAAGATTTCACTCAAGAACTCCAACCCTTTAATCTTCCCTAACTCCTTTATCTTTTGATTTTTAAGATATATTAAGCTTTCCTTAAGCTTAGTTATACTCTAATGATCATAACCCAACCTTAATTTAACCAGAAATTATCTAAATAGTAAACTCACCTTTGCTTGGCTTCACACGTGAAGAAGAAGAGAACTCTGGAAACCTCTAAACTTTGTTTCCTTCCTTCCACGTGTATCTATATATACCATTATTAAATATTTTTTTCTTTGCAATTGACCATACTATCCTTTCATTCCTCATTCTTTTCAATTTAATCCTACACCACATTTCTCATATAAGTCTTTAAACCGTTCAATTATTCTAATTAAATCTCCAGATTTTGAAATCTTACAATTTAGTCACTAACCCGGTATTAAGGATGTTACATACCATGTTTGTCTTTTTATGGCATGATTTTTATTTGTTTGTTGATATATAAATTGATATTTGACATTTGACATTATATAAGTTATTGTGATTATTGGATATTATCTTTTGAATGATTTTAGAAGAATATGTCTAACTTGAGAGAGAATTTTGTTTCGTCAATATCTCATATTTTTAACTATTCTCAATTACCACTCGAAGGAAGTCCATCACCAAGTTACGAGGAAAATACATTTTCTACACTAAACCTAATGTTTTGGTTGAAAATAATAAATCAAGTGAATACACTTTATCAAGTTAAAATTTGAGGTATGAGAACACTTTTAAAAAAGACAAGATTAAGAATGAGAGAAAGGCGGTATGTAATCATTTTAAAAAGAAACTCAATGGTAAATCTAGAACGGGACAAGTCATTTGCATGATCATTTGATACGATGTAACAAGCGAGTTCAAGTGGACGTTCGACAACAAGTCCTAATGATTAATAAAAAGAAGACAAATAAAAAATTGAAGGCTTTCTCAATTGATCAAGATGTGGCAAGGAAAGAATTTTCGAAGATAATAGTCATGCATGAATATCCTTTATAAATGGTGAACTATAAAAAATTCAAAAAGTATTGTTTTAGCCTACAACCTATATTTGAAATGTCTTCTCGTAAGACTATAAAGTGTGATATTTTAGGTATGTTTGAAGATGAGAAGGCATGAATATTATCCAAGTTGAAAGTAAATGATGGACGAATTACCATAACAACTAATATGCGGACTTCAGATCATCAAAATAATGGTTATAAGGTTGTTACTACTCATTACATTTTTAAAGATATATTTATTAATTATTTACGTTTAAATATGTATCAAAACTTATTCAGTTTAGTTATTGTATAATTAGGTTAGAATATGTGTTATCTTCACATACCACTGATGTCATTACTTCTAGCTTGATGAAATGTTTCCTAAATTGAAATATTAATAGTAAACTTACATCTATTATAGTTGACAAGTGTAGTGTGGATGTTATCGTCATTAAGTTGTTAGTTGAGATATTAGGAGGTGATGTTCTATAGATTAATGAAACCTTTTTCACATGTGTTGTTGTTTACACATATTACATTAATTGTTAAAGATGAATTAAATGCAATTGGATGGTATAGAAAAGGTTTGTCATAGTGTTATTTTTTAGAGTGCTACTCTAAAAAAGTGAAAACGATTTGAAGAGGCGACACATCAATTGTGCATTTCAACGAGAAAAAAATTATGTTATCTTTAGTAAACTTTGAAATATATAATAAATTTATCTTAATTGTGAGAACATGTAAAAGAGTATTTAACATTAATGGTCTAGAATGAGGTTGTATAACAGCTGCACCAAATTTTTGAAATATGCACAACCATACCATTTGCAACAAACACCTTACTTGTCCCTGAATAAGGAGTAGAGTTAGTAATCATACGTGTATCAGGTAGGGTGAGCATTCAATTGAGTCGAGTAAATTTTTTTCATGTTATTCGAGTTGAAGAGTCATATTTTACAACTCGAACTTAACTCGAAATTTTTTTAGTGTAGCGTTTAAGAAATTCAAATCGAGTTATTCGAGTTTCTCTACAAAATAATATTTTTTTATTAATCAACAAATCTCATTAAAACCCTTTTTATCCAAGTCATACTGAAGCAAAACCAAAGACAACGGAAGGAAGAGTTTAGGCCCAAGAGTTTTAATAAGGGGTGTTGAGTTTTGTATAAAATAGGAAATTAAGGAACTAAAAGTGCAATTTTTCCCTTGTTTGTTTTGAAAGCTGAAAACCCTCCTTAAATTATGTTTTTCATGTGAACAACCCCTTACTTAACTCATCAGACACTCTTCTTCATTCTTCTCATATTTATCTCTTCATATTTCTTCTTTAAGTAAGAAACTCAAAAGAATTCAATCCTAGTTGGATCAATACAAAGTAAGATTTTTAATCCTCATCCTTCTAGCTTTTTTTAGCTCAATTTCACTAGTTTTTAACCATATAGCCAAAAATGGGTATTGAGAGGTTTGTTAGAACTTTTGGATTCTAGCTTATTTTAGAAGTATTTGAGTTGTAGGGATTTTGTTTAGTGTGATTTCAACAATTAGTTGAGTTAATGATCCCTTCTCTTACCTTTGGTTAGTGAAAGAAGTTGGGGAAAGCTAAAGAGCAAAGGGAAAAGAGAAAGTTGTTTCTTAAGTATTTGAGGACTTTTCTAGCAAACCAAGGATTCAAGGTAACACATTTAAAACTTTTTCATACCTTAGTGGGTCATTTAAATTGCAACATTAGCTTAAGAGTTGAGTTTGAAGCATGCTAAGCATTTCATGGTAGATTATATGTTTTAAAGTTGCAGTATGTTTAAAAACATTCTTTATGACCTTTATATACAACATAAAACATTAATAATGATTGGGGGCCTCAATAAGGTTTTTGGGTTTAATAAATATGACCTTTTTTTTTTGCATAATTTGTACACTCTACAACTTTAGTCTCAATACTAGAGGGTTAATATCGAGATTGTTCTCTATTTTCTGGGCAAAAACATGAGTTTATGGGCAGTGGTATCAATACTCATTTTGTAGTATTGATATCGGGGTCGCAAAACTCCCAGGCATGGTATCGAGATCCATATTCCAGTAGCCTTTTAAGTATCAATACTTGCATAAAGTATCGAAACTATGGTCAGGGGTATCGATACCGAATGGTTAGTATCGATACCAACAATCTGTTTTGTAACACCCATATCCCATATATGACCCCATATACGAATTAGAAGTGTCACATCAATCGTATGAACATATACTATTCAAAATTTAGTAAAAAAATTGTTTAGTTTAAAATTGGCATTAAAGTAATTGCATTTAAAAACTATAATATAAATTTTTTAAAATACTATTCATTCTTTATATGATAAAAAAGAGTTCAACATATTCGAATCAAAGCATCAAAAGACATAGTTATATACATGCCAACTAGAACAACAAAAGAATCAAAAGAATGTCGTACTAATTCTGGATGTCTAAACCCTTCTACCAGAATATGGGATGTCGTGTCTGGCTCCTTGCTTGCTCTGCTTTGCTTTATCTATGTGTGAACCAATCACATGCTAAGTATTCTACTTAGTGAGGTATCTTATAATGTAGATAACAAATAAAATAAGCATAGTACATAAACACATCATTTAAGTAACATGTGATATGATTAAAATAAAATAAAAGTAATTTAAAATCAATTACTTTAAACCATGCACTACATCTATATTACATCTATACAGTTCTATTTTAATTCATATTGTTGCCCACTGTACTATTATGAGAAAATCTTTGGTACGTGAGTCATATAAATAAGGGGCCAATATGCAGTCAAAATTGCTATTCATAATACTCGTAAAATGCACTAAGTTACTCCACCTCGTGTATCACTAAGTTACGCGAGTCTCATATGAGTAATTGGTGCCATTTTATATAACACTTATTACATCTCGTAGATTGCACCAAATCACTCCCAACATATACAATTTCGATCGCGATCTACACGAACGTCGATTTCCCAACATATACAATTTCGAATATGAAATAGTACTTTAACTAATATATTAAACTCGAATTCAAATAAAATTCTAAAAATTACCCTCAATGCATATTCAATATAGATTCTATCACCAAATCGAAACTAACTTAAACTCCAATAAAATAGCCTTTCAAATCCCCTAATTAATAATTAATCATCACAATAATAAATTTTTGAGGTATTAATGGTCTCAAAGCAAAGCAATGGCCATTGCTGCCAGTTTAACGTGATTATACATGGTATAAACATGAAAGTAACAAACCAAAACTAGAGCTCAAAGTATGTTACCGACTCTATAGGCTACAAATCCCATGTCTAACGTATATACGAATGTAAGTATGGAAATATAACCCTTCATGGCCCCTTTAATTACATGGAAAACTAAGAATAAAAAATGAACATAACAATGATAGACGCAACCTTATTGTATCCAACACCCACAACCAAACTCAAGTAATATAATTTGACATTATGTTCTCTCCACTTTCTTCCATCCCATTGCTAGAACATGAAATTAAGAATCTCACAATAGCACTTTAATTAATAATAAGGCAACAATCGGCTTTTATGTACTCAACCATGGCCGAATACTCCTATTCTAATTTCTAATGGTCTTCAATTTATTTTCAAGCTTGAATCTTCATCTATAATTCATTTTCAATCATTTCCAATGAATTTCATATCACGACAATTAAAATTAACATTTCTCAATAAAACCCCATAATAACCGAAATTTTCAAACAAATCATTCCAAATGTTTCCAATCAATTTTCATGCTTGATTTTAATTCTGCAACACTACTAGCACCTTAATTCAACCTTATTTCATTGATTTCTCATCTCCTCTTCATTCACCATAAAAACCCATTTCACTATTTATGCATGAAATCACCCCAAAAGTTATACCAAAGGAAAGAGAATTTAGTGGAGAATATTTTCCTATTTCACACTTTAATCCAAATTCTAATTAAAATGTACCAAAATGAAAAAGAAATCAAATTCACCTTGGATATGGAGGTTTCAGTCAGATGAAGAAGATGGAGAGAAAAATCTTGAATTTTCATGCCAAATATCTCTAATTTGGGCCTTAAAAATGAATTAAAAATTCATTTTGGCCCAAATGTCCAAATTGCCATGAATGATTTCTAAAATTTACTCCCGTACCACTCCTTTATTTACATTTTAATATTTCTAAATAGCTATAAAATATCATCTATCAATTTCCCTTTTTAACCCTCTAATTTTCTAAAATTTCAATCTAGTCACTAAATTACACTATTCCACCTTATAGTGCAATTTTCACTAAATTCTGTCAATCCAACTTAAATTATACTAATTAAAAACATCAATAATTTTTCTAACTCAAAACTTCCTTTAAATTTTGCAAACTTTCGATTCGATCTGACTATTCAATTTTTTCCCGATCTTTATTCTTTAATAAACTCTTATGCAAACTCCAGATCCCTACTAAAATAATTGTCTTAGGCTAAACTACTTGTTTACAAACCCAAAATATAACTTTTTTAAAAATTATATTTTTAATCCATGTACTTTTACAAATTTATACTTCAGTCCTAAACTTTCAAATTTTTACATTCAGTCACTAGTCCAAAATTTGAGATATTACATGTTTTGGGCCAAAAAGTCAAATTTTAAGGGATTATACTCGAGGTACCTCAACACTTATGTATATCATCAAATAAGACTACAAGTGAGAACATTAATGATGCTTAATTACATTTAGAAACAATATCAATTAGGGGACATAAAACTAGCTTTGTTTGATGCTCAGGAAACGATCAGGACATCGAGTTCCTTTAGCAAGATTATGATGTCGAAGTATAGAATCAGTCTAAATATCTTTTGGTAATGCGCGAGGCACTTTAAACTGACTAACTAGGGTCGAGGCCGAGTGGTAGGTTAGTCGAGGGTGTTGTATCCGATGTAGAGATCTCGGGCCTCATCCTCAGTAGACTAGAGGGGTGCGTGAGCTCCGAGATGTAGAACCCTCAGTCGCACCATGATGTCTACCATATACTGGAGAGGGCAGTATACGAATATACTCACTATTGCATTTTATTAGTTAGGTTGAGCATGACATGAACACTTTTAGTGTGACTTAGTTGTTAGTGTGGCACTGGGCTAGTTAGCTTATCGTTTGGAATTTGTTTCCTTACGCAGGTTAGTCGAGGAGTAGCCAGAAAACCCTTTTTTCCAATAGTGATCCAAATCAGACTAGTACAGAGTATGTCTCGAGTTCATATCTAGAGGGTATTTATATATTTGTAAACCCTATTTTGTATATTCGAGTCGTAAACCATTTTTAACGACGGTCTGTATAAATTGAATTATTATTTTTAGGAGCTCTTGAATTGTAAATTATTTTATTTAAATTGTGGTTGATTTATCTTAGTATGAGTATTTACAAATGATCATTTTAGATGAAAAATTTTACTAAAAAATTTGGTCAGCCACTCCAGTGGTTTCGTGTGGTATTCAGATCGATCGACTATGTGTCGTACCTGTCTAGGGTGTTACAACAACTTTAACTCGATCAACAGACATAGAAGCATAACATCTTCTTGTACAATGAGATTAATAACATATGTAGCACATCCCGTATGCATATTTCCATTTGCAATACAAGTATTTTGATGGTTCAATTTTTTCTTAAATATTCAATACCAACACCATTAGCAGATGCATCAATTGCAATAGTGAAGGCAACATCCATTCACAATCTATCTAATGTGTCATTAAAATCATGTAAGATACCATTTGTAATGAAGTTCAACTATCAATTGTCACACAAATTCTACTTGTATCTTTTTCAAAAGTATTCTTCATTAACTTCTTCATGGAGTTGAATAAAGCGAGACAATATCTTCTAATTGTAAAATGAGAAGGGAGATGAAACATTGAGTATGTTAGAGAAAGAAATAACTTAAACCCTTCTTATTATACAATTCAAAAATGTAGCTCAACCATAATTAAATCAATGCCTTTCCAATAGAATTTTCTTCAAACTTTCAACTTGAAAGTTTAGTAGCTTCACCTTCAAGGTCACTCCGAAGTATTGTTGTTTTTTATTGTTTAAAATATAAAGTATTTCCTCGATATTTTTAAACATGTTTTCAAATGATTATTTTGGTTGTAGAGCCCTCGATTTCCATACAGTAAGTCGTGTCACAATAATTGCATCTTGCTCTATTTCTTCATCTTCAGTTACATATTTTTTTAAATGGTTCCAATATTCTGCTCTTGGTTTTTTGTTTCTTTCGAGCATTTTTATTATTTGTTAGATCATTGTATTTACATGTAGAATAACTTTTTGAACTTTGATTTGAATTATAACCTCATGGTTATGAAATTTAAGTCCCCTATGATCCACTCATCTACTATATCAAAATATGATATATTAATATTTCAATCCATGATCAAATTTTAAAACTTTGACTAACTTTATAAACATACAATTCATTTGTTCTCATACTATAATACCACAATATCATAGTCAAAACTTAAATACTTTAGCTACTCGTGATTAAGAGAAAATCATGTAAGATGCTGAAAGTAGTAATATAGGGGTAAGATAATTTTTTGCTTTAAGCAACTAAAAACAATGATCTCGTAGAAAAAATGAAGCTCCACTTAATATTAACGGTAAAGCAAATATTGCCACAAATTGAATAAATAGTGCATTGTTAATCTTGACAGTAAGACAACTCAAGAGTTAAACCATAGATAAATTAGTTAAAAGAATATGGAGTATTCAACTATTAAGTATAGTACAAAATTTTACAAATTCTAGTAGAACAAAAAAACCACATGCATAGGTTCTCTTGACAATTAAAATTTGAAGTTTTTCCTTCTTGAGTATTTTAAAATCTATAAAGCTTGTTGGGTCTCATGGAAAATTTATACTTCATCAAATGAGCTTCAGATATACCTTGCTAACATGAAATAGTGGCCATATAAGCATATATCAAACAAGTTTTCATTCTCTTCTAAAAAAAGAATATTTTATATAAATTGCTTTCCATATCATTAGAGATTAATCATATTATAAAGATGCAATTGATGAACACATTGAATTTTATCCACATGTGTATTCATCAATATATAAATCATAAACATTCTTATATGTTCTTATGATAATCATGAGGACATGGACATCAACTAAAAGAGAAACTAACCACTATTTTACTATTGAGAATCTATACACCTTTACTCTTTACTTATTAATTGTGTATGCATTCAGTTACAAATTTACAATTAACCTTTGTTTATAGATCAGTGTTGACATGGAAAGTGTTGTACTATTGGGTCATCTTGTTAAAATTACCTTTGACCAAGAATTGAAATCAACCAACCTTTAAACATTGTGCATCTGGATTAGAAACAACGCAAAAAAAAATCAAACCTAATTTGGATGCTTAATGATTGGAGGATTTTGTTGTGAAGCTAACGAATTGGTGGTATTGTCGCATGTTGATGACTGAAAATCAATACTAATGACCAAACTAGTGTTGTCGACGAGAGTTATAGATTTTGACCTTAAAGATATGTGTGTGTTGCTGGCCGATCATTAAATGTTTTGTAGAGAAATTAAGAAACAACTTAAAAGAATAAAGGACTAAACGACGTAGTTTTGAAATATTTAAACCTAAATATCAAAACGACTTCGTTTTGAATTTTGGCTTTTCAGTTTTTGGATTTGGCAAAATATGAATTGGACTCAAAATCAAAAACCAAATTAATAATTCAAGTTAATTTGAATAACTTGACTCAAATAATTAGAAATTGAAAAAATCGATTTTTTGAGTTGAATCGAGTTCCACTCACCCCTAACATCAGGAGTAAGATGTGTTGTAGCACCAGAATTGTGATACCAAGTTGTATCATTGTATCATAAGAGTCCAAACTCATTGAAAACACACAACAATTTCTATTGAATGTTCAATATGAATTTATCTTGGGTATTAATGAATCACTAGCTTGCATCAAGGATTATTCATCTGGTATCTCATCAGAAATGTAACACCCTAATCTAGTCCGACCCAAAGGTCCATGGATTATGATGTCACACGAAACCACCGAAATGGTCAACCCAAAAATTTCATTTCAAAATGTTTATACGATATCAAAATCATTCATCATAGCATAAGCAAAATCATAATCAGAGTTTGCAAAATATATGAGTCTCCCAAATACGTACAAATACAACCATTAAGTTTTAAATCAAAACAGAGTTATGAATCGAATAAATACAAGGTCCACATAAATACATGCCCTCTAACAGGCTCAAGACATACACTAAAATGGATTATCTGGAATGTACTGGTACGATAGGCTCCTCGTCGATCCTCTACTTACCTAGTCACAAAAACACATTCCAAACACTGAGCTCAGAAGCTCAGTGCCACGAAAATAATTATGTAATACTACATGCATTCATTACATGAACTTGTCAGATGCATAAAGTCATGAGTATGGGAAAGTACAAAAACAAACATGAGATAGGCTTAGTGATGTGGTCGAAAGAATTTTATGTGCATCTCAGAAAACATACCAACCTATCTAGAACGTGATAGCTTCGGGGTAAGAACTGGAATTTTACGTGCATTGGTACTTATAGCCCTAGTCTATCTTGGATACCCAAGAGGTTGGGGTGAGGACTAGAATTTTAAGTGTATCGGAAGATCACATCCCAAACCTATTCGAGCATAGGATACGATCTAGAATTTTACGTGCGTCAGATGTATACATGATCAGACAATATCTGAATATTTCACAAACAGAAAACGATCGTCAAAAAGCTCGAGTAACTCATAAGTCCTAACCGTTTCCTGAGTGTCACACAAAGGCCAATCTTATGTCATCCTAACTTACTTGATTTCTAGGTATGATTTCAGTTATCGTGATTGTTTTCACTTGGTCGAATACTTGAAGCTTATACGATCTCAAGACACCCAAGCTCGAAGCCCCAAACCAAATGAACTGATTTGACAAAAAAAGACAATAGTTGTAACACCCTTAACCCATATATTGTACTCTTACGAGTTAAAGATGCCACATCAAATATTCAAAACATTTCTTTACCCAAAATAGTTAAAATTTTATTTCTTTCATAAATTCCATATTTGTAACCATTTATATTAGAATAGTTAATCAGAGAAAATCAAATTGCAATATTTCGACTTCTATTTGAAATCTTGTTTCAAGCAATAACAGACAGTTCTGCTCTATTTGATTCAATAAATAAAATTATCTATAACTATATGATTAACATATAATCAATTAATATTTAAAACATAGTTTAATATCAATTTTTTTATTCAAACTATTAATTATATTAATTACCAACCATATTTATAAATTTCCAAATATTTCTTACTCCTATACATGTCAACTAGAAAATTTAGAACACGATATGATGTCATCACTGTTACATGTAATTATCTCTTGGTGATTGATGCCAAGCTCAGCTCCTTACTCGTCTCGGTTTCTTTTACCTACGTGTGAAAATCATCACACGCTAAGTATACACTTAGTGAGACAATCATATAAATATTTAAAGCAATGCAACACATAAATGTAATGAGTGATAATATTCAATGCATTATGCTCACTTTACCTAATTTCCAACCATGTTACCATAGACTAACATGATATAAACTGGATTTAAAATTTCTTGCCAATATACTTGTCATTTATTCCATAAGCTCATAAGTTTATTTGTTTGTTTATCATTTATTAACCAATAAACCATAGCCTAAAATATAAACCTATGAGGACTCCGCTATTCGAGTTAAATATGCACCGAAGTTCTTACCATATGCACTAAGTGTCCTTACACACTATAGTACCAATACACATAAGGTCGTGCCCACCATATGCACTAAGTGCCCTTACAAACTAAAGTGTTGCACTAAATGTCCTTACACACTATAGTGCTAATCTGATATGCAGCTGCTAGACTCTATGGCATGCCATCAATACCACCAACCCTCAATGACATACTTGGACATATAATATATATTTATTTATTTATTTCATTCATGGAAAAGTATATTAATATAATTTCACATAGGGCAATTCATACCCGAAATAACATCACACACACACACACACACATATATATATATATGCATGATAAACATTATATATACTAACCAATATTCAATGCATTTTATATTCAACCTTTGACATATTTAGAATACGTCAAATATATGATAAATAACATAAATATCATGCCAACATAAATAAGGTAGACTTATCGTAAGTCTTACCCGATAATGTATAAAACATCCATGTAAATTATTGTGCATGCATTTCACTCACTTGACATTATATACAAGTAAAAATATAAGTCTCATTAAGCTTTAACTTGATTATTTTCTTTCGTTTTGGTTCTATCCCAAATTTATCACAATTTCATATCTTGGCAGTTTACACTACCTTCATAGAAATATTATTCTATATTAATCTACATACTAAAAAATTATTCCGTTTATACAAATAGAAACTCAAGTAAAATCTGTTTTGAGCAGAATATGTTGCGCTATTTTCTGACCTATTCTCGATTAAAAATTCATATCTTTTTTTATACTCCTTGAAATTAATATCCATTTGTTAAAAAAACTAGATTGATATAAAAATCCAACAGTGTAATATTCATCCTCTAATCACTTCCGTATAATTTATGGTGATTTTCTAAACTTACTATTTAGAACATAATTTCTAGGCAGATTTCACCAATTTGCATTTTTAGCTTATTCACTAATTTTATTAGCTCACCAACTAAACAAATATACATAAACCATAAAACACATAACAATTAGGAGTCACTTTTTACCATAGTAACTCTGTCACTAGCTCATCGCAAGCCAATGTTTATTCGATAACATAAGTACAAATTAAATTTGCACTCACCTAGTGTCCTTAGCTTGTAAACCTTCCTTAGAAATTCACATTTCATCCTTAAGCTTTTCCTTAGCTTTACTATTGCTTGATCTTGATTTCAAGCACACAATCTAAATGAGCATCATTACAAACATATGCAAATTCAAACCATATGTTAGAATCTTACAACATAGGCACACAATATCAAATAATTTCCTAAAAATGCTTTTGATGCTCATTCGATACTAATTCCATGTTACAACATAATTGTTGACCATAACACTTCAAATTGACCATTCAAGTCTCTTTTTATCCAAATTTCACATAACATTTTCACTTAAGTTCCCAACTTTTCCATATTTGTGATTTAAGCCTCATTTTTTACTAACTTCCCAAAATAATCAAATTTCACATTCTAACATCAATTTCAACTCTCAAACATTAATTCCAGCATAATATATCAACTATTGAACCATTACATATAGATCCCATAATTTTCCATAATTTCCTAATAGATCCCCCAATTTTTGTAAAATTACAAAATGGTCCCAAATTTTTCTAAGGCTTGTAGAATACTTCCTACATCATTTCCAGCCCCTACATAATTTTTTCATAATTTTTCTCATCCTCAAAAGCCGAGGCCGAATAGTACAAGTCTAGGGTTCCATGATTTCACTTGGTTTTGATTCGATTTGAGCATGAAATCAACCTCTATTCAACCTCATAAAATCTCTACAGTCAAAGTTGTAATCAAATTTCATCAAATTACAACTTCCCTTAATTTTTAGGGTTAGGCTGAAACTACCAAATGCATTTCTAGAGGTTTAATCATGATTAATCATCAAACAAGCTTGGAAATGTTTCTACAACCTCAAAAACCTCAAAAACCATCATCAATTCCATAAAACCTAATATGAACATAAACCCTAGAATTTGAGATCTTTGAACTCAAGCAAGATTAACATGCAATAATGGTACCAAATAATAGAGCTCATCGAATAGAACAATTTTCTATTTCACTTCTTAATCCAAAAACCTAATAAATTGGCTTAAAATGAAAAATAAAAATTCTCCTCCATAGGGTATGAAGGCCATGAAATGGATGAGAAAGATGACCAAGTTTTCATGAAATTTTAGTTAATTCATGTTAATTTATCATGAATTTAAGCTTAAATGAATATAAAATTCATTTAATGAGAAACATAATTTTACCATTAATGAAACTTGATAATTACATCCAAACCAAGCCACATAACCTTTATCATATTTATAAAGTCAAATATAAACAAATTAATTTTCCCTTTACAACTTTGCCCATGAAACTTTTCCAAAATTTCAATCATGCCATTTTTCATCCAACGGTCCAAATTGAACATGTAAATTATTCTCAAATCCAATACTCCATATTATTTTACCTCATTTTAAAATGTGGAAATAATATTTATAAGCTTAATTTATCATCCTTCAAATTTTCTCAAAATTTCTATTCGATCTGATTTATCGAATTTTAACGCTTTATAGTTTTTAACACCAATTCCGGATCAATAATATAATTTCAATAAAACCCCAATCTAAAGAGTAAACTATATTTTTATGAAATAAAAATTCTTTTTGGGAAATTACCACTTAGGTCCCTGAACTTTTTCTGATTTTATACTTTACCACTAAACTTTTAAAATTTACATTTTGGTCACTAACACTATATTGTGCTAGCAGTATCGATAGTAACCCTTGGGTATCGATACTCACAAAAAATAGCTTTGATGCTTTGAAAAATACCTTGGTATCGAGTATCGATACTCCCATGGGTATCCGTACCAAAAATGCATTCTAAAATCCTTATTTTACTTTTGGTATCGATACCACCCCTTGAGTATCAATACATAATCACGAGTATCAATATTCCTTGAGGGAGTATCGTACTACCCTCACAAATTGCCCTTGCTTTACCATATACAAAGAACAATATAAGTATTGTTCTTCTCATACCAATATTGATGGCCTAAAGTGTTCTGTTTTAGGCACGAAATTGCATCTTTAACTCACCCATTCACTCCCCTAAGACTAGCAAACATTTTTAAAGTCTTATTTAAGGTCTTAGAGGTAAAAAAGAGTCATCTTTCATGCTTACAAACATCAAATGTGGATTTACCATGAATTTACTCTAGCATGCTTCATGAGATAAACAAACCTTTTATGCACATTTAATGACCTACATATGGTATGGACAAGTTTGAATCATATTACCTTACTACTAGGTTGCTAAAAAAGGTTCATGAATCACCCAAGTGTTAGCTTCTCTTTACCCCTTGCCTTAGAGCTCTTACCCTTCTTTGCATAATCAAAACAAGTATAATGATCTGTTAACTCATTTTAAGCCTTAGTAAGAAGCTAAAAACATTTCCTTACCACTCAAATCCAACAAAACTAGCTTGAACTCAAGGTTTCATAAACCCTCACTAAAACTCATTTTTGGATAACTAAGCCAAATCTTATAAAAGAAGGTTTGAATGAAAGCTTAAAAGTTGTAGTTTATGATTCTTACCTTATAATTCTCGAAGGATGTCTAGAAATCTTAAAACTTCAATCTTTGTGTGGCTCTTGAGTAAGAAGAAATGACATGAAGAGTGGAGAGAAGAGACAACAAAAGGATGAAAACGAGGAGAGATTGCTAGACGTGATATCACCAACAATTAAGGGGATTCAGCCTTTGATTCAAAAATTGGTCTAATTACCTTCCTAATCTCCCTCATTTGGTTCATGATTAAAAGCATCCCTATTTAACTCTTATTGGGATTATCTCAAGCCCAAATCAAATTCACTTGGGTCACACTCTTCATAAGCTAAGGGGAAATTCTTTTAAGGTCCATTCGAAAAAAACCCGAAACTCCTTACTCGGAATTTGAGGCGTTGCAAGAAAAGTAGCAATTGTTTGTAGTTAAATTAAAATTAATCATCCCATCAAACGATTAATCAAACATGAAATACATCTGTTAACAAGATGTCCAATTTTTCACAAAATTGACATTGAGTGCGAGTTCTTCCTCCATAGCTACGACCTCATCGACCTCTATATGACAAACCTCTTCGACTAGCATGATAGGTTATTTGTGGATGAAAACTTAATTTTGAACAACCCTCTACGAAAAACTTTGATCTTGTAGAATTCTTTAAGACAAGAAAGTTGAACTACCAACCAATCCTACATATGTACCAGCTTACACAAAATCAAGATTGCCATAACATAGTTGTATGACCAGTTTGAACTTGAAAAGAACTTTGTGGGCTTTATCTAATCATAATCTTATTTGTACCTTGAACCATGTTAATAGACATATTGATCCAAGAAGTCTTATTGTTGTGTTTCTGTATCCAAGAGAACACTACACACGCCATTAAGTTTATACAGTTGTTACTTGAGGTAATAATAGTCATCACCGATTTATATTCCTGTGTTAACCTAGAAAGAATTGTTGAAATATGCATAGTTTCTGTTAAGGGATTTTCACACGCTGTTAAACTATTACATATAGCTTTAATCTGGGCTAAATATTCTTTCATATTTGATGGCGTTTTTGAATATTCTTCAACGAGCAATGAAGATGCATAATCTTTGTTGTGGATGAAAAAATATGTAAAATTAAATATCTTTTCAGTTGAGCTTCATCGAACTGCTTTGCATATATTAAATATAAAATTATTTAAGGACTTATTTGATGTTTTAACAATATTTTATGGGTAAAAATATATATTAACATTATTTTAACGTTATCACATTCAATTTAACATGTATGTCAGTGGAATGATTATTTTATTACAAATCGAAAACATTAGTGGTTATTTTGTTATAAATCAATAATATTAACAACCAATTTATTATTTTAAAAAATTTAATAGAAAAAACGAAAATTTCCTGAAACATTAATGTAATTTACCCTTAAAAGATTTTACTAATAAAAGTTTATAAAATAATACCATTGGATAAATTAACCTACTTAGCAAAACACAGAATAAAAGTCTGCGAACCCTAGCTAAAACCCTCATAAGAGCTGGAATTGCTTGTCTTTCCTGTCTTTTTCCATTAACAGTATTACTAGTAGCAGATCACTGCCACTCCCTATTCTGTTCGCCGAGAAACCGTCATGGCCATGGATAGCGGCACCGGCGAGCAGTCGCACAGGGCTCACCGCTCTCGCCACTCGGGCGCCTCTGCAAAAAAGACAGCCAAAGACAAAAACAAGAATCAAAACTCAGACCAGAAGCAGCAAAACCCGAAGGTTCCTCTCTCTTTCTCTCGCTACGAGTTTGCACTTTTGATTGAGTTAATAATTTAAGAGTTTTTTTTTTCTTTTTGAAATTGATTTTCATATTAGGCATTCGCTTTTCGTTCCAATGCAAAAGCGAAGCGATTGCAATCACGTTCTGTTGAGAAAGAACAGCGTAGGCTTCATCTTCCTGTTATGGATCGTTCCTATGGCGAACTGCCTCCATTTGTCGTGGTGCAGGGCCCCCCTCAGGTAATGTCTTACTGCCACGATTGTTCTTTATTTTTTGTTATGCTTTTCTGGAATCGAAGGAAAAGAAATTGATGTTATTTTATTTGGAACAGAGGATTTTTTGAATTTAATTGTCCTTTTAGGATATCTAAATTGGTCTGTCCTTTTAAGAATTCGGCTAAGGAAGAGGTTCCATTCGAACAAGATCTGCCTATTACATAGGGTGTAAATGAAAATCTTGGAAATTCTTATAAGGAAGAGGTTATCAAGTAGAGAATCCTGAATATAAACCTGCAGCCTTTAAAATCTTGGAAATTCTTTGTTCCAAAATCCAAATGCTATTCCATGCGTACTTTCAGATGTCTGGTGTGTGATATCAACTCTATGTGGTATCACCTCGAAGTCTTTTCCTATGATTATATGCTTTATAATTGTTGAAAGTTTTACTTTATTGCAGGTTGGAAGTCTCTTTTAATTAAGACTCTTGTGAAGCATTACACAAAGCATAATTTACCTGATGTTCGAGACCAATAACAATAGTATCAGGTTGATGTTTCCTAAATTTTAGTAGTTTTATATATTTATTATACATTTACTTTTCATCTGGACTAGAAAAGTAGGGAAGTTGCTCCTTGTCTGATATGGAGTTTGTTGAATGTGTTAGGCAAGCAGCGGCGTCTGGAGTTTGTTGAGTGTCCAAATGATATCAATGGCATGATTGACGCTGCAAAGTTTGCTGATCTAGCATTGCTTCTTATTGATGGAAGTTATGGCTTTGAAATGGTGAGTTGTTGAATATGTTGATATGCTTTCCATGGATTGAACTTTTAGAAGATGACTATCTACTTCATTAATTATATTATTTTAATCTCCTCTTTGAATCTCAAGATTAAATCAATGAGTTTTTTTTAATATATTTTAACTACTTTTTTGGTATATTGTAGGAAACATTTGAATTCCTTAACATATTGCAAGTTCATGGTTTTCCAAAGGTGAGGGGGTTCTTACTCACCTTGATAAGTTTAAGGACGTAAAGAAACTGAAAAAAACGAAGCAGCGTCTCAAACATCGTTTCTGGACTGAAATATATGATGGAGCTAAATTATTTTATTTATCTGGTCTCATTCATGGAAAGTAGTGTCCTACCTAAGATTCTATTTGACTACACATGGTGAAATTCAATGGCAGCTTACTTTAATAAGTTCAATTGTGAGATTTATTTTTGCTTCTCCGACTTATCTAACAGGTATCCAAAGCGAGAAATTCACAATCTTGCCAGATTTATCTGTTATGAAGTTCCCTCCTTTATCATGGAGGACCTCTCATCCGTATATCTTGGTTGATCGCTTTGAAGATGTTACTCCTCCCGAGAGGGTGCAAATAAATAATAAATGTGATAGAAATGTTACAATTTATGGTATTTGCGAGGCTGTAATTTGAAAAAGGGAACTAAGGTATGCCCTATGAATCTTTATGAACAGTCATCACTATGCTGCTTAAATTGTTGGGTATTTGTAAAGATTAAAAGCTTTTACATGTGAAGATGGTCTCTTCTATGCCATTATGTTCTAAATCTTGAGATTACACATTCCCCATCCTTTACCATTTTTTATTAGATAACCATATGGTTTCTTAGCATGTAATCTATGTATGGATATCCTGTAAATATAACATGTTGCTAGAATAACCTTGGATCCCCACTAACTTTGTTGTGGCCTCATATCAGCATCAAGTTTCCTGAACAGAAGCATCATCACCATGTGGTGAACTTGATGTTAAAAAAATTCATCATGCTTTACTCCCAATATTGGTTCACTAGGGATATCTCTACTTTGACAATGACCAGATTCTCTTGGATAATTTGTTATAAACTCATTTCTTCAGTCAACATCATGAGTTTGAGCTTCTAATGTGCTTTGTTGAGTAGTATTTGCTGATTTGTTGTTCTTTTCTTTATTTCTTTGTTCTGTTTTGTGGGTTACCCTTCATGTAAACTGGTTAGTGTGAAAATCAATATTTTAAATTATGTCCACCACAACTGGTATGTTGATTTATGGATTTTATATGCTTTTTGGGGTGAAATCTAGTTCAGATGAATAATTCATAACACTTAGTTCTGATATTGTTAATCTTCTAATAGTGCAAAAGTTTCAAGTACTTCAAAATTTTGCTGAGAAACCCCCATGCACACAAACCATTGGTGAAACTCTCAGGATGAGTTTGATCCTGGTTAAATCTTTCGAAGGCACATTTTGCATGGATGTCAATCTAGCTGTTTTACATGTTTCATTTATTTGCTCCATTTAGTACTAGTGTCCACTATCTATATTCATTAATAAAATTGATGTCGATTTTCTACTTGGAAACTAAGATATAGATAGTATCTTGTTAAGATTGCATTCAGTTTTCAATATGGTACCTTATGTTTTTGTTTGTTTTATTTTTAAAATGATTTATTGTTATCAAATCCAAGAAATGACTTAAGTTTCGTATAAATTTGTGATCAGATGCATATTGCTGGTGTTGGCGATTTTAGCTTAGCTGGTGTTACAGCCTATCTGATCCTTGCCCTCTACCATCAGCTGCAAAAAAGAAGGGACTACGTGACAAAGAAAAACTTTTTGCCCCCATGTCTGGACTTGGGGATCTCTTGTATGATAAAGACGCGGTCTACATAAACATTAATGACCACTTTGTTCAGTATTCTAAAGTGGATGATATGGGTGGAACAACACATAAAGGTTTTTATTCTCCTTAATGTTGATTTTTCTCCCTATTGTTGAAAGCATCTTATGGTATTTCACTGGTTTCTTTCTGTTGTCAGGAAATAAATGGGATGTTGGTGAGGCCTTGGTGAAATCACTTCAGAATTTAAAGAACCCAATTGATGAGAAGTTGGAAAAGAGTAAAATTTCCCTTTTTAGTCAGAATCCTAATAACTCACTGGAAGCTGAAGGTCACAAAACGGGTTTTGATGAAGATCCAAAGCTAATTCGTGATATAGAGCCTTTGGAACGATACCAGTCTGATGGAGAAGATGATAGTGCGCTTGATGAAGAAAGTGCTGATACTGATCTGGATGATTCAAAGTCTTCAGACCAAGATGAAGGTGTTGAAGAAGATGCAATGCAGAAAAGTGAAGGTAGAATCTTGGTGACGGAAATGCTGATGCATCCGAGCGATTGGGTCGAGTTAAGGAACAGGTTGAACTTCATAGTGGTAGAAAAAGGAGAAAAGCAATCTTTGGAGATGGCATTGATCATAGGAATCTCAAGGTATTTAATGATGATTCTTTTGCTTGTTTAAAGAACTCTATTTTTTTTAACATCGGGTAGGTGAAGAGTCATGAAATTGTATCCTTTCCTTCTCTTGGTCTCTCCGATGTGTAATTAAGGTAGTATTGGTGGGAAAACCTTATTTTTCTTAAACTAACTTTACTGCAGGGTACAGATGAGAGAATGAAGGTGACAAATATGATTACGACGAAGATGATGATGGTGGAAGCAATGAAGATGCCGAGTCATGTTCGGGTTCAGAGTTTTCAGACAGTGACAATGAGGATCTGCAGTCTGCTGGTACTGTTCATAGTTATGTATATTTTGATTGTACATGTGTATGCTCCTCCGTCACTGGTAGACATTATTCTATACTATGATTTATATGCTGTACGGATTATGTTCTGTATAAGGCACTGTAATGTATTTTGACTACATAACAGTATAGCTGTCCAAGGGTAGGCCTGTACACTCAAGGCCAGGCTCATTATCTCAGCCTGCTTGGGCCAGACTTGGGCTTAAATTTATGCCTGAACCTTGCTGGGCCTGAAATTGTTTTACTGGTAAATAACGAATCTGTTTAGTTTTGAATCAAAATATAAAATATTAATAAAGAACTTGTTTTCCTGGCTCACACAGCTCTTCCAGTGTTATGTTTGATAGGACTCAGCCCATGGACATCCCTAGATAAGTTTCTTTCAGTTTAATTTCTAACGTGGTTAATCATTATGTTTGATATTTTCTTCCATCTTCTTGTTTTACTTCTGAATGCAATTTTCATATTGTCCTTCTAAAATGGCATTGGAAACATATCAAAGTGGAGCATCATTGGTGGAAAGGGCATCTAAGAAACAGAATATAAATCTAATGCAGCTTGTATATGGAAAATCTGCAACGACATCGAATGCTTCTGTTAATGAAGTGCAGGATGATTCTGAGAATGAAGAAAGTGACGAAGACGAATTTTTAAGCCTAAAGGACAAAAGGAAAAGGTGTGTCCTGTATGTAGTATGTGGCATAACTTATATTCAATTTCAGAATAGTTGCAATTTGAGTGTGCACTCTCATTGATTATCATATTTGTTTTCCTTTTTTGTTAACTCTAATATTATTTTTTTTATTGTAGAATTGAAAGAAGGATTAGATGGTGGAAACATCAACACTGAGGACTGCTCCAAATCCACTAATTTTTCAGACTTAAGAACTGGAAAGAGGAAAAAGTATATGAGAGTGTTCGTGATCGTTTCACCACTGGTGATTGGTCTAAGGGTGCCCTCAGGAATCAAATGTCAGAAGCTATAACCGAAGAGATGGTGGAAACATCAACACTGAGGACTGCTCCAAATCCACTAATTTTTCAGAACTTAAGAACTGGAAAGAGGAAAAAGTATATGAGAGTGTTCGTGATCGTTTCACCACTGGTGATTGGTCTAAGGGTGCCCTCAGGAATCAAATGTCAGAAGCTATAACCGAAGAAGAAGATGATAAGGATGGTGACTTTGAAGATCTAGAAACTGGTGAAATTTGGAAGTCAGAAGGAAGATGATTCTAGTAATGGTGAAATCCTAAAGGAAGATGATGATGCAATTGAGAAGCGGAGGTTGAAAAAGTTAGCTCTCCGTGCAAAATTTGATTCTCAATATCCTTTTGTTAATTACTTTTGAGTGTCGCACTTATATTCTTATTTTCTGCCTTCTGGGATCATCACTTCCTGTTAATGCTGGTAGAACTGCAGTGGGGTGAATGTGGTACATTCTCCTGCTATTACTGTCTGTATTTTCTCATCCATGCTCAAGATTGTTGCTTCCTCTTGTTCATTTCCCCAGACTGCAGCGTTTTTATTCTTTCAGTGAATAGTTTGGTTTTCATTTCTGTTTGCATGGGATGTATCGATGAAAACTATGTTGCCTTTGTAACCTTAACTTTTATTACTTATGATGGATCTGAAGCACCAGAGGAGGAAACTGATATACAACATGGGGGAAAGTTTCACCGCAGTCAAGAAAATGACAGTGGTTATTATGACAAGGTAGACTTCGCATTTCTTTTGATCTGAAATAATCTGATATTAGGTTTAAGCCAGAAATCTTGTTTCTTCCAGTTGAAAGAAGAGATTGAACTCCAGAAACAAATTAATATAGCAGAACTCGAGGATCTTGATGAGACTACCCAATTGGAAATTGAGGGATTCCGCACAGGGATGTATCTAAGATTGGAGTTTCATGATGTTCCTTTTGAGATGGTGGAGTATTTTGATCCCTGCCATCCCCTTTTGGTTGGAGGAATTGGTCTTGGTGAAGAAAATGTTGGATACATGCAGGTTAGAACATGCTTACTTTTATTAATATTGTGCTATTGCACTGGTGAACAACAGGCTGCTTTCCTCTCCATATGGGAGGAAACTGTTGAGCTTTATTTGTTTGTATCCCCTTTTTTATTTTTCATGTATCAGGTTCATTTTTTTTGCTTGTTTATACTGGGTTTATATGTAAATGGGAGTTATAACATTTAAGTGGTATTAACCCTTATTGGTTCTGTCTTGTGCTTGCAGCGGTCCTATTTACTGTTCGGTATTAGATTTTAGGGGTAAACATTATTCAATAAGAAAAACCTAGATTTGAGGTAAAAGAATGTTGTGAAATCATAGAACATAGCAAGATTTCCTGTATATTTAGTTGATAAATTCATAGTTATGTAAAAAGCCAATTTGGTAGCAACATCTACACTGCGTTCTTATTAGCAGAGTGTCTCTATTGTAATTCTGATGGTTTTTCTATTATATATTGTAGAACATACTTAGAGTTTTTCTTTTTCTTCCAGACAAGACTGAAACGACACAGATGGCACAAGAAAGTGCTGAAGACTAGAGATCCAATAATTGTTTCAATGGGATGGAGACGTTACCAGACCACCCCTGTTTATGCCATTGAGGACCAAAATGGAAGACATCGGATGCTCAAGTATACTCCAGAACATATGCATTGCCTTGCAATGTTTTGGGGCCCTCTTGCCCCGCCAAAGTCTGGAGTGCTGGCTGTTCAGAGTTTATCTAACATCAGGTCACATTTGAAACCTCGAACTATGTTTTTTTGTTCTCAAGTTGCATGTGAAATCGTAGATAAATATATATTTTTTCTTTAGTTTGGTAGTCATTGAATTGCATGGAAATTGTACAGGTTCAGTTTTCCTAACAAACAACCTTTCTGATATTAATAGTATGAATCTTTAATCGTTATCATATGACAATGAAATCATTAATCTAAGGGTTGGCAATGGAAGGTTGAAGTTCTTTTCTTTCTTTGATTTGGATTGGTTTTTAAATTTACTATTTACAGTGTATAGGAAGTGGATTTTGTTTTGAACACTTGAAGTTGTCTTAAAAACCCAAACCCTTGTTCCTTTCTTCTGTTTTCTTTAGCGTTGTTTCTCAAGTATTATAGCTACTCTCTAGCAACTTTTCTTTGGCATGCCAGGCTGGATTTCGCATCATTGCAACGGCGTACATACTTGAGTTCAACCATGCAGCACGGATAGTGAAAAAAATAAAGCTAGTTGGTTACCCCTGTAAAATATTCAAGAAAACAGCCCTCATTAAAGAAATGTTCACTTCAGATCTTGAAGTAGCTCGGTTTGAGGGTGCAGCAATTCGAACAGTCAGTGGGATCCGTGGGCAGGTTAAAAAGGTAATGTTTGTTCATAGACATTGAGAATCTTGAGGTTCATACGACTCTGTATTTTTTCATCAGACAAGTAAAACGGCATGAACTAGTCATCTCTAATAGTGACTACTTTAAAGTTAATTGGTAAAATGTGGAGAATATCCATGCTTAAGAATCTCGCTTAGAATCTTTTTGGCATGATCATAATTAAAGTGATTTCTGCTGTCTTACACAATTCAAATAAATCCTTATGCGTAAAGAAATATCAGTGAAAATTGATGGCATTTTATATTATCAGGCAGCAAAGGAAGAGATTGGTAATCGGCCCAAAAAGAAGGAGGGCAACCTAGGGAAGGAATCGCAAGGTGCACCTTTGAGGATCGCATTTTGATGAGTGACATCGTGTTTTTGCGAGCATGGACTCAAGTTGAAGTTCCTCAGTTTTATAATCCCTTAACTACCTCGTTGCAACCTCGTGAAAAAACCTGGCAAGGAATGAAAACTGTTGCAGAGTTGAGGAGAGAACACAATCTTGCTGTTCCTGTTAACAAGGATTCCCTCTACAAGGTTTTCTGTTTATTCGGATTTGTTGGGACTATTTCTGTTATGGCTACTGTGTTTATAGTGCTTATCTGTATGTGTGTTTTTACAGCCAATTGAGAGAAGCCAAGGAAGTTCAATCCCCTGGTGATTCCCAAGGCGTTACAGGCAGATCTTCCGTTTGAATCAAAGCCCAAGAACATACCTCATCGGAAACGGCCACTTCTTGAAGATAGAAGAGCTGTTGTGATGGAGCCTCGTGAACGAAAAGTCCATGCTCTTGTTCAGCACCTTCAATTGATTAGGAATGACAAGGTGTGTGGTTTTGTAGAGACTGCTGGCCCTATTTTTATATTTTGTATTTCCAACCCTTGAATTTCAAATAAGGCATTTGTTGATGTAAATCGATTAAATCTACAGATGAAGAAGCGGAAGCTGAAGGAGGAGCAAAAACGGAAAGAAGTCGAGGCACAAAGGGCTAAGGAGGAGCAGGTCTTAAGAAAGCGCCGTAGAGAAGAACGGCAAGAGAGATACCGGGAGCAGGACAAACTAAAGAAAAAGATGCGCAGGCATACCGAAGGCTGATGATACATTATGCATATGTAATCCATGTATATTGGGTATAACATCCGGCAAATGAGGTTGATTCCATAGGCTAAATTTGATCTTAAAAAGTTCAACCGGGTACTTGATGCTCTACGGGTGTGTAGAGGTTGGATGATCAATGAATACATTAGTTGGGCACATCTGCGCAAGTGTTATGATGTTTTCAAATTTTAAGCTGATTATATGTTTTTCTAATGGGATTTCGTGCTCACTAATCGCATTTTTCCCGCCCTGACATCATTCGACATTTCATCGTTCACGGACATCACAACTAACTGCGTTAATTTAAAACAAACAATGAAGAAACGATGTCAGAATTGAAAGGCAGGCTTGCCAGCACGATCCCTACTAAATAATGCTGGAATGGTCTACAGACGTGCTTTCAAAGCAAAACCGACCATGGAAGTGACCAAACCCATCAAAGCCTAGAGAAAGACACCCTAACCGACCACAAGAGCCTCTAATGCTTTAAGCGAGTTACAATTTTGTTACATGTTCTTTCCATCTTTTTCCGTTCTCTCATTTCCCCCCATCTATCTAGAATTTGATCATTGCCAAGTGATCAACCATCATCCCTCGTCATCAACCAAAAGACCTCCGCCATTGTTTCTCAAACCCCAATGCCTTTGCCTGTTCCTGTTGAGACCAACCACAAGACATCATCATACCCTCATTTTATTATTCTTCTAATGGTTTTTTTTTTAAATCAGGCTTTGTCATGTGAACCGTCATTTTCTTCATACTACTAATAAAAAAAATCTCAAGTTGCAACCCCCAATACACAATCATACAAAAACATAACTCAGATTGAGGACGCTTATATTAGGGTTAAAGGCATTAAACTCTATTTAGGGTTAAAAACAAATTATACATTAAAATATATTTAGAGTTAAAGACAAATTCCAACTCTCTGTGTGTTGTGCCTACTTAGATTGACTATTACACTTGATACTTGTGAATAAATTAAAGTTTTGGAAAAGGGTAAATACATATTTTGTCACTGAATTTGATAACAATTATCAATTTTGGTCCTTAAACCTTTTTTTATCAACATTGCCTCTAGAGTTGGCAACAACATACATTTTTAGTTCTTTTTATAAAGTGACTCTCTCAAAATGATAAAAAACTGAAGTTCAATAACTAATATAAACAATGGAAAACAAAGATCAAGTCGAGAAAAATTATTAATTCAGAGATGTCACTTTATCCTTGTCCGAATTTATTTCAAGTAATTCAATGCCCTAGTACTTAGTATCTTAGCCAAAAACATGAAACTTTGGATTTAAACTCCCTACTTTAATTTGCTAAAATGTTATTAGCATTGGCTAGAAGTTCTACATTATAATGTTATTAGCATATTTAATTGATATTATCTTGTAATTATTACATACTATTAAAAATCAATAATTATGTCAGCTGTAGGGGTTAAAGTGTTGATATAAACTTAAAAAAAAAAGTTTTGAACATTCGATTGACATGAAATTTATAATTTAAAGGAATATGATTAGCTGGATTTTCATATGTACTGATTGAGTGACCAAACTGTAAAAGTGAAAATATAGGATGTTATCAATTTGATATACTAATATAACCAACTTTACTAAATTAAAGAGATTATATGTTACATCTAAACAATTTGACCAAGTTATATGTTAATTAATACCAAACCAAACCCCATTTAAAGATAGGTAATCAGTTCATGCCAGAATACCTAACAAAATGAAAACTTAAGGGCATTATCATGATGATGATGCCATGAAGAAAATGTGTTCATTTTACCCTGAATCATGGGACTTGTTACAACTCAGTACACTAGGACTCTCAAACGAGTTAACTCAGTCAAAACGAAAATCTCTCTTTGCAAGTGATGAATTGGTTAAGAAACTTACCAAATTCAGCTCAATCTCTGAAAACAACATCCTTGGCTATCTCCATTAACGGTTTCAAGCAATCTGGCGAGAATTTCCGAGCAAAAAATACGAATACTCGAAGTCGACGACTTCCTCAACGTGTGTATAAGCTCCGGGGAAATCTCCGGTGAATGGTACGTGTGTGGATGGCCATTCACACTGTCAGTCCAATTAACTCTCATCAATGCGTAATGGCTGCATCCTTTGGGATCCTCCATTGACAACAATGTAGGGAAATAATGTTCTTCAGGGAAGCACGAATCGGAATACAGGCAAGGGAGCTTGAATTTCCTCCACAATTTCTTGTCTTTCAAAACAACCAGAGCATGGCGTTTGGCCAGCACGAAGAACTGAGATCCGACCTTGAATTTATCGAACGGAATCTCCGGCAGCATCACGCCGTAGCCTCGAGCGACATACCGCTTGTACAAATACCGGGCCTCGGATAAAATCTCGATGTAGCTTGTATGAGAACGTTGGGTCAAAAACGCTTTGGATGATGATGATGATGGAGGGTTTCCAAAGAGGGAAGTGTAAATGTACTTAAATGAATGGAGAGGGATACAGTGTTGGGATACCAGTGCGAAGTACAGATTGAAAGGATCATCGATGATGGCATGAGCAAGAAGTCTCCGGGCGGCGGATATAAGCGTCGGGGAGGCGCGTGCGGTTGTTTTTGCCGGGATGAAATTGGCTTTAACAAACCACTCCGGGGTCAAAATCTTAGTGGAAGGGTCGACATGGATGTAGACATTGAAGAGATCGTCGTTGGACGGCGATTCGAAGAACCGTTGCCACAAAGGGGCGAACACGAGATCGGAGTTCGTGAGGAAAAGGAAGGCGATTTTGGGTTTGGGGTTGATGGTACCAAGATGGGAGATCTTGGGAGAAACACCGCGAGAGGCGGTGGCCTTAGAGATAGCTTCGTTGAAGAGGCGGAGATCGTCGAGTTCATCCTGGGGTGAGATAAGGGAGGGCTGCCGGTTGTATCGGAGAGGAAGGAACTGAGGGGCGAAAGGAAGAGAAGGAAGAGAGGGAGAAAAAGGGTCAAACCGTAAACAATCGAGACGACGACGATGGAAACATTTTTGGTTTGGGGATTTCTCAAACTCAAATCAATGGCAGTTGAAGCAACTGTACGTTGATTTCTGGTGGGGAATTCATACATACAACAACAAAGGGGAGATCAAATGAAAGAGAAAATCTAAGGCATTGTGAGTTTAGAAGAAATTTGTAAAGAAGGAAGAGTGATGATGGAATGCAGATCCCATGGCGATGATCAGATTATGAATTCCGATAGGGTTATTAGCTTCAAAACCCAGAAACGCAACCACTGAAATTGTCGAGATTCTCCTTAAACCCCCCTTCTATCTTTGTTTTCAAACGAAACCCCTCAACTTACTAAGACTAAACTATATCAATATCACTTAATTTTTTTTATTTAATATCGATTTTATTGCTGAATTTTTAATTACTTTAATTTTATTTTAAATTCTGATAGTTTAAATAAATTCTAAATTATTTTTTAATAATTTAAATGATTACAAGATAATATTTGTTTATAATCTTTTTTAATTGATAACTTAAACATCCTGCATAGTTATTATACCTTACGACCCTTAGAAAAATTATTTTTTTTTACTACTGAAAACCACTTTCATTTTAGATTATTAAAACTCAAAAGAATAATTTTGAGAATATTGACACGCGTAGGTCACTACCTTAAAAGACGTAAGATTTTATGTTAGAAGAACCAACTAATAAAATTTTAAAAAAAAATAAATTTTCAATAATAAAATATAAAACTCTAAAAAGGAACCATCGTGTCTATCAACTTCTTCAAAAAATCCCTCACTAACCCTCTTCTTATTCTTTTTTCTTTTCTATCATTTAATTTCTTGTCTTTTTTTTAAATCTCTTTTTATTTCAAATTCTAGCCATCGTCTCGATGATTTACTCTGATAATTTCATTTAGTTTCATGAAATGCAACAAGTTCTTGTTTTGCTAATAATGTGTTATTTTTTCCTTTTACTATGTTTGATTTTTTTTCAATATTTTTCCCAAGGATACAAACATGATTGATGGGTGGTAATGGTTGTTGGACGAGTTAACTATCAAAGAAGAAGATAAATTATTTTTATATTACATAAAAAACAATAAATTAAATTAGATGGATTTTTACAATATAAATATAAATAATATTTATATCGACGTAATAATAAAAATGGAACAAATTAGGTTGGGAGGGTCATCCTCGCCACCCGATCTGGATTACTAAGTCAATAGATCAAATATCAGTGATTAATTTTTAAAAAATAACAAAAACATTTGTCTATATCATTACTTTATTTATGATTTAATGGTTCAGTATCAATTGAATTCTAAAATAAATTTAATGGTAAATTGCACAAGATATTTTTAAGGATTAATGTAAAAATAAGTATTCAAGTTATACTCAAAGTTAATTTTAGATATTAAATTTTTGTAAAAGTATGTGTTCAATTTTTTCAACGTTAGACTTTTAAGTATGAATCATAACTATTGTTAAATTTGGTTGTTATCTTACATATCAAGCATAAAATTTTAATTTTTTATTTAAAAAACACTTAAAATTATTATTTAAAAATCCATTTTTTAAATTAAAAAAAAAACTCTAGGGAATTGGAATCCAATTCCACTATTTCCCACGTTTGGTTCAAGTTTTTCAAGGGAATTGAATCCCTCATGGCTTCAACTTTCCATTAAATGAGGAAAGTGGATTCCATCCATTCTATGATGGAATTCATTCCCTTGTTGGAGGGAATTAAATTTGATCATACTACCCTCATCAATCTTTTGGTATTCATATATTGAATAAAAATATTTTTTTTTATTTTGGGTCGGGTTTCTAATTCATATATTCGGGTCGGGTCGGTTTTTTTAAGTGTGATATTAGTCGGTCGAGTTTGGGTTTAGGGTAAAAAATACCCAACACGAAAATATATATAATTTTACCTTATATATTTAGGAATAATTATAATACCCCTCTATATAATTTTTTCAATTAAGTCTTGTTTTATTGAATAAAATATTTATTATTATTTCGGATCGAGTTTCTAATTAATATATTCGGGTCGGGTGAAACTTTATTTTGGTCGGTCGGTCGGGTTTTTTTAAGTGTGATATTCGGGTCGAATTAGGGTTTAGGGTGAAAAATACCCGACCCGAAAATATAATTTTTATCTTATATATTTAGGAATAATTACAATAATACCTCTTTATATATAATTTTTTTCCAATTAAGTCACTGTTTTATTGAATAAATATAATATTTTTTATTATTTCAGGTCGGGTTTCTAATTCATATTCGGGTCGGTGTCAATTTTTTTAGTGTGATATTGGGTCGGGTCGGTTCGGGTTTAGGGTGAATAAAAATAAATTTTTCATTATTTCGGGTCGGGTCGGATTTCTAATTCATATCGTGTCGGGTCGAGTCGAGTCGGGTGAAACTTTATTTTGGTCGGGTCGGGTTCGGGTTTAGGGTGAAAAATACACCCGACCCGACCCAAAAATATATAATTTTACCTTATATATTTAGGAATAATTACAATACTACCTCTATATATATATATATATATATTTTCAATTAAGTCACTGTTTATATTAAATAAAAATAATTTTCTTATTATTTCGGGTCGGGTCGGGTGAAACTTTATTTTGGTCGGGTCAGGTCTCGGATAGAGGTTCCCTTGTTCTCGGGTCAAGGTCGGGTGGACCAAAAACCCGACCCAACTCGACCCATGGCCATCCCTAATTGGGATGATTTTAACTTATGATGTTTATTAGCATGAATTTTATAATTTATTGAAATGAATAATCAATCAATAAAATTTTAATTTATTTTTTTAAAAATTTTTATAATATATTTGTTGAATTATGTTTCGATATAAAAAATTTAAGGCAAAATGTTTTTGGACTTGAATTGAATTTATTCGAAGTTTTAAAAAGGTTTCAAAATAATTCAAAGTCCATTAAATTTGTATTTGAGAAAAATGTTAAATGGTGTCAAAGTGCATCCATGCACCCCTGCAGTGCATCCATGCACTCCTGCAGTGCATCCATGCACCTACCACTAGTTCATCGATGCACCATGGAGTGCATCCATGCACTCCATTTCGAATGCACTTAGTGCATCGATGCACCCTGTTGTGCATCCATGCATGAAGGCTGCAACAGCTAGTAACGGCTAGTTTATTTGAATTTAATGAAGGGGTATCGATGTACCTTGATAGTGCACCGATGCACCATGTTATGGGCAGCCTTTTTGAGTATAAAAATCATCCCCAAACGGCTCCAAAACATCCCCTACGGCTATATACAACATCAAAACACATTTCAAGCTATAAAAATAAGCTAAGGACACTTGAACTTGAATAAGAGTGAGAACAACTATCCAAGCAATCAAACACAAGAGAAGAGTTTTTCATTCTTATTTTATCTTTCTCTTGTAAATATTTTTTTTCTTGTGAGCTCAATCTTGTAAACACCTACCTTAGAGAGGTTTTATTGTTTACATCTTTTATCCTTTTGTAAAGGGGAAAGGTTCTAGTTTATCCCGTATAAAAGCTAGGGAAAGGTTCTAGTTTAGCCCGGAAAAAACTAGGGAGTTGTAAGGTTATCTCTTTGTCCTCAAAAGAAAGAACAAATTAGTGAATTTGTTGGAAAATCCTAAGTGAGGAGTTAAGGTAGTGGATGTAGACTTTGGTTGAGAAAGTCGAACTACTCTAAATCGCTGTACAATTTTTTATCTTTCAATCTCCTTATTCCCTAAAAATAAAACCATTCTGGTTGTCGATTCGAGCTTCCGAAAATCACAACAATTGGTATCAGAGCCTAACTCATTAATAAGGTTTAATCACCTTGAGACGATCCTCGAAGAAGCTCTACCATTTTCCGATGCAACCGACAAAGAAATGACTTTTTCTTCCGGTGCTTATTATCTTGAAGAATATCTTATTATGGATTCACAACCGGTCAACAAGCCACCCTTCTTCAATGGAGCAAATTATGCACATTGGAAGAATAAGATGATATACTTTATTCAATTCTACAATCTAGGAGCTTGGAACTCAATCATGGACGGTTACTCATCTCCACTCGGCAAGTACAACGATTGGAGTAGAGAAGAGCAGAAAAAAAATTCAGCTTAATTCTAAGGCTATACATATTCTATTATGTGCTTTAGGTTCAAATGAATATGGAAGAATCTCATCTTGTTCCAATTCCAAAGATATTTGGGATAAGCTCCAAGTCACTCATGAAGGAACCAACGAAGTGAGCGAATCAAAGAAAAGTCTTCTCAACCATAGCTACGAGAACTTCAAGATGAAACCCGATGAAGACATCAAAGCTATGACAGATAGATTTTCCGTGATTGTCAACGGTCTCAAGGGATATGGATAAGTAATCTCAAATAAGAAGCTTGTGAGGAAGATGATCTACTCTCTTCCAAAGGAGTGGCAATCAAAGAAGACGACCATTATGAAGAAGAAGAAACCTAAGTCTCTCACTCTCGACGAGCTAATTGGTTCCATTCTCACTCATGAGATGATGGTGAAGGAAGATGAAGAAAGGGAAGAGAAGAAAAACAAGAAGAATGAGGAGGTAGGCATTGTCTTCAAATCTACCAATGAAAGCTATCAAGATTCAAGTGATGAGGTGGATGAAGACGATGATGAACAAGAAGAAGAGATGGTCAAGCTCTTGAAGGAACTCAAGAAATTCATGATTTCCAAGGAAGTGAAACATGAATCAACCAAGAAGAAGAGTCCCCTGATATGTTTCAATTGTCAAAGAAAGGGGCATGTAAAGTATGAATCATCTTCTAAAGAAAAATGGGAAGAAGGCATTTGTTGCATCTTGGAGTGATGAAGATGATTCCAATGATGAATATGAAGTAGTCAACCTATGCCTCATGACCACTAAGAAGAATTTGGGGTATCTTCTAACTCAAATGAATTTAATTCATTTACTTTTGATGAGTTACAAGATACTTATAATATGTTGTATTTGGGATTTGAGACCATGAATTCCAAATATACGAAATTAATTTCAAAACTCAAAATTAAAGATAATTTGATTTTGAAAATCAAAATGAAATTTTGAAAATAATTTAGAGCTTTCAAAAATCAAAATAAATTATTTAGAAAAAGAAAATTTTGAGTTAGGAGTTAAGCTTGAAAGCTTAATAAAAGAAAAAGAATTAACTTCTAAAAACAACCTATTATGTTTAAATATGTCAAAATGCTCACATTGTCATTATCATGGTCATATGGAACATACTTGTCCTTTGAAGAAAGGAAAACATTTTAAAATTAGACAAGTATGGGTTCCTAAGGGAACAAGGGGCATTGAAACTAACGTCCAAGGATCCAAGCAATTTGGATACCAAAATCGAAATGAATGTCTTTTATAGGTGTGTGGGAGCAATGGTGATGAAGATGTTGATATTCAAGATGCTCTAGCCATACATGAAAATGGAATGGGTAACTTCTAAGCTTAATGCTTTTAATTTTGGTTATTTGGTTGCTCATTTAATTTTAAGCATGCATGAGTTTTGATTTTAAATAATTATGTATTATTTTTAATCTCATGTATGTTAAAAGGAAATTATGAAGAACATTTAATGTCTTAATAATTTTTCAGAATTTTTAGTTCATCATAATGAATTTTGGTCAAAATTGGTTTTAAATGCAAATGATATCTCTCTAAAAATTGATATCAACTTTTCAAATGTTTTGAATTTACAAATTTTAAATTTTTGACCTAAATTTAAATGATTATGCATATGGTTTAAATGAAAATGATATCCCTCTAATAATTGATATCAAAATTTTCAAAATGTATAACATTTTTAGAAACTTTATGCAAATGCACTTAATTTTAAACAATTGGTATTAATATCAAATTTCAACAATTGGTATTTCATAAAGTATTTTAGACTTGGATACATTGAATTTCATGTACTACTAACATGTTTGTTATTCTTTGTTGAAATTCAATTTTGTTTAAGTGTCATGATCCTAAAAGCTTAATTTTGTTTGGAATGCATTTGTTGAGGGGGAGCTTTGATTTTTCAAATAAGTTTTAAAATGTCAAATTTACTACTTACTCTCCAAAGTTATTTTGAACTTCAAAGATTGAATTATTTTTTATATAACAAAAAGGGGGAGAAGTTTGGTTTGAAAAATTCAATTTCTTAATGAAAAAGGGGGAGCTTAACATTTTCATATATTTTCAAACAATTGGTAACAATTGATATCATTTTGTTAACAATTGGTATCTTTTTCATTAAACATTTTATTAAGGGGGAGTTTTGCCAAAAACAATTTTTCAAATGTTTTGTTATATCATAAAAGGGGAGATTGTTGAATTATGTTTCGATATAACAAATTTAAGGCAAAATATTTTTGGACTTGAATTGAATTTATTCAAAGTTTTAAAAAGGTTTCAAAAATAATTCAAAGTCCATTAAATTTGGATTTGAGCAAAAATGCTAAAGGGTGTCAAAGTGTATCCATGCACTCCTGCAGTGCATCCATGCACCTGTCACTAGTGCATCGATGCACCATGCAGTCCATCCATGCACTCCATTTCGAATGCACTTAGTGCATCGATGCACCCTGCTGTGCATCCATGCACGAAGGTTGCAATGGCTAGTAACGGCTAGTTTATTTGAATTTAATGAAGGGGTATCGATGTACCTTGATAGTGCACCGATGCACCATATTATGGACATCCTTTTTTAGTAGAAAAATCATCCCCAAACGGCTCCAAAACATCCCCAACGGCTATATACAACATCAAACACATTCCAAGCTATAAAAACAATCTAAGGACACTTGAAGAAGAGTAAGAACAACTATCCAAGCAATCAAACACAAGAGAAGAGTTTTTCATTCTTATTTCATCTTTCTCTTGTAAATATTTTGTTCTTGTGAGCTCAATCTTGTAAACACCTACCTTAGAGAGGTTTTCTTGTTTACATCTTTATCCTTTTGTAAATGGGAAAAGTTCTAACTTATCCTGTGTAAAAGCTAGGGAAATGTTCTAGTTTAGCCCAAAAACTAGGGAGTTGTAAGGTTATCTCTTTGTCCTCAAAAGAAAGAACAAATTAGTGAATTTGTTGGAAAATCCTTGGTGAGGAGCTAAGGTAGTGGATGTAGACTTTGGTTGAGACGAACCACTCTAAATCGCTATGCAATTTTCTATCTTTCAATATCCTTACTCCCTAAAAACAAAACCATTCCTACCCATCTTTGCAAACCGTTCCGGTTGTCGATTCGAGCTTCCGAAAATCCCAACAATATTGTACATGTAATTATAAAACAAACTAAAATTAAGAAGAAAAAAACAAGAATGGCAACCCTATCATTTACATTACTGAAATCAAATTCATCTGACATGTCTGCGAACCAAACAAAATATGGAATTGGATTCCAATTCAATTTTCTGCCAACCAAACAGAATATGGAATTGGATTCCAATTCCGGACAAATTCCAATTCCTTCACATATTCTAATTCACTCATAAACATTCCAACGAACCAAACGCCACCTAAGATCCTGATTTCAATTCCCTCACCATCAGCCGTCACAATTGCCGCTAATCGACCAAAATTTCGAGGACGTGCGACCATCCGAACATCCAATGACCAAACCCCCATGTTTTAAGTTACGATTACAGTAAAAACGGACAATTGTAGCTACTTATTGATTCCAGTAAAGGGCAACGATTCTAATGATTCAAGCGATGATCCTCATGATATGTGTTCGAATCTAGTTAGGTGAAGTGGTTGACGGCAAAGAGCGACGACTAAGGCAACATCAGTGGTGTTCAAACGTAAGTAAAAGGATTTGGAATTAGGGATTTTAGAAATTTGAGTGTTTTTAGATTTAAGAAATTTTTTTATTTTTTAAAATAAATTTTATTTTTAAAAATAAATTTTTAAATTTTTATAATTTGATATGTGTCAATTAACAATCAAATTTAACGACAGATCAATGTAGGTAAAAATATTTGGAATTAGGGATTTTAGATTTTGTGTTTTTTAGATTTAAGAAAATTTAAATTTTTTAAAAGAATTTTTTATTTTTTATTTTAAAATAATTTTTTTATAAATTTAACATATGTCAATTAGCAGTCAAATTTAACTGACATACACTTAAAAAATATGAGGGTGGAACTTTGCAGGGTTAAAAGTAGCATGGCCTCTGTAACTATCTTTTTTATATATATATAATATATATATATGAGAAATAAATAAAATAAGTTTTATGTCCCTCAGTTGAAAAATGAATATTGATCAGTAGATACTATTAAACTCCTTTTACTTTTGATCTCTACTTTAATAAATTTTTAGTTTGTCACTGAGTGTAACATCAGAAAGGTTAGATATTTTTAATAAAAAAATTTAAACTTTAAAATTAATTTTGAGTATTTTAAACATTTATATTTGTATTAACCTACTTTTAAGTAACTTACATATTATTAAACATCAATAAATTGCACCAAATCATTATATTTTGGTCACAAAATATGAAAAATTACCCGTTACCCTCTAAGTTTGTCTTGAAAATTTGTTAAAAATATAAATTGTTAGATTCAAATGTAATAATTGTCCAATTCTTTATTGTTATAATGCAGTAATGATTTCAAAATCATAAAAAAATATGTAAAAAACTAGCATATAAAATATTTAAATTAGTCATTAAATTAAAATTTCATTTTAGATTAGCGATTTAAAATTATTTTTATTTTATTTATTTTTTATTTTGACCTTTTTAAAAAAAACATGTTAAGTCGAATCCAACTAGATTTTTAATTATATATTAATTCCCCAAAAAAAGTAAACTTCAGAAATTGTGAAACAAATTTAATTTATTGGGAGCTGGATCCAAAAATTCATTATTAAAAATAAATTTTAATTTATTGTTTGTTTTGAAGAGAATTGTTTTTGGGTTTAAATGGGTATTTTTAATTCATTTATGCCCATTTCTCTTACTTGTATAAGGCCCAAAACCAGCAAAAGAAAATGAAAAATAATATTCGATGAAATGGATTGACCTTCAGATCTTCATTTTGACACTCTCCCATCTGAGCTACTCTCCCAGTTTGGGAGAATACACGAAGCTGACTGATGAGAGATACCCAAAACCAAATCCTTTCGTTTCACAAATAAACCATTCTGATTCAGTTCCCCACAATCAGAAAATGAAGAAGAAGAAGAAGAAGAAGAAGAAGAAGAAGTTCGGTTTAAGTGGTGACGGTGAAAGACGATTTAGGGATGTCAACAGTGGAAGGAACTCTGGGTAAAGGTAGAGATTCGCGGGTTTGATGATGGTCATGGTGATGTTGTTGACGATCGTTTTGAATTTGGTTGAAGAGCAGTGTGTTTGGTGTTAGGCAGGGGCGGATCCAAGCCTAGGCCTACCAAGGCCATGGCCACCCCCTACGGACAAAAAGGGGAAATTACTTATTGAGTTACTCATAAATTATTTACTTTTTTGGTCATATAGCTATTATTTATTTTAAATAACACTTAATTTACGTTTTGGTCATTATCTTTAAAAAATTAGCATTGATGTTAATATCATCATAAGATAATATCATATCATGACTGAAAAAATAATTAAAAATGATGTTAACATCGTTAAATTTTTTAATATTGAGTGATCAAAATAGAACCAAAATGTAAGGTTAACTATGATTTTGAAAAAATAATAGTTAAGTGACCAAAACATAAGTTAAGTAATAGACGGATGATCAAATAGTTAGTTTACCCAAAATAAAAAAATGTATGAATTATGTTAGATAAAAAAAAGTGATATGCAGAAGTTACAAATTTCTGGGCGGATTTCAAATTCTCCTCGTGTAGTGGTGGTGGTCTTCTCCTCACCCATGTAATTTTAGTTTTATTTTATCATTTTTATAATAATTTTTTGTGATCTCTTTTCTTGTAAAAGGATATTGACTACTAGGGGTGTTCAAAAAACTCGATGATCATTTGATCCGTTGATTCGATCCAAAAAACGGATATCGATCCGTTTTTCATTTTCATATAGTTCGGATCGGGTATAAATTTTTTTCGGATCATCGGATCGGTAAAAAACAATTTTGGATTATCCAAAATTGTTTGCTATTTTCGATAAAAAAAAAATCTTTTATTTCCCAATTCTTACTCCTTCCCTTGTTATCTGTCTTAGAAATTTTTCACACTTCAACCTTTGAAGTTCAAAGTTTAAATATCATCTCTCTTTTCTTTCCTTGTTTTTAAATCTATAAGTTTCTTCTTTTCTTCATATTGAAATTGATGTATTTTTGTTGCTTAGGGTTTAGCGTGATATTGAATGTTTGTTTGAGTTTTTCAATGTTATTTTTGTTTTTGTTGTTTAGTTTTTCTTTTCTTTAGGTTGGAACATTTAATGTTTGAGTTAGGTGGAGTCTTCAAGTGTTTTACAATCATTCACTTTTTAGAATTTCAATGTTTCAATAGTTCTATTTTGTAACAATTTCTATGTTTTTTATTTTTGACTTTGATTTGGGTATATTTAATTCCCGTTAATTTGCAAAAACAATGGGAGCAAATACAGAAAGAAGATTTTATTCTCGTGGCTCTTGGAAAAAAAACAATTTCGATTTTACTGGAGTTGATTAGTTCTGAAATGAGATTATGCAAATTTCTTTTTAGCTGTATATTAGAAAAAGAGGGTCTTGCTCTTGCATATCTAGATCTGTGAGCAACATTGCTTAATGGTGTCGTGTTTGCTTGTGTTTAAAAAATATATTATTTAGATTTACTTTGTTTGACTAATATAATATAATTGGATGGCTAATAATCGAATATAGATTTGGAGTCGAGTCAGCAGATATAGAATTTGTTTCATCTTGTGATCTTGTTATATGAGTTGTTTTCATTTTTATAATTGTTATTAATGGCTTCGATAATGAGCCAGAAGTGAAGTGATCATGCATTGTAGTATATGCTTGCTTCCTACTGGATGTAAGAATAGTTTCAAACTTTATCATAGGACTAAAATTGCAGTATGATAATCTAATTTTCTCGACGGAGCTCTGTAATAAGTTTGGTTTAGAGAATCTATTAATTTTTTTTTTGAATTTTTTGCAAAAAAAAAAAAATGAAAAAAAATTGGATTAAGATATTTTGATATCCAATCCGAAATTTCGGATATATCCGATTTTGGATATTCGATTTTTTTGGATCGGATACGGATCTTACATTAGGGTATCCGAAAATTTCGGATATCTGAAAATTTGAATCGGATAATATCTGATATCCGATAATGAACACCCCTAATGGCTACCGTGTTTTTAGACTCTCGGTGCAGGTTTGTTTTATTAGTCTTCTTCTTGGTCTTTATTTTCCCTGAATACATGGTTGATTACTTTCCCAATGCCGGTTCATCTGTTCGTTTGAACAAGATGGTTCGTTTATGTACGTCGCGGTTGGTTATCGTATAGATGTGTTAGATGAAATTGTTTTTAAGGGGAGATCGTTTTTTCATTGGCCATTTCGATTCTTCTTCAAGTTTCTATCCCTCCATTTGATGTTCGAAGCCTTTGGTGTTTCAGTTTATATACGACGTTGCTTCACTTGTTAATGCGAAGTTTCATGAATTTACGTTAATATAAAAAATAAGCTTAATTTATTTTGGATGCATCCACCTCCTCACACCGTCGATTTCTATTTAAACATTATCATTTGATAGCTGAACAATTTTTTTTTGTATTAAGTGTTCTTGTTTAGTTTTGTTACACAATTAGAAAGGAAGAAGAAATTTGATGAAAATGAAAGAGATATTTCATTATGAACTCTCAAAAAAACCTGTAACAATTGAAGAAGGAATTGGCCAGGTGGGATGGTGAAGGGCAAATGGGACGACTTAATAATACACACCCGCCTCAAAATCAAGAAGCAAAACCTCTATTGTTAATTAGTTAATTACTTAGCTTAGCCCTAATCATTTGCTTCTATCCACTAACTCCACTCTTGCCCACCTTCCCCTCTCATTTCAAGAATTAAAAAAGACCCAAATTTATACACAACAGAACAGAAGACAAAGACCAGCACCATCGTTTCTCAAAGTCCAAGGCCTTCCATCTTCTTCAACCTGACCTGCTGAAATCAATCAATGACATCAATACCTTATTTCATTATCTTCCCCCATTTTTACCAGATTTGGGGACCAAAACACAATCTGTGTAGCAACAACCAAATCAGTGAGCTGTTGATTTAGACTTTGATTCATGTGAAACAACATTTGTTTTACTAACTAATACAAGTGTTGGCATCATGAAATCTACAAACCCAGTCTCAATATACAAATAATACCAAAAAACAGCTTGGATCCAGGCTTAAATTATAATTTTGTTACAATCCTTAGCAGCCAACTCAATCCAATATATATATAAACTCGTATTTAGGGTTAAAGAAAATTTTGTACCTTTCATACACAGATTGACCATTATATTGATATATAAATTATAATGGATAAAATATCATAGGTCATTGGACTATATTCAAATGATCATCTTGGTCATTGAACTTTCAAAAACAACAAAATAAATAAATAAAATTATCGAATTTGACAAATTTAATGATCAATTTGTTACATCTCAATAAAATTTAAATCATTTAATAATATTCAATAAATCTAATTAACATCTAATGTGAAATCTTTGATAAAATTATATGTTAATTTTTAGTATAATTATCAATATTTTATATTGATCAATTAATTTGAGTCGAATATTCAAAATTCTATTACGAGGATGACTACTACAATACCAATATTTAAACTCATGATGAGGAAAATGTGTTTATTTTACTTAATTAATACCCTGAAATCATTTTACTTAATGGTAAACCTGAAATCTGTAGACACCGTTACTGTCCGGGTCCTCTTTTTATTTTTATTTAATTTAATTATTATTATTATTTATTATTATTATTATATTAATACAAATATTTATATTTTGATGCAGGCTATTAAGCCCACCAATACATCCAGCCTAACTAAACCCTAAATAGATTAGAGTTTTTATCTAATCCCCTAACCCTAAAACTACAGCAGCCAGTGACTATTCGGCTCCAACCGTCACCGCTTGGCCTTCCAACTTCCACAGCCGCACGCGTGAGCTGACGCCGTTAACTCCTCAAGCCATTACCGACAATCCTGAACCAAACAGTGATGGTAAATCTATCAACACTGACCGTTTCTCAACCAAATCAGAGCAATAGTAAACCTAAATTGAAAACCTATTTAAAAACGAAATAAATCCCGAAAATTCAGGATTTCACCAGCTACCAAATCAACCCATAATTTCCCTAAGTTCTAGATATCATCATTCAGCAACCACAACAAAAAGGAGAAAGAGGCAACCATTTTAGGGGAGGCATTCGGGTTTTCAAGAAAAAAAATGGAAAAATACCGAAAAAAACAAAGAATGAAAAAGGAAAAGCTCTCACCTTTGGTACATCGGCCACTACCGTTTCCTCACACGAGACACCACTGCAGTTGTGCGGCTTCACCGGACCAACAGCCTTTCTGTTTTAAAGGTAAATGTTTTGTGTAATCGAGTTGGGTGGAGGACTCGGTTTCTAGGTTTGTTTTAGGAAGGTAGAGGAGAAAGAGAGAAAGGGGTGGGCCATTGTTCAGTTTGAATCCCCGTGGCCACCGATTTACGGTGGCCGGGGTGAGGGTTATTTTTCTCTGCGATAGTGGAGAAGGGAAGGTTATAGAGGGGAGGGTTGAGCGGCTGAGAGATGAAGAAATAATGAGGGATTAGGGTTTAGAACCCTAATATGGTTTTATGACCACACAGTCGAACGACGTCGTTCTGGGGACCTTATGCGTGTTTTCGGATTGTGGTTAACTACATGTTTGGTCCCCCATATTTTGTAATCTGTTTGTTTAATCATTAAATGAAATTTCTAATATTCTGTTTCAGACGTGTATTTTACAATATTTGTATTTCAGTCACTAGTTTGTTTACTTTGTCATGTTTATGTATGTTTTACTTTAGTATCAATGTTTTTTAGTTATTTTATTTTAGTCACTGGTAGCTTGTGTTGTGTATTTTTGTTGACATTTGAATCTGGTCATATCATTTCTAAACATTTTATTTTAGTCACTGCTTCACTTTGGTTTAATTATTAGTCGGTCTTAATGTTTTGTTTTAATTCATTTTAGTCCTGTATTATGTCTTTTAAATGTTTATATATCTAGCTGTTAATTTCATGTAGTTTTCATTTTGGTCATCAATTAATGATTTATATTTATTCTATTTTGGAGTTGATATTTTATACCTTTTCATTTTGATCCCTATTTGATCACTAGTGTGCTTTGGGCAAATACTTTGTTTTGAGCCCTGATTGTGATTTATTTCATTTTAGTCACTAATTTTATATATGGTGTATTTTCTTTGATGTTTTAATTTGGCCATGTCTTTTGTAGGATTTTATTTTAATAATTGTTGGGCTTTTGGTTTAAGTATAGTTTGATCCTTATCTTTCTGTTTATCTCATTTTGGTCACTAACAATATTTATGGGCTATTTTCATTTTTAACACCTGTATTATTTAATATGTGCAATTTGAACTATGGTAATTACTTTTTAGCCCTGTTAGTTTATGCTTTTACTAATTTAATCCATTTGTTTATGTATTTCTATTTTAGCCCTATTAATGTATGTTATGTCATTTTGTGGATATTTGACTTTAGACCCAATGTTTGTAATAGTTTCGTTTTAGTCTCTGATTTCATATGATAGGTATTTTGGTAGATGTTCGAATTTATCCCTGATATTTGTGAATATTTATTTTAGTCATTTATGTATGATTTTATTGTACTGTTATTCGGTTATTTGTATTATGTAAATAATGTTTTTTAGTAATGTAAATATTTTATTTTTGTATTTCCAATTACATTATTTTCATTATATTTTTATCTATGTATGAAATATCGATTATATTTTCAAGAACACGTATGCGTAGAATGGGCGTGGAAAGTACCACTTGGTCGAAGTGGTACGATCCGATACGGCATTTTAACGACATAGGAACTTGCAACAAGTCGAGTATATTTTACTAATTAATTTATTTTAATAATGCAATGTGTGTTTTTTAATTCAGTATTTATTTCATTTTTATTTGAATGCAAACGTTAATTTCATTTATATTCGATTTGCATATTTATCAATGAGGGAATATTCTTTTATTAACTAGAAATAGTCGAGTTAGCTTTCCTGATGGAGGATTACTAATTTCGATATTTCTTTTCGAGTTAAAGAATTTTCTGTAATTAATTTATTCAAAGCAAATTGATTAAATTTCAATAAATGGATCACATCTTAATTTTATATTCGATTTGTAATTTCTACCATTACGACAATGTGTAAGCGACACAGTACCAGTTTTTGGGCGTTGTGGGGTGTTAATCCTTCCCTACACGTAACCGATTCCCGAATCCATTTAATCGAATCTTTGGTGACGCATACCAAATTTTGTCTTATAAAATGATTTTTTAAAGATTGTTTTAAAAGACGTTTTTAGGTATTCGACCTACCTAACCTAAAGGTCGATGGCGACTCTATTCAAATTATTCCAAATTAATTCCAAATTCCCCAATTTTTCTAAATTAAAGTCATAATCGTTTTTTAAAAATAATATTTAATTGTTTTACTTAAAAATGGTTATGACAGCTTGGCGACTCCGCTGGGGACTTTTTTTTAGAGAGTCAGGCTGTATGTCGTTTACATATTGTCATCTTGGTGGAAATTATGATTTCTAGTTTTAGTTAATTTATGATCCGTTTATTGAAATTTTTAATTGCTTCGTTTTTTGTCGTACTAACATTTTATTTTTGGCTTTCAGCTTTGTCAGGATTTTATCATTTTTCCTTGTTTTGTTTTCCTTTTGAGTCGAAGGTAAGTATGTTCCTCCTCACACACATCACTCGCATTGGCATAACATAAGCTCTAGACACGAGCTTCGATCCAAATTAGTTGGGGTGAATGCTTTACTCTCGTAAGAATTTATTCTTCGTATGAGTTTTAGCAAATAACCCATGGGATACATACCTTATACCTTCGTAGGAATTTATTCCTCGTATGGGTATAAGGCAGTGAATCCCCTCGAATTGAACTCGGTCCGTTTGAAACCTGTAATGGGTAAGGATTGAGGGTCTGGCAGCCCAAGGGGGCCGAAATCAAGGACAATTCGAGTCCCTTTTTCCGTTAGAGCCGAAACCAAGCATATAGTGAACCGTCGACGATCACCTAGGTATAGTTATATCGAACCCTCTGTCCGTCAGTAGGTACCCAAACTAGGTGTACACAAAGGAGGAGTGTTTCTAAAACCCTTATCTTTTGTTTTAATTTCGTAGAATTTGTTTTCTTTTTGAATAAAAGCATGCGAACTAGATACCATGCGGTTAGGACCAATTTTTTTTGAAATTATTCATTTTGGGTAGATAACATGTACGGGTAGGACTATTATCTATTTAAAGCATGCTCGGGTAGATATCATGATGGGTAGGTGTATATTCATCTTTTAATAACACTTTTATCTATATCGATTGTCTTACCTGTACTAACTAATTTCTTTATTTTCTTTGTGTGCACTAACTTATTTATTTTCTGTTGTTTTTGTTTTTTCATTCTTCTTTACATTGCATCATCATAACATAATGCGAAAATGTTGATCAACAAGGGGATATTCGAGAGAAAATTTTCACAAGAAGAGATAAAAGTTTTCAACCAAGCAGTCGCGTACACAGACATGCACCGAAGGCTAAAAAGAAATGCACAGAGTACGAGAAGGAGACTTGCTCAAGATGATCGTGCAACGTTCGAGAATAAAATGATGAGCCACTGATCCGATGAGTGATCCAGCAGTCGATTTTTATCTACGATCGTTTCATCGCTATTTATCAAGGAGCGGCACACTGACTTCCGCACCACTGGGGCATTAACAGAGTTAGGTTACAGAATGTTTTAGGGGCATCATTTCCGAATACAAAGATCCGAGACAAAGCAGTGAGCTCGAAGATCGTGCAACATTTAAGACTGAAGTCTGGGGATTAATCCAGCAGTAGATTATTATTTACGATCGTTCCGACGTTATTCATCGAAGAGTGATGCACTGACTTCAGCATCGCCGGGGCATTAAAAGAGTCTGTTTACAAAACGCTTGAGGGGCATCATTTTCAAGGATGAAGATCCAAGATGAAGCAGCGACCCATTTCAGATTCAACATCTAAGAGAAGTCAAGTCTGTAAGTGGACTGTCTTGTAATGTGAAACTTTTATTTCTGGTGAAAATTGTTCTAAAATATTCATTGTTGGGATCAACATTTCTGCATTTGCATTTGCATCGTTGCATTTGCATAACATTCATTAAGCATGTTTACATGCATTAATCATACCTTGCTGGAAACTTTGAGGAAGCACTTCTAACTGTGCAATTGCATTCACACAGTACTGAGAATGGATGCAAAATTTGAGGAATTAAAGAAAGAGCTGAACGAGAGTTTGCAAAAGATGCAAGTTGAGTGGGAGGTTAAAATGGAGCAGATGCAAAAGACCACCGTGGATCGTATCTTGCAAAACCAAAAAGACCTAGTTGACCAAATGGTAGCAAAGATGGTTGAGCTCAACCAAGAAAAAGGCAAAGAAAAGATTTCATTGACCCGTGAAACAGTTAAATGTGTGGAAGCACAGGCTAGTTCGCAACCAATTATCTCGCCCAACAGGATTCCTAGTCACCTAGCGACGAGAAGAGCCAAGAACGAGATCCTAGATAATTTGAAACAGTGGTGCAGAGAGACATTCCATGGAATGAGAGGACAAAACTCTCACAACGGGATGGATGCAACAGAACTAGTACTAGTTCCTAACCTGGTGCTTCCGCACAAATTCAAGATGCCCGAATTTAAAAAGTATAGTGGAACCAATTGCCTTAATTCACATCTCACGATGTTTATCCAAAGGATGACTGGATACACCAACAATGATCCGATGTTGATCCACTGTTTCTAAGATAGTTTGATTGGACCCGCTTCTAGGGGGTATAATCAACTGAGTCATACTCAAGTCCGCTCCTGGAGGGATTTGGCTAGTGCTTTTCTGGGCCAATACAAGCACATGATTGATATGGCCCCCGATCGAACAATGCTTCAGAATATGAAGATGAAGAATTATGAGAGTTTCTGACAATATGCTCAACGATGGAGGGATGTCGCATCTCAAGTGCATCCACCAATGACTGAAAGAGAGTTCATCACTCTATTCATCGATACATTGAAGTCTCCATATATCGACTACATGATAGGGGTTGCCACTAAGAGTTTTTCTGACATTGTCATGTGTGGAGAAATGATCGAGAGCAGTCAAGAATGGCCAGATAGGAGGCACTAGTCATTCCGACAATGAGGAAAGAGATGATATTAACATTGAAGGATCTTATCTAGCTAATCTGGGGAGCAAACCTCATAAGGCATTCTGTCGCATCAATCCAATCCCAATGACATATGAAGAATTGCTCCCAATGCTAGTTGAGAGGAACCTTGTGACTCCAGTTCAATCCAAACCAAGAGAGACCCCATATCCTGAAGGCCATGATATTAACGCCATATGCAACTATCACATTGGGATCTCAGGGCATACTACTGAAAATTGTAAGGCACTGAAGTGCAAGATCCAGAACATAATGGATTCAGGGGCATGTACAATCAAAGAAAAATGGGGCCATTGCATCTACCACTTGCACTGAGAGCATAGTTTTGTTTGAACTCGGTTTTTTTCCTTCTTTAATATTTTCATAAATATTTTTTAATTTTTTTTTATGATTGAAATTATGCTACTTTCTAAGGTTAAATAATTGAGCGAATTTTAATCTTGAGTTCTTTGAATATCAAATGAATTACGGATTTTCTTAAATCTTCAAGAATTATAGATTTTTGACACATGATTTTTGACACATGACAAGATTATACCTATCTTATCCCGTCTAAACCAAAATAAAATCTCTCGATTTTTACTCAGAATAATTCATGGTCACTACAAAAAAAAAAACAAATTTTGGCATTTCCTCTCTTTGAGACCTTGAAACACTGCATCTATCTTTTTGATACATGAAAAGTCATACCCTTACATTTTGTTGAGCCAATAAAGCCACCGTCATCTTCTTAGACATCAAACCAACATTTTTCTACCAATAAGACCTACAGACATTGAGTACAAGATGTTCACTTGAACATGAGCCTTCCTACAAAGAAGACACAGTGTGGGGCATCTCGCATCAATTTTCTGAAGACGAGCATGAGCAATTGAGACATGTTGAGAGTAAGAAGCGAAGAGAAAAATAGAATTATTTCAAAATAATTTTATCATGCATTAATTACATTTTTTTCATTTGAATAACAATTAATCTTGAAAATCTATCCCCCTGGGGATACCTCTTCTGCAAGGACTTCTGTGTATGAGATGATGAACGGCTTTCTTTCTTTATCCCTTCACAAAAGGAGAAAATATATCCCTTGTATCCCCATTTGAGCCTGAATGATATTTTCTTCTGATTCAACCATAATCAAGGATCACCCTCCATATTGGGGGGCAAGTTAGAGGAAATCTGCTCGTATGAGTGAAGACCATTGATCCAGATAAGATACCAAAAGGTGAACCAAATACACAGTGCAAAGATCATATTAAAGCGAAGAGAAAAGAAAAACAAAGAGAAAGAAACAAAGTGAAAAAAAAGAAGAGAAAGAGGACAAAGAGCACATACAAAGAGTCTCTCGACTCAAATGGCACATCAAGTTTCAAACTATGAGATTGATCCAGAATTAGTTCACCAGAAGATCATAGAACATCAGAGAAGACAAAGAACTAATACGAGCATATTCAAATTGAGCAAGACAAGATTGAAGGCATCAGAGTTAATTGATCCTTGGTTCAATCACCTTTCAACACTTGTTTGGGCCTATTTATCCCTTTCTTTCATAACCGTGAACCATGGCCCACATTACGTGCCTAAAAAGTCCCTTCTAATCATACATGGATTTCTAAACAGAAGAGACTATCTTCAGATTTCATCCCGCTCATCAGGATTAATCTTTTATTTACAAAAGGTTTTCTAAAATCTTTAATGCATGATAGATAAAAAATAGCAAATGGGGGTTCAAGACGTAAATTCTTATTAACGTCTTGAAACAAAAGGAGGATTCGAGTTTGAAAACCTGAAAAGGCGGCTCGAATATGAAGACTAATGCATAAGAGACGATCGCACAAATCCCTTGATGAGGTATCGCATAACATAAACGAGAACATGAGAGCTGTGAGTCGGAGAACACTTCCAATATATGAGTACAAAAGCTACTCCATCAGATCAGTGAACATCAAATAAATGAGAATATCATACCTTTGACCAAAAATAACCACTTGAGACCTTTTTTATCCTTCCTTACTTAACCATTTCTCAAAGATAACATTGATCTTGACACTTGTCAAATAGCTATAATTTATTGAAGGATTAAAAGTGTAATTAATTCTTTGATATCCAATGAACTCTTGTTCTATGATTTGTCAATTGTGAAACCTTAAAAGCGGCAATATTTTCAAATCTTTTGATTAAACATTTTTCAAAACTATTGATATTTTCAGACTTTTGAAAATAAAAGAAGAAAAACATTTTCAAACAAGATAATCTCTCTGGAGGCGTATCTTGGAAGTCAAAAAATATCTATCTGAAGCTCAAGATCGAAGCTGGGGCAAGAGAAGCTAAATTTTAGGGCAAAATTTGATGGAATAAACAAATTGTCTCAGGTCTAAGTTTGCAAGAGTACACCCTAGTGGAAATGCAGACAAGCTGAATCAATGATAGAGTGAAGAATACTCTCACAACTATTCTCCTTCCAGATCGAGAAAACATACATACATACATACATATATACATATACATACATAATACATAAAATTTGCATCAAACATTTATCATCATATATATTAAAGACATTTTTCTCCTCACTTGGGGACAAATTGGACAAAAAAAAATCAAATAAATTTCATCTTGACATCCATCATAACATCCAATATAGTCAGTCAAAAATGCATCATTTTGATCTCTCAGGAAATCAAAGCTCGGAAATGACCAGATGTCTAACTTGCAGAAACAATGATTTGGGCTTCCTGAAGTCAACAATCAAGACATTTCCTCAACGTGCATGAACAAACAGACTTTTTATCGCCTTTGAGGGTGTTTTTCTTGAAACAAAATTTTTGTCTCACTTGAGATATTTTTCCACAAATTTTGAGAATTTAAAAAACAAATTTTGTCTCGTTTGAGACAAATTCTCTTAAAACAAACTTCGTCTCGCTTGAGACATTTTTCCTTTGAGATACAAATTTTGAATTTGATTCACTTAAAACAAAATTAATCTCACCTTAGATTGTTGTTCTTTCAAAACAAATTTTGTCTCGCTTGAGACCTTTTCCCTTTGAGATCTAAATTTCGAATTTGTTTCACATTAAACAAAGTTGATCTCACTTGAGATCGTTTTCTCAAAAACAAACTTTGTCTCGCTTGAGACAATTGCTCTAAAAACAAATTTTGTCTCATTTGAGACTATATCTTAAAGCAAATTTCGTCTCGCTTGAGACATCATTTTCTCTCATAATACAAATTTCAAGGTTGTTGTACTTCAAGCAAAATTAATATCACTTGAGATTTTCAAAGCTGATTTGTCTCGCACGAGACAGTTTCCCCTTTAAACAAATCCTGAAATTGTTTCATTTGAAACAAAATAAACACTTTTGAAAACACCTTTGAGATTATTTCCATATAAACAAAATCGACAATATTTGAATCTTTTAAAACGATTTATATCTCTTAAAGACAATTTCTTTTGAGGAAAAAATCTTTGAGTTTGTTCCTCTTGAAAAAATCTTTGAGTTTGTTCTTTTTGAATAAAAATCTTGGAGTTTGTTCCTTTTGAATAAAAATCTTTGAGTTGTTTCTTTTGAAAAAATCTTTGAGTCTATTTATTTTGAAACGAAGTTTTGTCTCATTTGAGACAATTTCGTGAAAAATCTTTGAGTCTGAAACAAAGTTTTGTCTCTCTTGAGACAATTTTGCGGAAAAAAAATCTTTGAGATTGTTTCTTTTGAAACAAAAATCTTTGAGTCTGTTTCTTTGGAAACAAAATTTTGTCTCTCTTAAGATAATTTCTTTTGAAACAAAAATCTTTGAATCTGTTTCTCTTAAAATGAATTTTGTATCTCTTGAGACCGTTTCTTTTGAAGTAAATCATTGAATATGTTCATTTTGAAAATCTTTGAGTTTGTTTCTCTTAACAAAATCATCTTTGAGTCTATTTCTTTAAAAACAAATGTTGTCTCTCTTGAGACAGTTTCTAATGAAAAACTAACTTTTGAGATTGTTTCATTTGAAACAAAGTTGGTCTCACTTAAGATGTGATCCATCTTTGAGTCTGTTTCTTTTGAAACAAAATTTTATCTCTTAAAGACAATTTCTTTTGAAAAAATCTTTGAGTTTGTTTCCTTTGAAACAAAATTTTGTCTCTCGAGACAACTTCTTTTGAAAAAAAAAACATCTTTGAGATCGTTTCTATTAAAACAAATTCTATCTCACATGAGACAGTTTCCTTTCAATATCCTATTTGAGTCGTTTCCTTTGAAACGAATTTTGTCTCTTAAAACATTTTCTCTTAAAACAAGATCATCTTTGAGTTTGTTTCTCTGGAAACAAGGTTTTATCCCTTAAAACAGTTTCTTTTGAAGAAAAATCTGAGTCTGTTTCTTTGGAAACAAAATTTTGTCTCACTAAGATACAATTTTATGAAAAAACAAAGTTTTGTCTCTTATGACAATGTTTTTTTTTAAAAAAAAAAATCATTGAATCTCTTCCTTTGGAAACGAAATTTTGTTTCTCTCGAGACAATTTCTTTTGAGAAAAATCTTTGAGTTTATTTCTTTGGAAAACAAAATTTATCATCTTTGAATCTGTTTCCCTTGAAACAAACAAACATCTTTGAGATCGTTTCCCTTGAAATGAATTTTGTCTCATTTGAGACAGTTTCCCTTTAAACGTCGTCTTTGAGTCGTTTCCCTTAAAACGAATTTTGTCTCTTTTGAGACAGTTGCTTTTAAAAATATCATCTTTGAGTTTATTTTTCTTGAAACAAATCTTTGGGTTTGTTTCTTTCGAAACAAATCTTTAATTTGGTTTCTCTTGAAACCATAACTCCTAAAGATGGCCAGCTGTCCTCATCATGTAGGAACCGTGTCATCCCCAGACCAGATCTCCTCATCACGTAGGAGCCGTGTCAACCATAGATAACCAGCCGTCCTCATCACGTAGGAACCGTGTTATCACCTTTAGATGGCCAGAACTCTTCATCACGTATGAGCCGTGTCATTCCCCAACCAGATCTCTTCATCACGTATGAGCCGTGTCACCCTAGATAACCAGCCGTCCTCATCACGTAGGAACTGTGTTATCACCTTTAGATGGCCATAACTATTCATCACGTATGAGCCGTGTCATTCCCCGACCAGATCTCTTCACCACGTAGGAGCCGTATCACCCCTAGATAACCAGACGTCCTCATCACGTAGGAACCGTGTTATCGCCCTTCCTAAAGATGGCCAGAACTCTTCATCACGTATGAGTAATGTCATCCCTCGACCTGATCTCCTCATCACGTAGGAACTGTGTCAACCATAGATAACCAGTCGTCCTCATCACGTAGGAACCGTGTTATCGCCCTACCTAAAGATGGCCAGAACTCTTCATCACGTATGAGCAGTGTCATCCCCTGACCAGATCTCTTCATCGCGTATGAGCAGTGTCGTCCCCAACAACCAACATTATCCAATTTCTAAGCATAGAAGGAAGAGAACCAGACAAAAACGTGTTGTCTTATCGTCTTTGCCCTATTCTTGTTAACATAAGAATGTGCAAAGAGGGGCAGCTGTAGACACCCGTTTTTGTCCGGGTCCTCTTTTTATTTATTTTAATTTTATTATTATTATTATTTATTATTATTATTATATTAATACAAATATTTATATTTTGATGCAGGCTATTAAGCCCACCAATACATCCAGCCTAACTAAACCCTAAATAGATTAGAGTTTTTATCTTAATCCCCTAACCCTAAAACTACAGCAGCCAGTGACTATTCGGCTCCAACCGTCACCGCTTGGCCTTCCAACTTCCACAGCCGCACGCGTGAGCTGACGCCGTTAACTCCTCAAGCCATTACCGACAATCCTGAACCAAACAGTGATGGTAAATCTATCAACACTGACCGGTTTCTCAACCAAATCAGAGCAATAGTAAACCTAAATTGAAAACCTATTTAAAAACGAAATAAATCCCGAAAATTCAGGATTTCACCAGCTACCAAATCAACCCATAATTTCCCTAAGTTCTAGATATCATCATTCAGCAACCACAACAAAAAGGAGAAGAGGCAACCATTTTAGGGAGGCATTCGGGTTTTCAAGAAAAAAATGGAAAAATACCGAAAAAAACAAAGAATGAAAAAGGAAAAGCTCTCACCTTTGGTACATCGGCCACTACCGTTTCCTCACACGAGACACCACTGCAGTTGTGCGGCTTCACCGGACCAACAAGCCTTTCTGTTTTAAAGGTAAATGTTTTGTGTAATCGAGTTGGGTGGAGGACTCGGTTTCTAGGTTTGTTCTAGGAAGGTAGAGGAGAAAGAGAGAAAGGGGTGGGCCATTGTTCAGTTTGAATCCCCGTGGCCACCGATTTACGGTGGCCGGGGTGAGGGTTATTTTTCTCTGCGATAGTGGAGAAGGGGAAGGTTATAGAGGGGAGGGTTGAGCGGCTGAGAGATGAAGAAAATAATGAGGGATTAGGGTTTAGAACCCTAAATATGGTTTATGACCACACAGTCGAACGACGTCGTTCTATGGGGACCTTATGCGTGTTTTCGGATTGTGGGTTAACTACATGTTTGGTCCCCCATATTTTGTAATCTGTTTGTTTAATCATTAAATGAAATTTCTAATATTCTGTTTCAGACGTGTATTTTACAATATTTGTATTTCAGTCACTAGTTTGTTTACTTTGTCATGTTTATGTATGTTTTACTTTAGTATCAATGTTTTTTAGTTATTTTATTTTAGTCACTGGTAGCTTGTGTTGTGTATTTTTGTTGACATTTGAATCTGGTCATATCATTTCTAAACATTTTATTTTAGTCACTGCTTCACTTTTGGTTTAATTATTAGTCGGTCTTAATGTTTTGTTTTAATTCATTTTAGTCCTGTATTATGTCTTTTAAATGTTTATATATCTAGCTGTTAATTTCATGTAGTTTTCATTTTGGTCATCAATTAATGATTTATATTTATTCTATTTTGGAGTTGATATTTTATACCTTTTCATTTTGATCCCTATTTGATCACTAGTGTGCTTTGGGCAAATACTTTGTTTTGAGCCCTGATTTGTGATTTATTTCATTTTAGTCACTAATTTTATATATGGTGTATTTTCTTTGATGTTTTAATTTGGCCATGTCTTTTGTAGGATTTTTATTTTAATAATTGTTGGGCTTTTGGTTTAAGTATAGTTTGATCCTTTATCTTTCTGTTTATCTCATTTTGGTCACTAACAATATTTATGGGCTATTTTCATTTTTAACACCTGTATTATTTAATATGTGCAATTTGAACTATGGTAATTACTTTTTAGCCCTGTTAGTTTATGCTTTTACTAATTTAATCCATTATGTTTATGTATTCTATTTTAGCCCTATTAATGTATGTTATGTCATTTTGTGGATATTTGACTTTAGACCCAATGTTTGTAATAGTTTCGTTTTAGTCTCTGATTTCATATGATAGGTATTTTGGTAGATGTTCGAATTTATCCCTGATATTTGTGAATATTTTATTTTAGTCATTTATGTATGATTTTATTGTACTTGTTATTCGGTTATTTGTATTATGTAAATAATGTTTTTTAGTAATGTAAATATTTTATTTTTGTATTTCCAATTACATTTATTTTCATTATATTTTTATCTATGTATGAAATATTCGATTATATTTTCAAGAACACGTATGCGTAGAATGGGCGTGGAAAGTACCACTTGGTCGAAGTGGTACGATCCGATACGGCATTTTAACGACATAGGAACTTGCAACAAGTCGAGTATATTTTACTAATTAATTTATTTTAATAATGCAATGTGTGTTTTTTAATTCAGTATTTATTTCATTTTTATTTGAATGCAAACGTTAATTTCATTTATATTCGATTTGCATATTTATCAATGAGGGAATATTCTTTTATTAACTAGAAATAGTCGAGTTAGCTTTCCTGATGGAGGATTACTAATTTCGATATTTCTTTTCGAGTTAAAGAATTTTCTGTAATTAATTTATTCAAAGCAAATTGATTAAATTTCAATAAATGGATCACATCTTAATTTTATATTCGATTTGTAATTTCTACCATTACGACAATGTGTAAGCGACACAGTACCAGTTTTTGGGCGTTGTGGGGTGTTAATCCTTCCCTACACGTAACCGATTCCCGAATCCATTTAATCGAATCTTTGGTGACGCATACCAAATTTTGTCTTATAAAATGATTTTTTAAAGATTGTTTTAAAAGACGTTTTTAGGTATTCGACCTACCTAACCTAAAGGTCGATGGCGACTCTATTCAAATTATTCCAAATTAATTCCAAATTCCCCAATTTTTCTAAATTAAAGTCATAATCGTTTTTAAAAAATAATATTTAATTATTTTACTTAAAAATGATTATGACACTTACCAACAAAACAGACAACAAATAAAAAATTATCTTTGCAAGAGATTAAGGAGCATACCAAATCCAGTTCAATCCCTGAAAATATCGTTGGCGATTTCCATCAACGGCTTCAAGCAATCGGGCGAGAACTTCTGAGCGAAGTAATACGAGTAATTCGAACTCGAATTCGATTTCCTCAACGTATGTACAAGCTCCGGCGAGATCTCCGACGAATTGTATGTATGTGGATGGCCATCAACACTGTCAGTCCAGTTAACTCTAGTTAACGTGTAATGGCTGCTCCCTGTGGGATCCTCCATTGATAACAACGTAGGGAAATAATGTTCTTCAGGGTAACACGAATCTAAATCTAAACAAGGAAGCTTAAACTTCCTCCAAAATTTCCTTTCTTTCAACACAAGAAAAGCATGTTGTTTCGCCAGCACGAAAAACTGGGACCCGACTCGGAATTTATTGTACAGTATTTCCGGCAACATCGAGCCGTCGCCTCGGGTGACGTACCAGTTATGCAAATATGGCGCGTCGGATAAGATCTCGATGTAGCTTTCATGAGAACGTTGGGTCAAAAAAGCTTTGGATGCCAAAGAGGATCAATTGGGAAAATGGTGAATTTAATTGATCGATTTAATATTTATATTAAATTTATAGTTCTTTTGACTATTGCAAAATAAAAGATGATTTTTAATTTGAATATTAATAGGATAATTACTCTTTTAATAAGTTAATTTAAAAAGGTATTTGTTATATTTTTAATTTTAAATATTAAAAGATAATTATATACTTTTATATATTTCAAATTAAAATAATATATGTTTAAGTTTGAATAGTAAAAGGAATTTACCTTTTGACCATTCTAAATTAAATATATTATTTAATTTGATTATTAGTAGGATAATTACTCTTTGAATGTGTCAATTTAAAAAGATATTTATTATCTTTTTTAACTTTGAATGTTAAAGATAATTATATACTTTTGTATGTTTCAAATTAAAATAATATATATTTAAGTTTGAATGGTAAAAGGAGTTTTATCTTTTAAATATTTAAAATTAAAAGATATTGTTATATGTTTAATGTTTAATATTAAAAAATATATGGTTGGATTAAATATCTTTCGAAAATCCCCTATAATTAGTGAGCAAACATGTTAGGTTTTTCATATCTCACAACTCAGTTTTTCAAGAACTTCTCTTATCTTAAAAAAGTTTTATCTTCCTTAGTTTTTTCTGTGATAGTCGAAGGCAAGAATCGTTCGTGATCTGTGCAAATATGCTATTGTAGCTGATCATTAGTTGTTGTATCATGGGAGACAAACGACCAACGAACTCTAGCACTAAAAGAGTGACCGAAAATCTATCTTAAGCAAACTGTGTAGCAACAGACCTTAACTGTTTCCGATCGATATATCAAAATAAAAGGAGTATTTTATTTCCATCTATTTTATCTTGTCTTCTAAGAAGTTAATTATTTTTGTTTATTTTCTCATGATTGATTTTGTCTCAAATTGTTATTTTGAATAATAATCTCAAGATAAGAGTAAACTCGTTCTATCTCTTATCCCTTCATTCCCTTTAATTTTATAATGATATTTATTTTATTATCATTATTATTTTTCTATATCATTCTCGGATTAATGTGTGTGTTTTCTAACAATCTTAAGACATATTTAAATTTTTAATTCGAGATGAACAAATTCAATTTATGTCTACCGTGTTACTTCACCGTAAGCTTGTGAAACTTATCGCAGGTTATAATTATGTTTATGGCATTCATGTTAATTTTTAAATTACTTTAAACATGTTGTTGCCAATATGATTGCATTTCTGGTTTTTTAACAACTTGCTAGATTTGGTGCATAGGTTGTGAACTCAACAATCTGCTACTACTGTTCAACGCAAGCTACGTCCCTACTTATGATACGATAAGCGTGATAAAGAGCGGGACATGTTGCACCTTCAATAAATTTTGTGTACGATTCTAAAGAGCGTGAATCATGATGGTTGAAGTTTTTATTAACAACGATGAAGTTAATCAGGTATGTAAAATTTGAATATTTTCCTTTAATTCGAAACGATTCGAAACATTTTCTTATACCTTTCTTTAAATATGAAACGTCTCAGGTATCATGAGAAAATGAGATAACAAATAAATTTATTTCAGAATTTATCTTGCTGTCTTAATGGGTTTACTAAAATCTCAAAGTGGACAAATATGTATAACAGAAATTGTCGTGGAAGTAACTTTGATTACTGATTTTGTTTCAGAATATTTGATTATGTCCGATAACAAAATAGGAAATAAACAATAATTAATTTTTTGTTTATTGAAATCAATTAGGATTTAATTTTGTCGTGTAACAGAATTATTTGATTTCTATAGAAATCGTTGGAAAGTAACAACCGTGTTAATGATTTGTTTCAGAATTTTAGTTCATGATTAAATTATATTGATAGTATAAATCAAAATTTAATTTTGATTTATTGTTGGAATTATTATTAATTCTAGTTTCATGTGTTAAACGAAATCGTGATTGTCGGTGATCGTAAGCCACGACGAGAAATATGTAAAAATCTATGAATAGAATTTCAAGATGTGATAACATAAGATGTTAATTTATTTGGTCATGGTGAATTTGACCAAATGTGAGATGATCCTTCTATTATTAGAAAGGATGAGGTAAATGTTGTTACCGGATCTTGGAAGTATTATGACTTCCTATGTTGGAAATACATCTTGAATGTATTATCGGATACACAATATAAGGTGTACAATTGAACCATAGATATAAAAAGGAAGATGCTGGTACTAATGAATTATTGTGACCAAGTTCTTAAACTTCGTAATAATGGCACAGACGAGAGAGAATAAATGCTTTATAACCTCCATTGATGATAGCAAAAGTATTGCTACGTTTATTTGCTAAAAGAGCAAAACGAAGTTATAGAAAAAATTTATTTTCTATAAACATGAAGTTGAAAACCAACTTAATAAATATATTAAGATGATAAGAAGTTTTCACAATATGATATTACTCATGAAGTGTCATCACTATATTCTTCTAAATAAATGGAGTAGCAAAGCGGAAGAATTGAATAATGAAAGCAATGCTAAGAAGTTTTGAGTTGTCACAAAATATGTGGGGGAGAGAGAATTTGTTATGTCAACTAATTACCTTTTAATTAAGGTCAAAGGACAATGACAAGATACCATATGAGTTATGAAAAAGTTGAAAGCCTATGTCATATATGTAACACCCTAAACCAGTACGACACACAATCGATCGATCAGAATGCCACACGAAACCACCGACGTGGCTAACTAAGATTTTCTTTTAAAATGATCATTTGTAACCACTCATGCTAAAATAAATCAACTACAATTTAAATAAAAATAATTTACATTAGGAGCTTCCAAAATAATATTTAAATCATACAGACCATAGTTTAAAATGAGTTACGACTCATACAAAAATATACAAATTGGGATTTACAATTATACATGCCTTCTAAAGATGAACTCGATATGTACTTTGCACTATCTGGGTTTGGATCACTGCTGCCAAAAAGTCCTCGGACTACTCCTAGACTAACCTGCGTAAGGAAACAAATTCCAAACGCTGAGCTAACTATCTCAGTGCCACACTAACAACTAAACCATACTAAAAATGTTAATGTTATGTTCACACTAACTAATAAACTGAAATAGTGAGTATACTTGTACACTGTACTCTCTACTCTATGGTAGACATCATAGTGCGACTGAGGGTTCTGCATCTCGGAGCTCACACACCCCTCTGGTTTATCGAGGCTGGTTACCCAAAATCTCTGCATCGGTCAGCCTCCTCGACTATCCCACTCATTGAGTGTCGGACCAAAGGATATATCCGGACTGAATATATACTTCGATAATGCTAGCATTTTCTAAAGGAACTCGATGTCCTAATTGTTTCACGAGCATCAACCAAAGCTATTTTTATGTCACCCTAATTGATCTTGTTTCTAAGTGTAATTAATATCATTAATATTCTCACTTGTAGTCTTTCTCCAAATCATGCATATCACTACATTTTTTTTCATTTTGATCGCACATCATTAAAAAATTAATCAAATTATTGACGTGATTTTTTTCATTTTTCAATGATAACATGACTTTACCTTATGTTAACATGCCAACATCACCGTTAACTTTTTAACGATATGTAACCAAAATGAAACTAAAACTAAATGTAAGACACGATTTTAAAAATAAATAATTGGGTGAACAAAATAAAACAAAAGTAATAGTTGAAGTACTAAACGTATGATTTACTCTAATAATATTTTAATTTTTAATTTTTAATAAAACATACCATATTACAAAATCGCACCTATAAATAGAAATATTAAATTATTAAAATAAAATTAATGAGCTTGTTCGCTTAATATATTTAGAAATAAGTATTAGATTATCTGATTTTGAGTTGAAAATAAAAATATATATTTTTAATCTAAATAAAAATTAATATCTATAATAAAATATATTTCTCTATTTTAGTTCATATTTTTTTAATTACATAATTATTTTAGAGGAGAGATCAAATTTTATGAAATAATTAAAGATCTATCAATGTACAAATGCGTCTCTCTCTATATATACATTAAAAAACCCCTCACTTGCGCTTATATTTATCATTACAGAAATTAGGCTCAAGTTTTCTTCGATTGGTACGAACCAAACCATCTCAGTAATAAAAAAATTATTGTTATTCCTTGAGATCCAGGGTTCGAGCATCAGTAGGCCTGTAAATGAATCGAACGCACACAATCAGAGGTATGTTCATGTTCGTTTATTTAATAAATCACGAACATAAACGAACAAAATTTTTTTTGTTCATGTTCGTTCATTAAGGAATATAGCTTGTTCATGTTCGTTCACTTAATAAATGAACGAACATAAACGAACACGAACATAAATGAACACGAACATAAACGAACATAAACGTTGGAGACCCTACCTTCCATTGTTCTTTCATGAAAAATAGTCGACAATGCAAATCAACCAAATCTACAGTGATAAATAGCGTAAGAGCTAGCAGTGATGAAATGTTTGAAGATATCAGATATTTTGATCGATCTTTTAAAGATATTAAATGATTCACACGACTTTAATTTAACTCTATAACATTTATCTTAGTGGTCCATGATTACATATGAACAATAATTTTCCACTACATTATTCTAATAAATTCGTCGGTTAAAAGTTTTGTGACATCATTGTCAGACTTTAGTGAGATTTGTTAATAACGATCTTTTCCATTGTCAGAGTAGAAAATTTAACAGAATGAAGATTTCGAACGGTACAAATTGGATTACAAGGCAATAACATAGATCTAAAATCCCTCCGATGCTACATATCTAATTGATATTATTGCTAAACCACCATTCAAAATTTTAACGTACCTAAAGTCTACTCCACAATTGGATATAATCTCCAAATAAAATTGGGTTAATTATGGAGTTGGTCATCAGAATATTAGATTAATTAATATTTTTAAGATACTTACAAATTGATCACTAAAATTGATTTAAGAAGATTGGGTTAAACATAAATGAACGAACATAACCGAACGTTCACGAGCGTAAATGAACGAACGAGACCTATGTTCATGTTCGTTCATTTAATTAAACGAACACAAAATTTTGTTCATGTCCGTTCATTTAATAAATAAAAGCACATAAACGAACTTCCCGCCGCACGATTCATGAACGGTTCGTTGAACGTTCAGTTCATTTACATGCCTAAGCATCAGGAATATTAGAGATGTGAACGTTTAGTGTCAAATGATTAAGAGTTATTTTTAAACAAATATTACCTTATACTTACCGGATTAATAAAAAAAATCTTCAATCCCTTCTTATTAATGGAATCTTGACTTGTACTAAAGAATGCAATTTATACAATAAATATTAGTTTTTTGACCATAGTATATTAAAAATATTAGTAAGATTATAAATGAGTCAATAAAATTTGAAAAATTACAAATAAATTAGTCAATTAGTTTATTATTATAAATATATCGTTTCATCATTAAATACATAATAACTTTAATATTTTAATTACATTTGTATGCCTTTATTGTAATAATTAATAGATTAAACGATCTTATTATTGGAAGTCTTAATATAAAAACAACATCCAAATTTTATCCTTTTTTTTCATTTAAGTGTCTAATCTTTTTGGTCAATTTAAGTATTTAATATTAACAACATTATCATTTAGGTGACTTATTTATTAGAGTCATAAAAAATTATTATATGACACGTGATATGTTTATATAATTTTAAAATTTATATTTAAAATAAATTTTTTAAAATTATAGTTTAAAAAATAAAAATAAAAAAACTTAAAAAAACAAAAACTTTGAAAACTCTAATTATAAACTCTTTACCCCATTTTCGTCGATGAACAATTATATGATTGAAACTTCAACACAGTTGTAGTTATCACCGGCTAAACCTTCATTTAGACAAGGAGAAAATTAAATTTTAAATCTATAATTTTTAGCCTTTTTATCTTCTAAAATCTCTAAATCTTAAAAGTTTAAATTTATTACCACCTTAATGGATGACGATAAGAGTGACAAATAGAATTATTTCTTTTTTTTTATTAATATGGGGTAAATATGAGATAATATATGTTTAAAAGTTTCTCTCAATTATTTGACATTAAACGCTCATACTCTTAACATTATTAGTGCTTAAACCTGGGACCTCAAAGAATAACAATAATTTTGTTACTATCGAGATCACTTAGTTCGTACAAGGAATAATAGAATTAGGATTAGAAATTTATTTTTTCTATAATTTTAGAAAAATAAGTAATATTATAATATTTAAAAAAAAATTAAATAAAATTTTATAAATGCAATATATTTTATATAATATTTTTTTTAACATTTGTTACGATAATAACACTAAGGTGATGTTTGTTTTTACTGTGTAAGGTCTGCAAAGCTCTTATGTCTGCGCCGCGCAGACCACACGCAGACGTTAGAATGTCTGCGTCGCGTAGACCACACGCAGGCATTGAGCTTCGCAGACCGTTTGTTTTTTAGAAGACAAAAGCTCTTCTAACGTCTGCATGTGGTCTGCGCGGCGCAGACGTGGTCTTATGTCTGCAGACGTATTCTAACATCTTCAAAGAGGTTTTATATTTAATTTTATATTATATTTGATTTTAATTTTAATATTAATGTTTTAAATAAATTAAATATTAATTTTTTAATATTATATTATAGATATTAATATTAATTTTTTTTAAATAAATTAAATATTAATTTTTAATATTATATTATAGATATTTAATTTTATATCATATAAATTATTTTATATATTATTAAAATTTTATATTTATTTTAATTATTTTGATTTAAGTTAAATATAATATTTTTTTTGGATTTGTTATTTTTAAATTATATTTAAACTTTTTATATAAAATGTAAGCATTTAAATCACATTACTTAATAAAAAAATAATTTCATTGTTTGATAATTAAGATTTTAAAATATAAAATATAAAAAATTATATATTATGTTTTTAAAATTTTAAAATATAATCACAATTAAATAAAAAATAATCATAAAATAATTTGATAAATTAAAAAATATTTTTTTAAAATATCATATAATTATAAAAATAAATTATGAATATATTTAAAAAAATTAAAAGTATTACATAATTGTATATTTTAAAAAATCATATAATTTAATGGTCATTTATAAATTTTATTCTATAAAACTTATAAAACTAATAATACATGTGATTTTGTGAGACTTATAATAGAATTAGTAAGGTGGTGATTAGGGGTGTTCAAATAACAGAACTAATTCGGTTAACCGACCGAACCGAATTAGTTCGGTTAATTCGGTTCGGTTACCGAATTAGTTCGGTCGGTTAACGGTTAAGAAAATTTTTAGAATTCGGTTAACGGTTAATTCGGTTCGAATTTGGTTAATTAACCGAATTAACCGAATAACCGAAATTAAATTTTAAATATTAAATATATTATATATAACATATGGGCTCAACCCAAATCATTTAAAACCCAATTAATAATTTAAGATCCAATAACTTTTAAACTTAAATTAATATTAATTAATTAAAAAATTATATAAATTTTTTATTTTATAATTATATATTATTTAAATTAATTGTAAACTGTTTTTTAATTAAAAAATATTAAATATATTATATATAAAAATATGGGCTAAGCCCAAACCATTTAAAACCCAATTAATAATTTAAAATCCAATAACTTTTAAACTTAAATAAATATTAATTAATTAAAAAATTTATCTAAAATTTTTATTTTATAATTATATATTATTTAAATTAATTATAAACTTTTTTGAATTAAAAAATATTTAATTTTTATATAAATTAGAAAATTTTAAAAAAAAATTCGGTTAATTCGAAATTAACCGAAATTTATTCGGTTCGGTTAATATGTTTGAAAAAAAATTCGGTTCGGTTAACGGTTAAAGAAAAAAAAAGTTTAGTTAATTCGGTTATGGTTAATTCGGTTCGGTCGGCCACCGTTTTAACCGAATAAACACCCCTACTGTTTTTCTAAAAAAATTATTATTGTAGTTGTATGAATTATTTAAATTTCAGTATTGTAAAACTAAAATTATTTAAATCTCAGTATTGCAAAACTCTTTTAAGTTTAAAAAATCAGTTTATTTATATTTCAGTTTATTTTAACAGTCTGCAGACGTTAAAAAACAAACCGTCTTTTTCTTACAGACTGCAAACTTTTAATCCACCTCTTCTACTGCAGATACTTACAAATATAATCCACATACCAAAAACCTTTTTACCTCTACAAATACATCACCACCTAATAATAGTATTAGAAATTTAAATTGACGGGAAATTTTTTAAATATCTCAATTAGAAAAGACTTTATATTGAGCGTTATGAGAACTGATAAATTAAGGGTATGCCGTACTGCTTGTGAGATAAGGAAAGCAATCTCTGAAAGCAGCTCTTATTCTTCGCCGCCAATCCTCCAAAATCAATTTTAAGGCCTTTTCCTCTCTTTCGCTCATAAGTAAAGAAGATGAAGAGAGTCTTCGGCGTTAAGAAAGAAAAGGAACCGTCACCGTCTATTCAAGATGCCTCCGATAGGGTTTCTCTTTCTCTTTTACTCTTCGCTCTGAATTTTTGAATTTTTTTTTCAAAATTTTCGTTTGATCTGTCGATTTCTGACTTAGCATTAGGGTTTATCTGTTTGATTGATCAGTTTAGTTTTAAAAGCTTTCTTAACTTGTGAAATAATATGGATGTGATGGTAATTTGGCGACCAGATAAATAAAAGAGGGGACAATGTAGATGAGAAGTTGAGGAAGCTGGATGCTGAGCTGATTAGGTGCAAAGAACAACTAAGGAAGACAAGACCTGGCCCTGCTCAAGAGGCTATTAAAGCTCGAGCCATTAGGATTCTCAAGCAAAAACGAGTGTACGTGCTTCTTTTCTGCTAGATTCCTCCTCAATTTTTCTCATTATTATTGCCAACTTTATTCATGTCTAGTTTCTACGAATGTAGTATGAAAACTCTTTTGCTTGACATTATGTATCATTATGGCAATATTTATGCTTATTTAATTGTTCTATGCTGTTTTTTCTTTTGTTAATTGAAATCTGTAGCTTTAGATTGTGATATTTCTATTTCTATTTCTATTCCTTTGCATCTGATGCCTATGGATTCTGATAGGTTTGAAGGGCAACGTGATATCCTTTACAATCAGATGTTCAACCTCGATCAAGCCGAGGGTCTTAAGGATGTTCCACAAACAGTATGTCATAGCTTTCAATTTCCTTGTTATAAATTCCATTCTTTATTTCTGAATGCAGTCACAGACTTGCTGTAAGTGATAGCTAATATTTTTTTCTTTAACATGACATTGCTATATGTTCTTTGATCAATACTTGCTCTATATATGCTTTTTAAGAAGCATTGCTATATGTTCTTTGATCATTTCTTGCTATGTATATTTTTTTCTTTAACATGACATTGCTATATTTTATTCCATGCTTCCATGCTATGGTGGATTTATTGGGGATATGGTATATTTACGGTAAAACGTTTGTGTTTCTAGCCAAAGGGGAAGGAATCAGGACAATCCGGTCGGAGCTTTTTCAGTTCTCTTTTTGGAATCGGCTGCTTACCTCATGACAGGTAGGAGATATACCATTTGTTGCTGGGGAGAGGTTCCTTCATTGAATATGTGCTTAATGATTAATATATACCATGGGTTCTTTCTACTCATTGGGGATCCATCAAGCCGGTAGGATATGGATGCCTTTAAACATTTTTTCATAACCTGTTTATTAACCTTTTCACCTTATGAGTTTTTCCAATAATGTTTCTTGTCTTTCCCTGATGTCAGCCCTAAAATCTGCCAACAAGGAGCTGACAGGAATGATGAAGACTGTTAAGATTGAGGACATAGATGTCTGTACTCTCTTTATACCCTTTGCCAGTTTCCACTATAAGGAATTTATTTTCTTGTGAGTTGTGACATTTGATTCTTTTTTATCTATAGAACTTGCAAGATGCCGTCACGTATTCGAGTAACGAGATCCAAGAGACCTTGAGTATAAGCTATAATGTTCATGATGATATTGATACGGACAAACTCATGGGCGGTTTTCTATCTCAAGTCACCAGCTTGACGGTTAAATTTTATTTTGTTGTTACTTTTGTATGTTATAAGAGTAGGTTGTGGATTTGCTTTACCCGTAAGGATGGAATGAGACTGATAGAAATTATTGTTATTATCTTCATTATTAATACTATTCCCTAATAGAAAAAATTATACAACCTCGTATAATCAGTGGCATAACCTTGATGTAAGGGCCTACACTTATAATTCCATGTTTGAAAAAAATTTAGGGAGTGTTTCGCATGTTGCTTATTTGTTTCCTTAGCATTTAATTTTAATGCAGATGCATGTTGGATTGTAGAACTTGATGCTCTGGAAGCTGACATGGGTTGTGAAGCTGATGGTGTTCCCTCTTTATCTTCAACCTGATAAAGAGGGACCAGATTTGGATGCAGAGCTTGATTTGCCTGCAGCGCCCACATGACATAAAACAGCTGCCCAGGTAAATGGGTGCTGATGAACTCGGTTTGCCTACTGTTTCTCGAGCATCTCTCCGTAGTTAGATTGCTGGTTTGCTAATATATGTCGCATGCAATAGAGGCGCAAGGTGAATGGGTCCTGCCCTTGTAAACATATTGTGCAGAGTTAACTTATACCACTGGTACTTCAATTGAATTGGCAAAATTATTGCATCGGTTTTATGAGTTACAGATGGCATCATTTGTCCAGGGACCAATTTCCACTGGATTGGGTGGTTTGAAGCTGGCGGGCCGGGCAGGTACTCTAACCTTTTCATTAGGGTTCATATGATTTTGGGATTCAATTTGGGGGGTTTCTTTGTTCAATATCGGGTTGGAAGAGATGGATCTGGGAATTCATGCCAATACGGAAATGGGATAATGTGGAGTCAGCATACTAATAAAAGGAACCATAACACCATCAAATTTAATGCCAAAAGGAAAGGACAAATAACAGTTGGATTGAGATTTTCAAACCCCTGAGATGTAAAATCAAATTTACTCAAAAGGCTTAATTTTGCAACTTAAGCAAGTTCAGGGATTATTTAATGTAAATTGACATTTATTTGTTGATCACCTTTTTGAGAAGTAACATTTCCATATGATGTATACATTTTTTTTATTAAAATCTATAAATTAAACTTATCATTAAATATAAAATGAAATGACCATCCAGCTCAGTTGGTAGAGCACAAGGTTTTTAACCTTGAGGTCGTGGGATCGAATCTCACGGAAGGCATTTCATAATTCGGAGGTCTCTTACGGAAGCTATTCTTAACCTGGTGTTGGGGGTAGCCTACTATCTTATCTTCCCCTTACCCCATACATATGAGAAAAAGGAACAATCATTTATTTATTAAATATAAAATTATATACGGAAACATGCCAATATCTATATATATAAATATCAAATGACAAGGGAAAAAACCCAAAAACATTGTACATGGGTTAGGTGGCATACATAAAGTACTTAAATGTTAAATATTATTTAATTATTATAATTGATTATTATATTTATAAAAAGTTTATATTTATTATAATGGTACAGTGATTATTTTGTATAATTTAATATTTTTAATAAATTATTTTATAATTATTAAAAATTTTAAGATTAAAAAAAGTATTTGAGCATGGTTAAGTATATATAATGCATATTTATAAAAACTTTCAAATTTGATTTTCATAAGTTTATTGGTATATAATGCATGGTTAAGATTTAAAAAAAAGGTAAGCATGGTTAAGTAATATATAATGGAATTATAAAAACCTTCAAATTTGATTTTCATAAGTTTCATAAGATTAAAAACATTCATCCCATATGTAAGCACCTAGTTGATATTGGACAACGTCGCTATTGCAGGCAGATTTAGTTAATCTCTAATTTCAGGTTTTGTTTTGCTCGAGTGGTTTGTGATGGATCGTTCACTTGATTTTTTGTGTATTGACCAATTAATTTAGATTGGGTTTTGTAGAGATCCATTATGAGAACGACACTCTTAACCTAGTTTGCTATATACGCAAACGATATGATTTAAACCACTGACATTGTTTAAGGAATCTAGTGTCTCATCCCACTAGACTAACTGATTGTTGGTATTGATGTTCCTTTTTGGTATTATCATGTGTATTCTTTTCTTTCGATTAGGTTTAGGGAGAGTGGGCAAATGATATTACTTTCCTGTGTATATTTCATAGCATGAAATATACCATTTCACCAAAATGATTTAATATATATTTTTATTTAAATTTATTTATATTGAGTAATACTAATATATAATTATATTTTTAATTAAAAAATAATTTGAATAGATTGAACCAAATCTAAACTAAAAAGAGAATGGACCCAATCACAAGGCTTTCAATTAATACTACAATCAAGCCAGAACCCCGGTATAGAAGACAACCCAAAATCCGGCCATACGCGTTTTCCTTCAAATCAATCATGTCCAGACACACGTTCAAACCTCATTCTCATTCCTCTTCCATTTTATTTCATGTTATTTTAATGCAATAACATATATAATAATAAATGTTTTCAGATTTAGATATAAATAAACAAAGTTTGATGAGACTTTCCATTTCCACTCTCTTCAGTAGTAAAACTTGGAAATTAGACGGCCAAGTTAACTTCTTCCGTTTTCAACCATTTGGAACAGACCCGATGACCTGGTAAACCATAACCCATGTTCTTTTTCCCTTTTTACTCTCCAACTTTATTCTTCTGGGCTTTACTTTTTCTTTTGGATTTCTGGGTTTCTTTCTTTTTTTGTATCTGATATTTCTTGGCTATCCAAGGTTTCAAGTACTGAATTTGGGATCCAAGAATTTATATGTATTTTTTAATCTTTTGCATGGTTGGTGATTTACTATTGTGTTGACTTTTTTTTTCTTGTTTCAACAGTTCAGATTGTTAAATCTTGCTTCTTCAATCGTTAGCTTCTTTTTTATGGATTGTTTTTGAAGTTTGGAGGTAAGTGATGAGTTCTTCTCTTTTGATATCGAATTTTAGTTATTGTTTGTAAGCTACGGTTCTAGTTTGATTTTGATGAAAAGATTATTGGGAGTTTTGTTCTTCTTAGGAAGATCAGATCATTTATGTGTGAAATTGGCCCATCAGTTGGTTCTAGATATTGATGATAAAACTGGTGATTGTATTTTTGAAGTAGGAATTTCTAGTGTGAGAGTAGATGGGGAATACTTGTGTAGGACCAAGCATTTCCAAAAATGGGTTTTTCCAATCGGTTTCGGCAGCAATGTGGCGGTCTCGATCACCAGATGAATCGGTCTCTCATTCTAATGGGGAAACCAGGAGCGAGATTGCAGCTAGAGAGCCTGAATTGCCATTACCAGTCCTAAACAAACCTCCAGAGCAAGTGACAATGCCAAAACCGGAGATCAAACAAGAGGCTAAACTGGAAACTGAACCCGAAAAACCAGTCAAACCCAAGCTCCCTCATATGAAGAGGGTGTCCAGTGCCGGGCTCAAGGAATCAGTATTACAAACGAGGACTGGTATTTTCAAGGAACATTACAGCCTGGGGAGAAAACTAGGACAAGGGCAATTCGGGACGACTTTCCTTTGTGTGGAGAAGTCAACTGGAAAAGAGTATGCTTGCAAATCGATTGCAAAGAGGAAGTTATTAACTGATGAGGATGTAGAGGATGTGAGAAGAGAAATTCAGATAATGCACCACTTGGCTGGGCATCCAAATGTTATATCTATAAAAGGAGCTTATGAGGATGCCGTGGCAGTTCATGTCGTTATGGAGTTGTGTGCTGGTGGAGAGCTTTTTGATAGAATTATTCAGCGCGGACATTATACAGAAAGAAAGGCAGCTGCACTTACGAGGACTATAGTCGGGGTTGTGGAAGCTTGCCATTCTTTGGGAGTTATGCATAGAGACCTCAAACCTGAGAATTTCCTTTTTGTCAATAAGCAGGAGGACTCGCTTCTCAAGGCTATTGATTTTGGATTATCGATTTTCTTTAAACCAGGTATAGGCTGTTTGATCTTATTCTCTTTGATTACCCAACAATAAGAAAGAGAACAAATGGAGGATAAAATACTTGAGTCAAGTGTGTAATTGCTCAATTTATATTCCCCCTTGTATATGCTCAAGCTAACCAAGTCTTTTCAAATTCAGTCTTCATTTTCCGTTTGAAACTGCATGGTTCAAAATTAAGAAATTCTTTGCCAGGGAGAGCTTATTCATGCAAGTAATTCCTTTCATAAATGTGATATTGCATTAAAATGCCTTGTAAAATTACAAAAATATGTTCTATCAGTTGTAGACATTACATTTCAAATGATTTGTGAAACTTGGGTGCCATGAAATGCTGCTAGCTCTAAGATGATATTCTGCTATTAGCTTTCCTTTGGTTTGCTTGTAAAATGTTTATTTAAAGAGCTTTTATTTATGCTTTGATTTTCAGTTTGCATTGTCAATATAGCAAAAATACCTAAAAAGTTTGACCCCGCATGTGATTTGCCATCACCGGTAGAGGAATTAAGTGAAGATGTGCTTTTATTTAACACTCTCTTGGTCATCATTTCAATGCAGGTGAAAGATTCACAGATGTGGTCGGAAGCCCATACTATGTAGCCCCTGAAGTCTTACGAAAGCGTTATGGTCCAGAAGCAGATGTATGGAGTGCAGGAGTAATTCTTTACATTCTCTTAAGTGGAGTTCCTCCCTTTTGGGCAGGTAAGGAATTTTCTGATTCATAAGATTTTCTCTATTTTTAATTTAGCCAAGTGCAATTATTTTAGCTGCCCATTTGTTTACATCATCATGATTATGTTTCGATCTTCACGGTCATGATGTAGAAAACGAGCAAGGTATATTTGAAGAGGTCTTGCATGGTGACCTTGATTTTGATTCTGATCCTTGGCCTAGCATCTCTGAAAGCGCAAAAGATTTGGTGAGGAGAATGCTCATTCGAGACCCTAGGAGACGGTTAACTGCACATGAAGTTTTGTGTAAGTCGCATTCTTTTACTCCGGTCCAGGTTTTTTGTTACCATAGAACTTTTAGGATTTATTAAGTCTCCATTTCATTATTGTTTTTACCTTTTTTCTGTTTGCTCCAAGAAGCAAAAGACGACGATTATCAATTTTTCTGTTGCTACTATTGCTCAAAACCTATGCAGGCCACCCTTGGATACAGATTGATGGTGTTGCTCCTGACAAGCCTCTCGATTCTGCTGTTTTAAGTCGTATGAAGCAATTTTCTGCAATGAATAAGCTGAAGAAAATGGCCCTTAGAGTAAGTCTCTGGACATGCTATGATTAGACACTATGGTGGATACTCCGTACGAAACCCATTCATCATAATGTTTATGTTTAAAACTTCGTTCTTTAGATTTTCTAGTTATTTTGATCTGTTATTTTGCTTTTTTCCCCCCTTGCAGGTAATCGCTGAGAGCCTATCTGAAGAAGAGATAGCTGGCTTGAAAGAAATGTTCAAGATGATAGACGCCGACAGCAGTGGGCAGATCACCTTCGAAGAACTTAAAGCAGGATTAAAACGAGTTGGAGCTAATCTTAAAGAGTCTGAAATTTATGATCTTATGCAAGCAGTAAGAATAAGACCCAAATTATGATCTTTGTTCTGTACATAATATTGTATTAATAGGGAATAAGCAATGACAAGTTGTGTCTAATGCAAATTTCTTCAACCATACAGGCTGATGTTGATAATAGTGGCACGATCGACTACGGGGAATTCGTAGCTGCGACACTTCACCTAAACAAAATCGAGAAGGAAGACCATCTATTTGCCGCCTTTTCCTATTTTGATAAGGATGGCAGCGGTTACATCACTCCGGACGAGCTCCAACAAGCTTGTGAGGAGTTTGGCATAGAGGATGTTCGGCTTGAAGAAATGATCAGAGAAGTTGATCAAGATAATGCAAGTGATTTTGTTTTATTTTTAATTTTAATTCGATTATTTCATCGTATAGTTGGCTGGAAGAAAGAAAGGGATCATATCCCTTTCCCTAAATGCATCCATTGATATAACCAAATCCTTCACTTCAAAAAGAGAACCATGAAAAGAACTTTGTTGCCAATATGCCATTATCCACTAATATTGTATTTTTACGGTTCATATGCAGGACGGACGCATAGATTACAATGAGTTTGTAGCGATGATGCAGGGCGGGAATATTGCAGGTGCCGGTAAGAAAGGCCTACAAAATAACTTTAGCATCAAATTTAGGGAAGCATTAAAAGTTTAGGCAAGTTTTTGAGGGAACTGAGATTTGTATAGTAAGGGAGTAGCCATTGTGATATGCAAAGAACATGCATGTCTTTGCATGGAGCACTTGGCCATTTTCTTCCACCTTTTTATGCTATTAAATTTCTCTTCCACCATGTTTTATACTTTGTACCGAAAGGAATCTGTGCTTTCATGGACTATCAACTGTCCAACTGTCCTTTAACTTTGTTATTTTTTCTCTCTGTATTTTTATTATCTATGTTTTTATGACATTCAATTTGTATATTCATGCTTCTTGATATTTTTCTCTTCCTATAATGCATAATCTGTATTTCTTGATATTTTTATTTGAAATTTGATATTGTAAACGGAAAAAATAGGGTGAGTTGTATTTTTTATAACTCGATTTGAATTAATCAATCAGTAGATTGAATATTCGTAATTTTATGAAAAGAATAAAACAATGTTGAAAAGAATAGTGAATGGATAAAATAAATTGTGAAGCAGTGTGATTGGAGAAACTAGAAAATAAATTGTTCATTGCATTTGATGTTTATAATAAGGAATTTTTAAAAAATTTAGCTACAACATCATTCAAACACCGTAAAATGATTTAAAAAAAATACTTTCTAGGAAATATAATTTATTTTACGGAATTTATTTTTCGAAATTTATTTTCCGTGAAACAAATGACCTGAACTTATGGTAGGGTTTTTCACCACCACACAACTCAACGATACAACATAGAAATACATATGTAATATTTTGCGGATAAAGGGAGACTCACAAATTAAACAAGAGTTTCATACACAGATTCTACAGTAGCATCAGCTACCAAAAGATAAACCAGCAGCTACCAAAAGATAAACCAGCAGTAGGTTCATTACATCTTTTAATTCCACCAAAAAGGACCATAAAAGTCTTTGCTCTAAACACCTAATACTAATAACAGTTTTTAGATCTTTCCTTGTATAGATGTGAAGAAATCCTTCATTCTTCCCCATTCTGTCTCGATGGTTCTATCTTCCTCCTCGATTGCCTTGGCATTGCCCTCATATTTCTTTCCCAATGCTTCCAACTCCTCTTTCATTTCCTTGGAACTTATGAATATCCCTTGGCTCCAAAGAGGAACCGCAGTGAGTTGGGTTTCTCAACTACAGAAGATAGTTACTCTCTCCACAACTGAAGCAGAATATGTCGCTGTTACGGAAGCCAACAAGGAGATGGTTTGGCTCCAAAGTTTCTTGGAAGAGTTAGACAAGAAACAAGAAAACAATGTCTTGTATTACGACAGTCAAAGTGCTATCCACCTAGCAAAGAATCCATCTTTTCATTCCAGAACGAAGCACATACAATTGCGATATCATTTTATCCGGTCTCTTCTGGAAGATGGGATTTTGAAACTTGAAAAGATCAGTGGAACTAAAGTTGTGTTCAGCTTCAGTTGGCATGCTAGAGTAAAAGACCAGAAATATTGTTGCATTGATCGAGGTATGAAGACAGATTAAAATCAGTCTTCAAGTGGGAGATTGTTGAAGTTGAAAAGTAAAGACAAAACAAATGTTTGGCAGCCACAATTGTTGAAGTTTAGTGACAGCTGGCGACTAAATGAAGAAAACATGGGCTGCCTAATTTTGTTGAATTTAGGCTTGGGTTAATCACACATTTAGTCATTGCACTTTAGGGTATTTTCAAAGAGTCCCTAAGCTTCAACTATAAATACCCTAGCTCATTTAGCTTTAAAATCATCCCAAAATCAATTTCTTTCTCCCAATACTAAAGAGTTTAGAGAGTTCTCTTGTGAATAGTGAGTGTTTTGTAAACACTTGTAAATTTTCTCTCTTTAGTAAAAAATCTGCAGCAGTCCGGAGACGTAGGCAAAAATTGGTTGAACTCCGTTATCAATTTCGGGTATTATTTTTCCGCTTTTATTTTGCATTCTCACTAATCTGGTTATTGGAAAATTACTTGTACTCGGTTTATTTCCCAACACAGAAGGTTCATTGCATCGTTTAATTCCACCAAAAAGGACCATTAAAGTCTTTGCTCTAAACAACCTAATACTAGTAACAGATTTTAGATCTTTCCTTTTATAGATGTGATGAAATCCTTCATTCTTCCCCATTCTGTCTCGATGGTTCTATCTTCCTCCTCGACTGCCTTGGCATTGCCCTCATATTTCTTTCCCAATGCTTCCAACTCCTCTTTCATTTCCTTGGAACTTATGAATATCCCTTTTCGTTCAGCCAACAGGGCTGAAAGTTTTTGCTCTACCTGTTTCACCTCCGATTTCACCTCCTAATATCTGATTATATTGCGATCCAAATTACGAGTAATCGTCAGTTTGATTGATTCATTCTCAGTAAGTAGGCTCTTGTCCTGTACTGCTTTCGCTGCTCGATCAGCTACTTCTTTCAAGCTTTCCTCCACCGTCAACAACTGATTTTTTTGCTCAATTGTAAGGGTGGTAGAGGAACAATCAAAACCAGCTAGGATCTTGAATGCCTGCTTAAGTGAAGAAAACTTCCCTGAATCATAGAAACTAACTGGGGTCATACTCAAGGTGTCGCAACCGTCTTTCGGTTGTGCCCCGGAATTGGGCTTCGACGTGAAAAATGGATTGGGAGTCGCCACCGATCATTTACTTTACGAAAAGTGTGTTGATCGGATACCTTATTTCTTACCTGATCCTCGTCTTACCAGTGATATGTCGGATCCGGGAGTCGGTTACGGTCAAGGAAGGATTAGCACCCTTGAACTGCCCTTTCGGTACTATGTAATTTCCAGTTGTCTTTAATTAAGAAAGTTGAAAGTTTAAATTGAAAGGTAAAATAACGATCCAAAACTTACATTTGATTGATTGAAAATGTACCCGTAAGAAAGTAAAAAAACCATGTTAGATAAAATGGTAAGAAATTAATTAATTAAATTAAAATGAAAAGAAAACAAATTAAGTAGAATGATAAAATGAAGAAAGCAAAGATAAAATAGTAAGTAGAAAAATAATAATAATAAAATATATATATAAAAAAAGAAAATAAATAAAACAAAAAAACAAAGTACGAAAAATATATATATATAAAATAAATAAAAAAGTATATATATAAAAATTAATAAATTAAATGACGAAAAGAACATATACACATATAATGGTAAAAAAAACAAATAAAGATAATTACAATATATATATATATAGTAACAATACTAATAATGATAATAAATAGTTAAAAAAAGACAATCACACCGAAAAGGGAAGAAAAGAAAGTAAGGTTTGGTGAAGTATAATTGACAGGAAGAAAAAAATGATGAGGGGTGGGAACAAAGTATGTAGATATAATTAACTTGTGTAGAATATATATATATATATATATATATATATATATATATAATAAAAAATATATAAAATAATATAATATAATATAATAAATAAAAATAATAAAAAATTAATAGAAAAATATATGTATAATATTATAAATTATAGCACTTAAAATAAAAAAACCAAATATATATTAATAATAGGTATAAAAACTAAAATATTTAAAAAGAACATACACATATATATATATAACAAAATAAATAATATAAAAATAATACAAGTAATAATACAAGAATAATAAAAAGAAAGAGAAAGTAAAAAATATAATAATAATAAAATATAAAATATTTACATATATAATATAAATAAGTAGAATAAAAGGAAAATATAATAGTAAAAATAATAATAAATATAATAGTAATAAAAAAATGCAAAGAAAATAAATATATATATATGGGTAATAACGTATATAAATAGAGAAAAATTAAAAAAGTGATAAATTAAAAATAAAATTAGCAAGTATGTATATATATATATATATAAACTAATTAAGGGATTAAAATGAAAGGAATGTAAATTAAGTGGGTAAATGTCAAAGAACATTGAAGATTAAAACCGGAAAAAATAAAAAGTTTTCATTTTTTGATAGATTTTTGTACTCTCATTCCAAAAATGTAATTTGTTTTTGCGAAATAGCCTCTAGGGAGCGTAGATCTGAAATCAAAGTTTCGAAAAAACTCCCTCTGGGTCATCGGCTAAAGCATTTGTCTTTGGGATTCTCCAAAGAAAACACGATTAACAACGCATGCAAGTGAAGAGTAAAGAGAAACAAACGAAAGATAAAAAAAGCTTTCACCTTTATTACTTCGAATCGTTTACAATATCTTTGCCTTTGTATTTTCCGTGTTTTCCTCTGTATTTTGTCTGTAAATCGTGTCTTACAATAGTGAGTTACAATGACTATTTATAGTGCTTGTGGATCATATCTTTAGGAGTTTAAATCATAGTAGAACTCTATCCTATTTTTAGGAGTTTAAATCCTAGCAAAATTCTATCCTATTTTTAGGAGTTTGAATCCTAGTAGGACAAAAATGTGTGTTGACAGCTGCCCCTCTTTGCCCATAGTCGTGTAACGGGGATAGGGCAAAGATTAAAAGACACACTTTTCGTTCGGTGGAGTTGAAAATTGACTCTGATGTTTCAATAATTCCCTGTCGAATTGAGTTACGGATGACTCCTCCGTCGTGAAGCCGAGTTCATCTTGAAATGATATGAAATTGAAGTCGTAGTTCAGAATTTGAATCAGCACGTGGCTTCTCGTTGCCCTTCAGTCTTCTTCTCGGTTTAAAGACCTTGGATCGGAATCGAACTCAGAAATCTTCATTGACAAATAACTTTTACTTGAAAATGGTTGCTTGTCACTAAAGCACGGTTAAACCAGGTCCTCTTCTCGACTTGAAAACCTCGACTGCAACCGGAAAGTAGTGCGATTGATGTGTCATTGAGCTGAATGGAATCGAACTCGACAATTTTGATGGCATATAACCCTTCTAGCCTTGGGTTATGCTGTAAATGATGTGCCTTGGAGCTGAGCGTAGTCGAACTCGAAGGTCTTTGTTGACAGATACTCCTTCTTTGAGTTGGATATCCTTCATCGTGAAGTTGAAATCCAATCTAAAGATGGATGATGCTTGTGTGCACGATTCCCTTTCGTCGTGAAGTTGTAACCGCGGGTGGCCCATTCGTCGTGAAGTTGAGCCTGAAATTGGATATCCTTCGTCGTGAAGTTGAAATCCAAGTAAGTAACATTGTTCTGAGTCCAATATCCTCCGTCGTGAAGTTGAAATTGGCTCTGGAACCGGGAAATTGTTTGTTGACAACCAGCCGTCCCTTCGTTGTGAAGTTGAACTTGTGTTGTCTCGAGTCCAATATCCTTCGCTGTGAAGTTGAAATTAACTCTGAATGAAATTTTGTTGACAATCAGCCGCCTCTTCGTCGTGAAGTTGAGCTTGTGTTGCCTTGGGTTCAAGATCCTTCGCTGAGAAGTTGAATTTGGCTCTGAAATTGGGAAGTTGTTTATTGACAACCAGCGGTCCCTTCTTCGTTAAGTTGAACTTGCGTTATCATGAGTCCAATATCCTAAGCTACGAAGTTGAAATTGGCTCTGAAATTGGGAAATTGTTTATTGACAACCAGCGGTCCCTTCGTCGTGAAGTTGAACTTGCATTGTCTGGAGTCCAATATCCTTCGTTGTGAAGTTGAAATTGGCTCTAAAATTGAGAAGTTGTTTGTTGACAACCAGCGGTCCCTTCGTCGTGAAGTTGAACTTGCGTTGTCTGGAGTCCAATATCCTTCGCTGTGAAGTTGAAATTGGCTCTGAAATTGGGAAGTTGTTTATTGACAACCAGCGGTCCCTTCGTCGTGAAGTTGAACTTGCGTTGTCTTGAGTCCAATATCCTTCGCTGTGAAGTTGAAATTGGCTCTGAAATTGGGAAATTGTTTGTTGACAACCAGCGGTCCCTTCGTCGTGAAGTTGAACTTGCATTGTCTGGAGTCCAATATCCTTCATTGTGAAGTTGAAATTGGCTCTGAAATTGAGAAGTTGTTTGTTGACAACCAGCGGTCCCTTCGTCATGAAGTTGAACTTGTGTTGTCTGGAGTCCAATATCCTTCGTTGTGAAGTTGAAATTGGCTCTGAAATTGAGAAGTTATTTATTGACAACCAGCGGCCCCTTCGTCGTGAAGTTGAACTTGCGTTGTCTGGAGTCCAATATCCTTCATTGTGAAGTTGAAATTGGCTCTGAAATTGAGAAGTTGTTTGTTGACAACCAGCGGTCCCTTCGTCGTGAAGTTGAACTTGCGTTGTCTGGAGTCCAATATCCTTCGCTGTGAAGTTGAAATTGGCTCTGAAATTGGAAAGTTGTTTATTGACAACCAGTAGTCCCTTCGTTGTGAAGTTGAACCTATGTTGTCTGGAGTCCAATATCCTTCGTTGTGAAGTTAAAATTGGATCTGAAATTAGGAAATTGTTTATTGACAACCAGCGGTCCCTTCGTCGTGAAGTTGAACTTGCGTTGTCTAGAGTCCAATATCCTTCGCTGTGAAGTTGAAATTGGCTCTGAAATTGGAAAGTTGTTTATTGACAACCAGCAGTCCCTTCGTCGTGAAGTTGAACTTGTGTTGTCTGGAGTCCAATATCCTTCGTTGTGAAGTTGAAATTGAATCTGAAATTGGGAAATTGTTTATTGACAACCAGCGGTCCCTTCGTCGTGAAGTTGAATTTGCGTTGTCTGGAGTCCAATATCCTTCGCTGTGAAGTTGAAATTGGCTCTGAAATTGGAAAATTGTTGTTGACAACCAGCCATCCCTTCGTTGTGAAGTCGAACTTGTGTTGTCTTGAGTGGCACGATATCCTCCGTTGTGGATTTGAAATCGTGGATATTTGGCTTCGAGCTAGATATCCTTCGTTGTGAAGTTGAAATCTACTCTCGAGCAAATTGTGAGTTCAAGAGAAACTTTCAATCTTTCGAGTTAGTCGAAGTATAACTTCTTGCTGCTGAGTTAAGCAACCAACATGAATCTTTAAAGGTGCTTTTGAATCGAGTATCCTTTGTCTTGAAGTCGAAACTTGACTCTAAAAGCTGTAAAAAATTATGTATGTGGAAAATGATAAATATGATGCTCTAAAATATATGCATAAGATGCATGTAACATGAATTTGTTATATTTTATCTCCTGAAAAAGGTCTGATAATTTGCATTAGGATGTTGAATCCCCAAATGATGCCCCAATATCCAAAAATGCCCCAATATTTAATGTTGAATCTTCAAAGATACCCCAAATGTTCCTCATTTCTTGCTTCAGCATTGATTCTGAGCATGAGTTTTGTGTCTAAAAGTCACATGTCATTTACCAAGATCCACTCTAGAGAGACTGTCTTGTTTGAAAAAAATGTTTTTCTTTCTCTTTTATTTTCAAAGTTATGAAAATATCAATTAAAAGAGTTTTGAAAAATGTTTGATCCAAAGTTTTGAAAATATTGTCACTTTCACGGTTTTACAATTGAGACGAATCATAAACTAGAGTTCATCGGATATCAAAGAATTAATTATACTGTTAATCATTTAATGAATTATAGCTATTTGACAAGTGCCAAGATCAAAGCTATTTTTGGGAAGTGGTTAAGTAAGGAAAGGATAAAAAAAATCTCAAGTAATTATGTTTGGTCAAAGTGATGCTCAAAGGTTTGGCATTTGATGCTCAAAGGTTTGATGGGGTAGCTTGCATGCTCCTCTACTGGAAGTGTTCTCCGACTCCCAGCTTTCATAGTCACATTTGGATTGTGCGATGCCTTATCAAGGAATTTGTGTGATCGCCTCAGTTGCACAATTTTTATATTCGAGCCGCCTTTTCAGGTTTTCAACTCGAATCCTCCTTTGGTTTCAAGATGTTATTCAGGATTTACGTCGTGAACCCCCCTTTGTTATTTTTCTCTACCATGCATTAATTACATTGTTTTTTGCAAACAAAGATTAATCCTGATGGGCGGGATGAAATCTGAAGATATTCTCTTTTGTTTAGAAATCCATGTATGATTAGAAGGGACTTTTAAGGCACGTAATGTAGGCCAAGGTTCATGGTTATGAAAGAAAAGGATAAATAGTCCCAAACAAGTGTTTCAGGGTGTTGAACCAATGATCAATTCATTCTGATGCCTTCAATCTTGCTCAAAATGTTTCTCTCTCTTGATGCTCTATGATCTTCGAGTGAAGTGATTCAGTGATTCAGGAATGATTGTGCTTGATCAATCTCATAGTTTGAAGCTTGATGTACCATTTGTCTTTAGGGAATCTTTGCATGTGCTTTTTTGTCCCTTTTTCTTTTTGATTTTTGTTATTTCTTTTTTGTTCTTCTTTTTTTGTTCTTTTCTTTTTTGTTTTTGCCCTTTTTGTTCTGATTGAATCTTCGCACTTGGCATTTGGTTCACCTTTTGGTATCTCATCTGAATCAATGTCTTCGCTCATGTGAGCATATTTCCTCCACCTTGCCCCCCAGTGTGGAGGGTGATCCTTGGTTAGGGTTGAATCAGAAGAAAAATACTACAGGCTCAAAAGGGACACAAGGGATATATTTTTTCTCCTGTTGTGAAGGGATAAAGAAAGAAAGTCGTTCATCATTTCATACATGTAAATCTTCACAGAAGAGGTATCCCCAGGGGGATAAATTTTCAAGATTAATTCTATTCACTTGAAAACAATGTAATTAATGTATGATAGAATTATTTCGAATGAATTCTTCTTTTTTCCCAGATGTCTCAATGTTCAGGCTCCCCGCTAGATGCCCCGAGTTGGTTCTTTAGAATAATGCTCATGTTAAAATGAACAACTCAATGCCTTAGGTTTTAATGGTAAGAAAGGTTATTTTTTGAGTCTAAAAAAGACAGTGGTGTGATCTTATTGACTCAAAGAAAGGTATGAGTGTATCAAAAAGATAAAGGCAATGTTCAAGAATTTCAAAAGGAGGTAATGTCAAAATTTCGTCTTTTGATAATGACCACGAGTTGTTTTGGGCAAAGAATCAAGGTATTTTATTATGGGGTTTGAGACATGGTAAGAAAGGTCTAATCTTTCCATATGTAAAAAATCTATAATTCTTGAAGAATTAAAAGAATCATTAATTCATTTAATATTCGAAGAACTAAATATTAAAATTTGTTCAATTGCTCCACCTTAGAAAGCATCATAAATTCAATCATTTAAAAGATTAAGCAAACATGAAAGATCAAAGACGTGTTCAAACAAAACAATCCTCTAAGTGCAAATGGTATATGCCATGCCCCCTTCTTCGGCAAGCGCCTTACAGTTTTCAGAGGAATGTTTGAGGCTTCTTATATGGTAACAGCTAACAGCTTCAACATCGTAGCTCTTAGGATATGGGGATTCTTTTCTTAAATCATCCTGGCAGGCTTTGTCCTACAATCAGCTGATCAGGATCCCATTGTATTGTTTTCAATTTTTTCTTTTGATGTTACAATCTTGCTTCCATTTGGTGTCATGTGGTTAAAACCACTTCATCAAATCCTCCATGAAGAAATTTCATGTTTATGAAAAAAATGAAATGTAGATGCACAACGCAAAATGAAAAAAAAATGCATGAAATGTTCGAGGCATTGATCCAGAAAAATGTCCATTATTATAAATAATCCTTATTTTGACAAAAATATTTTATCTTGTAAGAGACATAAAAACAATCAAAGATACATTCGAACTAAATCCTCTAGACCCCGAACAACTTCCAACAGGTTGACAAGTCTTCTGTTTTCATCTGTCACTAGTTGTATGCCTTGTCGAACCACTCCAGCTTCCCTTGTCAGGCCATGTAGATGGCAAGCTGCCTTCTGTACTTGATCCAGGAAGTCTCGGATGACTGCGTCTCTGGCCTTCACCCTTTGTTGTGCTTGCTCCCAATGGAAACACCATTGTAAACCCCCGTCGAAGGGCATTATCTGAAGCTCGCTCGCTTGCTTTTTGAATCCATCTACAATAGCTTCTAACTCAGCTATTATTTTACCATCTCTCTCATGTTGTTTCTCCAGATCAGCCATTTGGATTCTCAGGTGTAGGTTTTGATGCTGACTGTCTGCTAAGCGCCTCTGGGCAGTCTTCATCTGTTCCTTCCAAGTTCTCTCATCAGGCCCCTCGAATTTTCTTTTCAGGCTATGGGTTTCATCTTTCCAGTACTCATAGGACACTTTCAACTTGGAGTTATCCTTGACAGCATCTTGATACCCCTTTCTCAAATCTTCGAGCTCAAAACAGTCTCTTTTATGCTCTCTTTCCAGTTTATCTGCTCGATCTTTCTGAGAGTCGGCATCTAGTTTTCACTGATAGCGCTCATCTTCAAGTTCTCTGACCTTCTGCTTTAACTCATTTTTCACAGCTTCAAACTCCGCCTTAGCTAGCTCAAGTTCAGAAGGGACATGTCTAAGATGCTCCTTCATGGTCTGTGTGTCCTCACAGTCTGGCACCGGGATGTTATCATTCTTTCTCAATCTTCGTCATTCCACATAATCCGGAGTGAGCATATCTTTAGCAGCCACAACATCTATCCAGGATACTTTCTTCCATGACTCGGCTATCTCTTTGATCTTCTTCTTATAACTGTCATCGTGATACACAAACTCTGATGTAGATGATCCGTATGTTGCTGGGACAAACTGACGTGCCCCATACTATCTAAGTGTCAACAACGGAGCATACCCAACTACACCCCAAAGTCCAAGTAAGGTCATAGTATTAAAATCCCCAAATCAAAAAAGAACGTCACTGAGGAACAACCAGGGGGCTCTCTAAGTAATATCCCGATCCTGAAGATGTGTGAAGACCTTCATCCATTTTTCCTTCGAAGCGCCTTCAAGCCATTTCATTGTGATGAACTCTCTCAAAGGTGAATACGTAGTGTTAAATCGGCGATAGGCAACCCATTAGTTTTCCAGAAGTGGCTTTGAATCCAGACTTGAAGGAGCTGAACACATCCAATGAATCTACCTCCGCCAGCTCTTCGACAATGGTTGAGAGACTGAAAGGTCTTGGCTAAGTTGGTGCTGGGTTGACTCGTTTCGGAAGTTGCTCAATCAGTTCCACCACGACTGCGTCAATGCATCCTAAAATCTTCGGAAAGATGATCAAGCCATACATACCTAGTGAAAAAAGGTCTATAGTCTTCCATTCATCAGGGTGGTCATTCATTAGTTTCCTTATGTGGATCCACTCAATTCCTTGCCCGTTACCTTTGTTTCGGAGTCGGTTAGTCACCCACTTTTCATCAACCCCTGCAATCTTGGCCAGTCTGTTCATGAAAAGCTGACTCTTGATGTGTTTGATGTAGGCTCGCTCCAGTTTAATGCTTTCACAGTGCAATAGTGTAGTATACTCCTCGATGGTAGGTACCATGTCCTCTTGGTTAAAAGTGAAGCAAATGTATCCTGGGTTCCAGAATTGAACCAAGGCTCTAATTAAGGGCTCACCGGTCTTAACATGAATCAAAAGTGCAATGTCACCATACCACTGACTGAACTTCTGTTTTCGATCATTCTTCCAACTGTCCCAGATGTCTTGAAGTTCTTGCACATTGTTCTATTTTAGGCTGATAGAGGCATAGTTAACAAGCTCTGACACATAACTTCCTTGAAGACTGTCTCCCTTTTCTTTCTGAGTCTTCTCGGACCATAGTCGTACCTCGGGGTTTTTAATCTCCTGTATTACAACACCTTTGTCCATTAATACAGATTATTTATGGTTAACGAACACGATTTTTGGTGGATCAACACCTCTTTTGAATGATGCAGATGATGTAAATAAAATAAAAGAGAGGAAAAAAATGAAAAGAGTTAGTAAGGTAAAGATAATAATCAAAGCAATCATGAAAATAAAAGTCCTACCCCACATGATATCTACCCCACATGCTTATTATTCCTACTCGGACATGATCTCTATCCCGCAAGTTGATTTTGAACAAGTCCTAACCGCATAAATTTCTAGTTCACATGGTTTGAACAGAAAGTAAAGCAGAAAATAATTTCGGCATCCTAGGGTTTAAAACGAGGTTTTGGGGTGGGCCCTAACTCCTTGTAGTCTCTGGGTTTAGGTTCTAAAAAAAGGTACTCGAGTTCTCCTTGCCGGTGCCCCCCTGGGCTTGCCATACCCTTAGTCCTAAACCCATCACAGGCTTGTGTGGACTAAGTTAAACTCGAGAGGACACATTCCCTTATGCCAGCACGGTGAATAAATTCACACGAAGACATAAGGTATATGAATCCCGAAGGCTACTTGCTAGGCCCGTACGGTGAATAAATTCACACGAATACGTCACTTTCACCCCCTCTTAAAATAGGGTTTGGAGCTCGGGTATAGATCATTAGATGAAAAAAAACTTTGAAGGCTGAAATCATGAGAAAATGATTAGTCCAACTATTTACTCGAAAATATAATCAAAAGTAATTAAAAAGGATTGAAATATTACCTTAAAATTTAAACTTACCCTTTACGTTAAAAAGACAACTGGAAATTACCTTAGCCTGACTCACTTACCTGTGTCCCCAGCGGAGTCGCCAAGCTGTCACAACCGTCTTTCGGTTTTGCCCCGAAATTGGGCTTCGACGTGAAAAATGGATTGGGAGTCGCCACCGATCATTTACTTTACGAAAAGTGGGTTGATCGGATACCTTATTTCTTACCTGATCTGCGTCTTACCAGTGATATGTCGGATCCGGGAGTCGGTTACGGTCAAGGAAGGATTAGCACCCTTGAACCGCCCTTTCGGTACTATGTAATTTCCAGTTGTCTTTAATTAAGAAAGTTGAAAGTTTAAATTGAAAGGTAAAATAACGATCCAAAACTTACATTTGATTGATTGAAAATGTACCCTTAAGAAAGTAAAAAAGCCAAGTTAGATAAAATGGTAAGAAATTAATTAATTAAATTAAAATGAAAAGAAAACAAATTAAGTAAAATGATAAAATGAAGAAAGCAAAGATAAAATAGTAAGTAAAATAATAATAATAATAAAATATATATAAAAAAGAAAAAGAAAAAGAAAATAAATAAAACAAATAAACAAAGTACGAATAATATATATATATATATAATAAATAAAAAAGTAAATATATATAAATTAATAAATTAAATGACGAAAAGAACATATACACATATAATGGTAAAAAAAACAAATAAAGATAATTACAACTGAAGATTTAAGTGGTTTATTGACCTGAATTATGTTTCTTTGATTAAAACTGAGGTCTGTTGATTTCTGTTTTCCCCAAGAATCTTTATTAAAGATACTCCACTGAAAGCATTTAGAAAAACAGCATTCTCTTGGATCTTCAGGCCAGCTTCCTTAATAAGGACGGAGATAATTATATCAACCGCTGAGCTAGATACACACAATGACTGAATTTCATTAAGGAGAGCTCGAGATTCATCCATGATTGCAACAACAAAGTATAAATATATTTTTATTTTTTTGCAAATGGTTTCTTCTCATTAATTCATTGATACTTTTATACTTCTCCCAAACTAACTTCTTTAAAAAAAAGTATAAATATATTTTATAATTTTAGATGACGTTTGATTTATTAAATAATATTGTAATGTGAAAAAAATATAAATATATATTAGATAAATTCACACAAAACATTGTAAATATATACAATTAAATTTGAACAAAAAAAGTTTAAAACTCATCTCAATTTTCATACTCGACTCAATTTTTTAAATAAAACTTAAATTTAAAAATAAAAATAACCAACTCAACTAAATTAAAATCTTTTCATTTAACTCGATCGCTCATCATATAGTAATATTGGCTCAACTCCCTCTATTAATATGAATGGGCAAATAAAATTGTAAATGACTGTAATTGAGGGGGGAAATATGAAATACGTGTAGGTGAAAGGCCCAATATATATATGGAAAATTCTACGATACACGTCTCATTCGTAACGCACTACTAAAATGATGTACCGCAACATACCACAAATAAAATTGTTTTCATTATGTAAATACTAAAAAGTATAAGAATTGATCTAAAATTAACTATTAATTAGAATTTGGTTTTATTTTTAATAGAATTATATTTAAATTATGATTTTTTATTAAAAAATAATTTATGAAATTTAATTTGCTTAAAAATAGAATTTATAAATTATTTAAGTTAAAACTACCATCAGTGGTAGTCACTATGTTTCCATTGAATTCAACGAAGGTGAAAGGCAGTTTTAATTTTGAATGGTTAAATTACATTTCAACCCCACTATTTGAGCTTTATTTCAAATGGTTAAATTGCATAAGAACCCCCATACTGTCTCCTATTTGTATTTTAGACAAACCTACGTTTCTGTTTTAATAGACATGGGTAAATTACACTACCACCCCCATACTTTTGTTTTAATTTAAATGGTTAAATTTCATGCAAACCCCCTCTCTTTCCTCAAATTCTAAACCCCATTTTTATTATGTTTAAAATTTTGAGTGCAGCTGATGATAGCAAGTCTCAGACGGTGGATACCACTCGAAAAATGAGCAAGTTTTCAGATGGATAACTAAGAATTTCTCCGGTATTAGGGACCAAGAGTTGTACTCTGAAAATTTTATTGTTGATGGCAACAAATGGCAACTTTGATCATCTTATTTACAACAGTGGAAGAACAAATGAAGAAAGTGAACAATGAAAATACAGTTTTCATTCAATGCTCAAGAACACAAGTGAACAGCTTATACTACGTTACTTAAAAATTCTATTTTAATTATCAATCTTCTAATTTTATCAATCGGACCGTTTAATTATTTAAATGTTATCAAACTAGCATAATAATTAAAAAATAATATAATTACACATTGAATCCTTAATTCATATTTACATATTTGCGGCCTTTCCTTAATTTGTCCTACATTCATCTTAAATGAAAGAACGTTTAAGAAGGGAACAAGGAGAGAAAAAAAGAACTTCTCGTGGAGTTTAACACCACCACACAGCTCGAGGATATACAAAGGAATGCATGCATATGTAATATTTTGTGGATAAAGGGAGAATTTCACAAATTAAACAAGAGTTCCATGCACAGATTCTCCAGTAGCATCAGCTAACAAAAAAGGGGATAAACTAGCAGCATGCTTATAACATAGTTTAATTCCACCAAAAAGGACCATAAAATGTCTTTGCTCAAAACACCATATATTATAACCGTTTTTAGATTTTTCCTTTCATAGATGTGATGAAATCCTTCAATATTCTTCCCCATTCTGCCTCAATGCTTCTCTCTTCCTCCTCACCAGCCTTGGCATTGGCCTCATACTCCTTTCCCGATGCTTCCCACTCTTTTTTTCATTTCCTTGGAACTTGTGAATAACCCTTTTCGTTCAGCCAATAGGGCAGCAAGTTTTTGCTCTACCTTTTTCACCTCGGATTCCACCTCCTTATATATAATTAGATTGCTATCCAAATTACGAATAATCGTCAGCTTGGTAGATTCCTTCTCAGTAAGTTGGCCCTTGTCCTGCACTGCCTTTGCTGCTCGGTCAGCTAGTTGTTTCAAGCTTTCCTCCATGGCCAACAACTCATTTTTCTGCTCAATAGCGAGGGTGGTGAAGGAACAATCAAAACTATCTAGGGTCCTGAATGCCTGTTTAAGTGAAGAAAACTTCCCTGAATCACGGATATTGAGTGGGGTCATATTCAAGGCTTCATCTAGTTTAACCAGTGCTTCCTTTGCTTCTGCTTTAGAAAAAACAGTGTCATAACTGGAAAGCTCAGACTGTAAACTAGTAAAGAATGTCTTTATATCTTGTTCGGTGGGCTCTTCAGGTTCAATGGCCTGAAATGCCTGAAAAGAAAGGAATGAGATAGATACACGAATGCATTAATATTAACAACTAATTTACCTGACTTACAACAATCTGTCAACAAGGCTGAGTTGGTGGAGGAGTTGTCAATTCTACTGGTTCGGTTTTAACAGTTTTCTGGTTGTCTATGGCCGCCTTAACACGATCAGCTTCCTTGGTCTTGTGTTTATCCGAATCAGTTTGGAGAATGAATTCATGTGAAATGAGACCTTGAGTCCTATAAGTGGAAATGTAGGCTTCAAGTAAGCAAGCATCATTGACGAGGTAGCCTCTTTCAGGGTCGTATAAATGTTCAAAAACATAATTGAAGCCGCAACCAATCTCCTTTGTTTCGAACTCATGCGTATTGGCTGCCAAAAATATGAGCGTATATCATCACCAACCACTTGGGTAAAGCAAATTACCGATTCTCAGAAGAAAGAGTGGCATTGTAACACCCACACACCGATGCGGGTGACCCGATCCGATCTGGGGTGTCACATTAGGGTCACCGGAGCGACCCAGTGTAAAAATCTCGAAAAATTAAAATTTCCATTAAAACATGTAAAATCATAAAGCAATTTATAAATACAAAAGTAAAATTTACCAATATTCAGAAATAAAATAGATTTCAGACTCGTATATAAAATAAAATACAACCGACATGCCCCATAATTACATGCACCGTACTCCACAAGCAACACTGGTGGAACTCCTTTACTGATGTCAATAGTTGCACTGGTACTATTCTTTTAACCTGAAAAGATGAGTAAAACAATGAGCTTTGGGAAGCTCAGTAATACAAAACTACCAGATGATGTTGAAGGACATGCAGATAAATGGAAAAACATAATATTTTCTTGTTGATTCAGATGTCTACAGGTTTTCGGGATGAACTATGGTTCCACTAGTATTTCCTTTGAGTAAAAGTCATGAAGATTTCAGTTCATAGGAAACATTGAGAGTACCATGTTTTCAGGAGAATGAAATAGGATGTCTAGTGTGTTCTAACTAAAAACTCATGAAAAAATATATAGATTTTTAAAACAGTAATTGTTTAAAACATATTTAAAACCATAGTAGAATCCTCCAACCGAACACCGTTATGCAGTTCCCCAGAACTGCATCCATAAGGGCTTACCCTAAGCACACAACAAAGGGAGTCACCCTAAGGGAATACCTTGGGGCCTATGGGCCTACCCAAGGGTATCCTTAGGTCCGTAAGGATTTACCAGCTTTATCATAGTTGAACCTGCATACTCCAAAATCCTACCCATACAGTAACCGATAAAAATCAGATTTAATAGTAACAATAATATCTGGAATGTAATCCAGTAAAATCTCATAAGCATGACAATGAAATAAACCATATAATTGCCCTCCACCCGTGCACCATATTTAGTCTCATGATTAACCCAAGGGGAATGCCTTGGGGCCTGAGAGCCTACCCAAGAAAGTTTCTCGGGGCCTTAGAGCCTACCCAAGGATCACCTTAGGATTGTAATGATTTACCAGCTTGATCAGAGTTGAACCTCCATACTCCATCCTACCCAGATAATGTCCCAATAAAACAGTTCAAGTAGTAACCAGTAGATTTCATGATCCATAAATGAGGAACAATCATATTTTACAGTTAAAACAGGTAACCAAAGAACATATTTCTAGTAAACATAGTTCATAAACTAGTAGACCAGGATATCAGTGATTTCAGAAAATCACATTTAAAACAGGTAAAACATTTACATGTCACATAAGGAACACACTAGAGGATCCAAATATTATTATTATTCGGAGATACTTGGTATTTATCAGGTAAGGGATCATGAAACTTTGGTGATTTAATAGGATTTCAGAATCAAGATCCTTATAAAAGGGGGTTTGATAGATAAGTGATTCATCATTCATTCGAGAAGTGGTTTATCAAGATCATACAATATAGATATTTTTTTCGTAGGCAATTAAGTATCAGGAAGGCATTCAGAATCTTTTACATCAGAATTATTGAAGATTTAGACATAACATGAGTGTTCCCATTATTCAGGAAAATCAGGGGCATTTTAGACATTTGGTTCTTGGAGAATTATTAATAATTTAATCCAATAAGGGTGTAACGATGATTCATGGTATTTAATATTCATGTCAATTTATCAAGATATTGAGTTAACTCGAACTGAACAATTCCAGTACTGATGCATGTCAATCGATCCAATCATTACACTCCCATGGTATTCACTTTTCAATGCATACAACTCTTGTCGAATTGATCATCTTCAGAATCATCGCTGAATGGATCTTTATTTTATTCTGACATTGCAACGATATCAGGTAATGTCAACGTGTTTGATTCATGGTTCATAACCCTTAGGGACGGTACATCATGTAAGTTCATTAGCGTTTCCAGACTTATCCAAGCCACTCACTTAATCCTAAGTTAGTGAGGTCACTTAGGTCATTTATTAGTCAAGTATATCCTGGTCACTTCATAGTTTCCAGAGTAATTCTATCATTTTCGAAATTCGAATACATACTGTTGAAGAATCGAAAAAGAAAACGAAAGAACACAAGAATTTTAACAAGGTTCGGCAATGTGCTTATGTCATCGGTGCCTAGGCGGCGCTAGAAGTTTTATTCAATGTCGCATAGGTTTAGGTTACATCTCTATTTATAACAAAAAACCTGATACATAATTACATAATTAACCTTGTACCGTACCGAGGGGGCTGCACCCTCACACCCCTAACCCACATAATCGTAACCCCCTCTACGAGACTTTCTTTGTAAGGACAGTTGATGTTCGCTTCGCTTACTCCGCTCTATCCCCTGTCCTCTTTACTGGTATATTTATGAGCCATACCTATCACATACAGTACTTCCATTCCGTTTAACTTGGTCATATAATATGATAATATTGTTATACGAGGTTGATTTGTTCATTTCAGAGCTGAGGGTATTTAGTTATTCCAGAGCTTGAACGTGCTTCGAATCATATTACACTTCAGGGGCATTCCAATTAAATCATGAATTTTATCAATGATTCCAGGATTCAAGTGGATCATAATTTAATTTCTCAAGTCGTCTCCCTTATCATATTCATCCATAGTCATTTTTACTCTTTAAGAGTATTATCATAATTTCATTCATTTCTGTCAGTGACATTTCTTCTAATAACTTAGGCTTAAAAGTATTTTAGTTCCTTTAGAGTTCAAGGTGCTTTGCTCAATTGATCACTGGAGGTTATTTTCACCACTAAGGGAAGTCTTGGTTCTTTTTCAGTACAAGAGCATTTTGGTAACTTTACCTCATAGTGTTATTTTTGGTAATTTCTTATCCAAATATTTCCAACATTTAACATTTAACAAGATTAATCAAAATTTACGTGTTCTGAGATTGATTAATTTACTGATTAAATCAATGAAATGAGATATGTTTTCGATCAGTCTACCAATTTCTTTTTCGAGCCGTCATAGTCTTATACAATGTTCCATATTTATTCCAATTTTTGTCTGAGACCAATGATAGTTAACTACACCTAATGGACCAATCTTTTACATTCATGTATTTACCATTTATCAGTGAGTTTCGAAAAGCATACAAAAGGTTGTAGAGTATTACCTCGATTTTTATGCCATAGTGGTCGACCATTTAAACTCCATTTGATCATCCTCGAACTTTAATTCAATGTCCAATAATTACTCAGATACATAACAAACGAATTTACGTCGGAAATTAAACTTAAATGAGAAACCAACTTGAATCCGAAGATAAAACATTGAAAAATGGCTTACCGGGTGCAAATTTGGGAAAACGGAGTTCGATTTCAGACTCAGGACGTCAAAAAATATAAAATAGTACTTTTTGAGAAATTTAACTTTTTCAGTTAAAGTCACGGTCAACAGTCTGACAGGTCAAAGTCAATGGTCAAACTAGTCAACGGTCAATGATTTGACTCGGTCAATGTTAACGAGTTGACTCAATGAGTTGATCCAGCCGAGTTGACTAAGTGATTGGACAGGACTAGGCGGGTCGAGTCGGATTAGGTGGGTCGGGTCCGCCCGGTTCTGAAAATTTCCCTAGACCAAAACAAGCCCCACAGGCGGTAGCAACGTATGGCGGCGCGTGACGCCGGCGGCAGGCTCGGAGTTACCGGCCGACTACTCCCTTCAATGGCAGATAACAATAAAATTGACGGTGAGCGACAATTCTGGTTGGATTTTGGTCGGAAGGACATTGGGAACTCAACGGGACATGTGATAGAGCATTTTGAATAGATCAATTTTATATTTTACGCTTTAATCTAAAAACCTAAGGAATTTAGTTGAAAATGAAAAATAAATTTTTCCTCCATAGCTTGTGAAACTAATGTCCATAGCTGATTTTGAAGAAGAATTGTCATGAAATTTCTAGTTAATTTATGTGCATTTGCCATTTATTAAGCTTAAATAAATTAAAAATTCATTTAATGGGAAATGATAATTTTACCCTTAATGAAACTTGATAATTACAACTTTACCTTGTCACATGTTAATTATTATCATCCAAAGTCAAATATGAACAAATTAATTTGCCTTTTACAACCTTACCCATACCTTTTTCCAAAAATTTCAATCTTGTTATTTTCATTCAATGATCCATAATTAGCATGTAAATTAATTCTCAAATCAAATGCTCCATATTATTTTCCGTCAAAATAATATTTCTAACCTTAATTTATCATCATTCAAAATTTCTCAAAATTTTGATTTGATCCGATTAACCGAATTTTCACCCGCCTTTAACACTTTATAATTTTTAACACAAATCCTGGATCAAAAATATGATTCCCATGAAAACATCATTCTTGGGGGTGAACTATTCATGTATGGGGTTAAAATACACAACTTTTAAAAATTAAACTTTGGTCCTTGAACTTTTCTAAACTTTATACTTTAACCACTAAATTTTCAAAATTTATATTTTAGTCACTAACTAAAATTTGGGGTATTACAGCGTCGGTCATCATCAACCACTTGAGTAAACAAAAGCAAATGACAGATTCTAAGAAGAAAGAGTGGCATTGATTGCAAATTATAATCAACTTCGTTTTCCTAAACCCTTCCTCTTTTTCCATACAAAAACCATTTTAAGAATAAAAAATACTTTTTATATTGGTAAACACATTGAATAAAGTAAAAATAAGGATAAAATGTGATTGCTACAGCCAAAGATCTTCTGTGATGGAATTTGTACGATCAATTTGGTCGATGACAGCAAATCCGAATTGGGCAAATCTACTCCATCCTGAAGGCCTTACTGAAGGAGCAACACATAAGTAAATAGACAAAAGTCCCACCACGTTTTTCCTCTCGGGGTTGATAATAATTAGCCTGCCCAAATAAGTTTGAAAATACAAGTAATGGGAAATAAAATGCAAATGAAAACATAAGGGACAAGAACAAGGAAAATCAAAATTACCATTTGTTGCCATCAACAATAAAATGCCTAGAGTGAAGCGGTTGGTCTTTAATAATGAAGAAATTATCAATCCTCCAAGTGATCTTTGTCATTTGTCCATTAACATCATCAGACTGAGACTTAGTAATATCCACTGCATTCAAAATTTCAACCCTCCGTGTAACCTGGGGAAGATTAGACCTACGCTTGCTATTCACTGCACTCATATTTTCAAACATAAAAACAGAAGGTTTTATACATTTACTTGTCATGACTAGAATTTGGAAAGCAAAACAAAATGGAAGAGAAAGATCATAAGTAGAAGGGTATATATAATATATGTTTACTAATACCTTCCATTATCAGATAATGTAGTGCTCAAAGATGCTATCTGCAGAACGTGGATCTCTTCATCTACTTAACCTCTCATTTTTTCTCTCTGACTTGTAAGCTGGGTTTTATTATTCATAAACGAGGAGAGAACAACAAATTAAACTTGGCGGTCTGACCATGAAAAGAAACAGCAGAATCGACTTTTTGACTTGAGAAATAAAAGAAATATTGTATGCACAAGTTATGAGACCTACAAACATTGGATTTATACATCCTCCATTCAATTCAAATGTTGTTTCCTAAGAAAGAGCAGGAGAAGGTAATCTATTTATTATGTTACAGGAGAAGGTAATCTATTCAAATGTTTACCAAGTAAGGTGTGGATCCGTGTCTGCTATTCTAAATGCAAGTTTTAGTAGATAAACTTTTATGTATAGTCATCGCAAAACAAACTTTCAATTGGAATTGCCTACGCATCAGTATAAAAGGCCATTTGGTATCTATCATAGACATAACTATTTGATGTATGAAAACTTATTTACCAATATTGCTTCCAGTAATAAGTTTAGCTTAATCAATTCTCTTCCCCAACTTGGCTACTATCAATCTAGTGTTGTTGCATAAACCATTAATTTGGTATACATCACGCAACATGATTAATGGAACATTGACCTTCAACTCCACTTTATAATTTGTTAATCCGTTAAATTTTAGTGTGTTAATTAAAGAGTTCAGTCAAGAAAATAATTAATTATTCATCAATAGATCCTCAACCTGGACATAATTTATCCAAGATCAAGTAAATTTTCATTCGCCATGCAATCTAGAAAGCATGGAATCGTTAATTAAATGAAATGTCAGAATGTTGAGAGAGCAGTCTGAAGCTCTCCATCTTTGTTTTAATATGTTTGCATTCTCTTCCTCTCTTTTAAAACATATTTGCAGTAGAACATTAGCAATGGTAATCAGAGCTTCTTCTTGAGGACTGTGAGGTTCTATTGTTATTTTGTGAATGATTAAACACAGTGTGAGTTTGAGAGTTTTTTTAGTGTTTAAAATGGTTTCTTTAAATGCTCCTTCAACAGATGTTTCTATTTTACAGGAATTCATTACCATGTTTGGGCAGTTAAGATGAAAGTCTATTTGAGATCTCTTAGCTTGTAGAGGGTTGTAGAAACTGATGAAGATCCATCAGCACTGAGAACAAATCCCACTCTTGCTCAACTCAAAGCTTATGATGAAGAAATGTTGAAAAAGGATAAAGTTATAAGGTGTATTCACTCCAGGAAACTTACGAGGGAGGTGATAGAGTGAAAAAAAACTAAACTTATTGTAGGTCAATTGGGCTAGAATGTGCTTCATTTGGATGTAAAATCCGTCTTCTTGAATGGAGAGCTTGAAATTATGTTTGTCAACTCGAAGGTTTCATGGTTGCTGGAAAGGAACATCAAGTGTACAAGCTTAAAAAGATTCTTTATGGTCTAAAACAAGCACCAAAAGCTTGGTATTATTGAATTGATTCTTATTAACAGAAGTTGGATTTTCAAAGGAACGTTAATGAAGTTACTTTGTATCATAAGAAAGACGAAAATGTTAATTTGATTATGGTTCCTCTTTATGTTGATTTGTTAGTGATGGGAAGCAATAATAAAGTTGTTTTAGATTTCAATTTGAGCATGCAAAAAGAATTTGAGATGTTTAATCTTGGCTTGATGAGCTACTTTCTTTGGATGGAAATTAATCAAAGCAATGGTATTTTCATTTCACAACAAAAATATGCCTTAGATGTTCTAAGGAAATTTAAGCTGGAATCTTTTAAGGGAGTTGATTCACCATTGCCATTAAACTTGAAGTTGTCAAAGAGAGATTGTGGGAAACTCTGTGATTCTTCTATTTTCAAAAGTATAGATGGAAGCTTGCTTTACTTGATAACAACAAGATATGATTTAATGTTCCCTGCAACATTACTATCAAGATTTTTGAGTTCACGTATTTATGTTCATTTAGGAGTTGCTAAAAGGGTTCTTAGGTATGTGAAGAGCACAACGAGTGATGGCTGAATTATTTAAATATTGGAATTATGATATTGAATGAATATTTCGATTGTGATTGGGCGGGGAGTTTGGATGATATGAAAAGTTTCGACCTTGGCTCAAGTGTACTTTGTTGAAGCTCAAAGAAGCAACAAGTTATCGCTCAATCAACTGTATAAGCAGAATACATTATTGTTGTTGTCGAGGCTACAAATAGAGCAATTTAGTTGCAAACCTTACTTTCCGATCTTGGCTTTGAGCAAGAAGGTGTTACCGTTCTTTTGTGTGACAATAAATCTATTATTGCTGAAAATCCAATTCAACATGATAGAACAAAGCATATCAATGTGAAGTTTCATGTTATTCGCGAGACTAAGAAAAATTTGCATACCAAAATGAAATTTTGTTCTTCTGAAGGTTGCAGATTTGATGATAAAGGCTCTTTTAAGGAATAGAACTTCTTATTCAAACATGAGCTTTGTATGTCCAATATCAATCTCAAGGTGGAGTGTTGATGTATTGAGTCTGATATTGGAAATCATATATGTTTTGTATGTCAGTTGTAATGGTGTTTATTGGTTGTTTTTTTAGTCTGTTTTAAGTTAAGTGTTTCTTTTACACTAAGGTTTGATCGTTGTACTATTTTAGATTATTGTGTTTTCTAATCCTATTAAATGAAATGTGAGAATATCAAAATAGCAATCTGTTGGGAAATAAAACAAAAACAAGTAATTTTCCTATTACCAGATTAGTGAGAATACGAAATAAAAGCGAAAAAATATTACCCAAAATTGATAACAGAGTTCAACCAATTATGCCTACGTATCCGGACTGCTGCAGATCTTTTACTAAAGAGAGAAAATTTACAGGTGTTTACAAAACACTCACAACTCACAAGAAAACTCTCTAGTATTGGGAGAAAGAAATGATTTGGGATGATTTTGAAGCTAAATGGGTTAGGGTATTTAAATTTTAAGTTTAAAGACTAATCTTATAAATACCCTAAAGTACAGGTACTAAAATGCAATTATGCCAATATTATTTTTCAACTAAAAACAACAGCGCACCTTTGAATTCTCCTTCAGTCGCCGACTGCTAATCCAATTTTCAACAATCTCACACTTGAAGACTGATTTTAATCAGTCTTCACACCTCGATTAATACATCAACATTTCTAGTCTTGTTATTCTAGCATGCCAATTGAAGCTGAACACAACTTCAGTTTGTCCGTAGTCACCGTCTTTGTCAACATGTCTGCCTGATTTTGAGCTCCACTAATATTTTCAAGTTTTAAAATCCTATCTTCCAGAAGAGACCGGATAAAATGATATCTCAATTGTATGTGCTTCGTCCTGGAATGAAAAGACGGATTCTTTGCTAGATGGATACAACTTTGACTGTCGCAATACAAGACATTGTTTTCTTGTTTCTTGCCTAACTCTTCCAAGAAACTTTGGAGCCAAACCATCTCCTTGTTGGCTTCCGTAACATTGACATATTATGCTTCAGTTGTGGAGAGAGCAACTATCTTCTATAGTTGAGAAACCCAACCCACTGCAGTACCTCCTAGAGTATAGATATACCATGTAGTGCTCCTTCTGATGTCAATATTTCCGGCTAAGTCAGCATCTACATAGCCTATCAGTATCGTATCTCCACCTTTGAAACAATGTGCTTTGTTTGTGGTACCTCGCAGATATCTGAGGATCCATTTGATTGTTTCCCAATGTACCTTGCCCGGATTATTCATGTACCTGCTAACAGCTCCCACTGCTTGAACAATTTCTGGTCTAGTACAAACTATGGCATACATCAAACTTCCAATTGTTGAGGCATACGACACCTTCACCATGTGTGCACGTTCTTCTTCCATCTTTGGTGACTGTTCTTTGGAGAGTCTAAAATGAACACCTAAAGGTGTACTTACTGGTTTAACATCTTGCATGTTGAACCTGGAGAGTACTTTATTGATGTACTCAGCCTGTGATAAGTCCCCAACTTTGTGTCTCTCTTAATCCTCATCACAAGAATCTGCTTTGTAGCACCCAGATCTTTCACTGCAAACTGCTTCGACAATTTTTGCTTCAAGTTTATAATCTCTTGCATGTCTGAGCCTGCAAGGAGCATGTCATCAACGTACAACAATAAAATAACGAAGTTGTAGTCGAACTTCTTGATGTAGAAACAATGATCTGCTTGACATCTGGTAAAACCACTGCTACTCATAAAGCTATCAAACTTCTTGTACCACTGTCTAGGAGCTTGTTTTAAACCATACTAGGTTTTTCAACCTGCATACTAGGTTTTTCTTGTCTTCTTCAACCTGCATACTAGGTTTTTCTTGTCTTCTTCTATGAAGCCTTCTGGCTGCCTCATATAGATTTCTTCCTCCAAATCACCATGAAGGAAAGCTGTCTTTACATCTAACTGCTCAAGATGTAGATTCTCTGCAACTATAATTTTCAACACCAGTCTGACTGTAAACAGCTTCACGACTGGAGAGAAAATTTCATTATAGTCAATACCTTCTTTTTGTTGAAAACCTTTGACAACTAATTTTGCTTTGTAGCGTTTGCTCCCATCGTGCTCTTCTTTGATCCTGTAAATCCACTTGTTATGGAGCGCTTTCTTGCCTAGTGGTAATTCAGCTAATTCCCATGTCTGATTTGACATAAGCGAGTCCATCTCATCTTTCATGGAAGACTCCCACTTAACTGAATCCTCCACCTGCATTGCTTCATCATAGCACTCTGGTTCACCATTATCGATCAGCAACAAGTAGTGCAAAGAAGGCGAATAACGTTGGGTTGGTTTAGGAATTCTGGAGGAGCATCTCAGTTCTAGTGTGCCTGGTTCTTCTTGAACTGCTTCAGAACTGATCTGAACATCATTTCCAAAAATCTCCTCAAACTCAGCAAATTCCTTTGTTTCAGCTTTAGTATTGGAGCTACTTGATTCTATGGTTGACCTGTCTTTGTACATTACATTCTCATTGAAAATGACATCTCTGCTTCTGATGATATTTCGATTTTCATAGTCCCAAAATCGGTAACCGAACTCATCACCACCATACCCAACAAAGACACATTTGTTGGACTTGGCATCAAGTTTACTTCTTTCAGCAGAATTTATGTGTACATAAGAAATACTATCAAACACTCTTAAGTGTGAAAGGTTTATTTCTTTCTTGCTCCAAACTTCCTCTGGTATTCTACCATCCAGAGGAACTGAGGGCTCACAGTTGATCAGGTAAGTTGCAGTATTGATAGTTTTAGCCCATAGCAATTTGGGTAAGTCGGCATGTATCCTCATGTTTCTGGCACGTTCATTCAGAGTTCTGTTCATGCGTTCTGCTACGCCATTCTGCTGCGGTGTTATGAGAACTATTGTCTCCATCTTGATCCCATTGTTTACGCAGAAATCTTTGAATCTACTATTTCTGTACTCTCCTCCATTATCAGACCTTAACCGCTTGACTTTCAAACCAATATCATTTTCCACCATGGCCTTCCATTTTCTGAAGGTATCAAAGACTTCTGATTTCTTCTTCAGAAAATAAAACCACACCTTCCTTGTAGAATCATCGATGAAGGTGACATAATATAGTGAGCCTGTAAGAGATGGAACTGGAGATGGTTCCATACATCAGTATGAACCAACTCTAACTTTTCAGCCTTGGATATCTTGACAATCTTTGCAAAACTAACTTTCTTTTATTTTCCAAAGATGCAATCTTCACATAGTCTGATATCTATATTTTTTAGATCTGGCAACTTTCTTTTGACAAAAGTGTCTTCATCCATTTCTCGCTCATATGACCAAGCCTTTGGTGCCAGAGGTTTGATTTTACATCAGCATCTGCTACTGCAATGATATTCTCTAAATTTGAGGTTACATAGAGAGTACCAGTCTTTTTACCACGAGCAATGACGAGTGCTCCTTTGGTAATCTTTCATTCACAGCCTGAAAAGGTTGAACTATATCCTTCTTCATCAAGTTGTCCTACAAAAATCAAATTTCTTTTGAGACCAGGAATATGTCTCACTCCTTTCAGCTTCCAAGTGGTCTGGTTTGGTAACTTTAATCGGATGTCTCATTTTCCGACGATCTTCAAGGTTTCATCATCAACTAGATGAACCTTCCCAAAATCAACACTACATAGTTCTCCATGATTTCTTGGCATGGGGTGGAGTGGAAAGATACACATGAATCCAAGATCCATGATTCAATTGGACTGTTGACACTTAGAATCATGGCATCACCTGTCTCCTCTGTCATGTTGGCAGATTCCTGTGTGCCAGTATCTTTCTTCGGTGCTCGAAAATCTCTTTTCAAGTGACCCTTCTTGCCACAATTATAACAGTTAAAATCTTTCTTTTCTGTTCTTGATTTTCCCATTCTAGATTTTGATCTGCCACGATTTGAATTTCTTTATGAAGTTCTCCCTATGGACTCCGTGTGCAAGGCTAAGGAGCTTGATGTTTCACCTGATTCTCTCCGTTGAATTTCTTCACTCAATATCAGATCTCGAACATCGTCGAATTTCAATTTGCTATTTCTCGATGAGCTGTTGACTGCTGTAACAATAGCATTCCAACTGTCTGGTAGAGATGATAAGAGAATTAAAGCTCGAAATTTATCACCGAATTCAATTTCTACGGAACTCAACTGGGTTGTGATTGTGTTGAGTTCATTTAGGTGTTGAGACACTGATTCCCCTTTTGCCATACGCGAATTGAATAATCGCCTCATCAAGTGAACTTTGTTTGAGGATGATGACTTCTCATACATACTGAAGAGAGTCTTCATAAGACCCGTCGTGGTCTTTTCCTTTGCTATGTTGAAAGCAACATTGCGGGATAACGTCAGTCGGATAACTCCGAGGGCTTGTCTGTCGAAAAAAGCCTAGTCTTCATTCTTCATGCCCTCTGGTTGTTTTCCTGAGAGAGATTGATATAGATTTTTCTGGTACATAAAATCTTCAATCTACATCTTCCAAAAGCTAAAGTTTGCACTATCGAACTTCTCAATTTTCACATTCCCTTCGTCTGCAGCCATCTCTCCCACTCAAATCTGGCTTCTTTGGATCGTTTCTGATAATTTTTGTGAACTGTCGTATATTAGAACACCTCCTTCGACAAGCTCGTATTGCTGACCAAATTTTACTATTCACTATTCACATGAATAGTAATCTCAGAGAAAAACTGACAAAATTAACCACCAAAAGCTCTGATGCTAGTTTTTGGGAAATAAAACAAAAACGAGTAATTTCCCTATAACCAGATTAGTGAGAATGCTAAATTAAAGCGGAAAAATAATATCATAAATTGATAACGGAGTTCAGCCAATTATGCCTACATCTCCGGACTACTGCATATCTTTTACTAAAGAGATAAAATTTACAGGTGTTTACAAAACACTCACAACTCACAAGAAAACTCTCTAGTATTGGGAGAAATAAATGATTTGGGATGATTTTGAAGCTAAATGGGTTAGGGTATCTATAGTTGAAGCTTAAGGACTAATATTGTAAATATCCTAAAATGCAAGGATTAAAATACAATTATGTCAATACCATTTTTCAACAAAAAAAAACAAAAGCCCACCTTTGAATTCTCCTTCAGACGCCGGCTGATAATCCAATTTTCAACAATCTGAAGCTCTCCATCTTTGTTTTATTCTGTATTGTCTTCCTCTCTTTTAAAACATATTTGCAGTAGAACATAAATGTCGTTCACCACATCTTCATTAATAGGAAAAAATTGGAATGATCCTTCAAATAAACAAAACCACGATAGTTATCCATAAAGTCTGGACAAATAGATGTAACTATATGACTTATAGGATCTCTATGTGGTTGCAACAAAATATCGGTCTATATTTAAGTTCTACTCGATATTTCATCACAATTGAAGGAATAGAAAGTTAATCTATCATCTCCGAGATCCAAAACCCGTTGACTAAATTTCTTCATTGATTCAACGGTGGTGATATCTATATCATGGTTTTATGGTCACATATTAATAGACAACTGAATGGTCGAGTGCTTTAAAAGCATGACAGAGCCATTGGAGCTTCATCCCATATGATAAGACTCGTTTTTTATATCGATTCAGAATGATGGACTCCTTGATGTAAATCACAACATGGGTTGTTATTGAGTTTAAACAAAAGCTTGAATCTAGAACCAACAGTTCAACCATTAAGCATCAAAAGTGATGAAATAGTTAATACCATTTCCCTTAAGATATTAAGCAACAATTAATTGTTATTCACCAAGCTCTAAGAATCCACAAAGCCAACAATTTCACGCGCAAAGAGCTTGACTTGTGACTTATTAGCAAATGCGATTCATAGAGTAACCAACCTTCACCTGTAGTCTGCATGCAATTTACGTTTAATATAATTTTTTACTTTCTTATTTTTTTTTATCTCTGCAGCTGTGAATATATTTGATGAGTTGATGTTGATGAAATCCACATTTGACAGTGATGCAAGCCTAAGTTATATACAGATTATTATAAACATGTAGAGAACAAAATATTGAAATTTGCAGACAACAAATTTGATATGTTTTTTTATTGCTGTTTTTTTCTCAGCAAAACTAATATTTTATTGAGAATTAAACTAGATTGTGTGTCTCGTTAAAACCCTCCTTAATCCTAAATAAAGTAAAAGAGTACAATTAGAGATAAATTCATAAAGAAAACAACCAGAAATATGGACTAATAACAAACGGCGAAACAAAATCTGAATCTCGCCAAAAAAAACTAAAACCACAAGAGTATTACCTCACCACCAGGCCTTGAAACAATCATCTCTCAAAGTACCATTCTTAGCAACATAATTATCCATCAAAGAGCTTTAGAAAAGCAAACGAACAGTCTTCTTATTAGAGTTTTTCGACTTCCTCATCTTCTTCTTTATCTCCATGTAACACTTGCAGCCTCTCTGTTTTAGGTATCTCGCACCACCTCTTTCAACCTCCAGCTTGGAACTTGTTCATGGATTCACCTCATTTACTAGCGCTTTCGGCACTGCAACACCGCCGCCGCTCCCCGATGAACTTGATTTCTTGTGGGGCGCTAATTCCAAATCTAAATCAGCCTTCTTCACTCCCATTGTTGATTTCTTCTTCAATGGTGATGGTGATGGCTTCTTCAAAGGAATCACAACTTTTTCATGTTCCGAATACTTTGAAGTCTTGTTGAATATGGTTCGACTCCAGTTTTCAACCAAATCTTTTTCAAGTTGTCTATTGGCAGTGATTTCCTCAACCGATTTTGACAGAAGCATGATGACTTTACCCAGTCCAATCTTCCTCAACTGCTCCCTTCGATCTTCTGCCCTTATATCCACAGGCATCACATGTGTTAATATATTCAAAATTGAAGCTCGAAGAGGTTCGAGCCAATTCTTGAACAAACTCAAAATCCCATGATCCAAAAACTCTAATTGAAGATGTTTCTTGTAAAGAAACTATGATTGAGTTTATAGAGGATGATCAAAGGTTTTTAAATCTTTCCTTTTATAGAAGAGCTGAAATCTTTCATTCTTCTCCATTCAGCCTCAACAGCCCCTCTCTTCCTTCTCAGCAATCTTGGCTATGGCCTCATACTCTGCCCATTTTTTTTCCAATGCTTCCAACTCCACTTTCATTTTCTTCGAACTTCTGAATATCCCTTTACGTTCAGCAATATATTCTCTCTTTCCTTTTGTATTTCTTCAACTTGCTCCTGATAGGCAACAAGTTTTTGCTCTACCTGTTTCACCTCTAATTCCATCTCTTTATATCTGACCAGATTATTATTCAAGTTATGAGTAATCGTTAGCTTGATAGATTCATTCTCACTAAGGTGGTTCTTGTCCTCCACTACTTTCGTTGCCCGATCAGCTACTTCTTTCAAGCTTTCCTCCATGGCCAACAACTTTTTTTTGCTCAATTGTAAGGGTGGTAGAGGATCTATTTGCTGTGGAATTTGGGTTAATTTCCACCAATAACAGATTCACCTTCGAAACTATTATCTAGGTGACTAGTGTGAAAACGATTGTACTAAAAATCACCCCAAGGTATATTCCTAAGAAAGAGGAGGGGTCACAATAGTCCCTCTTAAAACCCACTTTCCTTAGACAGAACTACCAAGACAAGTAATTTTAATAGGACAATAATTAACAACAACTATACCCCGACAATAGCTATTAAATAGAGATAAAAGAGAACACCAAAATATTTCACTAATAGAGGAAATATTACAAAGAGAGAAAGAATACAAATAGCCTTTAATATAGAAGAAAGCTTATATTTGTGGGATGATTAACTAAAGAGGAGGATGGCTTTATTTATAACAAAAGAATTTCCCCTCCTCCTTATACACAACCAATGTGGGACTTTGCCAAAAACCAACAAATCTCCACCTTGGCAAATTCCACACACATCTCTAAGAAACAATCTTTTAATTTGTAACAATATTGACCAAGTCTAAACAATGTTTAAACTTGACCGCAGTTACCACTTTTGTCAACATATCAGCAGGATTCTCAGTGGTCTGAATCTTCTGGATTATGACTCCACTTTCTTCTAGAATCTCTCGTACAAAGTAATATCGGACATCGATGTGCTTCGTCCTTGCATTGTAAACCTGGTTCTTTGCTAAATGAATAGCACTCTGACTGTCACAATGCACTTTGATGTGCTTTTGTTCCATTCCCAATTCACCAAGCAACCCTTGAAGCCAAATTGCCTCCTTCACAGCCTCTGTAACTGCCATATACTCTGCCTCTGTAGTAGACAAAGCCACTGTTGACTGTAAGGTAGACTTTCAACTGACTGGTGCCTTTGCAAATGTAAACACATAACCAGTAGTTGATCGACGCTTGTCCAAATCACCTGCATAGTCTGAATCACAATACCCAACTACACACTGATCGTCTTGTTTGTCCTGCTGAAAGACCAAACCAACATCTACGGTGTTCAGAATATACCGCAGAATCCATTTCACAGCTTGCCAATTCTCCTTTCCAGGATCATGCATATACCTGCTCACAACCCCAACTGCTTGTGAAATATCAGGTCTCGTACACACCATTGCATACATCAAGCTACCAACAGCACTTGCATACGAAACCTTTGACATGTATTCCCGTTCTGTATCATCCTTATGTGACATTGATGTACCGAGCTTGAAATGAGGAGCAAGAGGTGTACTAACTGGTTTTGACATCTCATTTATGTCAAAACGTTTTAGTACCTTCCTTAGATATTCTTTTTGAGACAAACAAAGCCTCCCCAATTTTTTATCCCTTGATATCTCCATGCCTAGAATCTTCTTCGCTTCACCAAGATCATTCATCTCAAACTCCCTGTTCAATTGAGTCTTTAGTTTCATAATTTCTGTCTGACTCCTGGAAGCTATCAACATATCATCAACATAAAGAAGAAGATATATATAAGATCCCGTCTTCTAGCTCGCGTAAATACACACAATGATCATATTTGCTTCTTGTGTACTTCTGCCCTATCATAAACTTGTCAAATCGCTTGTACCACTGCCTTGGAGATTGCTTCAATCCGTACAATGATTTTTCTAATTTGCACACCATCTCTTCTTTTTCAGCAACTTTGAATCCATCTGGCTGAGTCATGTAGATTTCCTCATCCAAGTCTCCATGTAAAAATGCAGTTTTTACATCCATCTGAACTAGTTCCAAATCCAACTGCGCTACCAAAGCCAACAAAATTCTGATGGATGAATGTTTTACAACTGGAGAAAATAATTCATTATAATCAACTCCCTCCATTTGAGCGTAGCCTTTAGCCACCAATCTTGCTTTGTAGCGGATGTTATTCTTGTCAGGAAATCCATCTTTCTTTGCATATACCCACTTGCACCCAATTTCCTTCTTTCCCTTCGGAAGACTAGCTAGTTTCCACGTCTGATTCTTTTGAAGGGATTGCATTTCTTCATTCATGGCGATCCTCCACTTTTTATGTTCTGAACTTTGAACTGCTTCATTAAAAGTGGTAGGAACGTCATCAATTGCAATTGGTGATGCAAAAGAGACCATATCAGCATAACGAACAGGTTGTCTAATGGTCCTCTTTCCCTTTCTGAGTGCAATTGATTCATGTTGTTGTGGAGGCTCTTGGGTCTGAACCTCTTATTCATCTGACTCTTCTTCTACCATAGGAGAGTCAACGTCAGTTTCTTTTACTGGTTGAGACAATCTTGCTTCCTTCAAACTCCACCTGTTTGGGAGTTCCATCTGTCTGGTCTAATTTTTCTAAAGTCACCTTTCTCAACATGGTAGATTCATCAAAGGTAACATCCCTACTGAAGATTATTTTCTTTGTTTCTGGACACCAAAGACGATAGCCTTTCACACCAGAGGTGATCCCCATAAAGATCGCCTTCTTTGCTCTTGGATCCAGCTTTGACTCCTTAACACGGTAGTATGCAGTGGAACCAAACACATGTAAGGAATCATAATCTGTAGCAGGTACTCCAAACCATTTCTCTAATGGTGTTTTACCACCAATAGCAGTCGATGGTAAGCGGTTGACAAGGTAACAAGCATAGACCAAAGCCTCAGCCCAAAATTCTTTGCCTAACCCAGCATTAGACAACATACACCAAACCTTCTCCACTAATGTCCGGTTCATACGCTCTGCCACCCCATTCTGTTGTGGTGTACCTCTGACAGTGAAGTGCCTGACAATACCTTCCTCTTCACAGAAATTCAGAAATGGATCATTTTTGTACTCTCCACCATTGTCTGTACGGAGACGTTTGATTTTTCTGCCTGTTTGAGTATCCATCATCTTTTTCCATTTAAGGAAAAATCCTAGCACCTCATCCTTTGTCTTCATTGGATACACCCAAACTCTCTGGGAAAAATCATCAACAAAGGCGACATAATAGTGTATTCCTCCCAATGAAGTTGTCTTGGAAGACCCCCATACATCTGAATGAACATAATCCAAAATACCTTTAGTATCATGGATTGTTGTTCCAAATTTCACCCTCGTCTTCTTCTCTTTGATGCAATGCTCACAAAAAGCTAATTTGCAAGTCCGAGCACCCTTCAATAATCCTTGATCTATGAGTAATTTCAAGGATTTTTCACCAACATGCCCCAAGCGCATATGCCATAACCTGATTGCTTCTGACTCATGTTCATCAGTAGAAGCTGCCACTGCTGTTGTCCCAACAATTGTACTACCCAGAAAGCAATACACATTGTTTCTTTTTCGGATTCCCTTCATTATCACCAGTGCACCAGAGATAATCCTCATAATCCCATCTTTTTCCCTCACTTCTAAACCTTTTGACTCTAAGGTTACCACAGAGATGAGATTTCTCATTAAATCTGGTACATAATGGAAACCAATTAAGGTTCTGATTGATTCATCCTGATTCCTCAAGCGAATTGAACCAATCCCAAGTGTGTCAAGAGGGGAATTATTTGCTGTGTAGACAATTCCACATTTTAGTTCTTTAAAATCAAAGAACCATTCTCTATTGGGGGTCATATGGGTGGCTACAAGTTGAATCTAAAAACCATGAACTGGAACAGGTGGTTGATGGCGTAGCAGCGAATGCGAAATCTGAATCTGCATCATCATACTCGACCACATTTGATTCTGAGACAACCTTCCCCCTTTCAGGTTTGCCTTTATTATTTAGCCTGGGACATTCTTTCTTCCAGTGCCTTTTTTCTCGACAAAAGGCACATTCATCTTTGCTCAATCTGGACTTTGACTTCGATCTCCCTCTGCTTCCTTTATTCTGACTCTTCGAACGGCCTCTAACAACAAGAGTTTCTGCTTCGACACTTGTGTTTTCTTGTTTGTCTTTCTTTCTCAATTCATAACTATACAAGGCAGTAGTTACTTCACTGAGAGACACATCAACCTTCCCATGAAGTAGAGTAGTTTCAAGATACTCAAACTCATCAGGAAGTGATCCCATCAACATCAGAGCCAAATCTTCGTCTTCAAAAGTCACGTCCATATTCATCAGATCAGTCACCAGCTGATTAAAGCTAGTAATGTGATCATTCATAGTGTTACCTGGTACATAGTTGAAGCGGAACAATCTCTTTTTCATGTAGAGTTTGTTCTGACTGCTTTTCTTCAAAAATTTCTCCTCCAGTGCCTTCCACAATTTACTTGCAGAAGTTTTCTTAGAAAATACATACTTCTGCTCTCTAGAAAGACACGATCGAATAGTATCACATGTCATTCTATTGATCATCTTCCATTCTTTATCCTCAACATCATCTGGTTTCTCTCCTTCAATAGCAATGTATAAACCCTGCTAAAAATAGGGCATCTAGAACCTCACTTTGCCACATGCCGAAATGACAGGTGCCATCAAAAATCTCCACTGCAAATCTAACATTTGTCACAGCATTTCTTGCCAAAATTGAAGATGAAGAAGCGTCTGCCATTTCTGCTACAAATTCTATTTAATAGCTGCCAATGCGGAATGTCAATTATCCCAAGGAAATTTTTTCTGATGTGGAAGATCAGCCTAAGCCGCAACCACAGAGCATACTAAAATAAACCAAGAGCATTGATATCAATTGTTGTGGAATTTGGGTTAATTTCACCAATAACAGATTCACCTTCGAAACTATTATCTAGGTGACTAGTGTGAAAACGATTGTACTAAAAATCACCCCAAGGTATATTCCCAGGAAAGAGGATGGGTCACAATGGTCCCTCTTAAAACCCACTTTCCTTAGACAGAACTACCAAGACAAGTAATTTTAATAGGACAATAATTAACAACAACTATACCCGACAATAGCTATTAAATAGAGATAAAAGAGAACACTAAAATATTTCACTAATAGAGGAAATATTACAAAGAGAGAAAGAATACAAATAGCCTTTAATATAGAAGTAGGCTTATATTTGTGGGATGATTAACTAAGGAGGAGGATGACTTTATTTATAACAAAAGAATTTCCCCTCCTCCTTATACACGACCAATGTGGGACTTTGCCAAAAACCAACACTATTAAAACTAGCAAGGATCTTGAATGCCTGCTTAAGTGGAGAAAACTTCCCTGAATTGTAAAAATCGACAGGGGAATTCATGGCTTCGTCTAATTTAGCCAGTGCTTCCTTCGCTTCTTCTTGAGAAACAACGGTTTTGGAGCTCGCAAGCTTGTACTCTAAGCTTGAGAAGAATTTGTTCATATCTTCCTCGGTAGGGTCTTCGGGACCAATGGCCTGAAATGGAAGCATAGAAAGCAATGATAGAGATACATAAATGCATTAAATGTAGTAACAAGTAACTAGTAAAGAAGTTGTGATTCTACTGGTTCGGTTTTATAGTTGTCTGGTTATGTATGGCTACCTTAACACAATCAGCTTCCTTGATCTTACGTCCATCCGAATCAGTTTTGATCATACATTCATGTGAAATGTGAAATTGAGTACCATCAGTGGAAATGTAGGCTTCAACTAGGCATGCATCATTGACGAGATAGCCTCTTTTAGGGTTGGCATATGTCTTGGACTGTTTTAACCATGCCAAAGCTTCATACAAGCTGAACTATTGGATTTGACGAGGAAACCAAATTATAAGCAACTTTGTTTTCATAAATTAGAACATAAGCCACAAAAAGAAAAATCAAACTTACCATTTGATTCCATCAATAATAAAAAATTTAGAGAGGAGATTATTGATTCTGGAGAAATTGTCAATCCTCCAATTGACCTTTGTTATTTCTCCATTAACATACATAGACTGAGGCTTAGCATCATCCACTGCATTCAAAGTTTCAACCTTCCATGTAACCTTGGGAAGACTAGACCCACACTTGCTATTCACTGCACTCGTATTTTCAAACATAACAAGAAAAGCAAAACAAAATGGAAGGGAAAGATCACAAGTAGAAGGCTGTAAATAGTTATTAATTAGGGATAGGCATCTAACCCGAACCCGACCCAATCGGATCGGATTTTTCTAAAAAAAATTCGGGTTGGGTCGGTTTTTTATGTGGTGTTCGGGTCGGGTTCGGGTTTAGGGTGAAAAAATCCGACCGACCCGACCCGGGAAAAATATATAATTTTACCTTATATATTTAGGAATAATTACAATAATACCCCTCTATATATTATTTTTTTCAATTTAGTCACTGTTTTTATTGAATAAAAATTATTTTTTATTATTTCGGATCGGGTCGGATTTTTTAAACTATCTATCAGGTCGGATCGAGTGAAAAACTAATTTTGTCAGGTCGGTTCGGATCACGGGTGGAGGTCCCCTTCTTCTCGGGTCGAGTCGGGTGAACCAAAATCTATGCCCATCCCTATTATTAATACTACCTTCCATTATCAGAGAATCTGGTGCCCTATCTGCACAACGTGGAGCGGAAGAAAATTTCAGGGTTTCCAAGCGTGCGTTATTCAAAACTCGGTCTTTTCTTTTCCTATAAAGTCTTTGCCGACTCTTAACCACCTAGCCTTTAAGCCACCTTCTTTTCTTTTTATTGTTCATCTCGACTAATAGATAATTTGACTTTTAAATAGTTAATAAAAAAAAATTTAGACTTGAATATATTTTTATAAATATAAAATTTTATTTAATATTTACTAATTTACTAATTTAATCTTATTATTATATAGTAATAATAAACAAAATCTCAATTAGTAATAACCAAAATTCTAAAACCATCACAGACGCATGGATACAGTGATATGATCTCCATGAATCCTCTCCAACTACATAAAAAAACTTAAAAAGTTTTGATCATACCCGTATTCGACACTCACATCCAAATCCGAGAAACATGGCGATATAAAATGATAATTAACAATGATAAAACTACTTGTGGTAAATGTTATAGAAACCCACAGCTACATCAAAATGTGGATTTCTTACTAGACCAACATATCAATCAATCTAAGAATTCACCTGGTTCTTTGACTGAAACATGGTATGACAGAAAGCCGAGAGCAAGCACTGAAAAGAACGGTTAAAGAAAGCACCACCGCATCAACTCGATGCTGTGTTATGCTATTCGAAACCACAAGGAGCAGGGGGAAAAAAGCGAGTCTATAAAGGTGCGGGATGAAGGTATCTCCTCTCGTAAAGGCCGGTTATTTGGTCGGCCACAGCCTACACTATGGCCTGGCCAGGTGGCGTCCTCATGAGCCGAGGCAGTCGTTCGGATAGCATGGAACATGCCCCTTTACTTCACCTACCCTCCATCTAGACATTGGGCCATCAACCTTGAGATCTTGGACTGCCATGGTTGGATGACCTTCGTGTTTCTTCCACAATACCACATCGTAAGGGTTTATGGCCGTAAACATCGCGGATTGGTTCGTGCTGATACGCATAACGGTAGACTAGGGGCAGCTACTGTCCACAGCTCGAAAAGGCCTTCTTTACGGATGACTATGAGCACAATGTAGGGGAGGTTTGTACCTTAGAAGCTCTCGACTCAGTCCTCTGTTGCTGAAGTCTAATTTTCACCAACTGCATAATCAAAAACCAACCCAGAATCAAAGTTGAGAACTCAACATTATTTTTTTATATCATTGAGAACTAAGCATTAGCTCAAACAACATTGGGGTTCGAGTAAGAACGGTAAAACACGAATCGGATGAATTTTGAATCATAGTATTAAATTATAATAACAAGACAACATAATAGTATCATAACAGTTTTCAAGTCATCAAAATGGATATTATTATGGTTATGCATTAAATAACGTCCTCAACACTTATAACTACTAAATCGGCATCTGTAATAATATTACAGCACTAGTGCAACCATAATTTAATACATGCAGTAGTTTTAAAAAGTGGATGAAAACAAAGAAAGGAAAGCTAACCTCAAGAACCCCAGCACCGAACCTAGCCAAGACCCTCGCTGTGTGTCTCAAAGTGCCCGTATCCGAGCCCTTAAACTCGCTCTGTGACGCAAGTGCATTGCGAAGGGCATCAACCCTTTCCGAAGCTCCCGCACCCCTTAGGTGCTCAACACGATTCCCCTGCGATTCCTCGTCCTATCCAATAGCAAACATGTTTTGATGGGTTGCAGACAACAGGCTTCGACGATTCAACCGAGGGAACCGGGAATGGGTTTCATGTACGGCGTCAACTCCATCTGGTTGGATTCGAACTCTTATATGGCGACGGAGGACGGGGAGTCAGATTGAACTCGACCTCCTATGCTCTATGGGGGAATCAGATTGTCTTAAGAAGCAAGTTGAAGCAAGTGTGGGGAATACTAGAAAATTTGAGACGGGTCATTATCAGACAGTACAACAAATGACTCGTCACTGGAGATTGCGTCAGGGACCTACAGTTTCAGTAGATTTTGTCTTTTCCCGAGGCAAATGTGTCACCATAACCTTTCATTCTTTTTAAATTATAATATGTATTATTATTTTGGATAAGTACACAAATATTTTTTTTATTATAATTATAAGTCACTATTTTATTAAATTTTTTAATAATTAAAAGATAAAATAATCTTTTAATTATATGTAGTTGTTTAATTGAAACTATCTTATTATTAAAAATTATAAAATGATAACTTAATTATTTATATGTTTTAAATTTATCTTTTTTAGTTAAAAATATATTATCATCTAGGCCTTAACATACTAATTAAAACATGATAAAATTATAATTTAGTGATGTCTAATAATATCGTCGTTGTTTTTAAGCATCTATTCGATGACTTAATATAAATGAAGAATCAATCTACAAAATAAAAATTAAATTGTTATGACATCATATTTTATCATATCTCAATAAGTATGTTAATGTAATGCTCAAACCTCACCAATTATTTAACGAAAAAATACGAGTTTAAAATATGAATAGTCTAGTAATTATTTTGTAATTTTTAATAATTAAAAGATTCAACAAAGATACATTTTATAAGAGACCGTTTTATAACTTTTAATAGTTAGTTAATTCAACAAAGTAACATAGATCATATTTTAATTATTTAAAATATAAAACATTTAATGAATTACACTAATTATTATAATATCTAATAAATAAATGACTATAACTAAATTTCACTCAATCTTTTACTTTGAAGAAGTATTATTTAAAGGTTTAATCGTTAATAATTTTATTGGAAAAATCATCAAAAATATAGTTATTACACGTTTAGTACCTAAATTTCTACTTTTATTCTATTTTGGTACTTAAATTTCATTTTTCTTAAAATTATATTTAATATTTAATTTAGATTTCAATTTGGTACCCATTGTTTAAAAATTAATAGAACCTCTGATTTGAAATTTTTATTTTATTTTTATTTTTCAATGATGACGTGATTATCTTACGATGATACATTAAAATCATCACTAGCCTTTTTATTATTATAATTTATATTAAATATCAACAATTATTACAAATAAATATTAGAAAAACCATAAGAGTGTTTTCACAAAATGAAAATATTACATACAATTTCATTTTCCATAAATGGTGAAGTCAACAGGAATACATTTATACATAATATACATTTATTAAGTGGGATAGCCAACTTGATGGCCTTCTTCACAAAATTAAACCCCTCTTCCCATACCCTCCTCGCCAAACAACAGTAGCCGCCACCACCACCACCACCACAGCCACCGTTAATACCACCGTATTATTACACGCATAAATTGACAGAATACAAAAATCTTGTAGACGAGGATATCAGCAACCAACCAGGGTGATCTTTTTGCGGCCTTTTGAACCATAAAATTTAGAACCCAAAAAAAACAAAACAAAGTATTAATTACAAAATGTGACAATTCATGCACGTTTTATCACGATGTGTACGTAGCTGGATTGAGCTGTGAGAGTTTGTCATCATAAAAGGAAAAAGAAAAAAAATATTTTATTGCAGAATACAGTAAACAATGGAACAAATTCATATGCAGATGAACAGATGATAAGTACATGAAAATGACTTGTAAACTAATGTGGTCTGAAGCAGATACTTCGAACTCGGACTAATCTGGCATTCTGTTTGGATATGGTTGCGTTTATAGTTATACTTACACCATGTAAGAATGAGGGATTTACCGTTTCGTTGTTTGAAGTTTTGTTTATGATGCGGGGAAGTGATGATGGTTGTTGTGCTCACAGTCGGCAAGTGGTGAAACGGGAATCTTGTCCGATCGCCCCGAGCATTCGGCATGCGACTTCGAGCAACTTCCCTGCCAAAACATTTAGGCAATAAAAAATATTAGGCCCAACCACATGTTTCCATTTTAAACAAGGAAGATCAAACTGAAAGGTACATATCAACTTCATGAAAACAACTTCCCATCTTATTGAAGTGTTAAAAGTAGTGATTGACTTAACATCAAACTCTTCATTTTTCTTGACGTATACGAGCATACGAGTTCAACACACATACACGACGTATATAATGAACGTATATCCATATCTAACACCGATCTAAAGTCCAAGCAGTAACATAGAAACTAACACACTATTCGATAAGGATGAAGGAGTAATTTATCTAATTGTTGAGGTACAAAATAGCTACTATTATGATTAATTTCAACCATTAGATAAATAAAATGGCAGCTAATGGTGAGTAAAATGTTAGAATGATAATTCTATAGGAAAAAACAAACGTGAGAGTAAAGAAATGCTTTGATGAAACAATGGGCGGTCAAGATTCCTCCAAAATCAAAGCAAAATTATATTGTTGTTAAGCTCATTCCAATTTCCAACTAATTCCAAAACACCAACTACAAATATATATATATAACGTATGTATGTGTATTCCCTTACCGACACTTAATTTTCAAATAAAAGTTTCAGCATGTTTTAATTTGGCATCACTTGACTCATCAAAACTCTTGAAGACAGCTAGAAATTCCCATAATTGCTTAAAATTTTGATACAAAGCCCTTAAATCGGACGCTACTACATGCTTAAACACTTGAATTCATGTTCTATTAGATGTTATAGCAATGACAATATCAACTAAATCAAGAACTATTCGTCAAATATTTAGATATTTTTCTGATTTAATAAAACTTGTATTGTGTCTTTCAAGTCCATGACTATAGAGAAAGGCTTTAATGAACGCCTCCACCTATGTCCTACTTCTTAAATGTTAACTAGAAAGGGTAATTGATTTTCAATTTCAAGTGGATACATATTAGCAATGATCTTACATTTCATCTCGGACTTCCATTTTATTTGAAGTATCTAATATTCGTGTCTAACACATATTCTTATATTGTTACGATCATTTAAATACTAATGTCAAATACGTATCTATACCCAACCACTATCATATAGCCGGTTAATGAAAACAAGGTTAGGGAGAAAAGGTGGTGAAGAGTCATGTCATAATCGTATGAAATTACAAGAGAATATGAGGCTAAATTATTTCACAGAAAGCAACACTTCATCTTTCAACACACGGAATTAATCCACCAAATACATGAGTACGTTCTTGATTAAGCAAGAGAGTTTGGAGGGACTTGAGATTACCGAGTTGAAATGTTTTTTTAATAATTATTTAAACATTTTCTATTTTTATCTAAAAAATAAGCATCCATTCACTTCAATGGGTATGCAAATTTTGGAAGTAAGCAATACAATAGGGCGAAAGTGAATAGCAATTGTTTATTTGAGGAAAGTGGATCAAAAAGGGGAAAAGTGGAGGGTTCAAATATCGTCGGTTGCGTGCAAACATGACGGGGGCAGAAGTATGCATCATTAATGGCTTTCAAAATTGCCGGTTCCTTAAGGCTTTGCCTAATGCGAACATGTAACCAAACAACAATGACCAAATTCCAATCACACATCAAACATATGGGTACACAAGCACATCATACAAAATACAAGCACCAATTACCATTTTATATATTTTAAAGGAATCGGTATAAATATTAGTCACTGCCTCACTGGAGTATTGATATTCTTAGATTGATATTGATATCAATCAAATGTATCAATATCATTTTAAGTTTGATGTTAGATTTTTTAAAATAATATGTGGCGATCATTCAACCTTTAACATTAAAAACGTATATTATGTTGTAACCACCTTATATTATTAAAAAAGCAAAAAAAAAGTTGAAATTGGTATTCTTTGACATCTTTTATGACCATTTAGACATAAACAAATTTATCTCACCGTCCCTTACGATCCTATCAGATTAATTTTTTCTCTCCAAAATCTCCTCTAAACTCGCAATGCTTCAATTTAAGACACATATAAAAATGAATAAAATGTATAATCTTTACCATCTGATCAATTTAGAATCAAAATATATTGTATGTCTTCTATATCCACCATGCCATGATAGAATTTGAAAGAAGGTGCTCCAACGTCAAAAAATCAAAAACATATTAAATATCTAAGTTTGAAACTTTTCCAGAAAAAATTCAATGGGATTTTCACAAAATTAGAAGTAAAATTTTGGAGTTCTCTTTAAATTTAAAAGAAATATGTCATGATATAACAATATTAAATAATTAAGATGGAATGATTAAAAAAACTAAATTTGAAAATTGAATTATGAAATTGACAATCTTTTGAAATTGAGTAGCCTAAACATAAATATGAACAAAATCAAATGACTAAGAAGTAGTTTACCACCCTCTCATCACTTTGGCCTTTGCTCAAGTTGGGTAAACTGCTTTAATAACTATAGGTTTTATTAATTACTGTAACAAACATTAAATGCCAAATTGATGTAGCGCAGTTGGCTATCGCTTAGGTCTTGTAGCTTTTATAGAGTAATCCTGAGGTAAAGAGTTCGAGCGTCTCTCACCCCAATCTTTTTTCACTCTTTCCATTGGCCTTTCACATATACTTTGTTTCTAATTTCTCCGCCAATCACACTGGTTTTCAATTTATTTTGCTCATTCACACCAAGATTGAACCAACATTATCTTAGTCGAAGACAGAAATAAAAAAATATTAACTATAAAAGATTTTATATTTCCTCTTTTATAAATTGAGTAAAAAAAATTCTTTATCTCATCACAAACCAAACAACTTTAATGATTAAAAAATTTATTGTTATCTTTTGAGGTCACAAGTTTAAACATCACATTTGTAGGCAGGGATAGAGTCAGGATCAAATGTTTAAAGGGACAAAATAATTTTATATCAAAAGAATAATAATCTATTAAGTATTTAAATCTAAAAATTAAGGGACAAAGATGTTATTTAACTAATATTTAAACTAAAAAAAACTTAAAATCCTATTATATCAAAAAGTTTGGGAGAGGAAGCAAACCCTCCCAGCGTTATTATATTAAAATCCCCCTAATTAATTTCTTTAACAGTAACTCCCTTAGTATATTTATTAGAAAAATACCTTCAAACTGCACACTACCTCGAGTCCTATGTAGCACGAGAACATGTCTCGCATCCTATAAAATGTGAGGTATTGTATACTTTTCAAATTATCTAATTTAATATGATTATTTAGTACATTGCGTTCTGGAAACACGGGGTCTCCGAGATATTCAACCGTCTCGAGAAACTTATCGCGAGAAGTATTCAACATACCTCGCGTTTTCCAAAAAACGAGGTATTTATTTTTCCGAAAACCACAAGTGCTTATAGGCATGTTCATATATTTAATCTCAAAATTTTTGTAATTTATAAGATTCTTCGCATAACATTGGAATTTATATTTCAGTTGAGACTAATATAAATACATACAAGATATTATAGGTAGGTTAAAAATCGCATTGAAAATAGTACTAAAACTTGTTTTGTGCAAGAATAAGAAGATAAAAAATTACGTTAAAAATATATTCAATGATTGATTTTTTACATACACAACAAACTAAAATAGCTTGATAGACATGATTAATATGAATACGTATGAAATATTTTAAGAGATGTAATAATTGTATTGAAAATTCTTTAAAACAAAAATAGTACAATAACAAACACAGAGTTTGAAAGTATAAGATGAAGTTAGGAAAGTAAATCTTTTTAGAAATTTAAATAAATTTTGCTGTAAATGTACAACCATGACGTGTTAAAATATTATCGATGGGACACAAAGAGGGGCACAAGAAATAGGCAGATGATTTGTGTTCGTTAGGGCCTGCCTGTACGGACCTTGCTCGGGGGTTCACTTATTTCTTAGCACTTGCAGCACCCAAAGAGATGGTATCTGTGATAAGATAGCATTAAAGCTATCTAAGAAACAAGAAAGAAACTGGAAAGAAACTGAATTACTCTGTAAACTTTATTAATCTAAAAACTGATCTCTCTTGAATTAGAGAGCAGTATTTATACAGTCAATAAGGAAAGCATATGATGCTATAAAGAACGGTTAACAACAGTTAACATCTCAACAAACTAACTGCTACAAGCTAACAAACTATTCTAGAACAACACTATCTAGAACTCACAAAATCCATAATCACAAGCACGTGTTCACTAACATTCACCTGCTTTATAACTTCTTCAGCACTTGCTTCAGTTACTGCAGCAAACTTCTCGACTTCAATATTCCCCCTGCCATTCCCACTTTGTAAACCTGCAGGAAGCCCTCTTAGTTTTGTTACCAAGTGTTTCTGTCTGTGCTTAAGAAATGAAGGGGAAGAGAGTGGCTTTGTCAAAGCATCTGCCACCTGCTCATAAGCAGGAATCTCATTAACATAAACGACCAGCAAAAACCACCAGCAACTCGTACAAAAAACAAGTCAAGCTCAACATGCTTGAACTTAGAATCGTGGAACGCCTATCATCAGGATCAGACCCCCAGTCTGCATCCGCAAAACCAGTCAGAGACATGCGAGAAGATGCTGTAAAACGGAGACCATAGTCGTTCCTTGAAGATAACGTAAAATCCTCTTAACAGCCTGAAAATGGCTATTGCGAGGTGACTGCATGAACTGGCAAACTTTGTTCACTGAAAAGGCAATATCTGGCCGAGTGACTACTATGTACTGAAGAGCTCTACAATTTCTGTATTGGGCTGCATCTTCAATGGGGTCACCAGCATCAATCGATAACTTGCAGTTGGAGACCATGGGAGTAGGAAGGCTCTTGACATCACCAAAACCATGCTTATGCAAAAGCTCACAAATATATTTTTGTTGAGTCAAAACAAGTCCGTTGTCATCAGGACACACCTACCAAGAAAGAAATTAAGAGAACCAAGATCCTTTAACGAAAAATGAGAATTCAGTTTTTCAATCACACACTGAACCTCACTACATCACTCCCTGTCAAGAGATATCATCTACATATACATGTAGACAACACTACTTGTTGATTTTCGAATAAATAAGGATGAATCAGATTTAGACAAAATGAACCTTTCAGAGACAGGTACTCTCGAAGGCTCTCAAACCAGGCCCGAGGAGCTTGCTTCAGGCCATAGATTGCTTTATGCAGTTTGCTAACTAAACCATCACCAGCTTGCACAAACCCAGGAGGCTTAGACATATAAACCTCTTCCATCAATGCACCATTTAAAAAAGCATTATTAATATCTACTTGACGCAGCAACCAACCTCTTGTCAATGCAAGTAAGAATCACTCGTACCGTTACAGGTTTCACAACTGGACTAAAAACCTCATGAAAATCAATGCCTGGTCGTTGAAGAAATCCCTTCGCAACAAGTCGAGCCTTGTACCGAGACACTGAGCCATTAGCATTACGTTTCACCTTAAAAATCCATTTGCAGTTGACAGGTACACGGTCTTTAGGAAGAGAAACCAGAGACCACGTGTTGTTTGCAATCAAAGCATCAAATTCCTCTTGTGCAGCTTTCTTCCAATGAGGAATCTTCATAGCCTCTTTAATGGACCGAGGCTCTTCATCAAGACATTCAACATGTAAAACACAGGTTTCTGAATGCATCTTTAGCCCTGGTAACCATAGAATGCGTGTTATGAGGGACCCGAGATGGAGGACAACAATAGCCTCGGGCATACGAGCAGGCGAGACTTGTCCATCAATCTCGTGAACTAGGGATCTCGTGTATCCAAAAAGGCTTGTTCATCACTCTCGTGAGCTAGAGGATCACGTGGGATGGTTGCATAAAAAGAACCACCATGCATCGAATCATGTGTTGATGAAGAAGAACGGCTGTTTCCACTTAATAGTGTGGTCCCAACTCTTTCTCCCTTTGATTGTTCTCATGCGCATGAATTAATGCGGTCCCATGAATATCACCATGCGTTTGTCGCAACTTTCCTAGTGCTTTGACTGTTCTCATGCGCGAAGTGGCTTCCATATTATCATGTGTTGAAGAAGCACGCTTTGACAGAGCATTATATGGGTTTTTTTCATGTAATGGAGCAGCACATGGGATATTAGCATGTGTTGTACGCATGGTTGGACTTGGAGCACTTGTCGTTGGTGCACCTGTTGATGGAGCTGCACAGAGGTTATTTGAATTTAAAAATTCATGTGTTGAGTCGAACGGAGCACCATGTGTGAGACCACGTGGGCTGTTGGAATTTAAAAAACCATGCATTGAATTGAGTGGAGAGTATGACATGGGTCCAGCAGCACATTCAATTAGAGAATCACGTGCATGTGTTGGATTTGATGGAGCATGTGTCAATGGAGCAGCATGTGGGCCATTTGCAAATAAAGAATCATGCGTTGAATGTATCGAATAAGCATCACGCGTGGGACCAAGAGCATTTGTTGTAACACGAGATGAAACATGAGTGGTCACAAGAGGAATATCGCCTATGGAGAATGGAGCACTGGTTGATGGAGCAGGTAGTGGTGGAGCAGATGTAAGTGGAGTATGCGCTGGTGGAACATGTGATGTCTGTGCAGGGGAGACAAGAGGAATAATGCTTGTGGAGACATCATTATCAGGAGCAACACCTGAAAAATTACACATTTCATAAGGAAAAACACTTTCATCAAAAACAACATGCCTCGAAATTATTACTCTACCAGATCATCCAAAATTTGTATCCCTTATGAGCAGTGCTATATCCCAGAAACGCACTTCTTTGATCTGAAATCCCAGCTTATGTCGAAAACAAACGCAAGCAAGGATAGCAAGCACAGCCAAACACCCTGAGAAAAGAGTAATCTGGCAAGACATGATGCAGAGCTTCAAATGGAGACTTCCCATGCAAAACAGGTGTGGGCAATCTATTGATAAGATAAACGGCAGAACAAAAGCATAGCTCCAAAATTTCTGAGGTAAAGAAGCCTGAGCTAACATTGTCAAACTGTTTCCACAATGTGCCTATGCTTCCTCTCAGCCTTTTCCATTCTGCTCCGAGGTGCCAGGGCACGAGAGACAATGCTGCACCCCATTGGCAGAGAACCACTTTCGAAGTGGTTGATATTCCCCACCACCATCAGTTTGGAGAGCTTTAATTTTGTATCCAAAACTGCACTTCAACCATTTCGCAAAGTCAAGAAAGCACTGAGTCACCTAGATTTACGTTTTCAAGAGATACATCCAGGTATAAACGACTGCAACATCACAAAAGAAACATAATAAAGAATCCCTCAGTGGAGCATACAGGACTGGTCCCCAGACATCAGAGACAACAAGTTGAAAAGGCTCATTATATTGAGTCAAAGATTTACAAAGGGCAACTTATGAGATTTCCCTTGCATACAAGCAGAACACACACTCACGCTTCAGTTTTATTGAAAACAAGACTACACGACTTCAAAACATGCTGAACATATCAAGAGATGGATGGCCAAGACGTTGATGCCACAACTTCAAGGGACAGGTGATTTCGAGACATTATTCACCAATAAGAAGACTTCTGATCTTCACAAAGGCAGCAGCTGATACAGCCCGTCATCCGTGAGCCTCCCGCGAAGTAGAATTTCTTGAGTCCGAGCATCATTCACAAGACATTCAGAGGGATGAAACTCCATGAACACACCATTATCACGAGTGAACTGAGAAACATATAGCAACTTTTTCTTTATGTTAGGCACATGCAACATATTCTGCAAAATCAAAGGTTTCTTACTAGAACTCAAAAACCTTGGCCTACATGCATGATTGAATTCCCTCACATTACCCATGAGCAAGGAACTACCTCCGTATAGGTGGTACCTGATTGAAAATAGACAAATCATTCGTTACATGGTGAGTCTCCGGTGTCAGGGTACCACAAAGAATCCACACACTGAGGAGCTAGAGCCCGAGGGAGTTGGGACAGTAGCAATATAGGCTGCTGAACCAAGCGTCAAAGAGGAATGTTCACCATGAGAAAAGCGAGAAGCATCCGGTGGAAAGCCAGGAGAAGTACCAGGAAAAGGATAGTACGCAGGAACATACGGTGAAGGAAAATAAAATGGTGTGGGAACAAACGGTGAAGGTGGGGGCATAGAGGTTAAGGTATGAGCATACGGTTGTCTACCAGATTGTACATGCTTGTAGAGTTCTCAACAGATGATTTTGAAGCATTTTCAGTTGACGAATCTGATTCAGCCACCCCCGTGTACTCCCTATCAAACCTATGATAGCATTTTTGAACTACATGTCCAAAGCGACCGTACAGCTGGCATTGAGGTCGATTCGAACCTTGATGACGCCCTCGGCCTCGACCTCGATTGTTATTCATCTGACCACGAGAAGCATGACCCTGTGATGACTCTAAGGCAGAATCTTGAGATCCATGAGTATTGATTTCAGTAGCATTACATTCTCTAGAACGAACAACAAGGTTAGCAGAAATACCCTCACTCAAGAATACCTTCTGTCGAGCTTCACAGTCTAACAACATCTAAGTAAGCACATCAAGAGACAATGCTTCTCGTGATGCAATTACAATGATGGATTCAAACTCCATTGATAACCCAGCCAACACCACACTGACATGTTCTTGTTCAGTGACCACACTCCTGGCAGCATTCAACAAGTCACAAATAGACTTGACTTTGGCAAGATACTCTCTTATAGTCAATCCAGACTTGTGTTGAGAATGAAGATTATGCCGGAGAGAAGAGATCTTTGCACTGGAACGAGCACCAAAAAGTCGAGCTATAGTGTTCCATATCAACAACGTTGTTGTGAGACCAATCAAATAAGGAAGAACCTCAGTGCTTACAGTGGTTAAAATCCAAGAAGCAAGAAGCTTATCTTGTTGACGATAAGCTGCAAAGCCTGGATTTTCTTCAAGTTGACCAGCTGTATTTGTGAAAAACTCATCAGGTATAGTAGAACCAGTAGAAATAAATTTCAACAGTCCATAACCATCAATTATCAAAGCTATCTGATGCTTCCAAAGAAGATAGTGGACTCAGTGAGTTTAACCGTATCATGCTTTGGTATGTTGAACACCAAGCATTCCTCGCGAAGCTCCCGGAATCAGGGAAGACGCATTCGGAGACACATATTCAGGATCAACCGTCAAATCAACCATGATGCCAAGAATCACACGAGACTGGAAGCTCAATCTCGTGCAGCTACTGGAATGAAGAAGAAACAGTGGAAGAAAACACCCAGGTATTGGCAAAAGATACCATGATAAGATAGCACTAAAGCTATCTAAGAAACAAGAAAGAAACTGAATTACTCTGTAAACTTTATTAATCTGAAAACTGATCTCTCTTGAATTAGAGAGCAGTATTTATACAGTCAATAAGGAAAGCATATGCTGCTATAAAGAACAGTTAACAACAGTTAACAGCTCAACAAACTAACTGCTAACTAACTGCTACAAGCTAACAAACTATTCTAGAACAACACTATTCTAGAACTCACAACATATCCATAATCACAAGCACGTGTTCACTAACAATTATATATAAAAAATAAATGTAATCGGGTACCCGAAAAATAATTTAATTTTGTGATCTAAGCCTAACCCGGAAAATGTCGGGCCGGGTACCTAACTTAGAATTTGAACTTTTTTTAAAATAATATACCCAAAATTTTTATTAGCTCGGCGGTCGGGTCATCCGAGTCAAATATTTTTTAACACCCTTAGTGCCAAGTATTCGATACCTCTCCAATATAGGTGCGGGATGGTACAATTTGGGTACGTACCAGCCAAAGGTTATGACTTATTTCGGGGACGTGTTAGGAATGATATCTAATTTTCATTCACATATCTATGATTATTTTTAAGATTTAAATAATAACAAAATTATAAATGAAATTAGATATGATTTTATTTTTAGTTAAGATTTAATTTCTTGGCATTTTTCGGATCTAAATTAGTAGACTAACTTTGGTGTTAAAACTTTATTGCTTTAATTTTTGTCTTTTAAAGTGTTTAATAATATATTCTTTTATTGTGAAAGAAATTATAGTATTTTATTTTTAGGTAAATTATGTATTATTATTGAAACTATTAGTTTTGATTTGTTTTAGTATCTAAACTTTTAAATATTTTTAAAATCACACTTAAAGTTTAATTTTTGTTTCATTTTAGTATCCCGTTCAAATTTTAATGTTAAGTTTTGAAAAAAATTAAAAATTTAGGTACTATAATAGATTAAAATTGATAGTTTAGATACTAAACACGCTAAGTTTTTAATTGCGAAGTACTAAATTGAAATAAAAAGTAAATAGTAGGTATGAATTTGAATTTTTTTTTTTAAAGTTTAGATATTAGAATGTATTAAAATTGATAGTTAGTTTTAGTACTAAATAGGTAATTTATCCTATATTTTTGTATCTCTAATATGACAGCTATGGAAAAGAAGGAATGCATTCACTTTCAACCAAGAATTTCAGTTACATCTCAGTTAGTCGAAGCAAAAAGTCTACTCTCTTAGTACTTCTAAGGATGAACCTCTTAATGTTTCTTTTTTTTTTTTTTATCGAAGAGTTGAGCTGATGATGTGCTTATCGAATACAATGCTTTGGTAAAGCACCTTTGATAGCAAAATGTTTTTTTACAAGTGTCGAGTCAAGATCAGTGGCGGACCAGAGATCAAATTAATTTTTGTGTAAACTATGTGAATAGTTTCATTTATTTTCGATCTAATTGATTTTGATTATCGATTCAAAAATTAAACACGTTTGATCCCTTACATTATCGATCCGTTCGATTTAAGTCCCTCAGTCATCAATGTCCGTTAACCCATTAACAAAAGTATTACGTGACAATTAAAACTTATTAAAAAAATTAACGTACTTCTTCTTCTCTTATGTTATCGATCCGTTCGATTTAAATCTCTCAATTGTTAAATTCATTAACAGAAGTATTACGTGATAATTAAAATTTATTAAAAAAAAATGCACGTTCTTCTTCTTACGGTTTGCATGTTGTTCATCTGCAAATTAGGATTATCAGTTACTATCAGAGCATTAAAGCCGTAGAATGTGGTGCTGTTAAGCGCAGTTTGAGGTTACTAGGCAGTTGGATATTCTATTATGAGTCACTCAATTGTAATGTGGGCTATAAATCTTCTATCTGTTGTATTTCTTGGGCTTTACTAAATGAAATATGTAGTTAATTTCTAGTCTCTTCCCTTTGTCTAATATTCTCTTTCCGTTAATAATTTAATTGCCACATAATAATTAATTCCGTTAATAGGTTAACGGATATTAACGGCTGATGAACAGAAGGACTAAAATGCGTTTAATTTTTTAACCGGTGACCAAAGTCGGTTCAGATCTATGGTCTTAGACAAGCACTAAGGAACTGATTCAACTAGTAAAGGAATTTTTTGGGGTTACTTCTCTTTCGATCTTCAAAGGTTGAATCTCTTTCATTACAAATAAAGTGATGTTTGCTCTCAAATGGAAGCAGCTGATATTCTTCGACTTCAACAAGTAAGAGCCTCTGATGAGCAGAGTGAATATTAGCAGTATGGCATGGCTGCAATCGGTTAAAATAAGCTGATATTAACCCTTGTTTGACAAGAGATAAATGCAACAGAAAATGAAAAACGTAGAAAATGACAGCTAAAGGTTAATATTGTGAGGCCAACTATTAAAAATACAAAACCCACATCTCCGGTTTGTCCCCTAATAAAGCACAAAAACTACAGCTAAACACTTTAAAAGAGAGAATAAAAATCTGCCATCAACACCACCAAGAAATCTCCATCCATAAAGATGCGCCTCTGCTTTTTCCTTCCTCTTTTGCTCCTTTTATTCTTGCTCTTTCTTCAATCTTATCTGAAACGTGAAGTTCTAAGCACACAGCAACATTTGAAGTGAACATAAACAGTTTTGCAAATTAAAATTAGTAATTAACAAAAATCAAGAACGTTGCATTTGAAATATCGAGTTTGACACACAACAAGCAGATAACAATACCTCTTCTTCACTACCATACTGCTCCTCCTATGCCATTTTTTATGGAAGAGACGAAATGTGTTCATATCTTCCTTGGTAGGTTCCTTGGGTTTAATGGCCTAAAATGGCAACTAAGAAATCAATAACAGAGATACATAAATGCATTTATATTAGCAACTAGCTTAGATGACTTACCACAATCTGGTTGCCTATGGCCGAATCAGTTTTGACTATGACTCCATGCGAGACTATCAATTCATGTGAAATCAAACCTTGAGTCGTATCAGTGGAAACGTAGGCTTCAACTAAGCATCCATCATTGACTAGATAGCCTCTTAGAGGGTCGTTAACTTACCGAGTACTAAGAATGAAAGCAGCCCCAACTAGACGCCGTATCATTGAACTCGTGCCTAGTGACTGCCAAAAGCATTAAAGCAATAGTATCTATAATCAACCACTTGAATAAACAAGCTAAGGTCTACAGGAATAACGGGGGATTTTATATGAAACCCAATACCAATATGAATTTGAAGTTTACAATGTAACCCCGAAAATTCATCATTGTGGCTCCGTTCTATGGAAAGTATAAGCCACTTGATTCATGCAGTCATCCTTCGTTGTGGGTCCATTCTATGCAAAGTATGTTCTATGGAAAAATGATTGCTGCAACGAATTGACCATTTGCAATGGATGTTTTACTATCAATTGGTCGATGACTGCTAATCCGTATTGAACAGATCTACTCCATCCCGAAGGCAAAGTGGCTGAATCTGCAAGCTCTAGATACATTGACAAATTATCCACCTTTTCCCCCTTGGGTTAGATAAGAATCTGCCTGCAAAAAAAAAGTTGCATGCAAAATGTAGGTGATTGAAGGCATGTGAGATTAAATGCAAATTAAACAATAACTAACAAGATGATGATCAAAGTTGCCATTTGTTGCCATCAAAAATAAAATTTTCAGAGTAGAGATATCTGTCTGTAATAGTGGAGAAATTCTTAATTATCCATCTGAACATGCTTAATTTTCTATTAATATCCACCGTCTGACACTTACTACTACCAGCTGCACTCAAAATTTTAAACATAATAAAATTGGGGTTTAGAATTTGAGAAAGCTAAAGAAAATGTGAGGTAAAGATTAAGAGTGGAAGGTGTAACCATATTCATTGATAATACCTTGCGGTTCCATAATCACAGATGATATGGTGGAAAATGATGCAAACTGCATATGATCCTTTTTTTTTTTTTTGAAAAAGCTAACGGCAGACCGTCGAGTGGAAGATTCAGGGTCCTTTGAAGAACTTATAGCTTAAGTTACTTGGCCTCTAAGCTATCTTCTCTCTTAACCTATTTAGTGAAGTAGACACAATTTGTTAAACTTAGGGTAAATTATACCATTGACACCTAACTATTTAGCCCTTTTTCTTTTGTCGTCGATCTTTTAATTTTGTCAATCAAACCTCCTAACTATTTAATTGTTCTCCAAGCCATTAACCATTAACAATTGATAGAAATACTGACGTGGCAGTTAAAAAAATAACATAATTATATATTTAATCCTTAATATTTATATATTCTATCAATTGGTCCTAATCTAAATTTAATTTAATAAATTAATATTCATTTAGGATTTTGACATGTGTCAGCACATGATCATAACGTGTAGTTAGTGACATATGCCAATACATGATTGGAGGATATTATTTATTAATTTTAATTTATTTAATTAAATAAATTTTCTGTTCAATCAAAATATAACACGTGTCACCACCCAATTGGATGGAAAATAAAGGGACATGAAATTACATTTGAGTGGAATTGAATCAGCATCCCGAGGCTGAAACAAAGAGCACCCTGATCACTGCACCAAAGGTTCCCATTAGTTTAAACTTACAATAAATTGTATTTATCCTTCAAAAACTTATTAATAGTAAAAGAAAGTAGAAGTAAAAAGAAATTAGAATAAGAACCTAAACAAATTGTAAAATAAAAAACACATAAACAATTAAAAAATCTAATATTTATTTATATAAATACATTATATATTAAATTGTAATTAATGGAAGATTACAATAAAAATTTAATATTTTTTATATTTTAATATTAATTAGGTGATGATACATGTAAATCTTAAAATATAAAAATATTATTGCAAATCTTAGATTTGATATTTATTTATTTTTTATAATTTCATTTTTTGTAGTTTAAAATTAAATATTTTATAATATTTTTAATATTTTAAAACTTAAGATTTTATATTTTAATATCAATTAGGCAATGATACTTCTAAATTTAAAAATTTAAAAATATTATTATAAATTTAGATTTAATATTTTTATACTTATTTTTATAATTTCATTTTTTTATTTTAAAATTAAGTATTAAATTTAATATAACTAGAAATATTAAATTAAATTTAAAATTTAAAATATTAAATTTAGCCTTAAAATATAAAAATCTTAAATTTATTTTTATTGTAAATCTCCCCTTAATTACAATTTATATATATATATATATAATGTATTTACATATAAATAAAATATTGTATTTTATCATTATTTATAATTTGTGGGTTCTAATTCTAATTTCTTTTCCTTTTTTTCTTTTACCATTAACAAACTTTTAAAGGACAAATAACTATTTGTGTCACGACAAGTGTCATGATCCTGTGCTGAAACATGTAAGATCCTGATTGAATGATTGATTTATTAAATTAAATCTAAGTTAGGATCAAATTGAGAGAATATATAAATATTAAAGACTAAATGTAAAATTATACCAATTTATTTAACCACCATGTCGGCATTTCCGTCAACTGTTAACTGTTAGTGGCTCAATTGACAACAACTAAATAGTTAAGTGGTTTGATTGGTAAAATTGAAAGATCAGATGTAAAAGTAAAATGTTAAATAGCTAGGTGGTCAAGGTATAGTTTACCCCTTAAACTTAACTACCAGGGAGAATCGAGGAGGCATGCATTGATCTCACCTACTGATTCTTGGGATTGAGAGATGGGTTTCCAAATACAACCCCACCAACGAATCCTTTGGAGTTCATTTAACCTTTGTTCTCGGAGACGATAAATAATTTCTTTCAACTTTTTGTTTCAAATATTTTATCAATATATTTAAAAATAATGTATAATTAACTTAATTTAATAATATAAAATTATAAATATATTTATATACCCTAAAATAATATCTGAATTTAGATTCTACCAAATTCATTTTAATTTTATCCTTTTGTAATTCAATCAAAATAATTCGATTCAATAATGTCGCTTAAGAGTTTAATTTCTATTATTTGTTGATCGACTTATAATTAACACAATCGAATCGTTTCTGTATAACTTTGAAAAATGTTTGATGATGAGGACTTTCTTTAACCTCCCATGGCAGCTCAAGTTCAAACGTATTCCACGGTCGGAAAATAGCTTGGCTAGGCTGGATCTACGTCCAACCATGCATGGGGCTTAAATTTACCAGCATCCTCCTGAGGTTACTCAAAGTAATTTGCAGGCTGATCGTGTTAATGTGAGACAAAGGCACCCCACTGATATTCCAGTGGTTTTTCCTTGCTACCCAAAAAAAAATATGTTTGATTTTTCAATTGAGCTTATGGACATCGAATCATTCAACGACTGCTCAAATAATAAAGAGGAGAGAAACCTTTGGATCCCCTGACCCTTGTAATGTTCCAGTATTGGACGTATATTTTTATTAACTCAAATGATGATTATCCTAAAACAACCCAACCATGTATTCATAAGCAATTATAACAAGCTAAGACCGTCACAATAACTCTTTGGTTGAACCTCGTTTTGTAGCCCCTACTCAATTTGTTAAAAGTACCAAAAGACTCTGGAAGAGAGTTAGAACGTCCACTATGTGAGGATTCTCAAAAATATCATCATGAGAAGATAGAAAGATGGCTAAAACTCGCTATTTCAACAGTGATAAAAATACATTTTGGATTATTCAAAGAACTCCGAAAAGACTTCACTTTCATCTCAAAAGGTTTATATCTTATCTTCATCTCTCAGGACTTGAAGCCAAAATTTTGATTGATCCAAAGACCAGTCTACAATAGTGACTCATCATGATCATAAGTCCAACGTCGATACCTAAGAAGAACATGATGCCCTATGTATGATCTCAGATACATTTGAGTTATTGAAGAAGTATAAGTCTGGATTAATGGATCTTGGATCCATATGTTCATTCATTTGTTCTCAGTTAGTTGAAGATTATGACCTTGCATCCATCTTAAAATTGAACCAAATAATATGTGCACGACTAAATAGATAGTTTACCCTATCCTTTAACATCAAACAAAGTCATTCACGAGAGATACAAATCATCATTATATTAAATGTAAGTCACATTAATTAAAAAAAAGGTAAACTACACATTTAATACTTAAACTATCATTTTTAATTAGTTTTAATACCTAAATTTTTAAATTTTTTTCAAAATTATACATAATGTTTAGTTTTTATTTTATTTTAGTACATCAGTTAAAAACTTAAAGTTAAATTTTGAAAAAAAAATGAAAGTTTAGGTACTAAATTGAACCAAAACTGATAATTTAAGTACTAAACGTATTAGATTTTAATGACGAGATATTAAAATAAAACAAAAATTAAACATAATAAATGATTTTAAAAAAATTAAAAGTTTAGATACTTAAACGGATAAAAACTGATAATTTAAGTATCAAACTAATAATATACCCTAAAAAAACTGTCATCATCACAAAAAGATAAAACCACATCATGAGTTTGTCCCTAGGAAAGCACAAAAATTACAGCTAAACACTTTAAAAGAGAGAATAAAATCAGCCATCAACACCACCAAGAAAATCTCAGTACATAAGGAACATCAAGAAAATTGCTGCAGCCAGGAAAAGAAAAATTGGAACCTCATCACTTGTCCCATCTTCATAAGATATCATCAACTTCTCAAACCAATAATACTGCTCCCGTGAAGATTATTCCCATACCCAACGGTTACGCACATACTCCAGAAACGAAGGAACATCAGGACAACGGCATTGTCCTAATACAACTTCAGAAAATTTTTGAAGGCAGATAATATCCCCATCTTGAAGCTGCATACACTCGCATGACAAAATAATAATAAAATGGGAGTAATAAATTAGGAGAAACAGATAATTGTTCAAGCATGAAGAGATACACATAATTGACTAAAAGTAGATTAGTGATTTTACACTTGAGAATTGATTTAGCACACCTCACTGGTACGGAACGTGAGCCGCTTGTCGATGCGTTGACACGTGAGAACGGGTTCAAATTTTACTCCTGTGCATGGAAGAGACAAGTGAGCTGTGAAACATTCTTTGAAAACAAGAAGCATTGAAAACATAATAACCAAACCAACCTCATAAAGTTCAATCTCTTCATCAGGATCAAAGCCTGCCATTTTGTTGATCCTTGTCAGTATCTCCATTGGCCTCCCAGTAGCCTTCACAAACATCCTCCCAATATATCTGGGATCATAGAAATAAAAGCATCAGTAATCACAAATACTTCCACTCTAAAGCAGGATGCGGGAATTACCGAAGCTCCTTTTTGGATGGGTCATAAAGTTTAAAGAAGAGAAGAATATCTTCTTCAGTCTTCTCAGGTGGAGACACGGGCTGAAAATGCTGAATGACGGTAAAGATCAGAAATAAAGCACCACCACAAATACAAAGAGCTTCAAGAAAGCCAAAATCTAAAAGAAATTTATCATGTAAGTACCCGCCCGAGCTCCACTTCCAGGAACAACTTCAGCTCTCCATTATTCGCCTTGTTTGAAATCTCTCTCAGTTGTCCTACCTAATTGAAGTTATTACAAAGATCATAAACAGAAAATTGTTTTAGGATAACATACAAGAACAAGACAAACAACAATAAGCAAAGCAGATAATGTGGGTGGACCCTAGGTCTACACCTGCCAGAAATATGGAAAAAGTTCATTACAAATGTTACTATCTACATAATCCATATTTATGACTAGAAGAAGCATATCAATGGCATCATACAATTAACCATACTACACATTGTTCAATACATTTACAGAACTCGCTCAGTGACTAGAGTGTTAAACTGATGCCGACTCGGGTACAAGGGTCAGATGCTGATACGAGTTTAAACCATAGATCATAAAACATGCTTCAGGTTAAAAAAATTGAACGCAGAGGAACCAAAGTCTACTTACTGGTTGTGCTTCCTCCAGATGAGTTAACGGTCGATTTGGACGGTAAGTATGGTTCTGCCGCATGGCCCACAACCAAAAACGTTGAAATTGCACAGGAATGCCAAACTCTTTAGCAACTTCTTCCTGATAATAAACAGAAGGCCATTAAGAGTCTAGAGACTTCAAACTTTTGCCTGACATTCACTTCCAAACTTGCAGAATAAAGAAATTTATGCTGGATTCAAGACAAAATAAAAGTCATCACAAAAACAAAATAAAATGAAGGAGCAAATAAGAACATATCTAACCGAAAAGCGCACCCTCCAAGGACCATTCACATGCAGAAATCCATTAAATTTTAGTTCAAACTATCAAATGGTTATCAGTAAGTAGTTAAAACTACATTTATCTCCAAAAGTAGTTAAAACTACTATCAAATTGTGGATTTTTCCCCTTCACTCTGCCTAATCCACAATTAGTCATCTCCAAAATTAAGTCAGAAACTTTGGTTATAGGGTCTGGCTCCCAACATACCCCTAATACATAAGGTCTAAGTTATACAGAGGCCACCAAATGTTACTCAAAATTGATATTTCATTAGAATAAAACCATACATGAATGGCACTGATACAAGCTTTCAGAAAACAAGCCTTTAAGATTAGGCCACTCAGTCTTGGGCATTGAACTTGCAAAGACTCTTGATAGGCTAATTAGTTAATTATTAGTATATATGCAAGCGGATCTAAATATTGGAAGGGAAAGAAGAACGGTTATGATATTCAGGAAGCAGTTACAATTGACTCTCACTTTTTTTTTCTCTGTTCTCCTAATCTTCTATCATCATCTGCTTGTTTCTCTTCCGATCTTCTGTTTCTGTTTTATATGATCTTGTTTAGAAAGGCCACATCAGGTACATAGCAAGGAAAGTTAAACAACATATACAGGATACTTGAGTAACGGGAACAGTGTCATTTCAAAGAGAGAAGATTTGAAGAAAATGCATCCACATTCACATCTTAATCTGTGATGCTATGATCACTTAAGTGCCTTCCACCATATGCATCATGGTCATGATTCTCACCCACATTCTAAAGTAATCAGTCCTGAATCTTTTGTTCGACACTCAAAAACTTCAGACCACAACATCAACATCAGGAAACTTATAAAGTGGAATCCTCTAATTTACGCAACCATCTTCTTCACCAATTTCCCTATTAAACTTCACTGGTCAACATACTTCACTCCAGCAGACTCTTAGAAATCATTCATGCAAAAATCCACAGGAATAAGCAATAATGAAAACCAAAACGATTCTTCCATGCTTTTCAATCATATTAAGTCTTCCACTATTTTAAACTTTCGAGTGCTAGAGCTCTCAATGTCAAGAGTCGAGGAAAACAGAAATCAACATACCTCAATTTTAATCAAGCCCCAAGATTCTCAGGAGAGAAAATGAGAAACATAATTCAGGTCATTAAACCATTTAAATCTTTAGTTTTTCAAAGAAAATTAATGTTATTGCAAATTATTACTTAAATTAGTCTGATTACCTATCTTTCATTTTGTAACGTTAACTCAAAAAATATCCAATGTGGCACTTTTACCTCTCAAGATCCTTTTTTCAGTCCACTCAGTTACCAGCAAATTTTGTCAGTTCTTAAAATATTTGACATGAAAAAAGATCTAATACAATCAGTTTGTTCCCCAAGTGCAAAATTGCATCCTCAAAAATACTAGAAGATCGGAACAGTTCCATGCATACATCAGAATGACCCTGAAATCGCCCTAAGAAATTACAAGCAGGAAGAAAAATCCAATTAAACCTCGAGGAAAAAAGGTCACGGTATTACAGAATTACTTTCCACTTTTTTTCATTTTTTGGGTACCAGATAATTAACGAAAACAAGTCAGAAGAACTAGCCAGATATTCAAAGTACCTTGAAAACATTAAAAAGCATCTGTTTCTGAATTCGAAAGCTACGAACTTTTTCATGATCCACCAGATCAAAGTATATCCCTTCCAATCAGCTTAACTAGTCTTCATTACGTGCAACCTGATGGCATACAAAATAAGATAAGAAATATATAATCTATAGAGAGAGAGAAAGAGAGCAGCATAATAAATGTTGCACCTTTATAACCATATATAGATGTGCCTCTTTTTTTCCCTCTCTCTTTTGCTCCTCCTCTTCTTGCTCTTTCTTAATTCTTATCTGAAATGTGAAGTTCAAAGCACAAAGCAACATTTGCAGAGAACATAAACAGCATTGCAAATTTAAATTATTAATTAACAAAAACCGGGAGCAATGCATTTGAATATTTAGTAAATTTAAACAGTGTGGTGATTAACCCAGTGGTAACTGTTGGAGGAGACCGGTAAGATAAAAAGTATATACTAAAAGTAAGCTACCACAAAAGAAATATCAAGTTTGACACACGACGATCAGAGAACATTACCTCTTCTTCGCCACCATACTGTTCCTCCAATGCTTTCTTAACATATTCTTTTACGGAAGAGATTAAATGTTTCATTCTTCCCCATTCAGCCTTAACGGTCTTCTCTTCATCCTCAGCAACCTTGGCTTCGGCCTCACATTCCGCCCACTCCTTTGCCAATGCTTCCAACTCCATTTTCATTTTCTTGGAACTTTTGAATATCTCAATTTGTTCGGCCAACATATCCTCCCTTTTCTTTTGTGCTTCTTCAACTTGCTGCTGGAGGACAGCAAGTTTTTGCTCCAACTGTTTCACCTCTGATTCAACCTCTTTATATCTGATTATGTTACATTCCAAATTACAAGTAACTGTCAGCTTTATAGATTCCTTTGCAGTAAGCCGGTTCTTGTCCTCTGCAGCTTTCACTGCACGTTCAGCTAGTTGTTTCAAGCTTTCATCCATGGCCAACAGCTCATTTTTTTGCTCAATTGTAAGGTTGGTACAGGAACAACCAACACTAGCTAGGATCTTGAACGCCTGCTTGAGTGGAGAAAACTTCCCTGAATCTTGAAAATTAATTGGAATCATATTCAAGGCTTCTTCTAATTTAGTCAGTGCTATCCTTGCCTCTTCTTGAGAGAAAACAGTTTTGGAGCGCAAAAGCTCAGATTCTAGGCTAGTGAAGAATGTGTTCAAATCTTCCTTGGTAGGATTCTTGGGATCAATGGCCTGAAATGGTGGAAAAGAAATCAATAACTGAGATACAAAAATGCATTAACATTAACAACTAATTTAGATGACTAACCGCAATGTGGCAAGAAGGCTGAGATGATGGAGCTGTGATTCCTACTGATCCGGTTATAGTAGTTTTCTGGTTGCCTATGGCCGAATCAGTTTCGCCAATGAATTCATGTGAAATAAAACCTGTAGTCATACCAGTGGAAACGTAGGCTTCAACTAAACATGCATCATTGACGAGATAGCCTCTTCGAGGGTTGTGTAATTCAGTAAGAGATAAGAATAATGGGAAGCCACAAGTATCCTCCTTTGGGTTGAACACATGAGTAGCAACTGCCAAAAGCATTAAAGCAAGAGTATATAATCCAACCACTCGAATAAACAAGCTAGGGTCTTGAGGAACAATGGGAGATTTATATGAAACCCATGACCAATATGAATCTGAAGTTTCCAACAAAACCCAGAAACTTCTTCGTTGTGGCTCAGTTCTATGCAAATTATAAAGCACTTGCTTCACGTAGTCATCCTTAGCAGCTAGCATTGAGCAAATGAGACAGCCCAGCCGAACCCAAAAGCAATAAATATATGTCCACATAAGTATGTTCTAAAGAAATGTGATTACTGCAACAAATTTACCTTTTGTAATTGATGTTTTACGATCAATTTGGTTGATAACTGCTAATCCGAATTGGGCATTTCTACTCCATCCCGATGGCAAAGTAGCTGAATCTGCAACCTCTAGATAAATTGACAAATGATCCACATTGTCCCCCTTTGGGTAGATAAAAATCCGCCTGCCAAATAAGTTGGCATGCAAAGTGTAGGTGATTGAAGGCACGTGAGATTAAATGCAAATTAAAACATAACTAACAATAAGATGATCAAAGTTACCATTTGTTTCCGTCAACAATAAAATTTTCAGAGTATAACTTTTGGTCCGTAATAGTGGAGAAATTCTTAATTCTCCATCCGAACTTGCTTAAATTTCCAGTAGTATCTACCCACTGAGACTTACTACCATCAGCTGCACTCAAAATTTTAAACATAATAAGACGGGGGTTTAGAACTTGAGAAAGCTAAAGAAAATATCAGGTAGAGATTAAAAGTGGAAACTGTAACAATATTCATTCATAATACCTTGCAGTTCCATAATCACAGATAATATGATGGTAAAAGACGCTAACTGCAGATGGTGGAGTGGAAGATTGAGGATCACTTGGAAGAACTTGTTGCTTTAGCTACTTGGCTTGTAAGCTACAAAAGATGCTAACGGCAGATGGTCGAGTGGAAGATTCAGGGTCCCAGAACTTATAGCTTAACTTACTTCGCTTGTAAGCTGTCTTCTCTCTTTGGTAAACTATATAATTGACCATCTAATTTTAACTCTTTTACTTTTGTCACTGATCTTTTAATTTTATCAATCAACTATCTAACTATTTAATTATTATCAATTAAGTCACTAACAATTAATTTTTCTTTTAATTTTATCAATCAACTATCTAATTATTTAATTATTATCAATTAAGTCACTAATAATTAATTTTTTTGATAAAAATATTAACGTGACAGTTGACATAATTATATATTTAATATTTAATATTTATATATTATATCAATTGAAGGATTTTTTTATTAATTTTAATTTATTTAATTAAATATTTTTCTATCCAACGTCGCCTTAATTGAGAATTGATTTAGCACACCTCACTGGTACGGAACGTGAGCTGAGCTGATTGCTGATGTGGTAACACATGACTGACATGAACTATCAGCTGGAAGCTATGAGTACTCAATTCAGCCCACTAGAGCACTTGATTGCTGGCAAGACAGAGATATCGTCTCTAGTAAAAGCATATCCTCTTGGTGATACTGGATTACATACAAAGTTGAAAGAAAGGGAATTAGGGAATGAAAGATCGAACGCAATATTGGATTCCAATTTTCATAGCTCACCAAGCGATAATGACTTTGTACATGAGCAACTGATTCAGGATAACGAGGGATTTAATTCTTCAATTCATCAAACCAACGATTACGAACTCTCTGAACCAACTCTCTATGATGAGGAGATGAAGGGCGAAGAATTGTCACATATGACTGCTGGATTAGGTATGAAAATTGCATTTGATAGTAATTTTCACGTTGAACATTTTTCAAACACTTGGCAGACGCATAATGAGGAACACAATATTAATCTTTTATATAAATTGACATGTCCCTTGACTGTAGCAAAAGATTATAATGGTGAAATTGACAAGTTGAATGGTATTTCATGTGTTATCTTTCTTAAGGATGAAGTTGCTTCTGAAAATATCGATGATAAGTATTCTTTAGGGATTGTTCATGTTTGCAATAATCGATATGGGAAACCAATGCTTATAAATTTTAATGAGTTTATGGATGTGCAAGACCCTTGTGGCTTTAGGTTATTGCTAATGGACAGAAATATTATTCAACTGGTGAATGATATAGTGGTGAATGATTCAGTGTTGGGGACACATATGCTTTTGTTAGTTGAGGTGGATCTTCTGATTGGTGATGATTCTAGTGTTCGAAAGAGTAGCCTTCTGTTGCAGACGGTTGCGCTAATGGGGCGAGACTGTGATCGACCCGCTTCTGTTATTTATGAACATGATGAGGAAAGTTTAGAACAAATTAGCAGCAGAGTTGAACGTATAAAGATTGGAGCAAATGAACTTTACTTTTGTGTTGGTATAAACATTGAAGACTGATTGGTGAAAATTCAGCCCCTTTCACCACAAGCTCTAATTGTGGATTCAATTCAAAATGCTTACTTAAGGGAAGTTACTGAAACTGCTGAAGGTCTGTCACTGGTCAGGACATGTACATCAGCTTTGTTACGGTTTGTGAAGAAGACCAACATTCCAATTCTTTTGGCTGGACATGTTAAAAGATCCGATGATATAGCAAGATCTTGTGTCTTGGTGCACATCATAGATGTTGCTTTATGCCTGGAAAGGGAAAAGTATTCATTAGGTCGTTGGCTTTGCTTTATGATGAATTGTTTGAGGTCGGTTGATAAACCAGAAATATTTGAAATGTCACAGTTGGGGCTACAAACTGTTTTAAACTCAAATAAGATGTTTTTCAGCAATCAAAACTCTGATTCAGAGTTGTTAGTTGAACTTATTGTTGTTGCAATCATGGATGAATCTCGAGCTCTCCTTAATGAAATTCAGTCATTGTGTGTATCTAGCTCAGCGGTTTTCAGACATGTGAATGGAACCCAACTGAGCAGAGTTGATATAATTATCTCCGTCCTTATTAAGGAAGCTGGCCTGAAGATCCAAGAGAATGCTATTTTTCTAAATGCTTTCAGTAGAGTATCTTTAACAAAGATTCTTGGGGATTTTTCAATAGCAGCCTCAATTTGTAGCAACTTCTTAGAGTTTTCTATTTTAGTGGAGTTGCGCTCACTAGTGAAATTGTGCTTGGTGGTGAGTCTCGCATGGTACCAATGATGGGCAAAGGAGTGAGCACAGTTACAAAATTAGGATATAAGAAGTGTATAGTACTCAAGTCAGTGGAGGAATCATTAGCAACTCTTGATTTGGGGAAGAGGGAGATGATCGACTCCAATGATTTGAAGAGAGGCATCAATACAATGCTATTTCCTTTGGCTGTTATGAAGGAATTCAACATATATATCACCTGGAACCTTTTGGATAAGGTTCTCTTTGGAGGCGCGGGTAATGTTATGAATCGAAAATCGAATGATGCTGTGAAAGACCATACGAAGGGGACCATCGAAAGATGTTGAATCACTATTAGTTGAATTTTATTTTACTTATATTACAGAAATACTAGTATAAATAGACTAGGATAACCTAGAGATGGGATATGAGATTTGTTAAAACCTTTAGCTGAAACCTTTCTATCTTCTTTAATCCTATTTTCTCTATTTCTTCTACTGTTACTAATGAAATTGAAGGAAAGTTCATTACACGTGCAGATGCAGAAATCCGTTAAATTTTAGTTCAAACCATCAAATGGTTGTCAGTAAGCAGTTAAAACTACATTCATCTCTTTTTAACTGCTTGATTAAAAAGAACAGAAATGCAAATACACGGAGCGAAGGGGGGGGGGGGAAATCCACATTTAATCGTCTCCAAAATTAAGACGGAAACTTTGGTTATAAGGTCTGGCTCCCAACGTACCACTAATACAGTTAAGGCTGTAAAATCAAGTAATCGGACAAGTTTCAGTCGGATCCTGGCAGGTCGGGTAAAATCAGGTACAAGTCAATTCAAGTTGATTTGATATTATATCCAAATCGAGTTCAGGTCAGGTCAAATCAGTTCGGGTTATTTTCAAGTTGATTTGACACCAGATCCAGATCTGGTTCAGGTCAGGTCATTTTCAGTTCGGATCGATGTCAGTTTAGGTCAAAACAGTTCAGGTTCGAAGCAGATAAAACCAGGCTAATTCAGGTTCGGGTGGACTTCAGTCGGATCTCGTTCAGATCGGGTCACATCATTGACATATAAAATTCAAGTTGGATGTTTACCAGATACGGATTGAGTTCAGGTCGGGTCGTTTTTATTTTTGGATTAATTATTTTGTCATCTTTCGTGATTGTTGAATTGCAAGTTGTAATTGTATATGATTTCGAGTAAATTAAGAGAAAAAATAAATATTCATGGATCAATTTTGTAAAAAAATTTAAATTTAAGGATAAAATTGAAGAAATGTAAAATTACAAATAAAATTTTTAAATATAAATTAAACAACACACATAGGTAATGGACTAAATAAAAATAAATTTAAAATGTGAGGTTTAAATTAATATAAAAAGGACTAAATTAAACACATTTAAAAAGTTATGGGCCAGTTACAAAAATATAAATAACAACAAATAATGGGCCAAATGAAGATGCAAATATAAATTTAAGGACTAAATTAAATACATATAAAAGTTAAAGACTTAAAATAGAAATAAATTAAAAAAGGATTAAATCGAAATAAATGTAAAATGTGAAGAAATAATGAAAAATATAGTAATTACATTCATTTAAAAAATTGAAAAAATATAATATATATATATATAATATAAGTTTATATATAAACTATATTTATATTATAAACGATATAATTATTATAAGTTATATATATAAATTATGTTTATATGAACTATATATAAACTATATATGTAAACTATATATATATAAACTATAAAAAGTATATAGTTTATAAACTATAATTTATATTAATATAGTATATATATATATATTATATAAAGTGAGTGGTAGAAGAAAAATTTTTAAAATAAAGATTTTTTTTTGTGTGAAATTATTTTATTTTATTTTGAGAATTTATTGGGAAATTGGAAAATTTTGATAATATAGAAAAATTGAGAATTTAGAGGGAAATTGGGAAATTTAGATGGAATAGAAAAATTTGGAGGGAAATTGAGAATTGAAATTTTATTTGGAAAGATATTTTGGGTTAATTAGGCTCATGCTCCTCCAATAATCATCATTTTTCCACTAGTATTTGATTTTTGATTTATTTTATTTTAGTCATGGTTTAATTTTAAATATATTCTTGAATTTTCAATTCGATGCAATTTAATCCTGTATACATTCTAATCACTTTTAATTTTCTCTCTAGATGTATGTGTGTGTGTGTGCGCGCGCGTGCGCGCGTACGCGTGTGTCGCGTGTGCGTGTGCGTGTGCGTGTGTTGCGTGTGCGTGTGCGTGTGTGTAAACTATATAAAATATATAGTTTATAAATTATAATTTATATTAATATAGTATATATATGTATGTATAACTAATATAAGTAATAAACTATATAAAGTAATAAAGTATATAGTTTATAAAAACTCTAAACCCTAAACTATAAACACTAAACTATGAACTTTAAATCATGAACACTAAACCTTAAACCATAAATTTTAATATAAATGGACTAGCACTAATGCATATATATATATGTAATAAAAGAGTGGGCTTAGTATTGGACATATGTAAACTAATGTAAATGGACTAGCGCTATTGCAAATGTACTTATTTTTAGGTTTTATTATTACTTATTCATAATAATAAAATAAATAGGTTATTAATGTGAAATAAAATACATGCAACTAAAATACTAATTATGCAAATGAAATTAATATGACATGTACTACTATTTATGAACCATATAATATGCAATGTGACATACTAATTATTTAACACCTAATTAATCATGTTTCATATAATTTACATTTAAATAATTTTATTAATTTTATTAAATAATTTTATATAATATGTATGTATAAACCATGTATAGTATATATATATATATAAAGTATATTACTTATATAGTTTGTAGAAAAACTATACATAGACTATATAAAATAATAAAGTATATAGTTTATTGAAACCTTAAACCCTAAATCATAAACCTTAAATCATAAACTTTAAACCATAAACACTTAACACTAAACCATAAACCCTAATATAAATAGACTAGCACTAGTGCATATATATTTCTAGGGGTAAGAATACGCTAGACTGGCCTACAGGGGACTACAGACTGACCTACATAAAGCCTGACATGGCCTGGTCTATTTAATAAACATATTAGGCTCGGGCTTTTTTAAAAACCTATTAAATTAAATAGGTCAGTCTCAGTATAAAACCTTATAAACCTAATAGGTCGGCCTATATATATATATTATTTTTTCCCTTAATAGTTGTAAAAGGCACTGCTTTAATTATTTTAATTATGTTTGTAAAATTGAAAAGCGGGAGCATACGTCGAAATAGTTTTGCGGTGCAGGTAATAATATAAAATTATATTATTTAAATTATTTACGTTGATGTGTAAAAAAATTATTGTGTTATATTTTCGTTCATATATAATTTATTTAATCAGGTTTATTTAAGTTATTTTTTTTTACAGATATAATATTACTGCACTTTTAAACTCAAAGAATGGCGCGACTTTCAGCTATTGTTTACTATGATGGTGAAATTCGAGAAGATGAAACAGGCGTTGTTTTCGTATCAAATGAGCGTGTTAAAATATCATTCAAGAGAAACATAACTCATGAGGAGCTAATAACGAAGATTTCGAGGAAGATTCATGTTGGAAGTAACAGAAGAATGTCGTCGTTGCAGTACAGATTCCAACATCATTGTTGTCATTAACTTATACAGCGTTCAAACTTTCGAACAATGATGATGTTCAAATGATGGTTGAAGCTCAAAGTAATTATTCAGACGCCGCTATTGAGATGTATGCATATTTTATTCAAGTGTGTGCTATTCGGGGTCAATCTTTACGCTCACACTATGAGCTGGCTGAACAAGTTGACAGCCCGACTATAATAATGTGTAATGATTTTAATGCCATAATGGGGAGACATTCATCCGCAACTCCTTACAATATGTACAGAGGTGAGTCCACGAACAATCCGTATGGCAACACCGCGTCCAGTTCAAGAGGAAGGCATTCATCTGTAAATTTCTTTGACCATATGGAGATGCCATCGACACAACCATCTGTGCAGTTTCCATTTGACACGATGGCTTCAAGCTCCAGGAGGAGGCATTCGATTGCGAGCTTTTTCGATCTCAATGTCGATATGCCTTCCAGTTCAAGGGGAAGGCGTGCAAGTAGTAGGTTCTTCGACCTAAATGTGGAGAGCATGGAGGAACCATCATCTCCACCAGAAGAACCGCTTCGTGAGCCTGGTGCGGATGGTGCTGAGACTGGACTATTCATTCACCCAGAATCACCGCAATTCAACTCCGATGATGATGAAGTTGCAGGAAATGTGACACAAACTGACCCTTATGCACACATGTATGAAGCTGATTATGGTGCAATGTACGGGCCAGAATTTATGGATATGCCTCATCTCGGTGACTATGGATATTACTCATCAATAAATAATGGTGAGTTATCTTTAGGCATATCGTTTTCAAGCAAAGAAGAAGCGATGATGGCTATCAAAAATTATAATATCCGTAATTCTGTTCAGTCTAGAGTCAACCGATCGATGACCGAAAAAATATGTATGATACTGTGCCCGATGCGAAAACGGATGCAATTGAATGGTTCGCGTATCGAAAATGAAGAGGAAAAACAACATATGGGAACTAACAGTATACAACGGTCCTCACACATGTTGTGCTGGAGGGGTCAACCAAGATCATCCGAACTTGGACTCTGAAGTGATATGCCAAGCCATCATGCCCATGGTAAAAGCAAGCTCTCATATAGCTGTTGCAGTGCTGATTTCAGCTATACAATCGCAGTATGGGTACACCATCTCCTATAAAAAAGCTTGGTTGGCAAAACAAAATGCCATTGTCAAACTTCATGGTGAATGGGATGCATCTTACAACGAACTTCCAGGTTGGTTTAGGCTGGTGCGGACGTTGAATCCTGGGATAATTGCGGACTTCAAAACCTCCTATGCATACCATAATGATCGAGTTCTTCGTGATCGATACCAATTCTACCAGGTTTTTTGGAGTTACCCACAGTGCGCTAATGCTGCCAAATACTGCAAGCCTGTGGTCCAGATCGACGGGACTTTCTTGTATGGAAAATACAAGCAAGTTTTATTATTGGCAGTTGTCCAAGATGGCTATCGCAACATTCTTCCAGTTGCTTTTGCTCTTGTTGAAGAAGAAGATACAGATTCTTGGGCTTTTTTTCTCCGAAATTTACGTACACATATTATCACGAGGGAAAAAATTTGTGTCATTTCAGATCGCGGAGCTGGGATCAAAGCAGCAATGGAGTCTTTGGGTCCAATGTGGCAACCACCCTTTGTCCAACATAGGTATTGTCTCCGACACATTGCTGCGAGCTATCATGGAAGGTATAAGAAGAATGATAAACGTCAATTAATTGTGCGCATGGGTAAGTGAAAGCAAGTTAGTAAGTTATACATTTTTTGATCATTTTAATTTTTGTAAAGAAAGCAAGTTAATAAGTTATACATGTTTTGATCAAGTTACAAACTACTTCCTCGAACGTTAGAATCAATGCTTCAAGGTTTACAGGCGAAGAACGAGGAAGGATACGATTACATCAGCCTCGTCGATAAAGAAATGTGGACGAACGCATATGATGGTGGATATCGATATGGACACATGACGACCAACTTGGCTGAGGCAATCAATTCAATCTTAAAGGGTGCACGTCACTTACCTATAGCGGCTTTGGTAAAAACTATATATTTTCGTTTGGGTGCGTTTTTTGCGAAGCTCAGGGATAAGCTCAAACCTGGATGCAAGGCGGTCATGTCTATCACCCTAGATTAGTTGCAGATCTACAGAAAAAAATTGCTGCATCAAATGGAATGTCTGTAACAAACTTCTCTAGAAGGCATGAAATGTTTCGTGTCACAGAGTTGCCCCGACCTCTTCAAGGGATTGAAGTTGTGTCGTTAAGAGTAAATCTAAGGGACAGAGCATGCGACTGTGGGCTTTTTCAAGCTCTCAAGTATCCATGCTCTCATGTGATAGCAGCTTGCTCGCATACACGTCAAGACTATAACCATTTTGTGGATCCCGTATACCTACTATCTGAAGTTTTTAAGGTATACGAATTTGAGTTTCCCCCCATAGGTAATGACAAAGACCCTGATGAGGTTCAAGATTGGCTTCCGATTGTACCAAATCTGAGTTTATTGAAGGAGCGTGGTCGTCCAAAATCCAATTGAATTCATTGCGATATGGATATTCGAGAAAGATCTAGACAAGATAGAAGATGTGGCCATTGTAGAAACCCAGGACACACTAGAAAAACATGTTCACTTCTGTTGTCATCAAGTAACAATTGATGAGGAAATGATGTATTTGTTTATCAAATAATAATTTTTGTATTTTAATTTGCATTTACTTCAAGTTAATGTCATTCGATAATCGCTGATGAAGATTAAAAAAACGAACACTATTATTAAATTTTATCAAACTAATAACAATTTGATATTTAAATACAACAAACTTACAATAAGAATTAAATGGTAAATGATAACCAAATTACAATAACTGATATTAAATGGTAATAAACAAAATTAACTAAAATATATTAAAAAAAAGTCTAACAAATTTAACAAAATAAAGTAAGAATTAAATGAGAAATAATAAAAAATTATAATTAAACAAAATAAAGTAAATACAAATATAATAAAAAAAAATCTATCGATGCTTGCGTCGCGAATGTGTTCCGCATGGCGGTGGCTGTCGGTCTCGAGGAGGATTTCTTCGTATCACTGGTTCTGACTCCTCGCTGTCATCATCATCGTCGTCGTCACAATCGTCATTGTCCTGAGCAGGTACATCAGGTTGATGAGGAGCTGATGACGATGAAGTACCTCCATAGAATAAGGACCCTAGAGGTGTATGACTGACTATCCTACCGGCATGCGAAAACTGGGAAAACCTATACATCGCTGAGTGTGAAAACTGTACATGAGGTGTCTGTGCTGCGGCCATAGGTGATGAGGATGAACCCGCCAAATATCCAGCATATGAACCCCAAGCTGAATCTACAAACATATACCCATAATAGCCTCAAGGAAGGGTCATCTGTGACGGTGGCGGGGTCATAAAACCAGGTGAAGGCGGCGGCAGCTGCATCTGGTAATGGAAAGGCGATGGCGGCATCATATATGGTTGCGGTGGCTGCTGGGAATATCCTGCTGGTACAGCTGAGGATGAACCGGAAGCACCTGCTCTCCGTCTACGAGTCGGGTGACGATGCTGCTGTGTCGGTGAACGTCTCTGTCGACGTCGTGGAAAGTTCTGCCCTCGTGCATCCTCGGGTAGTATAAACGGTTTCCCGTTGCTATTAAACCACTCATAATAATCCTCAGCATACATCAAGAGGTCATAAAAAATGGGCTCTCTACGGGGAAGGCGTCGATGTCGATCCTCCCACAACACGACCCACCCATGATGCCTCACCAGCCAATCTGTATCTGTCTTGCCGCGTCTATCTAAGCTATGCAACTCGTCCATATTGCGAGGTGCTTCCAGAATTGGTTGAAAACAACCAAATTGTCGGAGCACGCGATCAGTGGAGTGCCACTCGATGGTCGCATAACAGATCAGAGGGACCATCGCCATCCAAACATCTAATGGACCCCTCAACTCAGGTGGGATCACCGCCCTCACATCATCAGTAGAATATGGCACCCATTCAAACTAAAACAAATAATATATAATTTTTATTAAAATAATAATCTAATTATATAACTATAATCTAAAATTGATTTTTAAACATTAAAATTTATACTTGTGTGCCAGCCTTCTGATCGATTAGCACCCTAATTTTTTTCTAAATCATTAGGTAGCTCCTGATGATTTTTCCTATCAGTAGACCACCTATTCAAGGGAAAAAATTTGTTATACGCTGTATAAAATTATTAATATACAAAATCAGTTTTATAATTACCTCAGAAGTAGTGGAAATACGAATGGGTTCTTCACAACAGGACATAAAAAGGGCAATCGATACCATGCCCAAGACTGCAGCAACAGGAGACATCCGCCAATAGCATTACGTCTGTAGTCAGTGGCTCCACACATCTCCCTGTACAGCAAAGCCAAAACTGTCGAGTCCCAACTGAATAATCCGGCGAGACGAAAGTCGCTAAGATGTCGCAACCACATGCAGTGAACTAGGTTGCGCGATTTGTCCGGCATCAGAAACCCTCCTATCAACTGCAGTATGTATCCCCGTGCATACATCTTAACCTCATCCTCAGAGGCGTCTGCGCTCAACTCCCGAAAATTGGCATCTAACCAATTTAACGGTATCCTACCTCCGATAAAATTTCCTGGGACACGTCCTAGACTATCCCAACACAAAGTAGTCCAAGAACCGGAAGCTATCCCCGATATCACATCTCCATCCACCGGAAGCCCCAAGTGCATATAAACATCCTCAAGCGTGATCGTGCACTCTCCGCACGGAAGATGGAATGTGTGGGTCTCCGGCCTCCACCGCTCTACTAAGGCAGAAATCAGGTCTGACTCTATTTTACAGTGACCTTGATATCTACCTATGTAACTGAATCCAGCCTCTACTAAATACGGCAAGACACAGTTGGGTATCACTAACTTAAGATTCCTAATAAAAGGATCTAATACACGGTCCTTCTCCTAAATATAAATAATTACAAAAATTAATTCTTAATCTAATAATCATGCATTAAATGAATCAACTAATTATTACTAATAATTTAAATTAAATTAAAACGTTAAAATGTTACTGTATCAGCAAAGTGTCGAGATATTTAATTCTTAATCTAATAATCATGCATATAATAAATCAACTAAATATTACTAATAATTTAAATTAAATTAAAACATTAAAATACTACCGTATCAGCAAAGTGTAGAGATATATGATTTCCATCCGAGCGAAGTAGACTGCCTTCCATTATATATCTGCAAAAGAATTATATTAGTAAAATATTAAATAAAGTAAAAACATAATAGTAAAAATATTATAAAATATATCTTAAAAAGAGAGTATTTGAGAGAATTTGAGAGAATTTGGTGTGATAAAAGTGACTGAGGAGGGGGTATTTATAGGGAGGATGGGGACCTGAAGGGTTGGTAATTAGGGGTATAACACGCCCCCTACACCGCGCTATACCCCATGTGTCAGATATTCAGGGATAGCGCGAATCAGGGGGCGCGCTATACCCACGTGGCGCCAAATCAACATATAGCGTGGTGCAGGGGGTGCGCTTTTCTGCTAAGGGTGTTAGATCGGGAAATATATTCTGACCGGTGTTAGATCAGGAAATATAGTCTGACCGGTGTTAGATCGATAATAATACCGATCACCGGTGATATACAGGGAAAATAATCATTATATTATAGGTGTGTTTTAAAAAAAATGACTATCAAAATAATATTAAATAATATTAAAGGTCCAAGTTATACTGGGGGCATTGAACTTACAAGGGCTATTGATAGGTTAATTAGTTAATTATTAAATATTGGAAGGGAAAGAAGAACGGTTATGATATTCAGGAAGCAGTTACTCTTGACTCTCACTTTTTTTCTCAGATATGTTCTCCTAAGCTTCTATCATCATCTACTTGTTTCTCTTCCAATCTTCTGTTACTGTTTTGTATGATCTTGTTTAGAAAGGCCACATCAGGTGCTTAGCAAGGAAAGTTAAACAACATATACAGGATACTTGACTAACGGGAACAGTGCATCATTTCAAAGAGAGAAGATATGAAGAAAAGGCATCCACATTCGCATCTTAATCGGTGATGCTATGATCACTTAAGTGGCTTCCACCATATGCATCATGGTCGTGCTTCTCACCCACATTCTAAAGTAATCAGTCCTGAATCTTTTGTCTGACACTTCAAAAACTTCAGACCACAACATCAACATCAGGAAACTTATAAAGTGGAATCCTCTAATTTATGCAACCATCTTCTTCACCAATTTCCCTATTAAACTTCACAGGTCAACATACTTCACTACAGCAGATTCTTGGAAATCATTCATTCAAAAATCCACAGGAACAAGTAATAATGAAATCCACAATGATTCTTCCATGCTTTTCAATCATATTAAGTCGTCCACTATTTTAAACTTTCGAGTGCTAGAGCTCTCAAAGTCAAGAGTCAAGAGGAAAACAGAAATCAAAAGACCTCAAATTTAATCAAGCCCCAAAATGAGAAACAGAATTCAGGTCAATAAACCATTTACATCTTTAGTTTTTCAAAGAAAATTAATGTTAATGCAAAGTTATTACTTAAATTAGAGTCTGATTACCTGATCTTTCATTTTGTAACGTTAACTCAAAAAATCTCCAATGTGCCACTTTTTACCCTCTCAACATCTTTTCCTTAGTTATATGGCGATTTACGGTTGTTTGTTGCCTCCATGTATGTGTATTTGCTCTGCTTTCGAGTTGCTTTTCGGTATGAACCTTCTCGGGTTGTGTTGTGTTTTCCCCCGTCCATTTAGTTTTAGGGACGCTTTTTAATGGGACACACATTTCAAGTCATTTCTTAATATAATCGGATGAGGAAGAGTGGACTGGGTAAAGTCATCATGTTTCTGTCAAATTCGGATGAGGAAATCACTACCAATAAACAACTTGCAAAGGATTTGGTTGAAAACTGGAGTCGAACCATATTCAACAAGACTACAAACTATCGGAACAACAAAAGTTGTGATTTTTTTTTACAAATAGATAACGTTAGTGATCAATTTGTTACAAATAGATAACATTAGTGACCAATTTGTTATTTTTGAAACTTTAGTGGGAAAAACAAAGACTTACTCAAACATTAGTGACTATTTCTGTAGTTTACCTTTTTTAATTATGAGATTGATACAAGAAGTATGATATATATGATGTGTTGAAACTTAAGAAATGAATATAATTATTCCATTTGTCATGTACTATATCATATTAACAACATTGCTTTCGTCGTTTTATAAACTAAACAATCAAATTTTTTAAGAAATTATCGTTTAGGTAAAGAAATAATATGGTATCTCATAAGTGTCTAAAAGACATATAAAGAAATTTATGTGAAATATGATAATGTGATTAAAGTGCATCTCATGTGTTGAAAACTTTTTTTTTGTTGACAAAGACGTGTTGAAAACTAATAATATTATTAACATTCAAAGACTAAAATAATTAGGTTAAATATTTTAAAATATATTCAAGTGTAAAATAATTAGGTTAACTATTTAAAAATCAAATTATCTATTAATTAAGATGAGTAGTAAAAAGGTAACTTAAAGGCTAAGTAGTTCAGGAGACAACAAAGACTTTATAGGAAAAGAAAAGACTTTTATTTGTTATCAAATTCGGAACAGCAACCATGGTTTCTCGGTTGGAAATGGAGCAGCAACCGTTGTTTCTCGATTAAATCTGCTGATGCTACTGGAGAACTTATGTGAAATTCTCGTTTTAACTTGAATAATTTATAAATCCTATTTCTAGGCAAATTAAATTACATAAATTATTTTTTTAATAAAAATCATAATTTAAATATAATTCTATTAAAATTAAAATCAAATTTTAATTAATAGTTAATTTTAGATCAATTCTTATACTCTTTAGTATTAATATAATAAAGACAAATTTATTTATGGTATGTTTATGTACGTCACTTTAGTAATACGTTATGTATGAGACGTCCTTTCACCTACAAACATTTCATATTTCTCCCTCGATTACAGTCTTTTACAATTTAAATTGCCCATTCATATTAATAGAGGGAGTTGAGACAATATTATTATATGATGAGCGATCGAATCAAATGAAAAGATTTTAATTTAGTTGAGTTGGTTATTTTTATTTTTAAATTTAAGTTTTATTTAAAAAATTGAGTCGATTATGAAAATTGAGATGAGTTTTAAATTTTTTGTTTAATTTTAATTATATATATTTACAATGTTTTGTGTAAATTTATCTAATATATATTTATATTTTTTCAGATTACAATATTATTTAATAAATCAAAAGTCATCTAAAATTATAAAATATATTTATACTTTTTTAAAGAAGTTAGTTTGGGAGAATCTCGAAAAGAGTATAAAAGTATCAATGAATTAATGAGAAGAAGCCATTTGCAAAAAATTAAAATATAATAAAAAGTTGATTTTAATAAAATACAAATTTAAGGGATTAAATTATAAAAAATAAATTTATTGTTAAAAATAAGAACTGTTCACTTGTGTTCTTGAGCATTGAATGAGAACTGAATTTTCATAGGTATTTTATAATGTTAGAGGAGTATATATGTCTAATAAACCTTTGTATAACTATTTAAACATGTCTTTCTTCGAGCAATTACATATATATGATGTGTACGCATTGTCAATCAATTTGGTTCGTGAGCTCTACAACATTTAATTGTGATTTTGTTATGATATCCATCACTTGAAGAAAAAGAAGATCAGCCAAAAGTTTTGGAGAGTCGAATTCGCCATAAAATAGTGTCAGATCATCAATTTATTTAACGTGTCACATTTGTTAACGTCGAATGATCGATTGATAAAATTAAGGAAAGGCCGCAAATATGTAAATATGAATTAAGGATTCAATGTGTAATTATATTATTTTTTAATTATTATGCTAGTTTGATAACATTTAAATAATTAAATGGTCCGATTGATAAAATTAAAAGATTGATAATTAAAATAGAATTTTTAAGTTACGTAGTATAAGCTGTTCACTTGTGTTCTTGAGCATTGAATGAGAACTGAATTTTCATAGGTATTTTATAGTGTTAGAGGAGTATATATGTCTAATAAACCTTTGTATAACTATTTAAACATGTAAAGAAACTTTATTAGGAAAAGAAGAATAGAAAAGAGGTAACTTAAAGGCTAAGTAGTTCAAGAATCAACAAAGACACTATAAGAAACGAAAGGACTTACATTGTCAATATTTGTAGAAGGCACGCTTGAATTATCTTCCACTCCAGGTTCTGCGGATAGCATCTTGGAGCACCAGATTCTTTGATAATGGAAGGTATTATTACCAAACATTTATGGCCTTCAATCTTTCCCTCACGTTTTGTTATGCTTTCCCAACCAAATTCTAATCATTCCAAGGAAATGTCTAAAACCGAATTCTTTTCGTCATGTTTGAAAATATGAGTGCAGTGAATAGCAGGTGTGGGTCTAATCTTCCCAAGGTCATATGGACGGTTGAAATTTTGGATGCGGTGGATGATAGTAAGCCTCAGTCTGAGGGTGTTAATGGACAAGTAACCAAGGTGACTTGGAGGATTGAGAATTTCTCCAGAATCAATAACAAAGAGATCTGCTCTCAACATTTTACTGTTGATGGCAACAAATGGTAGCTTTTGACTTTTCTTCTTGTCGATTATGTTTTCATTTGCATTTTACTTATATTTGCAAACTTATTTGGCAGGCAAATAAGTATCTTTCCCAAGGGGAACAACGTGGATGCTTTGTCAATTTATTTAGGAGTTGCAGATTCAGCAACTTTGCCTTCAGGATGGAGTCGATTTGCCCAATACGGATTTGCAGTCATCGACCAAATGGATCGCAGAAATTCTTTTACTAAAGGTCTTTTGTTATAGCAATCACATTTTACTTTATTTAATGTGTTTACCAATACGAAAAATACTGATTTGGTTTCCTCACCAAAATCTCTTTTGATTCTTTGTTCAGCCTCTTTTTTCTGTTACAATATGTTCACCTCTGGCATTATATTCTTTGGGGGCTGAGCATGGCGACAGTGGTGAATAATGCTCGAGCTGTCCATATAAAATTGACCAGAACTGGTTTCTCTTGTTTTTTCCCAGTCGCTACTCATGTGTTCAACGCGACGTCTGATAATTGGGGTTTTCCTTCATTCTTTGCACTTTGTGAATTAAACGACCCTAAAAGAGGCTACCTCGTCAATGATGCATGCTTAGTTGAAGCCTATATTTCCACTGATAGGACTCCAGGTCTCATTTCAAAGGAATTCATGCTCAAAACGGATTCGGCTAAACATAAGACCGTGGAAGCTGATCATGTGAAGGAAACCATAGACAACCAGACAACTGCGAAAACCGAACCAGTAGAAATCACAACTCCTTCACCAACTCAGCCTTGCCAGAACGTTGAAAGTCAGGTAAATTAGTTGTTAATATCAATGCACTCATTATCTCTCTCATCGTTTTCTTTTCCGCCATTTCAGGCCGTTGAACCTACAGAAGAAGATGTAGAGACATTTTTCACTAGCTTAGAGTCTGAGCTTTCAAGCCATGACACTGTTTTTTCTAAAGAAGAAGCAAAGGAAGCACTGGCTAAATTAGATGAAGCCTTGAGTATGACCCCAGTTAATCTCTACCATTCAGGGAAGTTTTTTTTCCACTTAAGAAGGCTTTCAAGATCCTAGCTAGTTTCGATTGTTCCTCTACCACCCTTACAATTGAGCAGAAAAATGAGCTGTTGGCCATGGAGGAAAGCTTGAAAGAACTAGCCAATCGAGCAGCGAAAGCAGTGCAGGACAAGATCCGACTTACGGAAAAGGAATCCATCAAGCTGACGATTACTTGTAATTTGGATCGTAATCTAGTCAGATATAAGGAGGTAGAGCAAAAACTTGCTGCCCTGTTGGCTGAACGAAATGGGATATTCATAAGTTCCAAGGAAATGAAAAAGGAGTTGGTAGCATTGGGAAAGGAGTATGAGGCCAATGCCAAGGCTGCTGAGGAGGAAGAGAGAAGCGTTGAGGCAGAATGGGAAAGAATGAAGGATTTCATCACATCTGTAAAAGGAAAGATCTAAAAACTGTTGTAGTATATGGTGTTTTGAGCAAAGTGTTTTATGATCCTTTTGGTGGAATTAAACTTTGTAATGAACCTGCTGTTGGTTTATCCCTATTTTGCTATCTGATGCTACGGGAGAATCTGTGTATGAAACTCTTATTTAATTTGCGAATATATCCACAAAATATTACATATGTATCCATATGTATATCCTTGAGCTGTGTGGTGATGTTAAACCCTACCACAATTGCATTCTATCTCCTTTTCCCTTCTTAGATGTTCTTTTAGTTTTTAATGGGACTTAACGAGACTTTTGCTGCAATATGCAACCAAATATTACTCATGTAGCTCTCAACGTCAGTGAATCAAATATGATGATTTTAAATACAAGTATTCTTATATTCATCGGTGAACGTAATGAATTTCGAAACTCTTCAACAAATTTTGATGATTCTACTGCAATAGACTTTGGGAGTTTTGATACTCCATACCCAATTTCGAAACAATTATGTTTCTAAGAATTACTTCACGTATAAAGGCCACATTTAATATATATCGTGTTAGAAGTGTTGTTGAGCATTCTATGAATTTATAATCCGTACAATATTATTAATACGAAACGAAATACGAGTACAACACGAACACTAATTTCAGCAAGGTTATAAACTCCACTAATAAATGCTTTGCTAAACTCTACTCTTACTCTTTTTTTTTCACTCACATTACAGACTCATTCTTAAGTCGAATACATATATATAGGAGAGATTTACGGCGTTTTTCCCAAAAAATCACCGGTGATCAGTATATTTACCGATCTAACACCGGTCAGACTATATTTCCCGATCTAACACCCTTTGCAATAAGGCGTGCCCCCTGCAGCGCGCTATACGTTGATTTGACGCCACGTGGGGTAAGGCGCGCCTCCTGTGACGCGCCTTATGCTGACATGGATACACATGTGTATGGCGCGGGGCAGGTTGGTAATTAAGGGTATAGTGCGGCACAGGGGCCAAGCCTTACCTGTGATTCTGACACACGTCAGAAAGGTGCGCCCCTGCGGCGTGCTATACTCTTAATTACCAAATTACCCCCGCCTGTTCACACCCACCATCCCCTATAAATACCCCATTCTCAATCACTTTCATCACACCAAATCCTCTCAACTTCTCTCAAAATACTCTTATATTATCTTATTAAGGTATATTTTATTATATTTAATATTTTTTAGTAATTTATTTAATTATTTTAATTGTTTAATATTTTATTTAATTAATTTTTTTGCGGATATAAAATGAAAGGCGATCTACTTTGGTTGGATAGAAATCATATATCTCGACACTTTGTTGATACGATAACATTTTAACGTTTTAATTTAATTAATTAATTTATTTAATGCATGATTATTAGTTTAAAAATTAATTTGTGTAATTATTTATATTTTAGGAGAGAAACCGTATATTAGATCCTTTTATTAGGAACCTTAAGTTAGTTATACCTACTCGTGTAATGTCGTATTTATTAGAGGCTGGATTCGGTCACCTAGGTAGATATCAGGGTCACTGTAAGATAGAACCAGACCTTATTTCTGCCTTAGTAGAGCGGTGGAGGCCGGAGACCCACACATTCCATCTTTCATGCGGAGAGTGCACGATCACGCTTTGAGGATGTTTCTATGCACCTGGGGCTTTCGGTGGATGGAGGTGTGATATCAGGATAGCTTATGGTTCTTGGACTACTTTGTGTCGGGTTAGTCTAGGACGTGTCCCGGAAAATTTTAAGGGTGGATGGATACCGTTAAATTGGTTAGATGCCAATTTTCAGGAGTTGAGCGAGGACGCGCCTGACTCGCCTGACGATGAAGTTAAACAGTATGATCTAGCATGCATACTTCCGCTGATAGGAGGGTTGCTGATGCCGAAAAAATCGCTCAACCAAGTTCACTGTATGTGGTTGCAACATCTTGGCGATTTTCATCTGGCTGGATCACTCAGTTGGGGCTCGACAGTTTTGGCTTGCCTGTACAGGGAGATGTGTCGAGCCATTAACTACAGGCGTAATGCTATCGGCGGATATCTCATGCTGCTACAGTCTTGGGCATGGTATCGATTGCCCTTTTTATGTCCCGTTGTCAAGAACCCATTCGTATTTCCGCTACTCCTGAGGTAATTATAAAACTGATTTTGTATATTAATAATTTTATACAGTGAATAAGAAATTATTTTTCTCGAATAGGTGGTCTACTGAAAGGAAAAATCATCAGGAGCTACCTGATGATTTAAAAAATATTAGGGTGTTAATCGATCAGAAGACTGGCACATATGTATGAATTTTAATGTTTAAAAATCGATTTTAGATTATAGTTATATAATTAGATTATTATTTTGATAAAAAGTATATATATTTGTTTTAGTTTGAATGGGTGGCATATTCTACTGATGATGTGAGGGCGGTGATCCCACCTGAGTTGAGGGGCCCATAAGATGTTTGGATGGCGACGGTACCCTAGATCTGTTATGCGACCGTCGAGTGGCACTCCACTGATCGCGTGCTCCGGCAATTTGGTTGTTTTCAACCAATTCCGGAAGTACCTCGCAATATGGACGAGTTGCATAGCATAGATAGACGCGGCAAGACAGATATAGATTGGCTGGTGAGACATCATGCGTGGGTCTTGTTGTGGAAGGATCGACATCGGCGCCTTCCCCGTAGAGAGCCCATTTTAATTGACCTCTTGATGGTTGCTGACGGTTATTACGAGTGGTTCAACAGTAACGGGAAACCATTTCTGCTTCCCGAGGATGTACGAGAGCAGACCTTTCCGCGACATCAACAGAGACGTTCACCGACACAGCATCATCGTCCCCCGACTCGTGGACGGAGAGCAGGTGCTTCCGGTTCATCCTCAGCTGCACCAGTAGGACCTTCACAGCAACCACCGTATCCAACGACTTACATACCGTAACCATATATGATGTCACCGCCGCCTTTCTATTACCAGATGCCGCCGCCGCCTTTACCTGCTTTTATAACCCCGCCGCCGCCACCGTCACAGATGACCCCTCCTAGAGGCTATCCGACTTAGGGTTCATATGCTAGATAGTTGGCGGGTTCAACCTCATTACCCATGGTCGCAGCACAGTCACCTCCTGTACAGTTTCACACTCAGCGATGTCTGGGTTTTATGAGTTTTCCCAGTTTTCGCAGGCCGGTGGGATAGTCAGTCATACACCTCCAAGGTCCTTATTCTATGGAGGTGCTTCATCTTCATCAGCTCCTCATCAACCTAATGTACCTACTTAGGACGATGATGACGACAACGACGACGACGACGACAACGACGACGACGACGACAATGACGGTGATGATGATGACAGCGAGGAGTCACAACCAGTGATACGAAGAAATCCTCCTCGAGACCAACAGCCACCGCCCTGCGGAACACATTCGCGTCGCAGGCATCGATAGATTTTGTTTTTTATTATATTTGTATTTAGTTTATTGGACTTTTTAATTGTAATTTTTTATTATTTCTCATTTAATACTTACTTTATTTTGTTAAATTTGTTTTGACTTTTTTTAATGTATTTCAGTTAATTTTGTTTATAACCATTTAATATCAGTTATTGTATTTTGGTTATCATTTACCATTTAATATTTATTGTGTATTTAAAATTATTTTGAAATACCAAATTGTTCGATAACTTTCTTAAGTTTGTCATTTATTATCTCTTTTATTATAATCACATATAACACAAACATCCAATCTCATATTATTGTATCATTTTTTAATCTTCATTAGTAATTATCGAATGACATTAACTTGAAGTAAATGCAAATTAAAGTACAAGAATTATTATTTGATAAACAAATACATCATTTCCTCATCAATTTTTACTTGATGGCAACAGAAGTGGACATGTTTTTCTAGTGTGTCCTGGGTTTCTACAATGCTCACATCTTCTGTCTTGTCTAGATCTTTCTCGAATATCCATATCGCAATGAATTCGATTGGATTTTGGACAACCACGCTCCCTCAATAAACTCGGATTTGGTATAATCGAAAGCCAATCTTGAACCTCATCAGGGTCTTTATCATTACCTATGGGGGGAAATTCAAATTCGTATACCTTAAAAACTTCAGATAATAGGTATACGGGATCCACAAAATGGTTATAGTCTTGACGTGTATGCGAGCAAGCTGCTATCACATGAGAGCATGGATACTTAAGAGCTTGAAAAAACCCGCAGTCGTACATTCTGTCTTTTATATTTACTCTTAACGACACAGCTTCAATCCTTTGAAGAGGTCGCGACAACTCTGTGAAATGAAACATTTCATGCCTTCTAGAGAAGCTTCTTACAAACATTCCATTTGATGCAGAAATTTTTTTCTATAGATCTACAACTAATCTAGGGTGATAGACATGACCGCCTTGCATCCAGGTTTGAGCTTGTCCCCCGAGCTTCGTAAAAAGCGCCCCCAAATGAAAATATGTAGTCTTTACCATAGCAGCTACTGGTAAGTGACGTGCACCCTTTAAAGTTGAATTGATTGCCTCTGCCAAGTTGGTCGTCATGTGTCCATATCGATATCCACCATCATATGCATTCATCCACATTTCTTTATCGATGAGGCCGATGTAATCGTATCCTTCCTCGTTTTTCACCCGCAAATCTTGAAGCATTGATTCAAACGTTCGAGGAAGTAGTTCGTAACCTGATCAAAAAATGTATAACTTACTAACTTGCTTTCTTTGCAAAATTAAAATGATCGAAAGAAAACAAACTACATCAGTTTCATTTACCCATGCACACAATTAATTGACGCTCATCATTCTTCTTGTACCTTCCATGGTAGTTCGCAGCAATGTGTCGGAGACAATACCTATGTTGGACAAAGGGTGGTTGCCACATTGGACCCAAAGACTCCATTGCTGCTTTGATTCCAGCTTCGCGATCTGAAATGACACAGATGTTTTCCCTCGTGATAACATGTGCACGTAAATTTCGGAGGAAAAAAGCCCAAGAATCTGTATCTTCTCCTTCGACAAGAGCAAAAGCAACTGGAAGAATGTTGCGATTGCCATCTTGGACAACTGCCAATAATAAAACTTGCTTGTATTTTCCATACAAGAAAGTCCTGTCGATCTGGACCACAAGCTTATATTATTTGACAGCATTAACGCACTATGTGTAAGTCCAAAAAACCCATCATCGCTTATTCTTTGCTTGAAAACTCCATGCCTAAATATAACTCACCATTGTTTATTGATGAGTAATATCCATAGTCACCGAGATGAGGCATATCCGCAAATTCTGGCCCATGTATTACACCATAATCAGCTTCATATATGTGTGCTGGAGGGTCAGTTTGTGTCACATTTGCTGGAACTTCATCCATATCATCATCATCATCGGAGTTGAATTGCGGTGATTCTGGGTGAATGAATAGTCCAGTCTCAGCACCGTCCGCACCAGGCTCACGAAGTGGTTCTTCTGGTGGAGATGATGGTTCCTCCATGTTCTCCACATTTAGGTCGAAGAACCTACTACTTGCACGCCTTCCCCTTAAACTGGAAGGCATATCGACATTCAGATCGAAAAACCTCACAGTCGAATGCTTCCTCCTGGAGCTTGAAGCCATCGTGTCAAATGAAAACTGCACAGATGGTTGCGTCGATGGCATCTCCATATTAAGGTCAAACGGATTTGCAGATGAATGTCTTCCCCTTGAACTGGACGCGATGTTGCCTATGGATTGTTCGTCGACCCACCTCGGTACATATCGTAAGGAGTTGCGGATGAATGTCTCCCCATTATGGCATTAAAATCATTACACATTACTGTCGTCGGGCTGTCAACTTGATCAACTTGTTCAGCCAGCCCATAGTGGGAGCTTAATGATTGACCCTGAACGGCACGCACTTGAATAAAATTTACATACATCTCAATATCGGCGTATGAATAATTACTTTGAGCTTCAACCATCATTTCAACATCATCATTGTTCAAAAGTTTGAACGCTGTATAAGTTAATGACAACAATGATGTTGGAAATCTGTACTGCAACGACGACATTCTTCTACTACTTACAACATGAATCTTCCTCGAAATCTTCATTATCAGCTCTTCAAGAGTTATGTTTCTCTTCAATGATATTTTAACACGCTCATTTGATACGATCTTCTCAAATTTCACCATCATAATAAACAATAGATGAAAGTCGCGCCATTTTTTGAGTTTAAAAGTGCGGCAATATTATATCTGCAAAAAAAACTGAAACAATGCTGATTAAATAAATAATATATAAATGAAAATATAACAGAATAAAATTTTTACACATAAATGTAAATAATTTAAATAATATAATTTTATATTATTACTTGTACCACAAAACAATTTCGACTTATATTTCCGCTTTCTAATTTTATAAACACAAAAATTAATTGACAACAATTAGTATAATATTTTTTTCAAATAATCATAATAAACAATAAATATAATAAAAAAATTTATCACAAAATTACCTTATAATCGCACGAACTTCTGAATAAAATATGAGAAAATTGTCAGAATTATTGACTCGTTGACGAAATTGTTGTATTAATTTATAAGTTGAGAGGAGAGATGTGAGGAACTTAACCGAGGGAGAAGGGTATTTATAGCCGAGAAAAGTTGTAACAATTATACAAGGCGCGGTACCTGCCCCGCGCTATATATAATTATAAAGGTCAGGCGCGGCCCCTGACCCACGCTATACCATATGTGGCGTAAGGCGCGCCCCAAGAGCCGCGCTATACACACGTGTATCCATATCAGCATAAGGTGCATCTCAGGGGGCGCACCTTACCCCACGTGACGTCAAATCAACGTATAACGCACACATTACCCTCTGACCGATGTTAGATCGATAAATATATCCAATGATTTTTTTGAAAAAACGCCGACATTTACCGCCTTAGTTGCTACTATGTTCTTCCTTGCCGTAGTAAAATTCCTTTAATTAATGCAGCTTATCTTCAACTTAATTGCTAAGGACATGAGCTGCTGTCAAATCATTCAATTGCCTGCTGCCACTTCATCCTTGTTTTGTCCCCTCACTTCTTTAAAATAATATTGATTTGCTACTATGTATTATCTTGGTAATAAGGGTAAGAATCGACTTAGTGATTAATTCTAAAATTTATGAGATTTAACCTATAAATTTAATATATGACTAGAATAAAAGATTTTAAAGTTAATGCTCGAATTAAGGCATTAAACAAATTAAAAACAAAATTTTGATCAAATTGCATTAAAAGAAAATCTAAGGAAATAAATCATTTACAAGTAATGACCAAAATAGAAGAAACCAAAGTAGGATTCTAGCGCCGCAAATACTTAACTTTACAAGGACCCACACCCTAATTATACTATTTTTGTTATTTGTCATATAAACAATTTCATTAAATATTAACGATAGATAACTATATTGAAACCATTTAAATAGTTCAGTGATCATATTAACATAAATTTAAAAATAGTGGTCATTTCAAGACCCATAATTAGGTTGTCATTTATGTAGTTTACCCTATAATCAACCCCATCATTAGTTTAAACCCAATCCCTAAAACAATTTAATTTAACGAGTGACTATATTTTAAATTATAATATTATTCACAATGATCACCTAATTATAGCTCATTTTCATTTTGATCACTATTTTTAATTTTTTGTCAATCAGATCATACAACTATTTAAATGCATTGAATCAAACCATTTATTATTAAAATTTACCAGATTATCTGACGCAACAGTTATTAAAATTGGTATAATCACATATTTGGTCACTCTTACTTATATATTCTATCAATTCAGTATTTATTTTAATAAATTAAAATAAAATTAATCATCTAATCAGATTGTGACACGTGTCATAAGAGGATATTTTTTTAAGTTTAATTATTTTATTTTCCATCCAATCAAAAGGTGCCACATGTCACTATCAGATTGGATGGAAAATTAGCAATAGAAGAAAAATGCATGAAAATGGGGTGAGTGAGAATCGAACCAAGGAAAATTCGGTTTAGATTTAAAGCCCCAACCACTAGGCTAAATAACATCCAATATTCTAAGAAGCAGCATTTATTAAACATATCGTAACAAATGCAACACTTACTTTAATAATAATTTTAATTTTTAAAAAGAATTTCATACATATATTTTTAACTCAATATCAGTTTTTTTAAATAATTCCATATATTTTCAATAAATATAAATTAAGTAAAAAAATATAAAATCATTAATAAAAATTTTAAAATTATTACTCAAATTAAAAAAATTAATTTAATGATTATATATATAAATTATTGTTAAATTTATCAGAAAATTTAAGGTTTTTAAATAATTTTGAATTAAAATATATATATGAAATTATTAATAAAAAGTTTAAAATTATTACTAAAGTTAAACAATTTAAAGTGATGATTGTATATATAAATTATTGTTAACTTTATCAAATAATTTAAATTTTAAATAATTCATAATTTTTAATAAAATAAATAAATTGATATATATATATATATATATATATATATATATATATATATATATATATATATATATATATATATATATGAATTTATTAGTTAAAAATTAAAATTATTTCTTAAGTTAAAAATTTTAATTTAATGATGTTAACTTTATCAAATAATTTCATATAATTATTATAAAAATAATTTGAGTTAAGAATATATACACGATATTATTAAAATATATTAAAATTATTACTTATTTTTTGAACTTTGTTTCTCTTTTTTTGTCATTTTATTACCATATCTATGTTGAATTCTGCAACTTACATCAAAGCATTGGATTTTGCCTAGTGGCCGGGTAGTTTGGCATTTAAACATTTTAACGCAGGTTCGGTTCCCACCCACCCCATTTCCTTGAATTTTTCTTCTATTGCTAATTTTCCATCCGATCTAATGGTGACATGTAAACCATTTGATTGGATGGAAAATAAAATAATTAAATTTAAAAAATATTCTCCATTCATGTTATGACATATTTCACAATATGATTAGAAAATTAATTTTATTTTAATTTATTAAAATTAGGACCAAATTGATAGGATATATAAGTAAGAGTGACTAAATATGTAATTATACAAATTTTACTAACTGTCACGTCATCACTCTCATTAACTGTTAACAACAAGTGGCCTAATTAAATGTATTTAAATAATTGAATGACTCGATTGACAAAAATTCAAAAATAGTAATCAAAATAAAAAAGGGTTATAGTTGGTGATGACCGATATTGTATAGTTTATATATATATATTACTTTCTCAAATCGAGTAATCGAAAAGAAACGTAAAATATGCACATTTTATAAATAATTCATCGATTATTCAATACGATTTAAAAAAATGGATTTCAACTAAATCTGCTCATCAAACATTATTTTAAATTGAAACCCATCTAATTCGTTAAATAAATAAATAAATAAATATTTTTATAAAAATTTAAATCCGATTATTTCAATAGACTAAATTGAATATAAAAAAAATTTAGGGCTTTACATTATTTATTATTTATTAAAAAACTAAATATAAAAATACTAAAACATTTTTTTAATACCAGTTTTGTTATCTGCAAATTTCAGTATTTTCTTCTCTACGTATGCGTTATAATATTCTAATGGATTATTTTTTTCTTTTTGGTTGCACTCCCGATTTTAAGGTTTTGCCTTGACTAATCAGGATCAACCCGCGTCACACACCTAGTTTTAGTGTGTGAGTATCCCAAAAGTGATTTTATGTATACACAAGGGCTCGAACTTAAAACATTGCTTAAACAGAACCAAACTGCTTACCATTTGAACCAAACATGTTGATTAATGGATTAGTTTTAATAGGCAATTTGGTTAGCTTAAGCAAATGATGTTGCTCATCATGAACTTCGAATATGGTGAGTGTTATTTGATCGTGTCTATGAACATGCAAAAATATACTTTATTTTATGCTTTTGAAAACTTGTAGGTTATTAAATATTTTCAATACCTATATGTTTCATTTGCTAATCGTGTGGTTATAAGTGTTCAGATTAATCAAGTGAATCTGTGTAAAATATTCATATATTGTAGAATATAAATGTGTTAAATAAATTTGTGTAAACTGCTCATATATTATCAAATGCATGTGTCACATAAATATGTTTATAATACTCATGTAACCCCTAGATACAATCTAAGAGTTACAATCGAATCAGGGTTACCACGTAGATCTCATAAATAGTTTACGAACGAAATTTGTTTAATAAATTGTTTTAAAAATATTTGTCAAATATGATATATGAAATAAACACATGCCATATTTAAATGAGGTTGAAAATAGATATCAAACCTCGTATAATATATAATCGAGACTACACCTCCGTTAGTCAAACTAATCCCAAAACTGAATAATCTGTAAAGGAAAGATAGAAACAGAGTCAGCTATAAGATTAGTATTTTCTTTTTCTGAAAATTTAAGATAAACAGAAATTTATGGCAAATGATCTCTTGGTGCAGCGCCTACCATGATATTAGCGCATGCAAATTGTTATTCTTGATCTTGAGAAATGTTAGGAATATGATCTTGAGGGATAGTGTTTTGTCCTTGTTCTCCTGATGTATTAAGCAGTTGATTTGGTCATCTCTAAAGCCTTAAAAATCAGAGGGTATCGTTTTGGAACTTATTATTATGTTTCTTGTTAGGAATGGCGAGTCATTGAGTTGGTGTCGATTCTTCTATGCTTGAGCGGCATTCACCATGATCCTTATGCGCTAATGAGAGGAGCTTGTGCGAGCCTTGATGTTAGCTGGTGGCTTGCTTACTATTTCAACGATGAGTCACTTAAGTGGAGATTAAAATGGATGAGATTGTCAAATTAAATGATTTGGTAAATTTGGAAGTGGAGATTTTATTGGTCTCAAAGGATGTTATGGTGCGGAGCTTAAGTGTGTTGGAAGGCTTTAGTTATCTTGATCTTGGATAGTCGAGTAGTGCGATCCTATGGATTTTTCTTTGTCTTTATTGATTTTATCATCGATGGTATTGTGGATTGGGATGCTATCAAAGTGGAGCTTGATAGATAAGAGAAATCGAATTATGAAATTATCAAGTACGATTACAAAGCTGGAATACAAAGCCAAATTGGATTTATAGATCATTTAGCTTTAAAAGGGTTGGTTAGGCAACCATTTATACTATGGTGGTAAGTGTTCTTCTTAAGCGCAGGTGGTGTGTGTAGTTGCGCTATGTTGAAAGTCTGTCTATTTTTGTTCAACAGTCGTTTTAAAAAATGATTGCCCATATAATCAATTATCGAGTTGTAGTATTTACCTAGTCGAGTTGTTGTATTTACCTAGTCGTGTTGAACTCTTTTTCGCCAAATAATTTTTGGGAGATTTTTAATGAGGCTAGCAACTTAGGTTTCGGGATAATAATTTTAAATCTTTAATAAAATCAAAATTGTCGAGTAAAAAAATATTTTTAAAAAATTTAATTACTTAACTTTTAAAGTACTCATAATTTAATCATTAAAACTTTTAAATTTATTCTTTATTTTAATTATATATTGATGAAATAATAAAATAATAATAATAAAAACAAGAGTAATTTGAAAGTTAAGTAGTTAAATTAAAAGTTTCATAATTTTAGTGACTAATTAAAATAGGAGTGAGAAGGTAGTTGGGTGATGAATGATGTAATTTACCCATAAAAATGTAGCGCCAATAAATTTTTAATGGCGGGTATTAAAACAAAACATAAACATAAACATAAACATAAACATAAACATTAGGTATGGTTTGAAACAAATAAAAGTTTAAGTACTAATACGAAATAGAAGTGATGATTAGGTACTAAATATGTAGTTTACCCTATTTGAAATTATTAAATATAAAACTTAAAAAATAAATATGTCGAAGTTGTATTAAAATTATCAGATATTGGGTTTTCAAAATAAAAGTAATTTTAAGAAAAACCTAACGTGGGGATAAAGAAATCTTAAGAAAAACCTAACGTGGGGATAAAGAAATCTTTTATTGATTAGATAAAGGAATATTTCACGATAAATATACGTAATGTTAATAAATAATATCAGCATGCATGAAACATGAAATTAAAATTCCACTTATCATTTAATATGAAATAGATTTTGGATTAGGATTTAATAAAATAGTATTAAATGAAATCCAAATTCAATTAGAAAAAACTATTAAATATATGTATAAATAATACCATATGCATGAAACATTCATTTGAAACCCCAAGTACAAGAACAAAGTAAGAGTTCTCTTCTAATGCAATTCAAAGAAATCATGAAATCATCAATGGCTGATGAAACTAATATCATTCGAGAGATCGCTCAAGAAGAGAGAGAAGATCACCGTAAGATTATCCTGACGGTCATGGTATATTTGAAGGTTATGGTTGTTAGAGAGCTGACGGTGAGATTATCTCCAGAAATATAACAATTTATCTCCTTTGATAGAGGAAATGTTATAAAAATGATTAACCTGAGACTTATTATGAAATATATAACATCCCTATTTTGATTTGGTTTAATATTTGACGCATCTCAACGTTCATATTCCCGAGATAGAGGAAACACATTTTCCTTCGAGGCAACCCACAATTATGTAGGTTTGGAGGTAACTCAACAGTTCTACAATTCACGTTCATAGGCATGCATCATAGAGGATAAATCTCAAGGTCTTCTAGTGATAATCAGTGTTTTGAAAACCGGACCGGACCGGTCGGTTCAACCGGGAATCATTGACTAGTCCGGTTCAATCTACACCGATTGAACCGCTACTAGTGAACCGGCCAAAACCGCTCGAACCGGACCGGCTAAAAACCAGAAAAAATCGAAAAAAATCGAAAATTTTGTTTTTTTTTTTTAAAAATTAAACCAAACGACGTCGTTTGTTAAACGAGCCAAGTCGAACTCGAGTATTGCTGAGCTCGACTCGAACTTGAAAACTTTAAAAGTAAGCTCAACTCGACTCAAGCTCACAAGCTAAAAATTATCAAGTTCAACTCAAACTCGAAATATATAATATTGAAACTTGAACTCAAAAAGGCTTGAACTCAAAAAGGCTTGAACTCAAAAAAAAATTAGAAGCTCGATTGAAGCCTAAAATTCGAGCTTGATTGAAGTGAAAGAATAGTTCACTCAATGCTCACCAAAAGGCTCCATGATTTTGAATGTCAAATTACCTCTATTATTTATAGAAGTTAGTTGTGATGCTCTTCTATGTTTCTTAGCCATGTGGGATTGTTTTGTTCTCATATTTTTATTCTTTAGACTTTTGGGATACTCTTCTATGTTTCTTAGCCATGTGAGATTGTTTTTTTAAAAAAAATTAAACCAAACAAATATCATTTTGTTATGATTTTTTAGCCCCAAATTTATTTTTTAATTATAGTTATATAATTATATTTATTATTTAATATGTTTTACCTTAAATATTATGTTGTAGTTAATTTGAATCATTTTGTTTCACTTGATTTTATGGTTTTTAACTTATATATGTTATGACTTGCTTTGAATATGACTTGTGATATAAAAAATTATTTTTTATTAAATAATTTTGGTATTTTTATTTAATTTTTTAAATAATTATGACGTCGTCCGGTTCTTCCGACCGATCGGGCGGGTTTGACTGGTTGAACCAGTGAACCGGTAGTATGGCCGGTTCGCTAACCGGTCCGGTTCTGAAAACCATGGTGATAACTTCAAGCATGTATTAGCGGGAGTGGGGGCGTTTCTACACGTGTCGAGCTTTCAGAGATATCTGGAGTGTTTAATCTATTAAGTGATTGGAGGTGTACTGACGACGCTAGATGCATAAGTTGTTGAAAGTCAAAAGAAAATCGGTGCAATAATGCACCGAATTGATTCGGTGCAATAATGCACCAAATTTATTCGGTGCAAATGGTCAAAAATCAACCGAAAGTTTTGAAAACAATAAATGGAAAAAATGCACATTTAGTCATTGTACTTTAGTGTATTTATAAGATTAGTCCTTAAGCTTCAACTATAAATACCCTAACCCATTTAGCTTCAAAATCATCCCAAATCATTCTAGCTTTCTCCCAATACTAGAAAATTTAGAGAGTTTTCTCCTTTTTATCAAGAGAGAATTGTTATTGTTTTCTCCTTGTTAGATCGAGATAAGTTGTAATTCCTATTTTTCTCATAGTGAAATTCTTTTGCCGTTGCTCGTGGTTTTTACCCTATATTATTTAGGGGTTTTCCACGTAAAATTTGTGTTTTCTTTATCTTCATTTTTATTTTCTCAAATTATCAGTTGCGATTTTGCTCTATCCGATAGTCGTCTTCCGCAACAATTGGTATCTGAGCCAGATTTGAGTGTGTAATATCTACTTATTGTCTTTGTGGTTGCCACCAAAAGGTGGATCCTCCAACATAAGAAAGTAAGAAGGTATTACCCATTCTTTGAAGGTTCCAGAGAACTATTCACGATAGTGAAATAGTGGGAGCTATCTGTAATAGAAGTTATGTCAACAAAATTTGATATTGAAAAATTCAGTGGGAGAAATTTCTCTTTGTGGAAGTTGAAGGCCATCGTGAGGAAAGACGGTTGTCTAGCAGCTATCAGTGAAAGGTCTGAAGATTTCACAGATGACAATAAATGGATCGAATTGGACGGGAATGCTATGGTAAACTTTCATCTAGCATTAACAGATGAAGTATTGTCAAGCATTGAGGAGAAGAAGACAGCTAAAGAGATATGAGATCATCTCACCAAATTGTACGAGGCCACATCGTTGCACAATAAAATTTTCCTTAAGAGGAAATTGTATACTCTCCGGATGCTAGAATATACTTCAGTGACGGAGCACATAAACACGCTGAACACTTTATTTTCTCAGCTTACATCCTTAAGATGTACAATAGGAGAAATGAACGTGTTGAACTTTTACTTCAAAGTCTACCTTATTCGTATGATCAACTCATCATCAACTTGACAAACAGTAACGTCAGTCTAGTCTTCGATGACGTTGCAGCTATTGTTCTACAAGAAGAAAATAAACGCAAGAACAAGGAAGACAGACAAGTAAATATGCAACAAGCAGAAGCGTTAACAACAATGAGAGGGAGATCAACATAATGTGGCCAAAGCAACAGTCACAAACATGGTAGATATAAGTCAAGAAGTAAGAAGAATTTAATGTGCTACAACTGTGGAAACAAGGGTCACTTGAAGAATGATTGTTGGAGTCTAAATAAAAACTTCAATCCACAAGGCAATACCGCAAACACTTCAAACGATGGAGATGCTCTATGTTGTGAAGCGCCAACCACCGTGGAAGGTAGAAAAAGATTTGCAGATATATGACTCAGTGATTCGAAAGCAACATATCACATGACCTCAAGAAGAGAATGGTTCCATCGGTATGAACCTGTCTCAGGAGGATCTATGTATATTTGCAATGATCATGCCTTAGAGATCATTGGCGTGGGAACCATCAAATTGAAGATGTATGATGGAACAATTAAAATTGTTCGAGATGTGCGACATGTGAAAGGCTTGAAGAAAAAATTATTATCCTATAGATTGTTGGATAATAATGTGAACAAGATTGGAACATAGAAAAGAATCATGAAGGTGTTCCATGGAGTGCTTGTGGTGATGAAAGGCGAAAAGATAACAACAAACTTGTACATGCTGAAGGGAGAGACTTTGCTAGAAGCAGAAGCCTCTGTTGCCTCATGTAGTTCAGATTCTACAATACTATGGCATCAGAAACTTGGACACATGTCAGAACAAGGAATGAAAGTCCTTGTGGAGCAAAAGCTACTTACAGGCTTAACAAATGTATCACTTACTTTGTGTGAGCATTGCATAACAAGTAAGCAGTACCGGTTGAAATTCAACACATCAAATTCTAGAGGAAAAAGTGTTCTAGAATTAGTATGGCAAGCACCATTTATATCCCTAGGAGAAGTAAAATATTTTATCTCATTTATTGATGACTACTCCAGGAGATGTTGGGTGTACCCTATTAAGAAGAAGTCAGACGTGTTTTCAACTTTCAAAAACTTCAAAGCGCGGGTGGAACTTGATTCTGGAAATAAGATCAAGTGTTTTAGAACAGATAATGGATGAGAATACACAAGTGAAGAATTTGATGACTTTTGCAGGAAAGAAGGCATCAAAAGACAGTTCACAGTGGCGAACACTCCTCAACAAAATGGAGTGGTAGAGCGGCTGAACAGAACCTTGTTAGAAAGAAAAAGAGCAATGTTGAGGGATGCATGCCTAGAAAAATCATTATGGGCAGAAGCATTCAATACCGCCTGTTATTTGGTGAATCGAGCTCCATCAAATGCAATAGAGCTGAAGACAACAATAGAGATGTGGACTGGTAAACCAGCTGATTATTCAAACCTCCATGTATTTGGAAGTATTTTGTACGTGATGTACAACTCCTAAGAAATCTCAAAGCTGGATCCAAAATCCAGGAAATGCAAATTCTTGGGATATGCTGATGGAGTAAAGGGGTATCGTTTATGGGATCCCACTGCCCGCAAAATGATTATTAGCAGGGATGTTATCTTTCTAGAAGATAAACTACAAAGAAAAGAAGATGATAGCGCTGAAAAGTCAGAGACTACACAGATACATGTGGATAAGGAGGTTGAACAAAGAGATTCTTCTGAAGCAGAACCAACACATGATGAATAAAAACCCGAGATTTATGAAGCTCCAACAACTCATCAATCAGATCGTATGAGAAGACGTCTCAATTGGCACTCAGATTATGTTATAGAAGGAAATATTACATACTGCCTTTTAACATGGGACGGTGAGCCATCAACATACCAGGAGGCAATAAACAGCTCAAATGCTTCACTGTGGATGATGGCGATGCAAGAAGAAATTGAAGCCCTTCATAAAAATAATACATGGGACCTTGTATCACTACCACAAGGAAGGAAACCAATTGGTAACAAATGGGTCTTCAAAATCAAGCGAAATGACGATGATCAAGTGAAGAGGTATCGTGCAAGACTGATGGTCAAAAGATATACTAAAAAAGAAGGTATTGATTTCAATGAAATCTTTTCTCCTATGGTTCGACTAATAACAATTCGAGTAGTTTTGGCAATGTGTGCTATATTGAACTTAAATCTAGAGCAGCTAGATGTTAAAATAACTTTTCTTCATGAAAATCTTGAATAAGAGATTTACATGCTCCAGCCTGAATGTTTTGAAGAAGACGAAAAGAAGAACTTGGTTTACAGGTTGAACAAATCTCTGTACGGTCTAAAGCAGGCGCCGAGGTGTTGGTATAAGAGATTTGATTCCTTCATTATGTGCCTTGGATACAACAGACTTAATGTAGACCCTTGTGCTTATTTTAATAAGTCTGATGATAACGATTTTGTTATATTACTGTTGTATGTGGATGACATGTTGGTTGCAGGACCCAACAAAGATCATATTGAAGAATTGAAGGCATAACTAGTTAGGGAATTTGAAATGAAGGACTTGGGATCAGCAAACAAGATTCTAGGGATACAAATTCACCAAGACAAAAGTAATAGGAAGATATGACTTTAACAAAAGAATTACTTGAAGAAGATCTTGTCACGATTCAACATGCAAGATTGTAAGTCAATTTCTACCCCTCTTCCTATTAACTTCAAAATATCCTCCAGTATGCATCCTAGCAGTGAAAAAGAGAGGATGGTGATGTCTCGAGTACCATATGCATCAACAGTGGGAAGTTTAATGTTCGCTATGATATGCACAAGACCAGACATTGCACAAGCAGTGGGAGTGGTTAGTCGGTACATGGTGAATCCAGGCAAAGAGCATTGGAATACAGTAAAGAGGATCCTGAGATACATCAAAGGGACCTCAAATATTGCATTATGTTACAGAGGATCAAACTTACTTATCAATGAGTATGTTGATTCTGACTATGCAGGGGATTTGGATAAAATCAAATCTACTATAGGATATGTGTTTAAAATTGCTGGTGGAGTTGTAAGCTGGGTTTCAAAATTGCAATCAGTTGTGGATACATACACAACAGAGGCAGAATATGTAGCAGTTACACAAGCCAGTAAAGAAGCAATTTGGTTGAAGATGCTATTGGAGGAGCTTGGGCGCAATCAAGAGTATGTCTCTCTGTTTTGTGATAGTCAAAGCGCCTTGCATCTTGCAAGGAATCCAACATTTCATTCAAGGATAAAGCACATACGAGTTCAGTACCATTTCATTCGTGAAAAGATGGAAGAAGAGATGATAGATATGCAGAAGATCCATACCAAAGATAACATAGCAGATTTCATGACGAAATCGATCAATATCGATAAATTTACCTGGTGTCGATCCTCTTGTGGCTTGTCAGAAACGTAAGCAACATGAAGGTACAAGGTAAAAAGAATGATGTGAAGATATGATTGTTCCAATCAAATCTTCAAGTGGGAGATTGTTGAAAGTCAAAAGAAAATCGGTGCAATAATGCACCGAATTGATTCGGTGCAAATGGTCAAAAAGCAACCAAAAGTTTTGAAAAAAATAAATGGAAAAAATGCACATTTAGTCATTGTACTTTAGGGTATTTATAAGATTAGTCCTTAAACTTCAACTATAAATACCCTAACCTATTTAGCTTTAAAACCATCCCAAATCATTCTAGCTTTCTCCCAATACTAGAGAATTTAGAGAGTTTTCTTGAGAGTTGTTTTCTCTTTTTTATCAAGAGAGAAATTTTATTGTTTTCTCCTTGTTAGATCGAGAGAAGTTGTAATTCCTATTTTCTAATAGTGAAATTCTTCTACCGTTGCCCGTGGTTTTTACCCTATATTATTTAGGGGTTTTCCACGTAAAATTTGTGTCTTCTTTATCTTCATTTTTATTTTCTCAAATTATCAGTTTCGATTTTGCTCTATCCGATAGTCGTCTTTCGCAACATAAGTATTATTTTACAATCGTTCTGCGGAGAAGTGAAGACTCTCAACACTTAAGACAAAGATGTTATTGGAGGTATTTAGATACTTCGATTCAATTATTAGCAGAAGTCTCTCTTCGATATATTATTGGAGGAGGACCTCGACTCTTTATACAGAGGTATTAATCGAAGCTCTCTTTTTATGCCCTTTTCTCGATGCTCCTTACACTCCATTATTCTCATGTAATGTTTCTTCGCAGGAGGTGGCGTCTTACGCAAAGGATTTAGGAGGGCATTCTATTGTCTCGACATTGTTCAAGAGATATTTCCCCCAGCCATCGACTGACGAGGAGACAACTTGACATCATCAAAGAAGTCAGGTTATCAAATGAGACATCTTTACCGTAGTGACATCATGGAGGAAATGCCAACCTTTTTTTCTAAGGTAAAAGCTTCTCGACGCCATAGTTGAGGCATCTTAACACTTTATAAAAGTATTTTTGTGTTGTATCAACAAGAGTGGGAGACATCCCTTCATCAAAAAAATTTCCGAAGACATTTCAACATAATATTATCCATGAAAACTTCATCAGTTTTATTTTTTGAAAAATGAAATTTTGTATGTTATTAATCGAAAATATAACATACAAAGCAAGACAAAAAAAAACTTTCATTTAACTTTATTTTTTATAGAGGTGATTAATTTTATTCAAAATAGGAAATATCCCAAATTACAATAAATATTTACAATCACAATTATAATTTAAACACATAATTAGGAAAATTTCCTATAAAATTGAAACAAAACTAGTAACTTAAGATCACAAAAGGACCATACAAGGAAATATTAAATCTACCAAGAAACTTGAACAAAGAAATATACAAATAGATTTGATCGCATCGATAAATGAACCACAAAAGGGGATCAAACTATTGAAAGACAACTGACAAATCCAAATCAGACTCGAGCGGCGTGAAAAACTATTCATGAACGCAAATCGGGTATCCAAATCCAATCTGAGGGTCCAAAGCAGGGAAGATCAACAAGATGCCAGATAAGCGTCATTTTGATCAGTCGTGGAAATTCCAAATCAATCCTTAGAAAAAATATAAAAGAAAAAACGACCAAAGAACCGAAAACATACCAAAATCCATAAAAATGTTCCATAAAGGTAGATGAAAACGTGAAACACAAGCATACTTATTGAAAATCAAAAGACAGAAGAAAATAAAGATATAATATAGAGAATAAAAAGACAATAAGAAATAACGACAGTTAGCAACCAATATTAAAATTGTTGTCACCCTCAATCAACAAAAACGAAAAAAAAGGATGAGCACTACACCAATAAGAAAAAACTAAGTTTTTTTTTCTAAGAGACACAAAATCGAATTAGTATTTTCAATGATAGAGAAATTCATTCATTCATTTAACTTTATAAGTTAAGTAGTTACACTTTAAAAACATAAAATAGTATTGTATGCATGAAACATGGAATAAAATTTCAGTTATCATTTAACATGAAATAAAATTTGGATGATGATTTAATAAAATAAATATTAAATGAAATCCAAAATCAATTAGTTGAAATATTATATATATACATAGAATACCATACGCTTGAAACATTCATTTATGGCTTAAGAGTTACTTTTATCCTTGTAGTAGACTAAATTTATCATTTTTATCCCTATCGTATTTTCACATCAATTTAACCCTCAAAATTATTTAATTGCATAATTCTATACCATTCTCCTAACTTAAAACCCTATATTATAAACCCTAAGTTAGTGTTTAGAAGTAATAGGGTTATGTTTAGAGTTTAGGATTTATAATTTAGGATTTTAAATTAAGGATAGGATTATAGAATGATATAATTGAGCAACTTCAATTGATAAATTGATGCGAAAATATGATATGTGTAAAAGTGATAAATTGTGTCTACTACATGGGTAAAAGTTATCCTTTTACTTTCATTTATTGATTAAAAAAATCAGAGCTTTATATTATTATTTAAAAAAATTAAATATTAAAATATTTTTTTAGACTTATATCATAAGTTAAACCCTAAAGCTAAACGCGGGGATAAAGCAATTTTTTATTGATTGAGATAAATAAATTTTTCATGATAAATATACATAATATTAATGTACTTTATTATCGACGAGAACTTTATAATTAAGTAAAAAAGTTAATCTTTAAAATAATAAAATAAGACCACATGCATGAAACATGAAATAAAATTCCAGTTACTATTTAATATAAAATGAAATATGGACTAGGATTTAATAAAATAATATTAAATGAAACCCAAATCCAATTAGAAAATCTATTAAATATATGTATAAATAATAAAATAATATTAAATGAAATCCAAATCCAATTAGAAAAATTATTAAATATATGTATAAATAATAAAATCATATTAAAAGAAATCCGAATCCAATTAGAAAATCTGTTAAATATATGTATAAATAATACAACATGCATGAAACATTCATTCGAAACCCTAAGAACAAAGTAAGAGTTCTCTTCTGCTGCAATTCAAAGAAATCATAAAACCATCAATGGCTGATGAAACTAACATCATTCAAGAGATAGTGCAAGACGAGAGAGACGATCGTCGTAAGAAAACCAACAAGAGGTAGCTTCAAAAGCCGAATGATAGACAGGAGATGTGGGATTGGCTGCTTAACTCTGATGATCAAAATCAGGAGAAAGTTGAAGAAATCTGTTCTAAACCTAATATCGTAAAAGATGATGAGATCGAATCCCTGTTTAACAAGTGTAAGAGAAGGAAGAAGACGACGGAAAAAGACCCTCAGGTCATCGGATTACTTGTTGAGAAAGTAATGGCTCTAATGGAGGTCGCCGCAGAAGAGGACATTGAGTTCAACAGGTAAAACAAACCCGCCATTAAAAAGATCCAGATGCTGCCTCTTCTTACCGATTATCTTTCTAAGAAACATCTTCAACCAGACTTTTTGGATCATGGGGTTTTAAGTTTGTTCAAGAATTGGCTTGAGCCTCTTCCCGATGAAAGCTTACCAAACGCCACCCTTCGATGATCGATTTTGAATATCTTAACATACGTGATGCCAGTGGATATAAGGGAAGAAGATCGAAGGGAGCACTTGAAGAGGAGTGGACTGGGTAAAGTCATCATGTTCCTGTCAAAATCGGACGAGGAAATCACTGTCAATAGACAACTTGCAAAGGATTTGGTTGAAACCTGGAGTCGAACCGTATTCAACAAGACTTCAAAGTATTCGGAAGTAGAAAAGGTTGTGATTCCTTTGAACAAGGCGTCGGCATCACCATTGAAGAAGAAATCATCAATAGAAGTAAGGGAGGCTGATTTAGATTTGGAAATAGCGCCCCGCGAGAAATCAAGTTCCTCGGGGAGAGGCGGCGGTGTTGCAGTGCCGCAAGCGGCAGCGCTTGTATATGAGGTGAATCCAGGAACAAGTTCCAAGGCGGGGGTTGAAAGAGGTGGTGTGAGAAACCTAAAACAGAGAGGCCGCTACTGCAAGCGTTATATGGAGATAGAGAAGAAGATGAGAAAGTTGAATAACTCTAATAAGAAGACTGCTCGTTTGCTTTTGTAAACCTCCTTTATGATCATTTTAATTAAACAAAAATCAATTTTAGTAGTGATAAAAATATAAGATTTTTTTCTACAAATTTCAATATTTTCTTCTCTACGTGCTTATAATATGCTGTATGTAGCTTAGGTTTGCATCGCTTCTCTCCATGCTTCTATCTCCAAACTGTAGCAAGTCTAAGAAAAGGTGATAGTTGTTTCTTCGATTTAGTTGTTTAATCTTCTAATGGATTATTTTTAATAGGCAATTTGGTTTCCTTAAGCAAATGATGTTGCTCATGAACTTGGAATATGGTGAGTGTAATTAGATCGTGTATAAGAACCTCCAATTATATACTTTTTGATGAACACAAGAAATGACAGAAAGCTAGGGAACAAGGACCCTATTCACATCGGTAATATCCTGTTGCAGAAAAGGACGAACATTCATTGGCGGCGAGGAGAACGCCATATTTCGGATCCCATTTGAACCGGCCATCTTCGCTAATAATCTATCAGCCACCTGATTCGCACCCCTATTTATATACCCCAATTGAACATTCCAATCACGACTCAGTAAAGCCATTACACGATCCAGTAGCGTGAAGGAAATGCCTTTCTGAACATTCATTTGAATAACCCGTACTACCTCTCTACTATCCACTTCCACCAATATCTGTCGTTCTCCAAGATTCCAAGTATGAGTTAAGCCTTCATGGACTCCCCAAAGCTCCGCTCCAACAACTGAGCATATCCCAATGGATTTAGTAGGAACAGATCATGCTTTTATGTTAGGGAACAAACTTAAACTTAAGGGAATTTATCTAAAATTCCAGGACGAACTAAAATTCTAGGGGATAAAACAGATTTTCAATTAAAAATATATAAAAAAATTTAAATTATAATAATTTTAAATTTTCAGGGAACGGGTCGGTCCATCCCTGGGCTTTAGAGAAGCCAAACATCCCTTCGCCATTGGAAGCTCGAATCAGACCACCACAAGACACAAACCCTCCTTCCCGCTGCAAATATATACTTTGTTTTTATGCTTTTGAAAGCTTGTACGTTAATAAATATCCTATATGTTCGTTTGCTGATCATGCGGTTATAAGTGTTCAGATTAATCAAGTGAATCTATGTAAAGTATTCATATATTGTAGAATATAAATTGTATTAAATAAATTTGTATATACTGTTCAATATATCAAATGTAAATATGTGTCACGTAAATATTTTTAAAATATTCTTGTAATCCCCTAGATCCAATTTAGGAGTTACAACTGAACCATAGGGACCACGTAAATCATATAAATGGTCCATGAACAAAATTTATTTAAAAAATTGTTTAAAAAATATTTATAAAATATAATATCAGAAATATGTCTAAAATAATTGTATAATTAAAATAAAAATACGATTATAGGTGAGTGACTACATATATAATTTATCATGACTTATATATTAATTAAAGTATATATTAATGTTTGAGTTTAATATATTAGAAGTATACAATTAATAAAATAGTTTTATATAAAATATTTTTATAGTATTTAATAATATTTATATAAATATTAAACGAAATCTAGATTCTATTAGGATTTATATCATGAAATCCATTTCCTGTTAGGACAAGTATTAAGTATTATAAAAAAGTATTAAATGTATAAGTATACTACGTGCATTAAACATTCATTTGAAAACCTAATAACAACATGAGAGTTCTCTGCTACTGCGATACAAAGTGTTTTAAGGAACCATCCATGGCTGATGAAACCAGGGGCGGATGCACCAAGCCTTTAGGGGCCAAGTGCATCCCATTATTTAGGAAAAATGTGAAATTTAGTTTAATATATTAAGGAAAAATAAAATATAAATAATTTTTTTTTTTGTATACCCATTAATTTTAAGAGAATAATATTAAAATTTTGGACCTCCATTCTTAAATTGAATCCGCCATTGGATGAAACTAATATTATCAAAGAGATCATGCACGATCGCCGTGAGAAAATCAACAAGAGAAAACTTCAAAAGCCGAGTGATCGACAGGAGATGAATCAAAACCAGGAGTAAGTTGAAGAAATATGTTCTAAACCTAATACCGTGAGAGATGCTGATAAGTTTAAGAGAAGGAAGAAGACGACTGGGGAAAATCCTGAGGCCATTGGATTACTTGTTGATCAAGTAATAAGTCTAATGGAGGTTGCTGCTGAAGAAGACATTGAACTCAACAGGTAAAACAAACCCGCTATTGAAAAGATGCAGATGTTGCCTCTTCTTACCTATTTCCTTTCCGAGAAACATCTTCAACAAGAGTTTTTGGATCACGGGGTTTTGAGTTTGTTCAAGAATTGGCTCCAATCTCTTCCCGATGGAAGCTTACAGAATGCAAAAGGAGAATATGTTCCATGAATATGACCCCTGTTGATTTTTACAGTTCAGGGCAATTTTCTCAACTTGAGAATGCATTCAAGATCCTTGCTAGTTTTAATAGTTCCTCTACCACCCTTACAACTGAGCAAATAAATGAGTTATTGGGCATGGAGGAAAGCTTGAAAGAACTAACAGACCGGGCAGCAAAAGCAGTGGAGGACAAGAACGATCTTAGCGAGAAGGAATCTATAAAGCTGACGATTACTCATAACTTGAATGGTAATCTAGTATGATATAAAGAGGTGGAATCTGAAGTGGAATAGGTAGAGCAAAACTTGATGCCTTGCAAGAGAAAGTTAAAGAAGCAGAAAAGGAAAAGGAGAATATGTTGGCTGGACGAAAGGAGATATTCAGAAGTTCGAAGAAAATGAAAATGGAGTTGGAAGCATTGGAAGAGAAATGGAAAGACTATGAGGCCAAAGCCAAGGTTGCTGAAAAGGAAGATAGGACTGTTGAGGATGAATGGGGAAGAATCAAACATTTCATCTCTTCTCTACAAGGAAAGTATAGACATCCATTTTTGTCTGGTATTTATTTCGAACATTTTTTTCTTTATTTTCTTTTTAATATTTGTGTCATTACTATTATTTATTATTATTTACTTTATTTGTTATTAGTGTTATTATTAGCATTATTATTATTATTAGTGTTAGGTATTAATTTTTTATTTTATTTATTTTGGTAGATACAATAAACTCAAACGGAACAATGTGACAACTCATACAAACCAACCCATTACAATAAAGCCCAACAAAGCCCACAACCTTAACAATGTTGGGAACTCTAGACTCTAGCCGCCACATAAGATACTTCCAGGAGAAGTTTTTGATAGTTGGGCAAGTGTACGACACATGCCAACAATTTATCTCCACAACATTCGACCACGCGCCGACAACCCTTCCTCGTGCCAAAATTTCAGGCTTCCATAGTAGTATTTTGGCAAGGAAAATATATGCATGCATAAGCAAGGAAACAATTGCAATCAGAATCAAATCCTAAATAATCGAATTCAATATGAAAAAGATTTCAATATGAATGGTGACTAGATGTATAAATCAGGGGACAACCGATTATAAGGAGTGGAACCGAATGAAAAAATAGTGGGAATAGTGGGGGTACGATTGTAACCTACAATCGAAACAAATTCGAAACAAAATAAATAAAAGATCTTTTTTTATTTCAGAGCATATTGTTTTTTTTTTTTTTTTGTATTCAAAACAAATTTCAGTGAGGCTTCCGTTGAGTCACCTGTAAATAAAGAGACAGAAGGGTAAGAGAGCAAACAAAACAAAAAATAATGAAAATAAAAGAGCATTCGATTCAGAATCCTTCATCGGTGACGAGGACTTCCGTTTGCAAATCCGAATGGTGAGAAGGGAGAGAATGCCAGCGGGAATAACATATCTTGGAATCGTGATGATCCGATGGTGGACAACGGTGGATCAGGGAGAGAAAAGTCAAATAGGTTTTCCATTTTTCTGACGATCAGAGTGCCTCTCAAAGAAACATATATCGAATCTCGACTCCCCTCGTCGAGATGAGTCTTCCGGTGTAATTTGGTACCCATTAGTAGCAGCGAACGACAGTCATCAGTCGACCGGCGGTCGTGATCAGCGACGTACGGTGGCAGGCGACCTCAGTTTTTTAGAGAGAAAAGAGAGATTCTCTCTCTAAAGGAAATGAAAAATGAAAGAAATAGAGAAAAATGAGCTAAAATAAGCATTTAAACATTTTTCCAAAACGATGTAGTTTTGAGGAAGATTATTTCAGGCTTTTTCCCAAAAATAGGGTCCTTCCCCATTAATTTTTTAGAGTAACCTTTAATCGTCAAACGTAACTGTCTCGGATCGAACTTTAAATTTTTAAATTTCTAGCTGTCGTAATTTAGACTACATGGTAATCATGTGATACCAAAAGGGTAACTCAGGGTTGTTCATCCTTCCCTGATATCGACTCTTGAACCTGACAATTCTTTGGTAAGATGCAAACCTAGTAAATGGTAAGTAGGTGTACAATATACCTAACTTGATCGGTGGTGACTCCATCATGATTCCAAGTCGAGCGTGAATCTTGGATCACTCGAATGACCATTGCGACAACTTGGCAACTCCGCTGGGACTTTTAGAGTCAAGCCAAAATCGATTATCCAATTGTATTCTTGTGCAAAATTTGTAAGTTTAAATTTTAATTTATTTTTGATTCGTTTTATTTACCTTTGATTATTTTTCTTTTTTCAAATAAATAATTGTACTGATGTTTTATCTTAGTGTTTTCATATTTTCAAAAGAAAAGCCATTTCAGGCTCTAAACTCAAGCTCTGAATCCATTTAGGTGGGGTAAAAGTAAAGCCTTCATAAGAATTTATTCTCAGTGTTAGGCCTAATAATTAGCCTCAGGGGTTCATATGTCTTATGTCTTCGTAGGAATTTATTCCTCGTGTCAGACATAGGGAAATGTGTCCCTTTAAGTTTAATTCGATCCACATAAGCTTGTGATTGGTTTAGGATCAAAGGTCTAGCAAGCCCAATAGGGCACCAACAAGGAAAACTTGGGCCCCTTTTTAGAACCTAAATCATGTCGCAGCGAGAATTAGAGCTTACCCCTAAACCTCATACAAACCCTAAGATGATGTTGCTTTTTTCCTTGTCTTTTTTTACTGTCGAAGCATGTGAACTATAGACATATACAATTAGGGTTTTATTTCTAATAAAAAGCATGTGGGAATTCAAAGCATGATCGTGTAGTAATGAAAGCATGCCAGGTAGATATCATACGAGGCAGGAATTAATTTTTGCCTTAATGATTAATTCACCACACTATTTTATTATCTTTTGTTTTTCCCTTTCCTAATATTTTTTATCATTTGCATTATTTCATAAGAGGTGTTGATCCACGAAGTGCCAGTTAAACTCTGAATAATCTTCATTAATGGACAACGGGATTGTGATACAAAAAGTTAAAAACGTAGGGGCACGATTGTGATCTAAGAAGACTCGAAAGAAAACAAGACCATGAGATGGCTACGTTAGTTTGCTTCACATCAATCGAGCAGAATAATAACCAATAGTTGTGAAGTATGCAGGGCAAGCATGAAAGTAGGTCAAATCCATTTCAAACCAAACAAAGATTGCGGGAGTAGACCAAGTCAAATGTGATGAGGATAAAGAAGCAAACACTGAACATAGAGTCTTGAAAAAAACGTAAAGTGAGAAACGAGTGGGCTTTAAATAATCCCTTAAAATGGAGGATCTCAGTAGGAAACAGACCCAACAAAAATGAAGTAGCTATTTGGGAGTTCCTGGGGCAAGTCAACAAGACCACTCATTACCCATACGGTTTAACGAGAGAATTTGAGGCAATAAAACAAGGCTAGAAGTTGTCTAGAGTTCGAGGAATCTACAAGTGTACCTCAAAATGTTTTTGGTCTCATTGTAACAACATTTTTGTCTTAATGAAGGCCATTTTATCATGACAAACACTTTTTGGATCAATACCTCAAAACCTTCATGCATCTATCTGGCGTTCTTTTATTTTAATTTAACAAGCTTACTAACAAACATCCATTATTAAAACATGTTAAAGAGGGAAAAAGCACATGACCCATATCGAACGCATAATACTCGACTCAAATAGAAGCTAGACTAGATGAGATCGAGGAAAATTTCGCCAAAAGGATCTGGAAAACATAATGAGCCAGAACCAAAATAATATTCACAAAGAACCAAAGTAGTTTGGTTGACCAGATTGTGGCCAGGTTGACAGGCTTAAACTTTGTAAACATCTCTGGGGCTTAGGGATCAGAAGAATTAGTGGTGTCGTTCCACCATCAAATATAGTAATCGTACCCAAAAACTTTTAAGGGTATTCGGGAGGCTCTTTTACCATGAATGTACAGGCTTCGAAAACAAATCTAAAAGGCTCCTACAAAGTTAATGTCACAACCGAGGATTGAGGTATCTTGGGATGATATAAAAAGAGGTCTTTACCAACTCACCATGTAGCTTCCATGCCTAAAGCATAATAAGTCTTGTTTGAATTTGTCTTTTATATATTCTTGAACATTTTTAAATAAATGAAGTTCCTTTGACTTTGAGCAATGAAGTATTTTTTGAAATTCAGTGAATATAAAATATAATGAAATGCATATGTAGGAATCAATGTTATACCCTTTTGACATATGACAAGATCAAATTCCCAAAAAGACAAAGTTCATTCATCATTGGACCCCAAGAAAGAAACATTTCCCCTACACAATAAAACCATCAGATACTTAGATAAGCATGAGAGTGGACACAATAGAGCATATTCGATTAATGACAATGAAAAACTGATTAGCTTGCATATCTGTTAAAGATGTTCCATGACAATATACATTTTTCACAAATAGAATGGTGGAATAGACGAATTTGGCTTAGACCAGTTGCTTGAAAATTGAGCTCTGAGAATGAAATTTCCTAACTTTCATTGACACTCATACTATAATAGATTCTTCCTGACGAGTTTAGAAAATCTTGAAAACAAGAATTCAAGGAATAATGTGATATTAATGGAAGTTAATGTTAACATTGTTGGGGGAACTCCGCTGAAAGTAGTGAGTTGTTATTCTTCGGAGGTAATGTCTGAGCTTTATGAAGTGAGTTTCATTCGAGTTTGTCAAGTTGAAGACTTTTTGACACTTGAATCCTTTAGTTAAAGGTCTTTCGCTAAACCAACGGGTCATGTCAATTGCCCTAACTTTATGAATATGATTATATTCAGATTATGACACTAGTTTCTATATGTCGAGATGAATCTCCCAGCAAAGTCTAAAGTGAGGACATCAAAGTTGACAAAGAATAATTTAAATAAAGGCGGTAAGGCCTAGAGTAAATGTGGATTGATAATAAGTTTCGATGAAAAGTGGACTAAGAGAGTCAAAAAATATATGTTATAGTTGACAACATAAAAGAACTCATGAATTTTGTTTTTAGATCAATATTTATGCACTGTCTTTGTTTGAGGAATCTATGAAACTTGAACAAATGGAAAATTCCTGAGAATTGAAACAGAAATGCTCTCTATGAAGTTTTACATTGAAATGTACCAGCTGCATTATTTTGTCCGCTTCCCATTCCAAAAACATTCACAAAACCTATGAATGCCTAATGGTGAAGACAAAACTAGATCACATCGCCTTCCCATATCACCCATGGATCTTGACACTTTACAGAGGGCTATAATTTTTGAAATCAACATGTGTGATTTATTTATTTTGATATTCAGTGAACTGATATTTTTGCTTCAATTGCTCTGGCTTTATTTTTCGATACTTTGAAGAAAATATATTTTCAAACAATATATATTTTTCGAAAAATTCTTTGAAGGATTTGACAAGAAGTGGAGCATCTCTATAATCCTTATTCCTTTCATTGACATATCTCTCGACATACTTCTTAATCAAGATCGAACCCATTACTGTGAATAAGAAAGTAGGACTACAACCTATGGCCAATCATGGTACTGGATCAAAGAGTGTCTCTCTTTACAATAAAGATGGTCGCATGGTGGATAGTAAGGATATTGATTAACAAAATGCATGAGGCCTATAACAATGAGTTGGCTGGAAAAAGTTTTGCCTGTGATGGCAAGAAAAGTTTGTTCACTATGAGATCCCTTCCTAATAACAAGCATGAGTTTACTGTTGTACTTGAGGATTCCATATCAAAGAGAAATAATGAGAATGCAAGCCCAAACGGTAATAACAACCCAAATGAGCATGAAAGGAAGAGAAAGAGACGCCCTTATAACTCAAAGGCGTTTAAAGTGGAGATAAGCTTTGCTTCCAAGATTCCCATGCAAGAAATTCAAAGTAATTCACGAGTACAGGAATATGAGAACTCACAAGAAGCACTAAGGGTGGTAGATATAATTTTGAGGCAATATGTCTTATTGTTCGCCAGTTTTTCTTCCATGACAATCATAATAATTTTACAGACATTGGAGGAGGTAGACTTGGCTGTAGAGGTTGTCATTTGAGCTTCTAAGTCATGTAAGGAGACTTTTTACTGGATATTAACGTGTTAACTACGATAATGATTCATCCAGTTCCAGTAGTTGGTCATCAATGCATGAGATCCTTACTCACTTGACTAAACATGGACCAAAAGATTATTCTATAATCACAGGATTAAAGTTTTCTTACAATAAAGAGTATAAGATGTCCAGATTGAGTGAGAAAATGTACAAATATCAGGGGGGTTTTCATGAAGCCGTCGGTGCTGGGGCAAGATCAGATCTAGAAAACATGAGAAAAGATCAAGAGTACTCTTCAAAAATGATAATGCCAAGAATAACACATTTGCATTTTAGGCATACTTCAGGACATTACATTCATGACATCATATACGCATATATACATATATATAAACAATTTTACATATTGTTCGAGTCAATTTTAATTTCACGATGAAGGACATTGCACTCGAAGCATCCAAGATCCGCTTAGACCCACGAAGAAGAGTCATCTTAAATAGTTTAAACCCGTGAAGGGGAACCACCTAAATAATTTTTTTACCTAGCTTTCTCATTAAGGGGAGTTATTCGAAGAATCAAGATTGGATTAAACCACGAAGGGAGTCATTTTGTTCGGCTTAGACCCATGAAGGAGAGCCATCCTTAACTTGGAGAAATCATCTACATCATAGCTTAAGTCGAGAAGAGCTAGATGTCAACCAATCATTTTGAGTTCGATACCACTCAGTTTGAGAACGCATCGACCGCAAGGTAGCAACAAAGAACTACTTTCGGGTCATCTTACTTGGATTTCCCGTAAAAGGAAGTCATCCAAAGAACCAAGATCGGCTTAAACCGCGAAGGGAAGTCATCTTGTTAGGCTTAGACATAGGAAGGGGAGTAATCCTTCACTTGGAGTAACCTTCCACAACATAGATTAAGGTGAGAAGAGCTATCTGTCGACCAAAGTTTTTGAGTTCAATTCCACTCAGCTCGAGAGCACGTCGAACGCATGGTAGCAGTGAGGAACTACCTTCTAGTTAAATTTTAAATCAAAGTTCTTAAGCCAAGAAGAAGACCTATATTGATTGCGATTTAACAAAAAGGAAACACTTCCCAGTCAAATTTCGACATAGCTTACGGCGAAAAGAGCTATTTGTCAGCCAAAGTTTTTGAGTTCGATTCCACTCAGCTCGATAGCGCATCGACTGTATGGTAGTAGCAAGGAACTACCTTCCGGTCAAATTTCAAACCGAGTCCTTTAAGCCAAAAAGAAAACCTAGGTTGACTGCAATTTGATAATAAAGAACCTATTTCCAGTCAAATTTTGACATAGTTTTAGGCAATAAGAGTTATTTGTCGACCAAAGCTTTCGAGTTCAATTCCACTCAGCTCGATAGCGCATCGATCGCATGGTACCAACGAGGAATTACCTTCTGGTCAAATTCCAAAGCTTTCAAGTTCGATTCCACTCAGCTCGAGAGAAGAACACATTAGTCGCATGGTAGCAGTCATGAACTACCTTCCGATTACATTTTAAACCGATGTCTTTAAGCCAAGAAAAAGACCTAGGTTGACTGCAATTTGGAAACAAAGAATCACTTCCCAATTAAAATTCGATATAGCTTAAGGCGAGAAGAATTATTTATCAAGAAAAAGCTTCCAAGTTTGATTCGCTCAACTTAAGGGCATAGTGACCGTGAGGTAGCAATGAGTAACTACTTTTCGATCAAGCATCAAACCGAGGTCTTTAGGTTGGAACAAAAGCTCTCAAGGTGACAAGAGATATCCGTCAAACAAAAGCTCTCAAGTTTGATTCCACACAGCTTGAAGAGTACATTGGCCTAATGGTAATAGCAAGGAATTACCCTTCGATCAAACATCAAGCCAAGGTATTTAAGTTGAGAAGAAGATAAAAGCTTTTGAGTTTGATTCCATTCAGTTCGAGAGTGTACCAACCGCATGGTCGTAGTGAGGAACTACTTTTTAGTCAGGCATCAAATCGATGTCTTTAGGTCGAGAAGAGGACCAAGGATTAGAGCATTCAAGTTCGGCTCCATTCAGCTCAAAAGCATATTGATCATATGGTAGCAATAATGAACTATCTCCCAACCCAAATTCTGATAGAGATCAATTCAACGAAAACCTTTGAGTTCGTTTCCATTCAACTCAAAAACACATTGTTTGTCATGTTAATAATAAAGAACTATCTTTCGGTCAAGATTTTAATATCAGTTGCAATCTAGCAACGAGGAGCTAGTCTCTAGCTAAAATCATCGTACTTTAATCAACCCCACAACTCAGGAAATGATCATTTGTAGATTTCAAACCAAACTCTTGAAGAAAAGCTTAACGTCTCGACATTAGAAGAGTAAGCTCGACTTCGAAATCCATTTGTTTGTAGAATCGAACGAAAATTTGTGTCTTTTTATCTTTTTTCTTTTGTCATTTCACGACAATGGACAAAGAGTGGCAATTGTAGACACCCATTTTTATCTCAGATTTATTTCGAACATTTTGATTTTTTCTTTATTTTCTTTTTAATATTTTTATTATCATCATTATTATTTTTTATTATTTACTTTATTTATTATTAGTACTAGTATTATTAGCGCCAGGTACTAATTTATTATTTTATTTATTTTGGTAGGTTCAAAAAACTCAAATAGAACAATGTGGCAATTCATACAAATCAACCTATTGCTATAAAGCCCAACAAAGGCCACAACCTTAATAATTTTGGGAACCCTAGGGTTCCTAAGACTCTAACCGCCATATAAGATGCTTCGAGGAGAAGTTGTTGACACCTGGGCGCGTGTATGGCACATTCTAACGTTTCATCTCCACCACGCGCGTCCATGCGTCGACAACCCTTCCTCGTGCCAAAATTTCAAGCTTCCACAATAGTATTTTGACAAGGAAAATATTCACGTGCACAAGCAAGGAAACAATTGCAATTAGAATCAAATCCAAAATAATCAGATTAAATGAAAAATATTTCAATATGAATACGTAATGGTTGTATAAATCAGGGGACAATCGATTGTAAGGGGTGGAGCTGAATGAAAAAACAGTAGGGATAGTGGGGGTACGATTGTAACCTACAAATCAAAAAATAAATAAAAGATCTTTTCTTATTTCAAATGAGACTACTTTTTCTTTCTTTCTTTTTTTGTATTCAAAACCAATTTCGGTGAGGCTTCCGTTGAGTCACCTGCAAATAGAGAGACAGAAGGGTAAGAGAGCGAAAACAAAATAAAAAAAGGGCATTTGATCAGTATCCTTCACCAGGGACGAAGACTTCTGTTGGCAAATTCGAAAGGTGAGAAGGGAAAGAAGGCCAGTGGGAATAACATATCTTGGAATAGCGACAATCCGACGGTGGACGGTGGTTGATCAGGGAGAAAATATTCGAACGGTTTTTTCCCTTTTTCCGACGATCAGAGTGCCTCTCGAAGAAACGGACGTCGAATCACAAATCTCCTCATCGAGACAAGTCGTCCGGTGTGATTTGGTACACATTAACGACGACGAACGGCGGTCGTTGGTCGGTCAACGGTCGTGATCGACGACGTATAGTGACAAGCGACCTCAGCTTTTAGAGAGAAGAGAGTTTCTCTCTGTAAAAAAATGAAAAGAGCTTCTCTATATAAAGAAAATGAAAATGAAAGAAAATAAGAAAAAATGACCTAATATGGGCATTTAAACCTTTTCCAAAACGACATAGTTTTGAGGAGGCTTATTTTAGGCTCTTTCCCAAAAATGGGTTCCTTCCCTATTAATTTTTTTAGAGTAACCTTTCATATTCCTAAATAATCGTCAAAGGTAACTATCTCGGATCGAACTTTATATTTTCTAAATTTTTAACTTTTGTAGTTAAGACAACCGGGTAATCGTGTGGTACCGAAAGAACAACTCAGGGGTACTCATCATCCCCTGGTTGTAATCGACTCCTGAACTTGACAATTTTCTGGTAAGATGCAGACCCAGTAAATGGTATGTAGGTGTCAGATCTACCTAACTTGAAAATGATCAGTAACGACTCCATCATGATTCCAAGTCGAGCACCAATCTAGGACCACTCGCAGGAGCATTGCGACAGAAAGAGTTTAGGAAATTTAATGATTTTGGTGTTTTGAAGAAGTTTCGTATTAGAAATCCATCAAGCATAGTTTGTAATCCACTTATATTATATACAAGGCAGCATTAGGAGAATGGATTACAAAAAAGTTGCAATAAAACTGTATTCATTTAATTTTCATTAAATAAGTTTACATGAAATATGTTTATAAGATGTATGACAACATAAACACAAACCTACGGTGTACAAACTCTATCCTTTGGATAGCAAACAAACTCGAGTGTCACCATCGTCTACAAGTATGGTTCAAACAATAATATATTCAAAAAATAAATCGATTCTCCTATGGATTTGGTGGGCCCTTCACCATACCCACATTCGAATATGAGTCATATACGAGTGTCGAACATGGTTACTTCAAGAAAAATGAAGAGTCCAAGATTGAATAAGAACAAAATCACCCTTTATCATCTCCTGGGAGCGTCCAAGAATGAATTCATTTCTCTTCCGACAGCTCCAGATTCAGTCTGAGTCCGGTACTTTTCGATTTCTCTTGCTATATGAGCATCGGAAGGTACATACAACTGATAAAGAAATTTCACTACAAAACGGGGAATTAGTGCAGCCACAATGATGGCAAGCAAACACAACCAGAACAATCCAGTCTTTGCAATTTCGAAGATGGCCCTGTCAAAGCATAGCAGTGCCGAGGGTCACAACATCATATACAATGGAAATTATATATATCGACCCATTTACTCTATATGAATAATTAATCAACCAAAAGGTCATAATTGAGATGTTCTAGCCTCGAGATTACTGCTAAGTACATAAATATAGAACTGGGGGAGATCATGCTTACATAAAAACATCATGCATGCGTACATGTATTTATATGCATGTTCATATGAGCACACACATACTTGCTAATCCGTATGACAAATCTGGATAAAAAAGCTTGAACATGAAATCTGCCTGAACCTAATTTGACCCAAACTGACTAAAAGTCTAAGGCCAAAACCAGATGGTTCAAACCCAAAGAAATTTGAACAAAAAATTATCCGAATTCAAAGTTCATCCTATATTTGCCACCTCTATTTGTACATATCAATTTATACTTGTAGAACAGTATGTTGTTTTAGCAGGCAAGTAAAAATATTAATGTTTTAAGGTATTTTATGGGGAAATATTTCTCAACATGCTCAATTAAAGTAAATAAAACCTTCTCAGTTAAAGTAAATAAAACCTTGGAATATATATACGGTAAAAGGAGCTTACCAGTAACCAACTAAAAATGGTAAAGAATCAATAACGATAACACAAATGAAAGTTGCGATTATAGATCCCCAAATGGCTGCATGAGTTAACCAATTCCACCGCATGACATCCATGGCCAAATGTAAATTCACCAATATGACAACCGCAAGGGTCCAAAGATCCCCTATGCTCGATGCGTCAACGGTGCTGCCCCAATAAGAAAGAAGAGGAATAAAAAAGGCAACTGCACTTTGCCAGAAAGTATCTATCATTGTTATCCAGAAAAGCTTTTTGTTGTAGCATTCATGTCTTTGCCCAGCACTATACAGATGAGGGTACTTTAAAAGAGTCCTTCGGCTCAGGTCCTTATCAAGAATACCGACCACAATCGTAGGCAACGATGTGTAGATTATGGAATACAACACACTGCTCCACTCAGTGATTGCAGTGGTCAAAGTGAAACAAGTAAAAAGCACATACCTGCAAAGAAAAATAAAAAAGTACTCGGCCACAAATGAATTTCAGCTTCTATTCTGAACCAAGTGTAAATAGTGATTTTCAAAACACACACATATAAATCAGGCAAAGATGACATTATTGCCTTGAACCCTGTTTGTCCTGATAAGTAGCAGACGATGCGATGAATCTAAGGTGAAAATCGAGGTTCACTTAAACCACCAACATGCTCGAACACCAAATCTAGATTGAACATATGCATGCAAAAATGAAGTATCTAAAAGTAACTCACCAAAATAAAACAAGGACAAACACAGCATTCCTGTAAAAATTGTAAAGGATCATGTAGCCCATCCTCTGGTAATTCCAATGGCCATGGACCAACAAAAGAGGGACTAAGAATCTGAATTGCCCCATCGCAAAATCTGATGCCATTACAGCTTGCCTACCTTCTTGGCCACTGATTCCAACCCCGACATCTGCCATTTGGATCATTGAAACATCATTGGCACCTGTCAAGCATCCAATAGTATGGATTTAATTGGTCCAAACTCCAAACCACCATAAAGAAAAATCAACAGATTGATGATTACCATCCCCAATGGCAAGTGTCATGTCTGAAGTCCTCTTCTTTATAAGGGCCACAATTCCAGCTTTTTGTAACGGGGCTACCCGACAACACAAAACCACAGAACAATTACACGCTAACTGGAAGAGCTGCAAGCAAATATGAAAAAGTGTCATATCAGCATGCCGGAAATCAGAAAAGGGGGAAACAAGAGTTTACAACTCCTTACGCTTTCTTCCAGTTCACTGTCAAGAATATATACAAGGCTGCTGCCATCAATAATCAAGGCTATGGGAGTTAAACCAGCTCCCGACATTCCTCCTGTGTCATTTGTAGTGCCTGATATAGTTGTGAGCTTCTTAGACATAATGATGGCATCTTCTAAACTCTTTCTACATGACTCCTTTGATTTTCTGTTAATAATAATTTGTGTCATTTTACTAGTCAAGAGCCTGGAGGAGTACCCAATTGATATGGCAGTTTCTTGCTTGTCCCCAGTCAACACCCATACTTTTATCCCGGCTGTTCTAAGAGACTCAATGGCTTCTGGCACTCCTTGTTGCAGTTTATCTTCAATACCAGAGGCACCTAGTATACATAGATTTTTTTCTATATTGCTTGCAACCTTCCGAAGCAAACTAGCTCTACCCATTAAAGCAGTACTTGCTATTTCAAATGCAGAGTGCCATTCCTTGAATTCTGAAGTACTCAGCTCTCTCATCCCGACAACAAGTGTTCTCAAGCCTAATGAGGAGTAAGAGTAAAGATTGGCTTCAGTTGTGCATATTACATTTTTATTCATAGATCTATCTGCGACACTAAACATTGATGTGTCGGCTCCTTTTACAAAAACTTTTACAGATTTGTCTGAGAACCCCAAAATAACAGACATTCTCTTCCGATCACTATCAAACTCATGCAAACCCAAAACATCAAACCTGCACGACCAAAAACATTTCTATACATCAACAAAAGCATAAAATATGATAAAATGCAGGAGTACAACATCGCAAAACAAAAAATATATCTTTAGTGGGTATTATCATAGGACATCCTTTTTCTCCCAATCCAAAAGTAATTTCAATGTTAATTCTTAATCTTACGATATCCCAATGTCTCAAAATTTCAACAATAAAAGTAAAAAGAAGTGATAGTAAAATATGACTGGTAGACACAGTTTTCCCAACCATAGAACTAGGTAAATATGCAAAGAATGAGTAACTTGAAAAAAATGATAATAAACTCAAAGAATAAAAAGCTATGATTGACTTTGAACCATGAAAATTACAGGTCATTTTCACTTGTACAGGTTAAAAACTTAGTTCCGACCCCCATGCTGTTGGTGCAAAATTGGTTGAGGAAACTTCAAAAATGAAACTTGTATATATACCGATTTATCCAATAAAAAGTTAGAAAACTGCATATCTAGTTTTTTCAAGCATTTCAACTAAATAACCAACAGCAAAACTGAAACGGATGCAGGTGGAGGTCATCATAATATAATAAAACAGAAATGGTGGAAATGAATTCAACAAGATAGAAATCAGCACTTCATATTACCTTTGCCTTTCTCCTTGAATGTCGATCATAACATGACCAGAGGTTCGTTCTATCAGCATAAATCCATATGAAGCAGCAGCATAAACCAATGCTTGTTCATCTGGAGATTCCCCTTGGTAATCTATCAACTTCACGGTAGGATCAGGCGTATCTACAATTAGAGGCACAATTGTATTGCAAGCTGCCAGTGCCAGGAAGAAATTGTGGACATGACTGCCTTCTTCTGTTTCTTTTCCGTTCCTTGCAAGTTGTAGAAGATCTGGAACAGTCTTAACCTTTATCTTAGGCCTCAAAACACTTCCATCCACTGATTAAAAAGAGGGAAACAAAGTCAGAAAATGCTAAAGAAAACTAAAAAATATTCCTTTCTATGACGGAAAGTAATGGAAATATATCTGTTGTTTACCTTTCACAAAGTAACCATCTTTCTGATCTAGTGAAATGGCTTTCCCACCACTGTAATCTACTCCCCAAATGCTTGCACACTGAAATTCCATCTTGTTCTCTGTAAGTGTACCAGTTTTGTCAGAGAAAACATATTTTATTTGTCCAAGGTCCTCATTTATGTTCAAAGCCCTGCACTGAAATCTTGAATTTGAAGACTCGTCGTACATCTGGGTATCTCGAATCATGAAGTAAGCCTGACCAACCCGGACTAGCTCCATGGAAATATACAGCGAAATGGGAATCATGACCTGGAACACAATTACTGACATGAGGAATGTGAAACAAATTTCCAATCCCCATCCAGAATAATTATAGTTCTCTTCTTCTCCTTTAGAGAAATTCTTTCTTCTATAAAAGGGCATGTAATCCAACTCGTCCCTATGGCGCCTCAACCAAACAGTGGTACAGACAGAGACAACTGTACACAAAGCAATAAGAAACAGTGAGAGGAAGATGATCTCCAAGTTCATATGAGTCTCAAGCCGGCTCCTCTTAGATGGGGCTCCTGAGCTGTTAAGTATAGCTTTCGTCTCACGGCCAGCATAGACTGCAACCCCAACTGCCCAAGCAGTATTTTTGAGCTCACAGCCACGAAGAATAATGTTGGAAGGACCAAGTGACAGTCGTTTCCCATCAACTTCCATGTTCGCTTGAAACCCATATATGTTCCTGTTGGGTTTCTCACATTTAATCAACCCAGTAATCTTATCCTTCTCAGGAATCTTGATAAGGGTCTCTTGTTTTGCATACCGTGTCTTCAAATTCGATTCTCCATCCAAATTAATAGTCTGTATGTATGCAACCCCAGTTGGATCACTAGTTGAGAGCAGAACCATATCACAAGGAATGGTTTCATTTGCATAAATCTTGATAATCTCACCAACCTGAATGTTCTTCCATTTCTTTTGTTGAAACTGATCATTCACCAAAACTGAGGCTAGCCTATTATTCTCAATCCGGTCCGACTTATGGCGCCTATGGTCCTCATATGCATCCTTAACTGCTGTAACCAGAAGGACAAATGCCAATGGCAGAATGGAAACTCCACGGCCAAATACTGCAAGCTGAGGCAGCTGATTAAGCACAGCAATCACAAGAAAGTATATATAGGCAACTCTATGAAACTGCTCAAACAAGTTCCTCGGCAAAAATGTTAGGATTGAGTACTTTCCGGTCCGAATCGAATTCCCGGAAAACTCAAACCTCTCATTTGTCAGAAAAGGATCATTTATGTGTACCAGCCTAGCATCTTCAACATCGATCTCTTTTTGTGACATGCTAATGCTATTTGTCTCTGAATTAGCTCCGTGAGACCCATATCTAACAGATTTTGGTTCCAAACCACCAAAATTGGCCTCCCTAATTGAATTCCTACCCGAAGCTTTGGACTGGATAGAAAAATTGCTCCTTCTTGATGATGAACTCAAGGCAGATCCAACGCTATAAAAATCCTCAACTGATTCTGAATCCATCCCCAAAACAACTAAAGGAGCTCCTTCAATTTTCTTCTCTGAGATCAGAGGTATATAATTCAAAAATAACTATCTATGGATCAAAGGCACCTCCAACAGTTCAAAGTCAACAAATCAACAAAATTCATGAAAATACCCAGATTGTGGTTTCAACCAAATTTGCTGGTTCCATAATTCTAAAGAAATGCTCAAAAGTCAAAACTGAGTTTTTGAATCCATCAAAAACACAATTGGAGGATCCCTTCCAACTTTCTTCTCTTACATCAGAGTAATACATTAAGGAAACCACTATCTACGGATCAAAGACACCTTCATCAGCTCAAATTCAACAAATCAACAAAGCTCAGTAAATACCCAGATTATGGTTTCAACAGAATTTGCAAGAAAACCAAACATCAGCAAGAGATGCCAAGAAACAGAAAACGACCCACAAATCCAATCAGCAGAGTAAATCCAAAGCTACAACCCAGTACAAATACACAAGTACAAAGAAGAAAGAACCTTTGCTTTATGATCCTTTGTTTGAAACTGAGCAGGTTCAAGAGCAAGACATGGAAAGGAAAATCTGTAATTATGAAGGCAGATGTGCTGATGCATTCAATTCTGCCATTTGTTGACAGAGTGATGAAAGTGTTCAAAAGTCAAGGGGCACGGTAAATTTGTAATGGAAAAGAATGAGAAAAGAGGCCGGCAATTCAAGAGTTAAGTACAAACAGACATCAATGAATGTTGAATCAAGTCCTTTTCATTTCACTTGGAAAATTCAAACCCAAATTTTAATTTCATAATGAAAAGGAAATATGAAAACATGAAACTTTAATTCCTTTTATTTATGTTGGAGTGTGGACTACCATTTCACAAGAGAGAAATTCATTAAAGTCGATTACTTACTGAACGAAGAGAAAAAGGCCCTATTAATGCTACTTTTCCTATTGGACAGCTCATGATTTTCTAATTTACTTTTATAAATAAGAATCTTTGAAAAAAAATTATTTTTGTAGGCCGAATGAAAAGAAACTGATGATTAATGGAGAGCAATTTTTCAGCTGAAATCATTTAAAAAAAAATTACTGATAAACCGGTTTAATTGTTTAAAAAAAATGAGTTTGTAAGTTTATTGAATTAACAAAATAACACTTTATAGTTGATTATCATTTATGTATTTTATCCTATTAAATTTAGCTTTCATATCAATACATGCCAATTTTTATGAAATTGTCACATAATTCGATTATTTATGATTTAATGACTTGTTTTTTTTATTATTATTGTCTTCCAGTTTTCAAGGCTTCGCTCTGATTAATCTGGATTGATCCGGATCGCACACCTAGTTTAGGTGGGTGAGTCTCGTAGCGAGGATTTTATGTATAATACTCGAACCTGAGACTTTACTTAAGCAATATCAAATTGTTTACCACTTAAATCAACCCCGTTGGTTAATGACTTCTTGTTTTAATTGAAAAGTAAACTAAAATTTAACGTTTTAAAATGTTTTAAAGTTTAATGGTAAAATTAGTACACAATAAAAAAATTAGTGGCTAATATTGTAGTTTAAGCTTTTTTTTTTTTTTTGATAAAGCAGTCTCTGAGTATAAGGTATTGTTTTGTTGAGTTCCGACTATTAAAAGTTCAAAATGATTTATTGACAAAATGGTCATTCGATTGTTCATATGTTCCAAACTCATCATTTTCTGTTAATAAATGATTGCAATATGGGTTGAAAGTAAACATGTTGATTGAGATATGATAAAATCTCATTTCAAAATCTTAGAAGACCATCGTATCTCAGACAACATGTTAACGTCTAGCTCATACAATAGTCAAATTTTTAACAAAAAAATGGGTTTGAAACATATAATAATTGATTGATCATTTTATAACTTTTAATAGTCGAATGATTCAAAATAAATCAACATATAGTTAAGAGATCATTTTTTTATTTTTAATAATCAAGGGACTTAACAAAACACTCTACTATAATTATGGGACCATTTGTGTTTTACCCTTTGTTTTTTCTCTTTAGTTTGGCTTAAGTATAAAATAAGTGTTCAAACTATACATGTTTTCATGAATAGGTGCATAAAGTATTTTTTTGTCTATATAGGTGCCTAATGTTACCAACGTTACCACTTTAGGTGCCCGAGCCGTAACGGCCGTTAAATGAAAATCGTTATCCATTTATTTGCTGACGCGTGACCATGATTTGAATTTCGCTTAAGTATAAAATAAGTGTCCAAACTATATTGTTTATTCCGAATAGGTGCTTATAGTATTTTTCGGCCTATTATGGTGCCTAAGTTATAAACATTACCACTTTAGGTGTCTGACGTTATAAACGTTACCACTTTAGATGCATCAGTGTTAACGACTGTTAAAAAAATTCATTAAGTGACAAAACCTAAAATTTTAAAATACTTTTTTTAAATAAAAATATTATTATAAAAAATGTGTGTTTTCCCTCCCCTCCCCTCCCCTCCCCTCCCCTCCATCTCCTATCTTCATTTTAATTTTTATAGCCAAACGGCCAAAATTCAAACGGTCAACCGATCAAATCGTTAAGGGGTTGGTTTTCACAGTTGATTACTACGATCAATTAAATGAATTTAAAGGATTGAGTATTTGAGATTTTAGGGATTAGGGATTAAAATTTAGGGATTTTGAAATTTATGTTTTGATATGATATTAAGAGTTGCAACCAGTTAGTAGGTGGTCGACAACGTATGGGTGGTTCGCAGTCGACGAATGGGTGGCTAGAGATGACCGTCAGTTGTAGTAAATGAGACTAAAATAAGAGATTTTAAGAGTTTAAGTTTTTTTATTTAAGAAAAAAGAGATTTTTTTTGCAAATAAAATATTTTTAAGTTTTTTTAAATAAAATTTTAAATTTACCATATTATAAAATATGTTACTTAACGGGGGTTTAACGACCGTTAATACTGAGGCACCTAAAGAGGTAACGTTTATAACTTAGGCATCTGGATGGGCCGAAAAATTCTATAGGCACCTATTCGATAAAAGGTATAGTTTGAACACTTATTTTATTTTAAAGTCAAATTCAAATCTTGGTCACGTGTTAGCAAATGAATGGATAACAATTTTAGTTAACGACTGCTATGACCTGGACACCTAAAATGGTAACGTTAAGTATCTAGATTGACCGAAAAATACTTAGGGAACTATTCTTGAAAACATTTATAGTTTATACACTTATTTTATATTTAAGTTCTTTAGTTTTAAACCCTCGGTTTATAGGATAAGTTTAATATAAAAATAAGTGTCTAAATTATACTTAAGATTAACTTTTGGTGGTTAAAGAATTTTTTACTAAAAACATGTGTCTAAAATTTTTACTATTATATTTGTAAGTACCTACCGTTAAGAAAAGTTAAGGGACATGTTTCATTTTTAGATTTAAAAAATATTTTTAAATAATATTTTTTAAAAATCAGAACGTAACATATATCACTTAATAATTTTTTAATGGTATACACCTAAAAATATAATTAGAAAAATTTTAGATACTTACAAAATTTCTTTAAATACTAAAATATTTTTCGAAACTTACTTTTGGAGAATTTTTTATACACTTATTTTTTTATTAAGCCTGATTAAACTTAGCTTTTGTAACACGCACTAGTCTCGACTTCGCACTTCTGACCTAATTCTTTTCCTACTCCTTTCTTCATTTCCCATCTCTCTGCCACCGTTCCCCTCTCACCACCGTCGCCCTCCGCCGGCGAAAACACTGCAATTTCTGTTCTTGGTACAATAAAGCAATCTAGGCATTGGTATGTTTGGTAATCTATCACTGCAGTGTTCTTTTTCTTTTCCTCTAATGGTCGCATTTTTTAAGTACTAATTAAGCTAATCGTATAAAGCTTTTCTTTCCAGTGGTAGTTTTCTTGGCGAAGAACGAAAGGTGGTAGAAGGAGACGATGGATGATAAGCTTATAAACTCCGTACACTCCACGGTTTTCAAAGACTCGGATTCCATCGAAGGGACTTGTACTAGAATCGAAGGTTATGATTTCAACCAGGGTGTAAACTACTCCCTACTTCTCAATTCCATGCTCTCCACCGGTTTTCAAGCTTCCAACCTCGGAGAAGCTATTCAAATTGTTAACGACATGGTTGGTTTCATTTATTTAAATCTCTTTTTTTATATTGAATATTATTTCAAAAACACGAATAAAGTGAACATTTTATGACTATTTCTCGAATTAATAGATAATACTGGATGCATATTTATAAGTGTTAGTATTCGGTCGAGTCAAGTAAAAAATTGACTTATTTGAGTTGATGACTCTTATTTTATAACTCAAACTTTAATTTTTTTTTTTTGTGTCGAGTCAAGTTTATAAAAATTGAGTATAGTCTAATTGCTCGGTTTATGTTTAAATTTAATTGTAAATATCTACAATATTGTGTTACTATGTGATTCCAGTATAAATGGTTATCTATAACGATATACAACATACGTATTTAATATTTATATATATCATGTAGAGGTGATGAACTCGACTCAAATTTAAAATCCAATTACTAATTACTAAAATTTCAAGTTATTCGAGTTCTGTTTTATAAATCCACGAGAATTTTGAGTCTACTTTATTTGAGTCGAGTCGAAAAAAATCATTTTTTTTTTAAATTTAGTTGAGTTTTGTTCGCCCCTACATATTTAGCAATGAATTTGAATTTCATGTTTTTGTACCTTTTAAATAAACATACAACCATATTGAATCTCGACTATTCGAATTGTGTTACCAAATGTAGAGTTGCTGTTTTCGATGTTATGTTGTTAGCTTAATTTGTGAGAGTATTATTAATCTATGAAGTTAGATTGGAGGCTTTATGATGAGACTACAGCTGAGGACAGCAGCGAAGAAGAGAAGGATCCTGCTTATAGAGAATCTGTTAGATCCAAGGTGTTTTTGGGTTTTACATCGAATCTTATTTCATCCGGTGTTCGTGATACTGTTCGATATCTTACTGAGCATCACATGGTGAGTTCCAAACCAGACTTTCTTTTGTGTAGAATTGGTATTTCAGAATACAGATTTTATTCTTTTGCTTCATTTCAAAAATCTGTCATCGTGTTCTTCATGTCATCATATGCCTCTTGATTTAAGTAGTGTTGCTCGTGAAATGATTTTAGGTAGATGTAATAGTAACTACAACTGGTGGCATAGAAGAAGATCTTATAAAGTGTCTTGCTCCAACATATAAGGGTGATTTTTCGCTACCTGGTGCTCTGTTACGTTCAAGAGGATTGAACCGCATTGGTAACTTGTTGGTTCCTAATGACAATCACTGCAAATTTGAGGATTGGATCATTCCAATTTTTGACCAGATGATGAAGGAACAACTTGAAGAGGTACTTTCACACACAGACTCTGCTATGTCATACCCATGTTGCTCCATCTTTTTCTCTTTACTTCTTCTATCCATGTCCAAACATGTCTAGATAAGGGTATGAGCTATGACCCTCCAAGGATTTCCCACTTGTATATAAAAACTTAGGATAAAATTGTAACATACCTGACACGTCATATATGACACATACCTGAGTCCAAGTAACATAGACCATACCCTCTTATTAGTTTGATAAGTTTAAATTGACGCAATGATTTAGGGACCTTTTAGTTTTCCATAAATGTTGAAAAGATGCTGATCTCTTGATCTCGACTTCCGTTATTTTGTTATTGTAGAATAATTCATCTCTCATTTGTCACTGTTCCAGTGATTTCAGTTACCATTAGTAGTTTTTTCTTGTGTTTAGCGGTGTTCGTCATTTCTGTTAATTTCCTTCTACTTGTTTATGGTTTTAACAGAATGTATTGTGGACTCCATCAAAGTTAATTGCACGCTTGGGACGAGAAATAAATAATGGAAGTTCATACCTCTACTGGGCGTACAAGGCAAGTGTTCATACTGATTTAGTCTAATGCTATGAGAATGTAACTACTTTTTCCCTCTCTTTTTCTTTTGTACGTAGCAATGATTATGTGTAATCATAATTCATTAACTACACCCTCATTGAAGTCATATATTTTACTAATAAAAAAAAATTAGCTGACCCTATTCTCATATGTAATGGGGTAAGGGGAGGTAGGATAGTAGGCTGCCCCAACGCCAGGTTGAGAGCAGCTTCCGTGGGAGACCTCCGGCAGTCAAAATTATGATCCACGACCACAAGGTTAAGAGCCTTGCGCTCTACCAACTGAGCTAGACGGGCAATTCATATATTTTACTAATAAAGTTAGTGATATTTGTTTAATCTATCGTGAAATATTGCATTTTTGCTGTGAAGATATTTTGTTACTGCTTGGACTGCCTATGTTCTTTCCTTTCTACTATAATGTAGTAAGATATGAGTCGTGACTCATGCCAACTGATTTAATATCCTCTTGAGCAAGTGATTGAGTTTATTTATTACTGAAGGAGGCCCCATTAATGTGTTCCTCTGGAACATTATAGAACATGTCTTTTGTATCATATTTAAGAAGTTTAAGTATCTTTTTTTTTTTGGTTCATTAAAAAGTTTACGTATCTGGGGTTTGTAATTTTGCTCTATGCAACTAATCTTTAAGTACTTGTCTGCATAATGTTAGTAGCATTCATTTTTCCTTTTATAATGTTGCAGCTCAATTTTGTTATTTGTTTGTATTTTCTAGAACAATATTCCTGTCTTCTGTCCTGACTTAACTGACGGCTCCTTAGGGGACATGCTATATTTTCATTCTTTCCGCAGCCCGGGTCTGATAGTCGATGTAGTGCAAGGTAGGTCTTCTATGTTTCCTCTTCATTTACTGCTGCTACTTGAGGATGAGGGATATGATTATCTCTAACGTTTACTTTTTGAGCAGATATTAGAGCCATGAATAGTGAAGCAGTCCATGCAAATCCTAGGAAAACAGGAATGATAATTCTAGGAGGTGGATTGCCGAAGCATCATATCTGTAATGCTAACATGATGCGTAATGGTGCCGATTATGCTGTTTGTATAAATACAGCTCAAGAATACGATGGGAGTGACTCAGGAGCCCGCCCGGATGAGGCTGTTTCATGGGGCAAGATACGAGGCTCTGCTAAAACAGTAAAGGTATGCCTTTGTACTACCCTGTCAACTCCAATAAGTTCTTCCTTTCATCCGTATTCTTTCTTGCCTTCGACTTTCATTTCCATTATTTTTCCTCATAAATAAACAAATATGTCATCTTAGTTTCATGATTTTGTATGTATTGAATCAGGTACATTGTGATGCAACTATTGCTTTCCCCCTTTTGGTAGCAGAGACGTTTGCTTCACGATCGAAAAACTTTCTGGCCTAGTACTTGTTTTTTTCTACGAGACTGCGGATTCATCTACTCGTATTAATCACAGTGGCCTCCTTAAGGCGGTAAATTATTCTTTGGTCTGGCATAGTGACTGTAGACACCCGTTTTTGTCCGGGTCTTTTTTAATATTATTATTATTATCGTTATATTATTATTATTACTACTATTATTATTAATTTACAAATTTTACATTTTGTTGCAGGCTATTAAGCCCATCAGTACATCAAGCCCAACTGCCAACCCAGACCCAGCCCAGCGTCCAGGATCAGACCCATCTGCTGACCCAAACCCAGCCCGACTCAGCAACCTTAGACATTAGGGTTTTCATCTTCTCTTACCCAGCGCCGCATCATTCAGACCGTTAGATCTGGACCGATCCAACGGTCTAGATCAAGAGCTATTTAGGGTCTGAAACCCTAACCATAGTTCTGAGCCCTAGCTTTTGTCACCGCCTGTATCCTCTGCTGCCGCCGACTGCTCCCACCTGCACCAACAGTGACCCAAAGCCTATTCAAGTCAGAAAATTAGAAGAAATTATTATCCTAGAAATCTAGGATATTATGACTCTACATAAGCAAATTTAATCCATCAACATCAAAGATCAGAGGGGGACCATATAATTAGAGAGAGGAGGTATTCGAAAAAAAGAGAAATAAAAGAGAGAGTACTGGGGGGTTTCCAGAAAAAAAACAAGGAAAATATGAGGGGATTTCGGGGTTTACAAAAAAAGAAAAAGGGGAAACCGAGAGGTTTCAGAGGGGGAAAACGACAATATCACAACCAAAAGAGAAAAAAAGAAAATACAGAGAGAAAATAGAGAAAATATTTGCCTCGGTGTGAAAAACGCCTTGCATGGCTGTTGGAGTCGAAGAAACCGAAAGGTTTCATCTTGGATTCACGGCGTTTGAGCCGTTTTCAGGCCAGGTGGACCCCTGATCATTGTTTAGGGCTTTGAGACGTTTCGATTGGTTCCCGTCTCTTTCTCTTCCGACGCCAGCGTACGGCGACGGTCGCCGGGCAGTGACGGCCGGCACGATGGAGGCGCTTCATTCCCAGAGAGTTCTCTGGAACTATCCCTCGCTCTCTCTCTCTCTTCTCTCGTTGTGAAGGCAAGCAAATGAGGAGAAGTGAGTGACTTAAGCCCGATTTTGGGCTTATATTATTCAACCAAAACGGTGCCGTTTCAACAAGGGACCTTCAGCGTGTTTTCATCTTATGGGGTAACTACAGTTTAGGTCCCTCGTATGTAATCTGTTATTTTGGTCATTAATAAAAATTATGATATTTTACTTTGGGCATTTATCTTTCGATATTTATGATTTAGCCACTGAGTTCATGAATTATAATATTTTCTATGATGTTCGAATTTGGCCATATTATTTTCCGCATGCTTCACTTTGATCACTGTTTAATATTTGTTGTATTTAGGGCTAATTGTTATTTTCCCTTGCATGTTTTTATTTCATTTATTTTAGTCCCATATGTCTGTAATCCTATATATTTAAGTATTTAGAGTTTTGACTGATGATTTTGTGTAGTATTCATTTTAGTCCTTCGTATTATTCAACATTTAAAATTGAATAATTTATGCTTTGAAGTCTTGTTTTGTTTCATTTGTATTCTGGTCACTCTATTTAATCTGTGTTTGAAGCTTAGGGGTTTATTGCTCATTAGATCCTCACTGTTTCGTTTTTTTAGTTTTCAATGCTTGAAATGATTGTATTACATGTTGTGTTTATTTTCATTGGTGTTATATATATATATGTATATGTGTAAGGGTATTATTATGTACTTTTGTTTTGCATATTATAATTATGTTCATATTTTTATAAATAAATAATATATATTAATGTTACAATATTTGTGTGTATTTTAGTTTGAATTTGTATCTTGATTTATTAGATGTTTTTACTTACATTTTTATGTATATATTTTAATTATTGTAATTCCTTTACATGTTTAAAGATGTAATTATTTTTATTTATTAAATTTTATTCCTTTATGCGTTGTTACTCAAATGTTTTTCAAGAACAACGATTTATAGAATGGGCGTGGAAAGCATCGCTTGATCGAAGCGGGTGTAATCCGATACGACATTTAAACAAAACGTGAACTTGAAATCAATGAACTTTATTTTGGTAATTAATTCATTTTGTATTTAAATTGAATAACATCATGCATGTTTTTAAATAGCAATTTATTCCATTTTATGCAAATGTCGATTTTTTTATACTCGATTCGCGTTTTGTCAAAAAGAGAATATTCTTTACGAATGAGAAATAGCCGAGTTAGCTTTCCCGACGGAGGATTGCTAATTTTGAGATTTTTTTAAGTTAAAGAATTTTCTCTAATTATTTAATTCGAAGCAAATCAATCAATGTTCGATAAATAGATCATATTTTAACTTTATATTCGATTTGTAATTTCTACTATTTACAACAATGTGTAAGCGACACAGTACCAGTTTTTGGGCGTTGTGGGGTGTTAATCCTTCCCCACACGTAATCGATTTCCGAACCCTTTAAAATGAATCTTTGGTAATGCAGACCGAATTTTGTCTTAAAAAATGATTTTTCTTAAAATTGTTTTAAAAGACGTTTTTAGGTATTCGATCTACCTAACTCAAAGGTCGATGGCGACTCCATTTTCCATTTTATTTCAATCAATTCAAAATCACCGATTTTTCCAAAATAAAGTCATAATCGTTTTTAAAATAATATTTAATTGTTTTACCTAAAAAAATGGTTATGACAGCTTGGCGACTCCGCTGGGGACCTTTTTTTTAGAGAGTCAAGCTGTTGGTCGCTTATACTTTGTCGTCTTGGTGGAAATTATGATTTCGAGTGTTTAGTTAATTTATGATCCGTCTATTGAAGCTTTTAATTGCTTCATTTTTTATTTGTCATACTAACATTTGATTTTTTTTCTTTCAGATCGGTCCAAGTTTTTGTCGTGATTTTTTTTTCTTTTTTCTTTTCTGTTTTGAGTCAAAGGTAGGTACATTCCTCCTCACACACATCACGTGCATTTGCATAACATAAGCTCTAGACACGAGCTTCGATCCAAATTAGTCGGGGTGAATGCTTTACTCTCGTAAGAATTTATTCTTCTTATGAGTTTTAGCAAATAACCCATGGGATACATATCTTATACATTCGTAGGGATTTATTCCTCGTATGGGTATAAGACATTGAATCCCCTTGAATTGAACTCGTTCCGCTCGAAACCTGTAATGGGTGAGGGTCGAGGGTTTTGACAGCCCAAGGGGGCACCGACATCAAGGACAATTCGAGACCCTTTTCCTGTTAGAGCCGAAACCATGCATATAGTGAATCGTAGAACGGTCACCCTAGGTATAGTTATACCGAACCTTTGTCCGTCAGTAGGCACCCAAACTAAGTGTACACAAAGGAGGAGTGTTTCTAAACCCTTATCTTTTGCTTTAAGTTCGTAGAATTTATTTTCTTTTCGAATAAAAGCATGCGAACTAGATACCATGCGGTTAGAACCAATTCCTTGAAAATAGATCATTGTGGGTAGAAAGCATGTCCGGGTAGGATTGATATCTATTGAAAGCATGCCCGGGTAGATATCATGACGGGGTAGGTGTTATATTCATCTCTGAATAACATGTTTATCTGTATCGATTATCTTACTTGTACTAACTAATTTCTTTTCTTTTGTTTTTGTACTAATTTATTTCTTCTCTCTTGTTTGTGTCATTTTTCATCATTCTTTGCATTACATTGCATCGTCATGACATAATGCGAAAAGTGTTGATCCGTAAGGGGATATCCGAGAGAAAAAAATTTTCACAAGAAGAGATAAAAGTTTTCAATCAAGCAGTCGCATACGCAGACATGCACCGAGGGCTAAAAAGAAGTCCAGAGTACAAGAATGAGATTTTCTCGAAGATCGTGCATCATTCGAGATTGATATGATAATCCACTAATTCGAGGAGTAATCCAGCAGTGGAGTTTTATCTACAATCATGTCATCACTAGTCATCAAAGATCGACGTACTGGCTTCAATACCGCCGATGCATTAACAGAGTTAGTTTATAGAACATTGAGGGGCATCAGTTCCAAATACGAAGATCCAAGACGGAGCAGTGATCTCGAAGATCGTGCAATATTCGATACTGAAATGATGATCCAATGATTTGAGGAAGAATCTTGTAGTAGATTTTCTTTTACGATCATTCCAACTCTAATCATCGAGGAGTGACGCAATGACTTCAGCACCGCCGGGGCATTAATGGAGTCAGGTTATAGAGCGCTTGAGGGGCATCAGTTCCGAGGACAAAGATCCGAGACGAAGTAGTGATCCACTTCATACTCAACATCTAAGCGAATGCATGTCTGTAAAGTGAACTGTCTTGTAATGTGAAAGCTTTTATCTTTGGTGAAAATTCTTCTAAGTTATTCATCGTTGGGATCAGCATTTACGTATTTGCATATTTGCATTTTGTATCTGTATTTTATTTTTAAGCATTTTCATATGCATCATTCATAAGAACATGGGATCAATTTGTGGAGAAGTCAATGGAAGTGATCCTGATCACGCGACCATATTGAGAATAGAAGCAAGAGGATGAAATCAGCGATTGAAGCTTGTTCAGCTGGTGGTAGGGTTGAGCCTTCCAGGATGATCCGAGAAAAGAGTCCCCGTTCCTTGAAGTCCATGGTGTTGGTACCACATAGGAAGCCCCAGACCTTCCGCTGAAAATTGTAAGGCACTAAAACGCAAGATCCAGAACATAATGGATTCAGGGGCATGTACAATCAAAGAAAAATGGGGGCATTGCATCTACCACTTGCACTGAGAGCATAGTTTTTTTTGAACTCGTTTTTTTCCTTCTTTAATATTTTCATAAATATTTTTAATTTTTGATGATTGAAATTATGCTACCTTCTAAGGTTAAATAATTGAGCGAATTTTAATCTTGAGTTCTTTGAATATGAAATGAATTACGGATTTTCTTAAATCTTCAATAATTATAGATTTTTGACATATGACAAGATTAGACCTTTCTTATCCTGTCCAAAACCCCAAAAATAAAATATCTCAATTCTTTACCCGAAATAATTCGTGGTCACTTCTAAAGAACCAAATTTTGACATTGCCTCTCTTTGAGACTTTGAAATATTACCTTTATTTTTTTTGAGACCCAAAAGTCATACACATATCTTTCTTTGAGCCAATGAAATCACAATCGTCTTCTTAGACGTAAAACCGACATTTTTCTACCAATAAAACCTACAAGCACTGAGTACAAGATGTTCACTTGAACATGATCCTTCCTACAAGAAGAAATAATGTGGGGCATCTCGCAACAATTTTCTGAAGATGAGCCTGAACAGTGAGAGACGCTGAGAGCAAGGAGCAAATAAAAGAAGAAATTATTTCAAAAATAATTTTATCATGCATTAATTACATTGTTTTCATGTGAATAAAAATTAATCCTGAAAATCTATCCCCATGGGGATACCTCTTCTGCAAGGACTTTTGTGTATGAGATGATGAACGGCTTTCTTTCTTTATCCATTCACAAAAGGAGAAAATATATCCCTTGTGTCCCCATTTGAGCCTGAATGATATTTTCTTCTGATTCAACCCTAATCAAGGATCACCCTCCATATTGGGGGGCAAGATGGAGGAAATCTGCTCGCATGAGTGAAGACAATGATTCAGATGAGATATCGAAAGGTGAACCGAATGCCAAGTGAGAAGATCCAATCAAAACAAAGAAAAAGAGAAACAAAGAAGAAAAAGCAAAAGACAAAGAAAAAAGCAAAGAAAAAAAACAAAGAAGAAAAAGCAAAAGACAAAGAAAAAAAGCAAAGAAAAAAAACAAAGAAGAAAAAGCAAAAGACAAAGCAAAAAGCAAAAAGAAAACAAGAAGTACAGACAAAGACTCCCTCGAGACAAATGACGCATCAAGCTGTAAACTATGAGATGGATCAAGCACAATCATTTCAGAATCACTTCATTTGAAGATCATAGAACATTAACAGAAAAACACATGTGAGCAGATTCAAATTGAGCAAGACAAAATCGAAGGCATCAGAATGAATTGATCCTTGGTTCAATTACCCGCAAACACTTGTTTGGGCCTTTTATCCATTTCTTTCATAACCGTGAACCACAACCTACATTACGTGCCTTAAAAAGTCCCTTCTAATCATACATGGATTTCTAAACAGAAGAGACTATCTTCATATTTTATCCCGTCCATCAGGATTAATCTTTTATTTTTTTTTTTTAAAAAAAAGGTTTTCTAAAATCTTTAATGCATGATAGTGGAAAAATAACAAAGGGGGGTTCAAGACGTAAATCCTGAATAACGTCTTGAAACCAAAGGAGGATTCGAGTTGAAAACCTGAAAAGGCGGCTCGAATATGAAGACTATTGCATAGGAGGCGATCACACAAATCCCTTGATGAGGCATCGCACAACATGAATGAGAACATGAGAGCTGGGAGTTAGAGAACACTTCCAATAATTGAGTACAGAAGTTATTCCATCATATCAGTGAACATCAAATAAATGAGAATACCATACTTTTGACAAAAAAATAACCACTTGAGACTTTTTATCCTTCCTTCCTTAACCATTTCTCAAAGATAGCATTGATCTTGACACTTGTCAGATAGCTATAATTTATTGAAGGATTAAAAGTGTAATTAATTCTTTGATATCCAATGAACTCTTGTTCTATGATTTGTCAATTGTGAAATCTTAGAAGGGACAATTTTTTCAAAATTCCTTTTGATATTTTTCAAAGTTTTGGAAATTCAAAGGAAGAAAAACATTTTCAAACAATATAAGTTCTCTGGAAGTATCTTGATATTCAACGAATATCTCTCTGAAGCTCAAGATCCAAGCTGGGGCAAGAGAAGACAAATTTTTGGGCAAAGTCTGATGGGGCAAGGAAAACAAATTATCTCAGGTCGAGGTTTACAAGAGTACACAATGGTGGAAATGCAGACAAACTGAATCAATGATAGATTGAAGACTGCTCTTGCAACCATTCTCCTTCCAGATCGAGAAAAACATACATCAATACATATATGCATACATACTTACATCAACCCATACATATATACATATATACATAACACATGAAATTTGTGTCTTAGCAATCATCATCCTGTGTATTAAAGACATTTTCCTCCTCACTTGAGGACAAATTCAATAAAAAAATCAAATAAATTTCATCTTGACATCCATCATAACATCCAGGATAGTCGATAAAAAATACATCATTTTGATCTCCCAAGAAATCAAAGCTCGGAAATGACCAGATATATCTAACTTGAAGAAACAATGATTTGACTTCCTGAAGTTAACAATTAAGACATCTCCTTCATCAGCAGGAACAAACAGATTATCAGTATCCTTTGATGTTGTTTCTCTCGAAACAAAATGTTGTCTCTCTAAATACATCTTCTTTTGAAAAACAAATTTTGTCTCGCTTGAGACAGTTTTCTAAAAACAAATTTTGTCTCGTTTAAGGCAATTTCTTTCAAAACAAATTTCGTCTCGCTTGAGACATTTTTCCTTTGAGATACCAATTTTGAATTTGTTTCACTTAAAAAACAAAATCTCACTTGAAATTGTAATTTCCTTCAAAACAAATTTCGTCTCGCTTGAGACATTTTTCCTTTGAGATACAAGTTTCGAATTTGCTTCACATGAAACACAATTAATCTCACTTGAGATTGTTGTTTATTTCAAAACAAATTTCGTCTCACTTGAGACATTTTCCCTCATAATACAAATTTCAAAATTGTTGTACTTGAAACAAAATTAATATCACTTGAGATTTTCAAAGATGATTTGTCTCGCGTGAGACAATTTCCCTTTTAAACATAAATCCTGAAATTGTTTCCTTTGAAACAAAATAAACACCTTTGAGATTGTTTCCCTAGAAACAAAATCGACAATCTTTGAATCTTTTTCTCTTAAAATGATTTTTGTCTCTCTTAAGACAGTTTCTTTTGAAACAAATCTATTGAGAATGTTCCTTTTGAATAAAAATATTTGAGTTGTTTCTTTTGAAACAAAAATCTTTGAGTCTGTTTCTTTTGAAACAAAGTTTTATCTCTTTTGAGGCAATTTCGTGAAAAAATCTTTGAGTCTATTTCTTTTGAAGCAAAGTTTTGTCTCTCTTGAGACAATTTCGTGAAAAATCTTTGAGTTGTTTCTTTTGGAACAAAAAAAAAATAAAAAAAAAATCTTTGAGTCTGTTTCTTTGGAAACAAAATTTTGTCTCTCTTGAGACAGTTTCTCTTGAAATAAATCTTTGAGTATGTTCTTTTCAAAAATATTTGAGTTTATTTCTCTTAACAAAATCATCTTTGAATATATTTCTTTAAAAACAAATTTTGTCTCTCTTGAGACATTTCCTAAAGAAAAACCAACCTTTGAGATTGTTTCCTTTGAAACAAATTTCATCTCACTTAAGACGTAACCCATCTTTGAGTCTGTTTCTTTGGAAACAAAATTTTGTCTCTTGAGACAATTTCTTTTTAGAAAAAAATCTTTGAGTCTACTCCTTTTGAAAAAAAATCTTTGAGTTTGTTTCTATTAACAAAATCATCTTTGAGTCTATTTCTTTAAAAACAAATTTTGTCTCTCTTGAGATAGTTTCTAATAAAAAATAACCTTTGAGATTGTTTCCTTTGAAACAAATTTCGTCTCACTTAAGACGTAATCCATCTTTGAGCATGTTTCTTTGGAAACAAAATTTTGTCTCTCAAGACAATTTCTTTTGAAAATACCCACCTTGAGATCGTTTCTATTAAAACAAATTTTGTCTCCCTTGAGGCAGTTTCTCTAGAAATACAAAATCTTTGAGTTTGTTTCTCTTGAAATAAACCATCTTTGAGTCGTTTCCCTTGAAACGAATTTTGACTCTTGAGACTTTTTCTCTTAAAACAAGATCATCATTGAGTCTGTTTCTGTGGAAACAAAATTTTGTCTCTCTTGAGACAGTTTCTTTTGAGAAACATCTTTGAGTCTGTTTCTTTGGAAACAAAATTTACCATCTTTAAGTTTGTTTCCCTTGAAACACAACAAACATCTTTGAGATTGTTTCCCTTAAAAACAAATTTTGTCTCGCTTGAGACAGTTTTCTTTAAACGTCATCTTTGAGTCGTTTCCCTGGAAACGAGTTTTGTCTCTTTTGAGACAGTTGCTTTTGAAACACATCATCTTTGAGTCTGTTTCTTTTGAAACAAATCTTTGAGTCGGTTTCTCTTGAAACCATAATCCTTAAAGATGGCCAGTCGTCCTCATCACGTAGGAACCGTGTCATCCCCTGACCAGACCTCCTCATCATGTAGGAGCCGTGTCAACCATAGATAACCAGCCGTCCTCATCACGTAGGAACCGTGTTATCATCCATAAAGATGGCCTGTCGTCCTCATCACGTAGAAACCATGTCATCACCTGACCAGAACTCTTCATCACGTAAGAGCCGTGTCAACCTGATAACCAGTCGTCCTCATCACGTAGGAACCGTGTTATCATCCCTAAAGATGGCCAAGAACTCTTCATCACGTATGAGCAGTGTCATCCCCTGACCAGATCTCCTCATCACGTAGGAGCCGTGTCACCCTTAGACGACCAGACCTCTTCATTGCGTATGAGCAGTGTCGTCCCCACCAACAAAACTATCCATTTTTTTTAACCAAAAAGAGGAGAACCAGACAAAAACGTGTTTTCTTGTCGTCTTTGCCCTATTCTTGTTAACACAAGAATGTGCAAAGAGGGGCAGCTGTAGACACCCATTTTTGTCCGGGTCTTTTTTAATATTATTATTATTATCGTTATATTATTATTATTACTATTATTATTATTAATTTACAAATTTTACATTTTGTTGCAGGCTATTAAGCCCATCAGTACATCAAGCCCAACTGCCAACCCAGACCCAGCCCAGCGTCCAGGATCAGACCCATCTGCTGACCCAAACCCAGTCCGACTCAGCAACCTTAGACATTAGGGTTTTCATCTTCTCTTACCCAGCGCCGCATCATTCAGACCGTTAGATCTGGACCGATCCAACGGTCTAGATCAAGAGCTATTTAGGGTCTGAAACCCTAACCATAGTTCTGAGCCCTAGCTTTTGTCGCCGCCTGTATCCTCTGCTGCCGCCGACTGCTCCCACCTGCACCAACAGTGACCCAAAGCCTATTCAAGTCAGAAAATTAGAAGAAATTATTATCCTAGAAATCTAGGATATTATGACTCTACATAAGCAAATTTAATCCATCAACATCAAAGATCAGAGGGGGACCATATAATCAGAGAGAGGAGGTATTCGAAAAAAAGAGAGATAAAAGAGAGAGTACTGGGGGGTTTCTAGAAAAAAAAACAAGGAAAATATGAGGGGACTTCGGGGTTTACAAAAAAAGAAAAAGGGGAAACCGAGAGGTTTCAGAGGGGGAAAAACGACAATATCACAACCAAAAGAGAAAAAAAGAAAATACAGAGAGAAAATAGAGAAAATATTTACCTCGGTGTGAAAAACGCCTTGCATGGCTGTTGGAGTCGAAGAAACCGAAAGGTTTCATCTTGGATTCACGGCGTTTGAGCCGTTTTCAGGCCAGGTGGACCCCTGATCATTGTTTAGGGCTTTGAGACGTTTCGATTGGTTCCCGCCTCTTTCTCTTCCGACGCCGACGTACGGCGGCGGTCACCGGGCAGTGACGGCCGGCACGACGGAGGCGCTTCATTCCCAGAGAGTTCTTTGGAACTATCCCTCGCTCTCTCTCTCTTCTCTCGTTGTGAAGGCAAGCAAATGAGGAGAAGTGAGTGACTTAAGCCCGATTTTGGGCTTATATTATTCAACCAAAACGGCGCCGTTTCAGCAAGGGACCTTCAGCGTGTTTTCATCTTATGGGGTAACTACAGTTTAGGTCCCTCCTCGTATGTAATCTGTTATTTTGGTCATTAATAAAAATTATGATATTTTACTTTGGGCATTTATCTTTCGATATTTATGATTTAGCCACTGAGTTCATGAATTATAATATTTTCTATGATGTTCGAATTTGGCCATATTATTTTCCGCATGCTTCATTTTGATCACTGTTTAATATTTGTTGTATTTAGGGCTAATTGTTATTTTCCCTTGCATGTTTTTATTTCATTTATTTTAGTCCCATATGTCTGTAATCCTATATTTAAGTATTTAGAGTTTTGACTGATGATTTGTGTAGTATTCATTTTAGTCCTTCGTATTATTCAACATTTAAAATTGAATAATTTATGCTTTGAAGTATTGTTTTGTTTCATTTGTATTCTGGTCACTCTATTTAATCTGTGTTTGAAGCTTAGGGGTTTATTGCTCATTAGATCCTCACTGTTTCGTTTTTTTAGTTTTCAATGCTTGAAATGATTGTATTACATGTTTTGTGTTTATTTTCATTGGTGTTATATATATGTATATGTGTAAGGGTATTATTATGTACTTTTGTTTTGCATATTATAATTATGTTCATATTTTTATAAATAAATAATATATATTAATGTTACAATATTTGTGTGTATTTTAGTTTGAATTTGTATCTTGATTTATTAGATGTTTTTACTTACATTTTTATGTATATATTTTAATTATTGTAGTTCCTTTACATGTTTAAAGATGTAATTATTTTATTTATTAAATTTTATTCCTTTATGCGTTGTTACTCAAATGTTTTTCAAGAACAACGATTTATAGAATGGGCGTGGAAAGCATCGCTTGATCGAAGCGGTGTAATCCGATACGACATTTAAACAAAACGTGAACTTGAAATCAATGAACTTTATTTTGGTAATTAATTCATTTTGTATTTAAATTGAATAACATCATGCATGTTTTTAAATAGCAATTTATTCCATTTTATGCAAATGTCGATTTTTTTATATACTCGATTCGCGTTTTGTCAAAAAGAGAATATTCTTTACGAATGAGAAATAGCCGAGTTAGCTTTCCCGACGGAGGATTGCTAATTTTGAGATTTTTTTAAGTTAAAGAATTTTCTCTAATTATTTAATTCGAAGCAAATCAATCAATGTTCGATAAATAGATCATATTTTAACTTTATATTCGATTTGTAATTTCTACTATTTACAACAATGTGTAAGCGACACAGTACCAGTTTTTGGGCGTTGTGGGGTGTTAATCCTTCCCCACACGTAACCGATTTCCGAACCCTTTAAAATGAATCTTTGGTAATGCAGACCGAATTTTGTCTTAAAAAATGATTTTTCTTAAAATTGTTTTAAAAGACGTTTTTAGGTATTCGATCTACCTAACCCAAAGGTCGATGGCGACTCCATTTTCCATTTTATTTCAATCAATTCAAAATCACCGATTTTTCCAAAATAAAGTCATAATCGTTTTTAAAATAATATTTAATTGTTTTACCTAAAAAAATGGTTATGTCAGTGACCAAAATCATGCTGAAGATATACCAACATTCAAGAGTATTTTGGTGCTTATTGTCTTATTCTTTGTTGTAAAACATTTGTGAGCTATCATTTTTTAATTTGCTCAAGTGTTCACTTGGGTGAGAACTTTTTTTTGCAATCTTTGTGAGCATTATTTTCAGCTTGCAAACGTTCACCCTTCTCATTCATCTTCTTGTACCATCTTTTTCTTACATCTTCCCCATTAAAAATCTGAGTAGTTGAGCACCGAAGGTAGTACCATTTTTATTCTAGACAAGTATTCCAGATTGAAGAGGGTAGTTTAAGAAACTCTTGTAATCTTCCCTAAAAGATGGTGTGAAGCTAACTTGGAATTTTGAGAGGGTTTAAGCTACAGGGCTGCTCCAAGCTTCTTTCACCATATTTTTATGCTCTAAATTTGTATTTTCAATCTTACGATTGTTTTACATATCATTTTCGTACTTGTTTGATTAATAAAAGAAGTGAGCGAACCTTCATGTGATAAAGAGAGAAAATTGGTGGAAGCAAAGTAAATGAACTTTTTTTAGTGTTTTACAGCGAGGTACAACACTTTACATTCTGAAATGCTTTCTGTATTTTATAGATGGCTTAATATAAAATAAGAGTTTAAACTATGTCTGAAAAACGTTTAAGTGCGTAAAGAATTTTTCGCTAAAAATATGTCTAATATTTTAAACGTTATAATTTTAGGTGCCCGGACGTAATCTCCGTTAAATATCTATGTTAAATGACACATGTCACATTCTGATAATTTTGAGAATTTATTTAAAAAATAATAAAAATATTTTTCGTAAAAAAAAATCACCAACCCTACAGCCACATGCCCTCTCCACTCTCCCCTTTTCTTCCTTCCCCTTACCCCCTTTCCCCTTCCATAGTCATCGATCGACCAACGGTGACCGTCATCGCCACCATCATCAGCATCGAAGTCGACCCCCCGATCAAACCCTCATTGACCTTTCGTCGTAATACATTGTTGTTTGTCGGGAGAAGTGTTCAAAGGTTCATCGGATACCGTTGTCGTTCTTCGTCGATTACAGCTGATTCTAACATCCATAAGCAACACTGCCGCCGTTGTAATACCCAAAATTTTGATTAGTGACCAAAATTTAAATTTTAAAAGTTTAGTGGCCAAAGTATAATGTTTAGAGAAAAATTAGGGACCAAAAGTTTAATTTTCAAAAGTTAGATGTTTTGACCCATAAATGAATAGTTCAACCCTAAGAATGACGTTTTGGCAGGAATTGGATATTTGATCCAGAATTTATGTTAAAAGCTATAAAGTGTTAAAGTCAGGTAAAAATTCGGCAAATCAGATCGAATAGAAACTTTGAGAAAATTTGAAGGATATTAAATTAAGCTTAGAAATATTATTTCCACATTTTAAAATGATGAAAAATAATATGGACCATTGGATTTGAGAATTTATTTCCATGTTCAATTTGGCAAGTTGAATGAAAATGATAAGATTGAAATTCTTGGAAAGTTGCATGGATAAAGTTGCTAAGGGCATAATATTTTGTTCATCATTGTCTTTGAAAGATGATAACCAACATGTGGCTTGGTATGGATGTAATTATCAAGTTTCATTAATGGTAAAATTGTAATTTCCTAATTAAATGAATTTTAAATTCATTTAAGCTTAATAAATGACAAATTAACATGAAATTAACTAGAAATTTCATGAAAATATGGCCTTCTTCAACCTCCATTTCAAGCTCATCATCATCGAGGTAAGAGATTTGTTTTTTCATTTTTGAGCAATTTCCTTTGGATTTTGGTTCGAACCGTGAAATAGAAAATTGTTCTATTCGAAGAGCTCTATCATTTGATACCATTATTGCATGCTAATCTTGCTTGAATGTTAAGTTACCAAATTTTAGAGTTTATGTTCATGTTAGGGTTTTATGAATTGATGATGGGTTTTGAGGTTGTAGAATCATTTCCAAGCTTGTTTGATGATTAAAACTACCTAGAAATGCTATATTGATTTTTAGCCTAAACCCTAAATTAGGGGAAGTTTGTGATTTGATGTAATTGAGTTAGAGGTTTGATTGTAGAGGTTTTAAATTGTTGAATAGAAGTTGATTGCATGTTTGAATCAGTTGAAATCAAGTGAAAATCATGGAAATTTACCCCCTTAATATTCGACCTAAGCATTTGGAAGTGATCAAAATTATGGAAAAATTATGTATGAGTTGGAAATCATGTAGGAAGGATTCTACAAGCCTTATAAAAATTTTGGGACATTTTTGTAATTTTCTTAAAGTTGGGGGACCTATTTGATAATTTCGAAAAGTTATAGGGTTGATGTGTAATTATTTAATACATGAAGTACTATACTGGAAATTATTGTTAGAGTGAATAATTTGGTGTTAGAATGTGAAATTTGCCTATTTTGGGAAGTTGTTAAAGTTTGAATAATAAATGACAAATATTGAGAAAGTTAGTGACTTAAGTGGTAATAATGAAATTTTTTAGGTATTTGGCTGGAAATTATATGCTAAAAATTTAATTAAGTTGTTTGAGACTTTAATTGAAGTAAAAGGGAAAAGGACTATTTATAATAAAATGGAAATGTTGAGATGAACTCTAAAAGAATTCATAATTAGTAGTTAAAATGGAAAGTTGAAAAAGGTTATGTGAAGTTTGGGTGAACTTGGATAAAAAGGGACTATGGTCAACTTGAAAGTGTTAAAGTCAACATTTATGTTGTGACATGAAATTAGTATCGAATAAGCATCGAAAGATCTTTAGAAATTTATTTTCTTTTGTGGGCTTATGTTAGTGAGATTCTAACATGTGGTTTGAAATGTACATGTTTTGTAAATGATGTTCATTTAGATTGTGTGCTTGAAATCAAGTTTAAACAATGTTAAAGCTAAAGAGAGCTTAAGGATGAAATGTGAATTTCTAAGGAAAGTTGCAAGCTAAGGACTCCAGGTGAGTGCATATTTTATTTGTATTTATGATATCGTGCAAACATTGGCTTGCGAGTGACAGAGTTACCTATGGTAAGAAATGACTCCTAAATGTTATGATATTTTGTGATTCATGCATATATGTTCATTTGGCATGCTAATAGAATTAGTAAATAAGATGAAAATATAAGTTAGTGAAATCAACCAAGATTTGTGTTCTAAATAGTAAGTTTATGAAATCACCATAAGTTCTATAGAAATGACTAGGGGATGATTTTTATGCCGTTGGATTCATATATCAATATAGTTTTATTGAGAACAAACGGATATTGATTTAAAGAAGTATACAAAAAGATATGAATTCTTAATCGAGGATAGGTCAAAAAACAGGGCAGTAGATTCTGCTCAAAACAACTGTAAGTCAACTTTGAAAATTCACTATAAGTTGTACAAAATGACTTAGAAGGAGTACCTTATATGGTTAGATTTTTATTCGAGTTTAGTTTCCATTTGTATAAACGTAATAATTTTTAAGTGTGTAGATTAATACATAATAAAATTTCTTTGAAGGTAGTGCAAACTGCGAGACTATGAAATAAAATTTAGAATGTGGTAAACTATGTATGTTATGATACTCTTATGATATATGTTATCTTAGAATGTTTGAAATGAGTAAATTTTATTACATTAACATGATAAATTATGATATTTATTATATAAGGAAATACAATATTTATAATAAGTAAGTGTAATTATTTATTTAATTATTCTGATCACGGACGACTTGTGATAAGTCAATCTCATATTATTTTAAAGTATTTTGTATTTTCATTATGAATTATTTCCATGATATTTATGTAAAGTTTTATGAATGATTTAGGGTATGAACTGCCCATCATGTTATGATATGAAAAGTTGGATATGTTGAGATATTGATATCTTTGATAATTCTATAACATATAATAATTAATGGAAAAGCCTATTGTATGTTGTATTGAGTGCCGTAGGTACAAGTGGCATGCCATTAGATGAAGTGATTATGATTATGATTATGATCTGGTACATTTGTGTACATTATGTATAGGCAAGTGATATGATTGCACTTGGAGTGAATAGTCTGATTTTGATGATAGCAATCAAGAGCTTATTGCGCACACTAGTCTGACTCACATACCTTGCATTCTCATAAATATGCATTGGACTATGAACTTGAAAATAAGTTATGAATCTGAAATAAGTTATGAGACTGAAAACAAGTTATGAATCTGAGTATGAGTTTTGAAATGTGAAAATGGATATGAAAGTGAAAGATGAAAATGAGATATGAAAATTCTATATTGTATATGAATGAAAAAGAATATGATATGACTATTATGTATGATATTATTTATCATGGTTTTGATAAAATCATGAGATGATGATTTTCAGGTCCTTGAAGAGGAAAAATGGCTTGAATAAATCGGTTTTGGTATTTAATGATTTTATTGGAATTTAGTTAATGTTTTAAATTGTTATGATATTAGTAATTTTTATATAAGTGAATATGTTGTTTAAGAAATGTCATTAAAGATAAATGAATTAAGCTATGTGTTTTAGATAAATCTATATTTTATTAGAGTATAGAAATATTTAAATTAGACAGTTTAATTTATAATATGAAAAAGTATAGAAGAGTCTAGTTGTTGCCTGAAACTGATATTGATTTGGAGGCTTAAACACTATAATATGATTTTAAGTTATTGCATTATTTATTGAAATGGTTAAATTGGATAAATTTTAAAAGTTCAAATTTTTGTTAGATTTTCAACCTTAGAATGTATGTAAAGCTTTGTGACATCTTTGACTCGTATTTGAGTACGTATACGGGTTAAGGGTGTTACAACCGTCATTCGAACCACCATGCAATTTTGATCAAAACTCAACCGTTCGGTGACGATGATGATCGGAGATGGCCGACGAACGTTTGGGTTAAAAAATTAAAATTGAGAATTAGAGATTTGGATATTGGAGATTTAAGATTTAGGGATTTTGGGTGAAGGTAAGAACGGCGATTGATCAATAGGTGGGTGGCAACGGGTGGGTAACCTTTCGACGATGACGATGATGGTCGGAGATGGCCATGATAATTGGGATTGAAATGATATATTTCAGTTTTTTTAGGGTTTTTTATAATTTCAGTTTAAAATTGGGTTTTTTATAGATAAATTAAACTTTTTCTTTTTTAATTAAAATAATATTTTTATTATTAAAAAATTTAAAAAATTCTTTGTAATGAGAAAACTAGACATTTATTTTTAGTGAAAAATTCTTTAGGTGCTAAAACGTTTTTCGAGACATAATTTTTATACTTATTTTTATATTAATCCTTTATAGATTTGATGTCTTACCTAGTGACAGGATACATGTCAAGTGTTTTGAGTGTTTAGCCTTCTTTAATAACCTTTATGGTGATTTATTTTTAAAAAGTTGTGAAATTGATGCTTTAATACTCTCATAAACTTTTGACAACAATTAGAGTCTCAAAACGAGTGTTTAGAGCCAATTTAAAATATCTTTTGGGGGTTAAAAATTGTAATTTCTTAATCTCGGTATCAATACTATTTATATAATACATATATTATACGAAGAAAAAAATCCTTAAAATTTGGATAAATTCAAAGGAGAGTATTTATATTCATTCTCAATGTATCAGTATTGCTATATTAATCTCGACGCCATAATGAGTTGATGAATTTTAGTATGCTAATTTGATATTGATACTATCCATGAATATCGATACGTTTAATATCGATACCCATGTTGTTAAAGTCTAGATTTTCCTCTTAATGAAATCGTTTCATAATGAATAGATAAACTTAGTATGAGTCTTTAATACTCGAAATAACTTAAATAACCTTAAATAACAAATTATTAAAATGCCCTCGAATGCTAAAATAATCAAACACCCATAAATGAAACGACCAAATTGTCATATATTATGGAAAAGAAAATACGTCGGGGATTTTTAATACCTTTTATTCAATATATAAATATTCAATGGACAAACCTCATATGTATTTATATAGCCTTACTGATTTTTGGTCTATAATTCTACCATTTTATTTTAAAATACAATGAACCTAACTATATTTTAAATTTGATTACCACTTTAATGATGTATAAGCATTTCTTTATTTTTATTTTGAAAGAATTTACTAAAATATTTTATGAATGATAAACTATGATTATTTTATTTAGAATGCCATTTTATTTAAACTAATTAATTTTAAAATTGATTTTTTTAATTTTAAAATGATCCATTATCTCATATTTTTCAATCAAAAACTTAATTTCGTTAAATTAAAATGTAGAATTTCACTAAATTTTGACGGGATAATGAATTGTTTTAAAATTAAATTTCTATCAAAAACTTAATTTCATTAAATTAAAATTTAAATATTAAATGTTTATGATCCCATGACAAGTGTATGTATTTACAAAATTATGTAATTTTATTTTTTAGTTATAAATAATGAAAATCAATCTTCCTAGGTTGTTGTGGGTGCGATGTTGATTCATCCTTGTCATAACAAAATAATGAAGTATCAATGTTTTAAATTAATTTGAATCGATTCGGGTCGTACACCTAGTTTTGGTGAGTGAGTCTCTCAACGAGAATTTTTTGCATACAGAAAGACTCGAATTTAAGACATTGTTTAAGCAATATTTGGCAGTCCAAGTGGAAAATAATGAAGGGAAAATATGGGGGAAAAATCATCATCTTCGTCAACATCTTCATCTTATGCTTCCATCAATTATTATCCATAACAATAAAGTTATGTTGGATATGGTGCATATCAACCATCAATGGAGAGTCGAGCGGCGTGGGAAGGAAGTGGGTGGGATAAAGTGCCACCTTCACAACAATTTTCCTCAAAACCGGAAGAAAGAAGTCCATGTGATCATCTTTTTCATCATGGACAATCTCAATTTGAGGTGATGACGTCAATGATGGCGTCAAATACCTTGAGTACTCCATCGTTTTCACCCGAAGATGTATATCAAAGTGGTGCAGTAGTGTTAGGAACACTGGAACCGGGAGAGGAATTAAGAAAGTGGACGATCACGACGAAATCGACGAGCACCGCGTCATTACCATTCTACCACGTCTCGACATCGGCAAGAATTGCGCAAATATAAGTAATAAATTTGTTTTTGTAAGTTTTTGTAGTCAATATTTAATTGTATCAAAAATTAATTTTTAAGTAATAAATTGTGTTTTTAAAATTATAATTAAAAAAGTGTACTTTTGCAAAATTATAAAAATTTAGATTTGTTTAAATTTGTCCTTTCTTTTTTAAATAAACTTTACAAGTGCACAAATTAAGTTGTGGCCATTTTTAGTCGTTTGAGGATGAAAACTCTACAAAATAAAACTGCATTGATTTTGTATTTAAAATAACTTTTTCACTTTTATGTTTAAAGAAGAATGCATGCAAAATGACCTCTTTAATGCCTTCTATGCTATTAGTTAGGGGGAGTTTATGATTTTTCATGAAAATTAACAATATGTTAAAATTATGCTTAAATTTATATTTGTTTGCTTGAATATACTTTCCTAATTAGAGTTGCTATACCACTATTTATGCTTTGAAATTGCATCCTATGTGTTTTTGTTGCAATTTTTGAACCATTCTGTGCACTTAGTACCGATAATGTTCATCCATTACCAATACTATTCTTGATTAGTATCGATACTATTCATCAAGTACCAATACTTTTATTGCAGCCTCGATAGGGTATCGATATCGATACCATCCATTTTTTCCTTGAGGTATCGATACTCAAACTGGAGTACCGATACTACCTGTTGGGTTTAGCTTATAAAACCCTAAAATATCACATTTTCCTAACTCTAAAACACTCAGTCGCACCACTCATAACCCCCTCTCAAATCGCCTCATGCATCGTTTGGAGTCGACATGCGTTGTTTTTCAACTTTCCATCTTGCTAGCATCATCAAATCGTGCATTCATCATCATTCCATCTCAATCATCATCAAATTCCATCTCAATCCTAATTTTCAAGGTAATTTTTTATAAAAACCCTAATTTTTTTCTTTTCGAATTTAAGGCTAGTTTTAGTTAGTTTTTGCTTAAATTAATGAATGGGCTTTACTTATTTTGCATTTTTACACTAGAATGTACAATTTTATTATGGACTCATATTGAGTTTTGGTATTAATGAGTGCATACATATGTATTATCTTTCTTTGCGTGTATAATCTTTATTCTGATTCTCTTTAACATGTCTCACAAACGTCCTAGATCCTCGTCCTCTCGTGCTAATCAACCTCCTAACCCTCCACCAAATCTTCCTCCCAATCCAACTGAAATGACCATAGTAAACTCGTGCTTTAATGAACCGAATCGTCGAAATCTATATTCACGGTATCTAAACTATTTTGAGTCTTATGCTATTAGAGGTGAGTGTCTCCCCTCTCTTTCGGCAATGAAAGAAATGAACTTTAAATACCTACCCCTTCTACAAGCTTGGAAATTTGACAACACTTTCAAAGTTAAACTCGTTGTCTTTCACCAACTAGTCATCATTTTCTATTCTAATGCGATTTGCATCCAAAATGAAGCTCGTACACAAACTGAAAGTATTCGTTCCTATCTCTTGGGCGAATACATTACCATTGATTCTAACTCTATTGCCTGTGCTTTTGGTCTAAAAAACACTGGGGCTGATAATGAGCGAGATAGTGTCATTTCTTCCTTAGAAGTAGGAAAGAAGCTAGTATCCTTGACTTCCACGAGCGATTTCTTCACTTGATTATCTCTTGGTGGTTTCGATCATCTGGAGGAAAACTCTCTCTTTTCGAAGTATCGATATTGGTGGATCCATTGTTTTCAAAACAATAAAAAATAATCTTGCTCAAATAATCTTCGTGAACTAGTGGACACCGGAACCATATTCCCTTTAAGTGAGTAGAGTTTTTGGTTTATGGTTGTCTTCTTAGTAATTTCTTTATCAAAGCCGGTCTTAAGGTCGACCTAGATGTTGGCATCCCCTTGGGTACCCCAATAGATTTTATGTCTCTTCGCAAGTCAGGATGGACTCAAGTTGGGACAAATTGGGAACAAACACCTAAAAAGACACCAGGTGCTAGTTCTTCTCGAGCGGCTCCACTCAGGCTCCTGCTCAGGCCGATGATGTTTTACAAGGTGCTGATGATCCTGTAAATCGCATCCCTGACGAGCCTCCGAGCGCTAGTAATGTTAGCCTCCCTATTTTCATTCTCTGATGGAGACTTTAAATCTGAGGTTTGCATCTATGGAGTCCCATTTTACTGCCTTGGGGACTCAACTAACCGAGCTGTAACGCAATATCCTAGCTCTATTCGACGCCATGACGGATAGGCTCGATGTTCTTTCACAAGACGTTGACTCTTTCCCTGCACCTCGTTCGGATCTCAATCCTCAATCGGATGATTGATCATGCTATTGCTTTGCTAGTTGTTCTTTGTTGGTGTTTCAAATATCATACTTTGAACTTTTAATTTCCTTGAATTTCTTCGCATTTGATATTTTGGATTTGGTTATACTATTATGTTTTGGATGATCGGATTTATATTTATCATATTTCGCATATTTTTATTACCATGTTACCTTTTATTATGTTTATCACCATGCCCACTATATTTTGGATATTATTTATGTTGACTGACCTCTTATTATTTATGTTTTGGATGATCAAACTTTAATCGAGTCAAAAATGATCTTTAAATATAGTAGTACCAATACTGCTATAATAGTATCGATACTGCTAGTTGTTCTTTGTTGGTGTTTCAAATATCATACTTTGAACTTTTAATTTCCTTGAATTTCTTCGCATTTGATATTTTGGATTTGGTTATACTATTATGTTTTGGATGATCGGATTTATATTTATCATATTTCGCATTTTTATTACCATGTTACCTTTTTATTATGTTTATCACCATGCCCACTATATTTTGGATATTATTTATGTTGACTGACCTCTTATTATTTATGTTTGGATGATCAAACTTTAATCGAGTCAAAAATGATCTTTAAATATAGTAGTACCAATACTGCTATAATAGTATCGATACTGTTACAGAAGTATTGATACATATATCGATACTGAAACCCAAAATAATGAAGTAGTACCACTACTGATGAGTCAGTACCGATACTGTCAAAACATAATGCTAAAATGGTACCAATACTTATGAGGCAGTACCGATATTGTCAAAACAGAATGTTAAAATGGTACATATATCATATATGATATCGATACTACTAAGAGTAGTAGTACCGATACTCTGAGTTATGGTACCGATACTACTCCTTTAGTTTTGAGTCACTGAAATTGCAGTATACTGAAATGGTACCGATACTCTTAGTTATGGTACCGACACTACTTCTTTAACGGTCAAATATTTGAAAATTTACCCATTGGAACTCGTCATGCCGGCTTGACGAGTTCCATAGCATTAAAATATTTTTTTTAATTTCTTTTAAACAAATTACAAAATAAAAATAAAATTTATTGGGGCTCGTCCTCAAGAATTTTTTTTATTCTTGGGTCCCCTAATGGGCTAAATAATTTTTCAACTTGTCGTAATAGGACAATTTGGCCCCAACAACACCTAGTTTGTGATACATGTAGGCTGTAAATGAAATGAGATAGACTACGAGTTAGTTTAACATTGATTTGATCAAAGTTTAATCAACACTCAAAATGAATGGACTTGTGTCAAGTTCAAATTGACTCGAATTCTTAATGATTTGAAGTGATCTATTTAAAACATGACTCAAATTGTGTCAAGTTCAAATTTGACTCGAATTCTTAATGATTTGAAGTGATCTATTTAAAACATGACTCAAAAAGCTTACGAGCAATTAAAAAAATATTAATTTTTTAGATTTTCAAATTAAAATTATAACAAATTATCATTTATTTGTTTTTCTTTTGCAAAATACAATATAAGGTTTGTGTACTTCATGTTTAGGTTCGATGTAACACCTCAATTTTAGCCCAATTTAAAACCTTAAATTTAGAAAATTTTCCTTCAAATCCCAGGAATTAATTAGTGACCGTTTGTACAAGAACCAAAACTTTTGGCTATTTTTGAAAACCACGGAAAATCAGGGATGACCCTGTCGTTTCATCTTCACACCATCGTTGTCGCTCGACGAAGCAAGCCGCTGGAGGGAATCGGCCGCCGCCCTGTCGCGTTTCCTCAAGTGTAACCGTTCGAACGTTGTAGTTCGTGTTTTGGTAATCTCGACCTCGCCGTGGTCGGGGTTGGTGTGGTAGGCCGAACTGGCCTAGGAAGGTGTCGAACTTCCATTACCGTGGTCGGGATTGAGATTTCGGCCGAGTTCGAGTGGAGGGATTGTGGTTGCCGTTCATTCCTCATCACTGGCCATGCCGTGGGTGGCCGAGGGTGTCACTGGGTCCCTTAGTTGAGGTTTGCTGTGGGGCTGCCACGTTGAAATGATAACCCCCCTTTTTGGATAGCAACCACCTTTTTGGACCAACACCCTGCTACCTAATCCCCTTCATTCGAAACAATAATTTTTTCAAATGATGTATTTATCATTACGATATTCGGAAAATTTAATTGTTTGGGATTTGAGTCAAACGTGATTTTTGCTGGATTCCGAGAGATAGAGCTACGCTCCTCCACTACCAGCTCATTTCGAATTGACCCGTAATATTAGAGTGGATCGTGAGTATTAATTAATACCTTAGTTTTTTTATATGATTCTAATGTTATATATGCTAATAAATCATTAATAATTATTTTGTAGGAGCTCATTCGACACGACCCATTGTTTGATGTGAGTGTAATAGTCGTTACGTGTGTCATTAGTATTATTTTTCGAAGGTGTATCTCTATTTCGAAAGTGTGTCACATTAAATTTAGGTATTTATGATTGGAGGAAGTTCAATGGATTCATCTTTCGGGGTGAATTTCAATTTATATTAGAGAAAATAACCTCAGTGACCAAAAATCCCAGATAATATACGATTTTGATCAACTTTTTTTGGATTTGCGAAAATGACCAGCAAAATCGCAATGCGATCTCTAATTCGCATTGCAATCTCCACATCGCAAATTCGCATTGCATTTCGCGTTGCGATAATTGAAAATCGCGTTGCGATAGTTGAAAATCGCGTTGCGATAGTTGAAAATCGCGTTGCGATAGTTGAAAATCGCGTTGCGATAGTTGAAAATCGCGTTGTGATAGTTGAAAATCGCGTTGCGATTTTCCAGTTCGCGTTGCGATAGTCTACAGTTGTCATTACGATTTTCTAAATTCGTTGCGATAGTCTACAGTTGTCGTTGCGATTTTCCAAATTCGTTGCGAAAATCGCGTTGCGATAGTTGAAAATCGCGTTGCAATTTTCCAGTTCGCGTTGCGATAGTCTACAGTTGTCGTTGCGATTTTCCAAATTCATTGCGAAAATTCGTTGTGATAGTTAAAAAAAAAAAGATTTTGTTTCTTAAGAATTTTCTCTAAAAAGATAGTATCCGCGCGGACGTGTCGAAGACACGTATTACCACGACCACGACCATGACCATGACTCCGACCCGACCCGACCCGAGACGGGCGGCGGCGGCGGCGCGGGAGAGTCCCCTTGGTCTCTATCACTCAACAAGGAAGTGGGAAATCCAAGCCTTAAATACCATTCTCAATAGTGTTTCCAATACTATGTGGGATTGAGCATTACCAACACTTGTTTCCAATACAATGTGATTATTCAGGAAACAATTAACAATCATGCACCTTAAAACAATTGAATCAGCAACCAATTGTATTAGTATTATACGATTAAATATGTCATAATTAAAAGTCAATCTACAATCAATTGTGATTATTGCAATTTTAAGCAAAACATTCAAAAATAATATCACTATTTAAGGCTCAATCCCATATAGTATTGGGAACAAGTGTTGGTAATGCTCAAATCCCACATAGTATTGGAAACACTATTGGGAATGGATTTAAGGCTTGGCTTTCCCACTTCCTTGTGAGTGATAGAGAACAAGGGAGACTCTCGGCGCCGCCGCCGCCGTCCGTCTCGTCGTCTCGGGTCGGGTCGTGGTCGTGGTAATACATGTCTTGACACGTCCGCGCAGATACTCTTTTAGAGAAAATTCTTAAGAAACAAAATCTTTTTTTTAACTATCGCAACGACAACTGTAGACTTTCGCAACAACAACTGTAGACTATCGCAACGAATTTGAAAAATCGCAACGACATTGTAGACTATCGCAACGCGAAATGGAAAATCGCAACACGATTTTCAACTATCGCAACGCGAAATGGAAAATCGCAACGCGATTTTCAACTATCGCAACGCGAAATGGAAAATCGCAAAGCGATTTTCAACTATCGCAACGCGAAAGCAACGCGAATTTGCGATAGTGGAGATCGCAATGCGAATTAGAGATCGCATGCGATTTTGTTGGTCATTTTCGCAAATCCAAAAAAAGTTGGTCAAAATCGTATATTATCTGGAATTTTTAGTCACTGAAATTATTTTCTCTTTATATTATCAATTTTTACTCCTTTCGAGGTAGACTTTCACTTTAGATGGTGTTAGTATAGAGTGATTATGAATAACTTACTCTTCGGACAGTGTAAGGTGTTTAGGTGAATTTACATTTATATATAATCATGTCAGAATATCTTGCTCTTGCACCCTCATAGTTTCTTTTCAGATACTCATATTTTGGTGACCTGATACTTGGAGTGTCACTTCACTTCCAAATAAAACAAATTCCTATGAATATTAATCAGATTCTTTCATCATTTATTTGTTATTATTTATTATTGAGATTATAATTTGTATTGGGACTTTGGACATTACAATTAATTTGGAACTTTTTATGTATATTTTGAATATTATTATTATATCAGATTTTCTCGGATATATATATTTTAATAAAATTATGAAGTTTGAACTTGAGAAATGTTTTTATAATATTAATGTTAATTTTTAAATTTTGAATCAATAAGATTTTCTTAAGTGACAAGTTACAACGTGGACTCTTGGGATTCAACCTATTTCTTCTTGGTCGGGTAAAAAGAGTTATATTTAATGGTATTAGAGTTAAGTTAAACAATTGGATTACGGAGCTCAACCACATAGTTTATAACAAAAACTGATTTTTACATGCATACAAAATATTTCAGGCAAAATGAGATTTCCGTTATAGATTATTACCTTATCTTTCATTTTTATTGAAAAATAATAATAAATATTATAAGTTTAAACTTCAACTACCAACTTGATCTTAAGAATTTACTTTGTAGTTAGCTCACTATGTCACCTCGTAAAAGTTCTCGATTAGCGATCAGTCAAGGTCACACCACTCTTGATGGAGTTGACCCTTCACCCACAGCGTAGAATCAGAATGAGATTCACGAGACTGATAGAGATGAGCAATCTGAGGATCAAGTTGAAGTTCAGTAAATCAGAAGAGAAAACCCACCCAACGCATCAAACTTAGGGTGATGATCACGAGAATCTGAGGACAATGAGACCATTGGAGTTGATAAGTTGTAATAAACCAAAAGTTACTTCGTTATCCCCGTCAGGTAGAAGGCTTTAAGAAATCCATTTCGATTGAGTTCTCGGCTGCTGGGATGTCATATTTATGGGTAAGAACAGAGTTAACCTAACTAATGTTGAGTACTAGTTGAAGAAGATACAACGCTAGTTTGTTGAGATGAACTACCCTACTGACGTAAGCTGATGGTCCTTGTATCTCTATTAGGTGGTTAAACTTAAAATTGGTGGGAGGCTGCTTGTATCGGCCATATTTCGTGGGAGTATTTTCGTCATGTATTTCAGGATCGTTATGTGAGAGCTGAGATCTAGAGAAGTGGCGTGATGATTTTTGGAACTGAAACAGACAACATGCCGTAAATGACTATGAGATAGAATTTTGAGATTGGTCAAGTATTTTTCGAGGCTGATTTCTAATGAGAAGAAAAAGTGTGATTGGTTTCTAAAAGGCCTCTGACCTATAATTCAGTTCGGTGTACTTTACATCACGACACGATATTCAGTAAGTGATTGCATGAGCTAAAATTATAAGGGGATTGAGCCATTGGGTTAGGTCTCAAGTCCTAAAATTCTGATATAGCTCAGAGGCAACCATGACCACCTATCAGATGGTTATGCGAATCAGTTTGGTAAGAAAACCTGAAGATAAAAAAAGTAAAAATTTTCAAGGATTCGAGATGGGCTGGAGAGTTAACTGATAGAAGATCAACTAAAGTTATTGTTTGTTTGTTTGGGGAATTTGGTGATTGGAGAAAGCAAGAAACAAGCAGTAGTCTCAAGAAGCAGTGCAGAAGCAGAATATGATATAACTGTTGCGGAAGACGGCTATCAGATAGAGCAAAAATCGCAAACTGATCTCTCTTGATAAAAAGGAGAAAACAACTCTCAAGAAACTCTCTAATATTCTCTCTAGTATTGGAAGAAAGCTAGAATGCTTTGGGATGGTTTTGAAGCTAAATGAGCTAGGGTATTTATAGTTGAAACTAAAGGACTAATCTTGTAAATACCCTAAAAGTACAATGACTAAATTAACATTTTTACCATTTGAAAATTGAACATTTTCAAGCTAATAATTTTGATAGCCGCCCATGTCATAGCCGCCCATGTTTGTTTCCTTTCAACAATCTCCCACTTGAAGATTTGATTGGAACAATCATATCTTCACATTATTCTTTCTACTTTGTACCTTCATGTGGCTTACGTCTCTAATAGGCCACAAGAGGATCGACACCAAGTAAATTTGTTGACATTGATCGCCTTCGTCATGAAATCTGCTATGTTGTCTTTGGTATGGATCTTCTGTATATCTACTGTCCCTTCTTCCACCTTTTCACGAATGAAATGGTATTGAACTCGTATGTGCTTTGTCCTTGAATGAAATGTTGGATTCCTTGCTAAATGCAAGGCGCTTTGACTGTCACAAAACAAAGAGACATACTCTTGATTGAGCCCAAGCTCCTCCAATAGCATCTTCAACCAAATTGCTTCTTTACTGGCTTGTGTAGCTGCTACATATTCTGCCTCTGTTGTAGATGTAGCCACAACTGACTGCAATTTTGAAACCCAACTTACAGCTCCACCAGCAACTTTGAACACATATCCTGTAGTAGATTTGCTTTTATCCAAATCCCCTGCATAGTCAGAATCTACATACCCATTGATTAGTAAATTTGATCCTCCGTAACATAATGCAACATTTGAGGTCCCTTTGATGTATCTCAGGATCCTCTTCACTGTATTCCAATGCTCTTTGCCTGGATTCGCCATGTACCGACTAACCACTCCCACTGCTTGTGCAATGTCTGGTCTTGTGCATATCATAGCGAACATTAAACTTCCCACTGCTGATGCATACGGTACTCGAGACATCTCCATCCTCTTCTTCACTGCTAGGACTCATACTGGAGGATAATTTGAAGTTAATAGGAAGAGGGGTAGAATTGGCTTACAATTGCATGCTAAATCGTGACAGATTTCTTCAAGTAATTCTTTTGTGAAAGCCAAATCTTCCTATTACTTTGTCTCGGTGAATTTGCATCCTAGAATCTTGTTTGCTGATCCCAAGTCCTTCATTTCAAATTCCCTAGCCAGTTGTGCCTTCAATTCTTCAATATGATCTTTGTTGGGTCCTGCAACCAACATGTCATCCACATACAACAGCAATATAACAAAATCGTTATTACCAGACCTCTTGAAATAAGCACAAGGGTCAGCATTAAGTCTGTTGTATCCAAGGCACATAATGAAGGAATCAAATCTCTTATACCAACACCTCGGTGCCTGCTTTAGACCGTATAGAGATTTGTTCAACCTGCAAACCAAGTTCTTCTTTTCTTTTTCTTCAAAACCTTCAGGCTGGAGCATGTAAATCTCTTCTTCAAGATTTCCATGAAGAAAAGCTGTTTTAACATCTAGCTCTAGATGTAAGTTCAATGTAGCACACATTGCCAAAACTACTCGAACTGTTGTTAGTCGAACCACAGGAGAAAATATTTCATTGAAATCAATACCTTCTTTTTGAGCATATCCTTTGACCACCAGTCTTGCACGATACCTCTCCACTTGATCATCACCATTTCGCTTGATTTTGAAGACCCATTTGTTACCAATTGGCTTCCTTCCTTATGGTAGTGGCACAAGGTCCCATGTATTATTTTTTGAAGGGATTCGATTTCTTCTTGCATCGCCATCATCCACAGAAGCATCTGAGCTGTTTATTACCTCTGAAATATTGATGGCTCACCGTCCTCTGTTAAAAGGCAGTATGCAATATTACCTTCTATAACATAATCTGAGTGCCAATTGGGACGTCTTTCACACGATTTGATTGACGAGTTGTTGGAGCTTCAGAACTCTCTGGTTCTTGTTCATCATGTGCTGGTTCTGCTTCAGAAGAATCTCCTTGTTCACCTCCTTTTCCAATGTATGAGTAGTCTCTGACTTTTCAGCGCTATCCTCTTCTTTTCTTTGTAGTTTATCCTCTACAAAGATAACATCCCTGCTGATGATCACTTTGCGGGCAGTGGATCCCACAAGCGATACCCCTTTACTCCATCAGCATACCCAAGAATTTGCATTTCCTGGATTGGATCTAGCTTTGAAATTTCTTGGGAGTTGTACATCGTACACGACACTTCCAAATACATGGAGGTTTGAATAATCAGCTGGTTTACCAGTCCACATCTCTATTGGGTCTTCAGCTCTAATGCAGTTGATGGAGCTCGATTCACCAAATAACAGGCGGTATTGACTGCTTCTGCCCAGAATGATTTTTCTAGGCCTGCATCTCTCAACATTGCTCTTGTTCTTTCTAACAAGGTTCTGTTCATCCGCTATGCCTCCATTTTGTTGAGGAGTGTTCGCCACTGTGAACTGTCTTTTGATGCATTCTTTCCTGCAAAAGTCATCAAATTCTTCGCTTTTGTACTCTCCTCCATTATCTGTTCTGAAACACTTGATCTTATTTCCAGAATCAAGTTCCACCCGCGCTTTGAAGTTTTTGAAAGTTGAAAACACGTCTGACTTCTTTTTAATAGGGTACACCCAATCTCCTGGAGTAGTCATCAATAAAAGAGACAAAGTATTTTGCTCCGCCAAGGGATGTACCAGTGCTTGCCATACATCAGAGTGAACCAATTCTAGAACACTTTTGCCTCTAGAATTTGATGTGTTGAATTTCAACCGGTGCTGCTTACTTGTTATGCAGTGCTCACACAAAGTAAGTGATACCTCTGTTAAGCATGGAAGTAGTTTTTGCTCCACAAGGACTTTCATTCCTTGTTCTGACATGTGTCCAAGTTTCTGATGCCATAGCATTGCAGAATCTTAATACATGAGGCAACAGAGGCTTCTGCTTCTAGCAAAGTCTCTCCCTTCAGGTACAAGTTGTGCTATCTTCGCCTTTCAGCGCCACAAGCGCTCACGAAAACCTTCATGATTCCTTTCTGTGTCTCAATCTTGCTTGCATTATTATCCAACAATCCGTAGGATAATAAATTTTCTTCAGGCCCTTCACGTGTCGCACATCTCGAACAACTTTGATTGTTCCATCATACATCTTCAATTTGATGGTTCCACGCCAACGATATCTAAGGCATGATCATTGCAACTATACACAGATCCTCCTGAGACAGGTTCATAATGATGGAACCATTCTCTTCTTGAGGTCATGTGATATGTTGCTCCCGAATCAATAAGTCATATATCTGCAAATCGTTTTCTTCCTTCTACGGTGGTTGATGCTTCACAGCATAGAGCATCTCCATCATCTGAAGTGTTTGCGGTATTGCCTTGTGGATTGGAGTTTTTATTTAGACTCCAACAATCCTTCTTCAAGTGACCCTTCTTTCCACAGTTGTAACACTTTAAATTCTCTTGCCGACTTCGATCTACCATGTTTGTGACTGCTGCTTGGCCCGTTTGATCTTCCTTCATCGTTGTCATCGTTGTCAAGCTTCTGCTTGTTGCAGATTTGTCTGTTCCTTATTCTTGCGTCGATTTTCTTCTTGTAGAACAGCAGCTGCAACATCATCGAAGACTAAACTGGTGACATTACTGTTTGTCAAGTTGATGATGAGTTGATCGTATGAATCCGATAGACTTTGAAGTAGAAGTTCAGCACGTTCTTGTTCTCCTATTTTACAGCTTAAGGATGTAAGCTGAGAAAATAAGGTGTTCAGTGTATTTAAGTGCTCCGTCACTGAAGTAGATTCTGGCATACGGAGAGTATACAATTTCCTTTTAAGGAAAATTTTATTGTGCAGCGATGTGGCCTCGTACAATTTGGTGAGATGATCCCATATCTCCTTAGCTGTCTTCTTCTCCTCGATGCTTGACAATACTTCATCTGCTAATGCTAGATGAAAGTTTGCCATAGCATTCCCGTCCATCTCGTTCCATTTGATGTCATCTGCAAAATCCACCGGCCTTTCACTGATAGCCGCTAGACACCCGTCTTTCCTCAGGATGGCCTTCATCTTCAATTTCCACAATGAGAAATTTCTCCCATTGAATTTTTCAATATCAAATTTCGTTGCCATAGCTTCTTTTACGGATAGCTCCCACTATTTCACTATCGTGAATAGTTCTCTGGAACCTTCAAAGAATGGGCAAAACCTTCTTACTTTCTTATGTTAGAGGATCCACCTTTTGGTGGCAACCACAAAGATAATAAGCAGATATTACACACTCTAATCTAGCTCTGATACCAATTGTTGCGGAAGACGTCTATCAGATAGAGAAAAAATCGCAACTGATAATTTGAGAAAATAAAAATGAAGATAAAAGAGACACAAAATTTACGTGGAAAATCCCTAAATATTTAGGGTAAAAACCACGGGCAACGGTAGAAGAATTTCACTATGAAAAAATAGGAATTACAACCTCTCTCGATCGACCAAGGAGAAAACAATGATAATTCTCTTGATAAAAAGGAGAAACAACTCTCAAGAAACTCTTAATATTCTCTCTAGTATTGGAAGAAAGCTAGAATGCTTTGGGATGGTTTTGAAGCTAAATGAGCTAGGGTATTTATAGTTGAAACTAAGGAAATCTTGTAAATACCCTAAAAGTACAATGACTAAATTAACATTTTTACCATTTGAAAATTCAACATTTTCAAGCTTAATAATTTTGATAGCCGCCCATGTCATAGCCGCCCATGTTTTGTTTCCTTTCAACAATAACTTGTTATCTGTGAAGGTGTTTGGTTACAAAGGCTCATAACCGAACTAGAGATTTGTGACGAAAAACATTTTGAAATTTAGAGTGACAGCAAGTCGGCAATAAGTATTGCGAAGAATCCAGTACATTTCGACAGAACAAAACATATAGATCGACAGACACTTCATTGTAGAGAAAGTGAATGGTGGAACTGTAAAGCTAAACTCTCTTCACAAAATCAGCTAGTTGATGTATTAACCAAGGCAATTCCGAGGATTACTTTCGATGAAATTACATCCAAGTTGGTTTTATAATATTTACCCAGTTTGAGGGGGAGTGTGAGTTGTGTTAGGTTTAACTCTAAGTTTCTCACTTTATCTCTAATTCTAATATCTTAGTTTGTAGGAATGACAACTTCCGATTTACTTAGAACTCTTATCTATTCCCCTACTACACCGCCGTCTTTCACCATCCGTTAAGGTCCATGGGGTCACCACTGCTAACCCTTCGAACATAGAGTATGCTCTCAAGACCAACTTCGAGAACTACCCTAAAGGGGAGCGGTTCATTGGGATTTTCGAGGACTTGTTCGGCCAGGGTATGTTCAACTTGGATGGTGATCTTTGGAAAATTCAGAGGAAAACAGCTAGCTACGAGTTCAACACCAAATCTATTATCTATGAGAAATTTCATCATGGACAGGGTTAGCTCGAGATTTCAACGAGGTTGATTACGTTCCTTGACAGCTTCGGGAACGAATCAGTATTGTAGAATGATGATATTCGTATTATGTGTTTTATTTATATAAATCATGCACAATGCTCGACTTGAAAACAATTTGACTTGTGTATGACTCATCTCGTTGCTTATTAAATTCATTAAGTTTTTGTTCGACTCGTACTCATTAAATAAACTCGTTGCTCGTTAAACTCGACAGAACTTTTACCTTTTTTATACTTACACATATATATATGGGTTAGTATCCACTTACAAAATGTAAATTTTTTAGTTTACACAGATTTAGGACCGTTGGATGAGGTGAAAATATATGGCTGATATTAACTCCTTGTTTTTTCTAGTAAATATCTTCACATTCGTACTTTAATCTCAGTCATATGTTTTCACTTATACAATGGTCTTAAATCTATGTAAAACTAAAAGAATTTTACATTGTATAAAGGATCCTGCCATATATATATAATCTAGTAAATTATAAAGCTTATATAAAAATAATTAAAAGTTTAACCTAAATACATAGACACTCGTTCAATTAAATTGTTTTAGGGATTGTGTTTTAGGGATTGTGTTTTGAAATGAACTTGCAATTGAGGAAATTTTGGGGTTTGATTATAAGGTAAACTACATAAATGACCACTCAACTATGGATTTAGTCTCGAAATGACCATAATTTTTAAATTTGTGTTAATATGACTACTGAACTATTTAAATGGTTTCAATATAGTTACATATTGTTAATATTTAATAGAAGTGTTTAAATGGCAAATAACAAAATTCGTATAATTAGGGCACGTGTCCTTGTAAAGTTACGTATTCACGGCGCTAGAATCCTACTGGTTTCTTCGTTTTGGTCATTACTTTTATGTTTGTTTCCTGGATTTTCTTTTAATGCAATTTGATCCTAATTCTGTTTTTACTTTGTCTAATACCTTAATTCGAGCATTAACTTTAAAATCTTTTATCTAGTCATATATAAATTATAAGTTAATATCATAAATTTTAGACTTAATTATCGAGTCAATTCTCACCCTTATTACCAAGATAATGCATTGTAACAAATCAAGATTAATTTAAAGAAGTGAGGGGACAAAACAAGGATGAAGTGGCAGCAAGCAATTGAATGATTTGACAGCAGCTCATGTAACCTTAACAATTAAGTTGAAGATAAGCTGCATTAATTAAAGGATTTAGTACGGCAAGGAAGAACATTGTAGCAACTAAGGCGGTAAATCTCTCCTATATATATGTATTCGAATTAAGAATGAGTCTGTAATGTGCGTGAAAAAAAACGAGAGTAAGAGTAGAGTTTAGCAAAGCTTTTATTAGTGGAGTTTATAACCTAGCTGAAATTAATGCTCATGTTGTACTCGTATTTTGTTTCATATTAATGATATTGTATGGGTTATAAATTTATCGAATGCTCAACAACACTTCCAATATATTAAATGTGGTCTTTATACGGTAAGTTATTCTTAGAAACGTAGTTGTTTCGAAATTGAGTATGGAGTATCAAAACTCCCCAAGTCTATTGCAATAGAATCATCAAAATTTGATCAAGAGTTTCGAAATTCATTACGTACACCGATGAATATAAGAATACTTGTATTTAAAATCATCATATTTGATTCACTGATGTTGAGGGCTACATGAGTAATATTTGGTTGCATATTGCAGCAAAAGTATCGTCAAGTCCCATTAAAATCTAAACGAACATTTAAGAAGGGAAAAGGAGATAGAATGAATGTGGTAGGGTTTAACACCACCACACAGTCAAGGACATGGGGATACATATGTAATATTTTGTGGATATATTCGCAAATTAAATAAGAGTTTTTCACACATCCCGTAGCATCAGCTAGCAAATAGGGATAAACCAACAGCAGGTTCATTACAAAGTTAATTCCACCAAAGGATCATAAAAGACTTACTCAAAACACCATATACAGCAGTTTTTAGATCTTTCCTTTACAGATGTGATGAAATCCTTCATTCTTTCCCATTCTCCTCAACGCTTCTCTCTTCCTCCTCAGCAGCCTTGGCATTGGCCTCATACTCCTTTCCCAATGCTTCCAACTCCTTTTTCATTTCCTTGGAACTTATGAATATCCATTTCGTTCAGCCAACAAGGCAGCAAGTTTTTGCTCTACCTCCTTATATCTGACTAGATTACGATCCAAATTACAAGTAATCGTCAGCTTGATGGATTCCTTTTCCGTAAGTTGGATCTTGTCCTGCGCTGCTTTCGCAGCTCGATTGGCTAGTTCTTTCAAGCTTCCTCCATGGCAACAACTCATTTTCTGCTCAATTGTAAGGGTGGTAGAGGAACAATCGAAACTAGCTAGGATCTTGAATGCCTGCTTAAGTGAAAAACCTTCCCTGAATGGCAGAGATTAACTGGGGTCATACTCAAGGCTTCATCTAATTTAGCCAGTGCTTCCATTGCTTCTTCTTTAGAAAAAACAGAGTCATGGCTTGAAAGCTCAGACTCTAAGCTAGTGAAAAATGTCTTTATATCTTCTTCTGTAGGTTCAACGGCCTGAAATGGCGAAAAGAAAACAATGAGAGAGATAATGAGTGCATTGATATTAACAACTAATTTACCTGACTTCCAACATTCTGGCAAGGTGGGTTGGTGGAGGAGTTGTGATTTCTACTGGTTCGGTTTTCGCAGTTGTCTGGATGTCTATGGTTTCCTTCACGTGATCACCTTCCACGGTCTTGTTTATCCTCATCCGTTTTGGAGTATGAATCCTTTGAAATGAGACCTGGAGTGCTATCAGTGGAAATATAGGCTTCAACTAAGCATGCATCATTGACGAGGTAGCCTCTTTTAGGGTCGTTTAATTCACAAAGTGCTAAGAATGAAGAAAAACCCCAATTACCAGACGTCGCGTTGAACTCCTGTGTAGCGACTGGGAAAAAACAAGAGAAACCAGTTCTGGTCATTTTATATGGAAGGCTCGAGCATTATTCACCACCGAGCCAGGGACCAGGGGTCACACAAATAAATGCTCAGCCCCCAAAGAATATAATGCAAAATAGCAGAGGTGAACATATTGTAAACAGAAAAAAGAGGCTGAACAAAATCAAAAGAGGTTTGATGAGGAGGAAACCAAATCAGTATTTTCGTATTGGTAAACACATTAAATAAAGTAAAATGTGATTGCTGTAACAAAAGACCTTTAGTAAAAGATTTCTGCGATCAATTTGGTCGATGACTGCAAATCCGTATTGGCAAATCGACTCCATCCTGAAGGCAAAGTTGCTGAATCTGCAATTCCTAAATAAATTGACAGAACATCCATGTTGTTCCCGGGTAGATAATAAGCCGCCTGCCCAAATAATTTGCAAATATAAGTAAAATGCAAATGAAAACATAAGCGACGAGAAAAGGAAAACCAAAATACCATTTGTTGCCATCAACCGTAAAATTTTCAGAGTAGATCTTTATGTCTTTGATTGGAAAAATTCTCAATCCTCCAAGTGACTTGGTTACTTGGTCCATTAACACCCTCAGACTGAGGCTTATAGCATCCACTGCATCCAAAATTTCAACCTTCATATGACCTTGGGAAGATTAGACCCACTTGCTATTCACTGCACTCATATTTCAAACATGACAAAAAGAAATCGGTTTAGACATTTCCTTGGAACGATTAGAATTTGGGAAAGCAAAACAAAACGTGAGGGAAGATCATATAAGAAGAAGGGTACAAGTGTTTACAAATACCTTCCATTAGAGAATGTGGTGCTCAAAGTGAAGGAAATTCAGGGTTCCAAGCGTGCGTTCCGAATTTGATAACAAATATTCACAAAGTCTTTCTTTCCTATAAAGCCTTTGTCGACTCTTAAACTACTTGGCCTTTAAGTTACCATTTACTACTCATCTTAATTAATAGATAATTTTTTTAAATATTAATCTATTATTTTAGACTTGAATATATTTTAAATATTTAACCTAATTATTTTAGACTTGATATATTTTTAAATATTTAACCTAATTATTTAGATTTGAATATTTTTAAATAGTTAACCTAATTATTTTAGACTATATTTTAAATATTTAACCTAATTATTTTAGTCCTTGAATGTTATTACTAGTTTTCAACAGCCTTTGTCAAAAGAAAGAAAAAAAGTTTTCAACACATGAGATGCACATTAATCACATATCATATTTCACATAAATTTCTTTATATTTGATTGTTTAGTTTATAAAATGACGAAAGCAATGATGTTAATCATTGAGAAATATGATATATTACATGACAAAGTCACTAATATTTGAGTAAGTTTTTATTTTTCCCACTAAATTTTAGAAATAACAAATTGGTCACTAATGTTTCTATTCAGAACAAATGATCATTCAACGTTAACAAATGTGACACGTTAAATAAATAGATTATCTGACACTATTTTATCACAAATTCGACTCTCCAAACTTTTGGCTGATCTTCTCTTCAGTGATGAATATCATAACAAAATCACAATTAAATGTTACAGAGCTCACGAACCAAATTAATTGACAATGCATACACACCATATATATGTAATTGCTCGAACTTAAGATCTCTAGGAAGAATAAACATCTTATTTTATTAGCCAGAAACTTAACAAATTATAATCATTTGATAATATATAACATATTCATGTGGACACATATTTACATTTGATAATATATAACTTATAAGCCGTCTACACAAATGATTCAACTAACAAAGCACTTCAGTCATATTAAATTGATTCAAACTCATTTGAAAGGCTGTTTAGTGCTTTTAATCAATAAAATTGTGCCTTCATCATTTATATTAAATATTGCAACCTAACAAGGAAACTCGGAGAAGAACTGCAAAGGTTCACGATTACCATCGTAATTTACTTCCGATGGTCTAATACACTGCTGGTCAAAGCCTTCAGTACATTATTGGAAACTTGCATTAATTTTACGGTAAATTTAAGAATGGTATATAGTGTTCGAGTACGCTTTCGTTACCACTGAAGTTTTAAAAGTAATAAAGGGGTCACCAATTATTGATTTATACACAAATCGGTAACTTACCATTACAACCATTATACAATATCGAAAAACTGATGTGGTACATTAAATCGATGACCTAACACTATTTTTCATACATTTGACTTTTCAAAGTTTTGACCGACCTTTAAGAAAAAAAATTAAAGGAAAAAGTTCAATAAAATAGAAAAGAAGGAGAACAAGGAAAAAAAATAAACTTTTTCCAATTCCAGTCTTTTATTTATTTAAGTGTAGGGTGATGAGAGCTAAAGGAAATGGAAAGAGTAGCTTCTTGGATATTATCACGGTTGGAAAAAATGTGAATTACATTGATGGATTTAATATTTATATTAAATTTAGAGTTCTTTTAGATATTGTAAATTAAAAGATATGATTTAATTTGAATATCAGTAGGATAATTATTTTAAATGCCAATTTAAAATGTATGTGTTACCTTTTAATTTGAATATTAAAAAATAATTAATACTTTTGTGTATTTCAAATTAAAATAATGTTGTTTAATTGAATAATAAAAGGAGTGTATTCTGTTAATATTTTAAATTTAAAAGATATTATATCTATTAATTTATATATTAAAAGGTATATGGTTTGAGTAAATCTATCAGGTTTAATATTTTAAATTTAAAAGATATTATTATATGTTTCAATTTAGATATTAAAAGAGATTTAGTTAGAGAAAAACTCTCTCGAAATTCCCCTATAAATACTAAGCACATCTCTCAATTTTTTTCACAACTCAGAATTCAAGAAGCTTTCTTCTATTGAAAATATTTTCTCTTATTCTCAAAAAATATCCCTTTTCCCTTAGTTTTCCGATGAAGGCAAGAAAAGTTCGTAATCTCTATTGTTGTGATACTGTTGTTGATCATCTAGTTGTAGTATCTTGGGAGACAGATGACCAAAGAATCTCGAGCACCAAGGAGTGACAAAAAATATGTCTTAAGAAAAATGTGTAGCAGCATGCCTCAACTGATTATGATATCAGGATCAAATTTCTTGTGATTCTCGTTTATTTTTTTTATAAGAATTTGATTCTTTCTTTTCTTTTTCTTAGGTTTCGATTTAGCCTAGGATTGTTACTCTCGGATAACAATCTTAAGACAAATTTCTCTTATACCTTTCTTGATCCGAGGTAATTCGAAATTATGGGGAAAACGAAATATGAGATAGTAAACAAATTTATTTGAGATTTATGTTGCCGTCTTACGGGTTTACTAGAATCTCAAGTGGACAAATCTGTATAAAAATTGCCATAAAAGTAAATGTAGTTACTGATTTGTTTCGAATTTTGATTCTGTCTAATAACAAAATCTAATTTTTCTTAGGTTTCGATTTAGCCTAGGATTGTTACTCTCGGATAACAATCTTAAGACAAATTTCTCTTATACCTTTCTTGATCCGAGGTAATTCGAAATTATGGGGAAAACGAAATATGAGATAGTAAACAAATTTATTTTGAGATTTATGTTGCCGTCTTAACGGGTTTACTAGAATCTCAAGTGGACAAATCTGTATATAAAAATTGCCATAAAAGTAAATGTAGTTACTGATTTTGTTTCAGAATTTTGATTCTGTCTAATAACAAAATCTAAATAAACTAGAATTAATTTCTGTTTATTGAAATTATTTATAATTCAGGTTAAGTTTCTTTAGAAAAAAATGGAGACGATAGACTCTACCAGTTCACACAACATGAATACTGAGATGGTAATACTAGTTCATAATCTAAATCTAAATGTGAGTCAATCGACTGTGTAATTAATCACAACGAAAAGCCAACAAAATTCTGTGTTGAGAAATTCAAGATGTGACAACAGAAGATGACTTTCTATTTGATCACAGGTAACCTTTCAAGGTTCTTGAAGGAAGACCCTCCTGTTATAAAAGATGGATAAGATAATGTTACTGCTTTCAATATTGTTGAAGCTTGGAAGAATTCAGACTATATATGAATATAATACTGAATTGTCTTCAGAGATTCACTATATCCGATTTGTATTTTTTCTTCTTTGCATGGTTGGTGATTTACTATTGTGTTGACTTTTTTTTCTTGTTTCAACAGTTCAGGTTGTTAAATCTTGCTTCTTCAATCGTTAGTTTCTTTTTATGGATTTTTGAAGTTTGGAGGTAAGTGATGAGTTCTTCTCTTTTGATATCGAATTTTAGTTCTTGTTTGTAAGCTACGGTTCTAGTTTGATTTGATGAAAAGATTATTGGGAGTTTTGTTCTTCTTAGAAAGATCAGATCATTTATGTGTGAAATTGGCCTATCAGTTGTTTCTAGATATTGATGATAAACTGGTGATTGTATTTTTGAAGTAGGAATTTCTAGTGTGAGAGTAGATGGGGAATACTTGTGTAGGACCAAGCATTTCAAAAAATGGGTTTTTCCAATCGGTTTCGGCAGCAATGTGGCGGTCTCGATCACCAGATGACTCGGTCTCTCATTCTAATGGGGAAAACCGGGAGTGAGATGGCAGCTAGAGAGCCTGAATTGCCATTACCAGTCCTAAACAAAACTCCAGAGCAAGTGACAATGCCAAAACCGGAGACCAAACAAGAGGCTAAACTGGAAACTGAACCCGAAAACCAGTCAAACCCAATCTCCCTCATGAGAAGAGGGTGTCCAGTGCCGGGCTCAAGGAATCGGTATTACAAACGAGGACTGGTATTTTCAAGGAACATTACAGCCTTGGGAGAAAACTAGGACAAGGGCAATTCGGGACGACTTTCCTTTGTGTGGAGAAGTCAACTGGAAAAGAGTATGCTTGCAAATCGATCGAAAAGAGGAAGTCTTGCAAATCGATCGCAAAGAGGAAGTTATTAACTGATGAGGATGTAGAGGATGTGAGAAGAGAGATTCAGATAATGCACCACTTGGCTGGGCATCCAAATGTTATATCTATAAAAGGAGCTTATGAGGATGCCGTGGCAGTTCATGTCGTTATGGAGTTGTGTGCTGGTGGAGAGCTTTATGATAGAATTATTCAGCGCGGACATTATACAGAAAGAAAGGCAGCTGCACTTATGAGGACTATAGTCGGGGTTGTGGAAGCTTGCCATTCTTTGGGTTATGCATAGAGACCTCAAACCTGAGAATTTCCTTTTGTCAATAAGCAGGAGGACTCGCTTCTCAAGGATATTGATTTTGGATTATCGATTTTCTTTAAGCCAGGTATAGGCTGTTTGATCTTATTCTCTTCGATTACCCAACAATAAGAAAGAAAACAAATGGAGGATAAAATACTTGAGACAAGTGTGTAATTGCTCAATTTGTATTCCCCCTTGTATATGTTCAAGCTAACCAAGTCTTTTCAAATTCAATCTTCATTTTCCGTTTGAAACTGCATGGTTCGAAATTAAGAAATTCTTTGACAGGGAGAGCTTATTCATGCAAATAATTCCTGTCATAAATGTGATATTGCATTACAATGCCTTGTAAAATTACAAAAATATGTTCTATCAGTCGTAGACATTACATTTCAAATGATTTGTGACACTTGGGTGCCATGAAATGCTGCTAGCTCTAAGATGATATCTGCTACTAGCTTTCTTTGGTTTGCTTGTAAAATGTTTATTTAAAGAGCTTTATTTATGCTTTGATTTTCAGTTTGCATTGTCAATATAGCAAAAATACCTAAAAAGTTTGACCCCACATGATTTGCCATCACCGGTAGAGGAATTAAGTGAAGATGTGCTTTATTTAACACTCTCTTGGTCATCATTTCCATGCAGGTGAAAGATCACAGATGTGATCGGAAGCCCATACTATGTAGCCCCTGAAGTCTTACGAAAGCGTTGGTCCAGAAGCAGATGTATGGAGTGCAGGAGTAATTCTTTACATTCTCTTAAGTGGAGTTCCTCCCTTTTGGGCAGGTAAGGAATTTCTAATTGATAAGATTTTCTCTATTTTTAATTTAGCCAAGTACAATTATTTTAGCTGCCCATTTGTTTACATCATCATGATTATGTTTCGATCTTCACGGTCATGATGTAGAAAACGAGCAAGGTATATTCGAAGAGGTCTTGCATGGTGACCTTGATTTTGATTCTGATCCTAGGAGACGGTTAACTGCACATGAAGTTTGTATAAGTCGCATTCTTTTACTCCGGTCCAGCTTTTTTGTTACCATAGAACTTTTAGGATTTATTAAGTCTCCATTTCATTATTGTTTTTGCCTTTTTTTCTGTTGCTCCAAGAGGCAAAAGACGCTGACTATCAATTTTTCTGTTGCTACTAGCTCAAAACCTATGCAGGCCACCCTTGGATACAGATTGATGGTGTTGCTCCTGACAAGCCTCTCGATTCTGCGTTTTAAGTCGTATGAAGCATTTTCCGCAATGAATAAGCTGAAGAAAATGGCCCTTAGAATAAGTCTCTTGAATGCTATGATTAGACACAATGGTGGATGCTCCGTACGAAACCCATTCATCATAATGTTTATGTTTAAAACTTCGTTCTTTAGATTTTCTAGTTTTTTTTATCTGTTATTTTGCTTTTTTTTTCCCTTGTAGGTAATCACGGAGAGCCCTCTGAAGAAGAGATAGCTGGCCTGAAAGAAATGTTCAAGATGATAGACGCCGACAGCAGTTGTCAGATCACCTTCGAAGAACTTAAAGCAGGATTAAAAGAGTTGGAGCTAATCTTAAAGAGTCTGAAATTTATGATCTTATGCAAGCAGTAAGAATAAGACCCAAATTATGATCTTTGTTCTGTACATGATACTGTATTAATTGGGAATAAGCAATGACAAGTTGTGTCTAATGCAAATGTCTTCAACCATACAGGCTGATGTTGATAACAGTGGCACGATCGACTACGGGGAATTCGTAGCTGCAACACTGCACCTAAACAAAATCGAGAAGGAAGACCATCTATTTGCCGCCTTTTCTATTTTGATAAGGATGGCAGCGGTTACATCACTCCGGACGAGTTCCAACAAGCTTGTGAGGAGTTTGGCATAGAGGATCTTCTCCTTGAAGAAATGATCAGAGAAGTTGATCAAGATAATGCAAGTGATTTTGTTTTATTTTTTAATTTTAATTCGATTATTCATCGTATAGTTGGCTAGAAGAAAGAAAGAAGAAAGAAAGGGATCATATCCCTTTCCCTAAATGCATCCATTGATATAACCAAATCCTTCATTTCAAAAAGAGAACCATGAAAAAGAACTTTGTTGCCAATATGCCATTATCCACTAATATTGTATTTTACGGTTCATATGCAGGACGGACGCATAGATTACAATGAGTTTGTAGCGATGATGCAGGGCGGGAATATTGCAGGTGCCGATAAGAAAGGCCTACAAAACAACTTTAGCATCAAATTTAGGGAAGCATTAAAAGTTTAGGCAAGTTTTTGAGGGAACTGAGATTTGTATAGTAAGGGAGTAGCCATTGTGATGCAAAGAACATGCATGTCTTTGCATGGAGCACTTGGCCATTTTCTTCCACCTTTTTATGCTATTAAATTTCTCTTCCACCATGTTTTATACTTTATACCGAAAGGAATCTGTGCTTTCATGGACTATCGACTGTCGTTTCACTTTGTTATTTTTTTCTCTGTATTTTTATTATCTATGTTTTTATGACATTCAATTTGTATATTCATGCTTCTTGATATTTTTCTCTTCCTATAATGCATAATCTGTATGCTTGTTCTTGATATTTTTATTTGAAATTTGATATTGTAAACGGAGAAAATAGGACTAGTTGTATTTTTTATAACTCGATTTGAATTAATCAATCAGTAGATTGAATATTCGTAATATTATGAAAAGAATAAATAATGTTGAAAAGAATAGTGAATGGATAAAAAAAATTGTGAAGCAGTGTGATTGGAGGAGCAACTAGCAAAAAATTATTCATTGTATTTTGATGTTTATAATAAAGAATTTTTTTAAAAAAATTAGCAACTAGTGGAAAATGAATTATACAACATTATTCAAACATAGTAAAATGATTTCCATAAAAAATACTTTCCAGGAAATGAATTAATTTATGGAATTTATTTTCCGGAATCTATTTTCCGTGAAACAAATAAACCCGAACTTGTGGTAGGGTTTAACATCACCACATAGCTCAACGATACAACATAGAAATACATATGTAATATTTTGCGGATAAAGGGAGAAATTCACAAATTAAACAAGAGTTTCATACACAGATTCTACAATAGCATCAGCTACCAAAAGATAAACCAACATAATGTTGAAGTTGAAAAGTAAAGACAAAACAAATGTTTGGCATCCATAATTGTTGAAGTTTAGTGGCAGCCGACGGCTAAATGAAGAAAACATGGGCTACCTAATTTTGTTGAATTTAGGCTTGGGTTAATCACACATTTAGTCATTGCACTTTAGAATATTTTCAAAGATTAGTCCCTAAGCTTCAACTATAAATACCCTAGCTTATTTAGCTTTAAAATCATCCCAAAATCAATTTCTTTCTCCCAATACTAAAGAGTTAGAGAGTTCTCTGTGAGTAGTGAATGTTTTATAAACACCTGTAAATTTTCTCTCTTTAGTAAAAGATCTATAGCAGTCTGGAGACGTAGGCAAAAATTGGCTGAACTCCGTTATCAATTTCGGGTATTATTTTTCCGTTTTTATTTCGCATTCTCACTAATCTGGTTATAGGAAAATTATTTGTACTCGGTTTATTTTCCAACAACTGGTATCAGAGCTTTTGGTTGTAAATTTTGTCAATTTTTTACGAGGTTACTATTTATTACTATTAACGTGAATAGTGAATTTCGTGAATAGTAAAAATTTTGTCGGTGATACGAGTTTGTCGACGGAGGTGTTATAATACACGGTGATTCGCACAAATTGTTAGAAACGATCCAAAGATGCCAGATTCGAGTGGGAGCGATGGCTGCAGACGAAGAGAAGGTGAAAATTGAAAAGTTCGATGGTGCAAACTTTGGCTTTTGGAAGATTCAGATTGAAGATTTTCTGTACCAGAAAAATCTATATCAACCTCTCACAGGAAAACAACCAGAGGGCATGAAGAATTAAGACTGAGCCCTTCTCGACAAACAAGCCCTCGGAGTTATCCGACTGACGTTGTCCCGCAATGTTGCTTTCAACATAGCAAAGGAAAATACCACGGCGGGTCTTATGGCGGCTCTCTCCAGTATGTATGAGAAGCCATCAGCCTCAAACAAAGTTCACTTGATGAGGCGATTATTCAATTTGCGGATGGCAGAAGGGGCATCAGTGGCTCAACACTATCACAACCCAGTTGAGTTCCGTGGAAATTGAATTCGATTATGAAGTTGAGCTTTAATTCTCTTATCATCTCTACCAGACAGTTGGAATGCTACTGTTACAGCAGTTAGCAGCTCGTCGGGAAACAACAAATTAATATTCGACGATGTTCGAGATTGGTATTGAGCGAAGAAATTCGACGGAGAGAATCGGGTGAAGCATCACCTCCTCAGCCTTGCACACGGAGTCTAGATGGAGAACTTCAGAAAGAAATTCAAATCATGGAAGATCCAAATCCAGAAGGTAAAATAAGAATGAGAAAGAAATATTATATCTGTTATAATTGTGGCAAGAAGGGTCACTTTAAAAGATATTGTCGAGCACCGAAGAAAGATACCGATGCACAGGAATCTGCCAACGTGATAGAGGAGACAGGTGATGCCATGATTTTAAGCGTAACAGTCTGATTGAATCATGGATCTTGGATTCAGGGGCATCTTTCCACTCTATTCCATGCCGAGAAATCATGGAGAACTATGTCAGTGGTGATTTTGGGAAGGTTCATCTAGCTGATGATGAAACCTTGAACATCGTTGAAAAAGGAGACATTCGACTAAAGTTGCCAAACCAGACCACCTGGACGCTGAAAGGAGTGAGACATATTCCTGACCTCAAAAGAAATCTGATTTCTGTAGGACAGCTTAATGGAGAAGGTTATAGTACAACCTTTTCAGAATGTGAATGGAAGATTACCAAAGGAGCACTCGTCATTGCTCGTGGTAAAAAGACTGGTACTCTCTATATAACCTCAAATTTAGAGAATATCATTTCTGCAGCAGATACTGATGGAAAATCAAACCTATGACACCAAAGGCTTGGTCATATGAGCGAGAAAGGGATGAAGACACTTTTGTCAAAGGAAAGCTACCGGATCTAAAGAATGTAGATGTCGAACTATACGAGGATTGCATCTTGGCAAACAAAAGAAAGTTAGCTTTGCAATGATTGGTAAGACACCCAAGGCTGAAAAGTTAGAGTTGTTCATACTGATGTATGGGGACCATCTCCAGTTCCATCTCTTGCAGGCTCATTATATTATGTCACGTTCATCGATGATTCTACAAGAAAGGTGTGGGTTTATTTTCTGAAGAAGAAATCAGAAGTCTTTGATACCTTAAGAAAATAGAAGGCCATGGTGGAAAATGAGACTGGTCTGAAAGTCAAGCGGTTGAGGTCTGATAATGGAGCAGAGTACATAAATCGTAGATTCAGAGATTTCTGTGCAAACAATGGGATCAAGATGGAGACAACAGTTCTCATGACACCGCAAAAAAATGACGTAGCAGAGCGCATGAACAGAACTCTGAATGAACGTGCCAGAAGCATGAGGATACATGTCGGATTACCCAAATTTCTATGGTTGAAGCTATTAACACTGTAGCTTACCTGATCAACCGTGGGCCCTCAGTTCCTTTAGATGGCAGAATACCAGAGGAAGTTTGGAGCAAAAAAGAAATAAACCTTTCACACTTAAGAGTGTTTGGTTGTATTTCTTACACATAGATTTTGCTGAAAGAAGTAAACTTGATGCCAAGTCCAATAAATGTGTCTTTGTTGGTTATGGTGGTGATGAGTTCGGTTATCGATTTTGGGACTATGAAAATCGGAAGATCATCAGAAGCAGAGATGTTATTTTCAATGAGAATGTGATATACAAAGACAGGGCAACCATAGAATCAAGTAGCTCCAATACCGAAGCTGAAACAAAGGAATTTGCTGAGTTCGAGGAGATTTCTGGAAATGATGTTCAAATCAGTCCTGAAGTAGTTCAAGAAGAACCAGGCACACCAGAACTGAGACGTTCCTCCAGAATTCCTAAACCAACCCAGCGTTATTCACCTTCTTTGCACTACTTGTTGCTGACTGACAATGGTGAACCAGAGTGTTATGATGAAGCAATGCAGTTAAAGGATTCAGTCAAGTGGGAGTCTTCCATGAAAGATGAGATGGACTCGCTTATGTCAAATCAGACGTGGGAATTAGCTGAATTACCACCAGGCAAGAAAGTACTCCATAACAAGTGGATTTACAGGATCAAAGAAGAGCACGATGGGAGCAAACGCTACAAAGCAAGATTGGTTGTCAAAGGCTTTCAGCAAAAAGAAGGTATTTACTACAATGAAATTTTCTCTCCAGTCGTGAAACTGTCTACAATCAGACTGGTGTTGAAAATTGTAGCTGCAGAGAATTTACATCTTGAGCAGTTAGATGTAAAAACAACTTTCCTTCATGGTGATTTGGAGGAAAAAATCTATATGAGGAAACAGAAGGCTTCATTGAGGCAGACAAGAAAAACCTGGTATGCAGGTTGAAGAAGAGCTTGTATGGTTTAAAACAAACTCCTAGACAGTGGTACAAGAAGTTCGATAGTTTCATGAGTAGCAGTGGTTTTACCAGATGCCAAGCAGATCATTGTTGCTACATCAAGAGGTTCGACAATAACTTAATTATTTTATTGTTGTACGTTGATGACATGCTCGTTGCAGGCTCAGACATGCAAGAGATTATAAACTTGAAGCAAAAATTGTCGAACCAATTTGCTATGAAGGATCTGGGCGTTGCAAAGAAGATTCTTGGGATGAGGATCAAGAGAGACACAAAGTCGGGGACTTCGATATTATCATAGGCTGAGTACATCAACAACGTACTCTCTAGGTTCAACATGCAAAATGCTAAACCAATAAGTACACCTTTAGGTGTTCATTTTAGACTCTCCAAAGAACAGTCACCAAAGACGGAGGAAGAATGTGCACACATGGAGAAGGTGTGATAGGGAAGCGATGGTGAGTTGATGAACGTTGCTCTTGTTGAAGAATCAAACCTAGAAAGCTCTAGACTCGATGAAGAACAATGGGGAATGAATAGGGGAAGGTGGCGGTAGCAATTAGGGTTCTTGGGGTTTCTTTTAGGTGATGGAAACAATGTACGAAATATGATTAAAACAAAATAAAGAAAAGATAAAGGAATTGCAAATAAAGTAAGATAACCAAGAAATCAAAAGATCTCCCTTATAAAGGTGAACGGTGAAGATGATTGATGGCGTGGATGGATATGTGGAAAATCGATGGATAATGTCCTATCGAGCCCTCCTAGTCGCAATGAAAAGGCAAACACGATAATATGGCTCTAACCAACCCTCCTAGTCGTAATGAAAAGGCAAATTGGAGTGTGAAGATTAATCTCCCTCACAAGAACTTAAAAGAACTCAAGGAGAAGAAGCTTCGAAGGCACAAGGCAATCAGCACTTACAAAAACGAACTCTCGTTGTATTATTAATCAAAGAAATATTGAATTACAAAGTTGAATGAAGCCTCCTTTATAAAGGGGCTGAGTTCTAAAGGTCCTAAATAACTAATGAATAAAATAATAATAAACTAAACATGTCTTAACTCTAATTCCTAATAAAATAATAATAACTAAATAATATTTTAACCCAACCTTAATTCCTAATAAAATAATAAATCTAATCCTAAAAGATAATGCATCATCCTATATTAAGTTATATTATAAATAATCAATAAAAATATTGAAAATTCGTAATATTTACAAAATCCCGTATTAATCCCGTATAGGATTTTCTGCATGCACCGTCTTCAGTAAAATAGTCATATCTTGAGTTCTCGATATTGGATTGATGCGATTCAAGAACCTTTGTAAAGATAAGGGACAAACGGTAGTATCTCTAGAGACATCTTGACTAAATAAGATCAGGATCCCATTCAAAAAGTCGTCGTAAGTCTGCTTCTGTTCTGATCTTCTTTTCCAATGCTTGGACGAGTGGATCATTTGGAAGAGTTATTACTTCTTCCTTTGATGTGAGCCTTGTGATGCATGTATCATCCTCCCTTTCTTAAAAAAGATTCAACCTAGAATCTAAAATATTAAAGGGAGCAACATTAGAATCGTTTAATGATTCATTCACATTATACTTACCGAATAGATATGCTTTGAATCTTCGAGACTTTGTTATTCTAATAGGTTCGAGTAGAAACATTAGTCCAAAGAAGCATGAATTATGGACTCTGGTGCATGTATCATTCCCCCACTCCTCAAAAGGATTCGTCCTTGAATCTTTAGACTCCCGTAAATCGTGACTCTTCATTGATATGGTATAGTGATTAGGGCATTTAGGTGGTAACCCGTCAAGAGGGTCACCTAATATTATTCGACAACTATTGGATATGAAAGATGGTGTGGGTCAGTCTCGTGTTGCTTTTACTATTTCATCATTTACATGGATTTCTTGTGCACGAACTATAAAGCCTGTAGAGTTTTTCAAATCATGTTTCGTCATTAAGATGGCGTCACGACTAAGGTTTTCCTAGATGTAGCCTTTTTGTAACAAATCCAACTCTTTGGTTTCTTCGAGATTGTATGTTTGACGAGGTATGATGGAACCTTTAATTAGATTGGTTTGGCATTGTTTTCCTCTTTTCAGTGGTAGTTTGTTAGGTAGATCACCTAACACTTCTCGAAAATCCTGTAAAAGAGATAAAAACACACTAGGCAAATCCTTGTTAATGTTAGAAATCGAAACAATTGATTCCCTAAAGCGAACAAGGATGCAAGGCTGTTTGTAAAGAAGGTTCTCTCTCAATTCTTTTGTGCTCACACATAGATTTTGAGTTACTCTTTTCTTCTCACATTTAGGTTTACTAACCTCTCATGGCTCATTATTCTTTTGGCTTTTATAACTAGTGACCTCTTTTGCTTTTGCCTCTTTCTCAACTTTTTTTTGTTGCTTTCCCCACCTCCTCACAAATTATCATTTGATCTTTAGGGACTGGAAATGTGTCATTCTTTGCTGGTTGTTCTTTCTCCTTGTCAGGTTTGTCATCTCTTGTCTTTTTTAGAGAAGATGGAGTAGAAGATGAGGAAGGATTTGAAGGATTACCTTGGTAAGAGAATGAAGTACTTTGGTAATGTTCACTGAATCGAGATCTCCTTTGGATTTGTGCTTCGATTGTCATTGCTTTCTTTAGTGCATCTTCAAGGTTTTCGTACCCTTGTAGATCAAGAAGATCAATGATGTTTGAGTTTAAGCCGACAATGAATCTTGACACGGTGACATTTTCTTTTTCGGTTATGTTAGCCCTATTGAGTAAGGACTGCATCTCCTTATAGTACTCTTCAACTAATCTTCTACCTTGTCGAAGTCGGTCTAGTCGTAGTTTAACTTCTCGTGTATAATGTGTCGGTAGGAATCGCTTCCTCATGGTTTGTTTGAGGTCGGTCCAAGAAGTGATTGTTGGAATTTGGAAGTTCTGGATCTTTTTCCTTGTTTGCATCCACCAAGTTCGAGCATATCCTTCGAATTGTGTGGTAATGAGGTGAACTTGTTTAGCTTGGGACAGTCATGGTATGCGAATATGAGATCAACTTTTCCTTCCCATTCGATGTACCTATCTGGATCATTGTCTCCTTTGAAAGATGGGATCGTGAACTTTGGTTTTGCAAAGAGTTCGGGTGCTTGAAAACGTGGTTGTTCTCGCCCGGGTACCAAAAGTTCAGCATTGTTTGGCCTTGGATTCTGGTTTGGTAGATCCAGTTGTGGTTTTTGTCGTTCTCTCACAATTTCATCAAATCTTTCAACTTGAGTCGTGAGTCGGGTAAGTGTGGCTAAGATAGCCGTAAGTGTCTTGTTGTTATTGTCACCCATCCTGAAATGATGAATCTTTTCTGGACTGGCTCCGTTGGGATACCTTAACGGTTTTGTGTGCAAGAACAAGCAAGATTGCTTGCTTCTTTCCAAGAATCGGCCCAAATCTGATACCAATTGATAGGGAAGCGGTGGTGGGTTGATGAACGTTGCTCTTGTTGAAGAATCAAACCTAGAAAGCTCTAGACTCGATGAAGAACAATGGGGAATGAATAGGGGAAGGTGGCGGTAACAATTAGGGTTTTTGGGGTTTCTTTTAGGTGATGGAAACATTGTACGAAATAAGATTTAAAAAAATAAAGAAAAGATAAAGGAATTGCAAATAAAGTAAGATAACCAAGAAATCAAAAGATCTCCCTTATGAAGGTGAACAGTGAAGATGATTGATGACGTGGATGGATATGTGGAAAATCGATGGATAATGTTCTATCGAGCCCTCCTAGTCGCAATGAAAAGACAAACACGATAATATGGCTCTAACCAACCCTCCTAGTCGCGGTGAAAAGGCAAATTGGAGTGTGAAGATTAATCTCCCTCACAAGAACTTGAAAGAACTCAAGGAGAAGAAGCTTCGAAGGCACAAGGCAATCAGCACTTGCAAAAATGAACTCTCGTTGTATTATTAATCAAAGAAATCTTGAATTACAAAGTTGAATGAAGCCTCCTTTATATAGGGGCTGAGTTCTAAAGGTCCTAAATAACTAATGAATAAAATAATAAAAAACTAAACATGTCTTAACTCTAATTCCTAATAAAATAATAATAACTAAAAATAATATTTTAACCCAATCTTAATTCCTAATAAAATAATAAATCTAATCCTAAAAGATAATACATCATCCTATATTAAGTTATATTATAAATAATCAATAAAAATATTGAAAATTCGTAATATTTACAAAATCCCGTATAGGATTTTCTGCATGCACCGTCTTCAGTAAAATAGCCATATATTGAGTTCCCGATATCGGATTGATGCGATTCAAGAACCGTTGGAAAGATAAGAGACATAAGGTTGTATCTCCAGAAGACATATTGACTAAATAAGATCAGGATCCCATTAAAAAAGTCATCGTAAGTATGCTTCTGTTATGATCTTCTTTTCCAATGATTGGACGAGTGGATCATTTGGAAGAGTTATTACTTCTTCCTTTTATGTGAGCCTTGTGATGCATGTATCAAGGTGTAGTATGCCTCAACAATTGGAAGTCTCATGTATGCCATGGTATGTACCAGACCAGATATTGCTCATACAGTGGGAGCTGTTAGTAGGTACATGAATAATCCGGGCAAGGTACACTGGGAAGCAGTCAAATGGATCCTCAGATATCTGCGGGGTACCATAAACAAATCACTTTGTTTAAAAGGTGGAGATACGATACTGACAGGCTATGTAGATGCTGACTTAGCCGGAAATGTTGACATCAGAAGAAGCACTACAGGGTATGTCTATACTCTAGGAGGAACCGCAGTGAGTTGGGTTTCTCAACTACAAAAGATAGTTGCTCTCTCCACAACTGAAGCAGAATATGTCACTGTTACAGAAGCCAACAAGGAGATGGTTTGGCTCCAAAGTTTCTTGGAAGAGTTAGACAAGAAACAAGAAAACAATGTCTTGTATTGCGACAACCAAAGTGCTATCCACCTAGCAAAGAATCCATCTTTTCATTCCAGAACGAAGCACATACAATTGCGATATCATTTTATCTGGTCTCTTCTGGAAGATGGGATTTTGAAACTTGAAAAGATCAGTGATGCTCAAAATCCAGCAGACATGTTAACAAAGACGGTGACTACGGAAAAACTGAAGTTGTGTTCAGCTTCAGTTGGCATGCTAGAGTAAAAGACCAGAAGTATTGCTGCATTGATCGAGGTGTGAAGACAGATTAAAATCAGTCTTCAAATAGGAGATTGTTGAAGTTGAAAAGTAAAGACAAAACAAATGTTTGGCAGCCACAATTGTTGAAGTTTAGTGGCAGCCGGCGGCTAAATGAAGAAAACATGAGCTGCCTAATTTTGTTGAATTTAGGCTTGGGTTAATCACACATTTAGTCATTGCACTTTAGGGTATTTTCAAATATTAGTCCCTAAGCTTCAACTATAAATACCCTAGCTCATTTAGCTTTAAAATCATCCCAAAATCAATTTCTTTCTCCCAATACTAAAGAGTTTAGAGAGATCTCTTGTGAATAGTGAGTGTTTTGTAAACACTTGTAATTTTTCTCTCTTTAGTAAAAGATCTGCAGCAGTCCGGAGACGTAGGCAAAAATTGGTTGAACTCCGTTATCAATTTCCTGGTATTATTTTTCCGCTTTTATTTCGCATTCTCACTAATCTGGTTATAGGAAAATTACTTGTACTCGGTTTATTTCTCAACACAGAAGGTTCATTGCATCGTTTAATTCCACCAAAAAGGACCATAAAAGTCTTTGCTCTAAACACCTAATACTAATAACAGTTTTTAGATCTTTCCTTTTATAGATGTGATGAAATCCTTCATTTTTCCCCATTCTGTCTCGATGGTTCTATCTTCCTCCTCGACTGCCTTGGCATTGCCCTCATATTTCTTTCCCAATGCTTCCAACTCCTCTTTCATTTCCTTGGAACTTATGAATATCCCTTTTCGTTCAGCCAACAGGGCTCAGCTTTGAACTCATTCGTAGTGACTGCCAAAAGCAAGAGCGTCTATCATCACCAACGACTTGAGAAAACAAGCTAATAGCAGTTTCTAAGATGAAAGAATGTCATTAATTAATGACAAATTTGGCATCCATCTTGTGATGTTTTAACCATGACAAAGCTTCGAACAAGCTGAAATATTGGATAACAACGGGAGATAATACGAGATGGCTATTAGGAATCCGATGTTACCATTTTATATTGGCATAAGAAATATTGGTTCATATCCATATTTTCTATTTCTGCATACGTACAAGGAAAGGAAAAGCTCGAGCATTATTCACCACTTGGCCTGGACACGGGTAGGAGAAATCTATTCTAAAATAATATAAGGATTACTATTTGATTAGAATCAAATCAATATTATTCGTGCTGGGAAACCCATTAAATAAAGCAAAATATGATTGCTGTAACAAAAAATATATATGATAATTTTAAATTTTCATAGACTTCCGTCCATCCCTGCTTCCTATTTTCGCATACTATGACCCTCTTTAGAATCAAATCAGTATTTTTTGTATTGGTAAACACATTAAATAAAGTAAAATTTGAATGCTGAAACAAAATACCTCCTATAATGGAATCTATACGATCAATTTGATGGATGACTGCAAATCCGAATTGTGCATGTTTTCTCCATCCTAAAGACAAAGTTGCTGAATCTGCAACTCCTAAATAAATTGACAAAGCATCCACGTTGTTCCCCTTGGGGTAGATAATAAGCCGCCTGCCCAAATAAGTTTGCAAATATAAGTAAAATGCAAATGAAAACATAAGCGACGAGAAAAGGAAAATCAAAGCTGCCATTTGTTGCCATCAACCGTAAAATTTTCAGAATAGATCTTTATGTCTTTGATTCTGAAAAAATTCTCAATCCTCCAAGTGACCTTGGTTACTTGTCCATTAACACCCTCAGACTGAGGCTTACTAGCATCCACCGCATACAAAATTTCAACCTTCTATATGACCTTGGGAAGATTAGACCCACACTTGCTATTCACTGCACTCATATTTTCAAACATGACAAAAAGAAATCGGGTTTAGACATTTCCTTGGAATGATTAGAATTTGGGAAAGCAAAACAAAATGTGAGGGAAAGATCGTATAACAAATACCTTCCATTATCAGAGAATGTGGTGCTCAAAGTTAAAGGAAATTCATGGTTTCGTGCGTTCCGAATTTTTGATAACAAATAAAAGTATTTTCTTTTCCTATAAAGCCTTTGTCGACTCTTAAACTACTTGGCCTTTAAGTTCCCTTTTTACTTCTTATCGTAATTAATAGATAATTTGATTTTTAAATAGTTAACCTAATTATTTTAGTCCTTGAATGTTAATATTATTAGTTTTCAACACGTCTTTGTCAAAAAAAAAAGTTTTCAACACATGAGATGCACTTTAATCACATATCATATTGCACATAAATTTCTTTATATTTGTCTTTTAGACACTTATGAGATCCCATATTATTTTTTTACCTAAACGATCATTTCTTAAAAAATTTGATTGTTTAGTTTATAAAACGACGAAAGCAATGTTCTTAATCATTCAGAAATATGATATATTACATGACAAATGGAATAAATTATATTCATTTTTTAAATTTCAACACATCATATATATAATACTTCTTGTATCAATCTCATAATTAAAAAAGGGTAAACTATACAAATAGTCACTCATGTTTGAATAAATTTTTGTTTTTTCCTACTAAAGTTTCAAAAATAACAAATTGGTCACTAATGTTATCTATTTGTAACAAATCGGTCACTAACATTATCTATTTAGAAAAAATAGATCATTTGACATTAAAAAATGTGGCACGTTAAATAAATCGATGATCTGACACTATTTTATCACGAATTTGACTCTCCAAAACTTTTGGCTGATCTTCTTCTTCTTCAAGTGATGAATATCATAACAAAATCACAATTAAATGTTGCAGAGCTTACGAACCAAATTAATTGACAATGCATATACACCATACATATGTAATTGCTCGAACTTAAGATCTCTAGGAAGAAGCAATGTCTTATTTTATTAGTCAGACCACTTAAAATAATATAATCATTGTTATTCTATATTTTAAATAGATTCATTTAATGTGTATTTACACCAAATGACATATAATCATTTTATATATATTTATTTGTTATATATTTACATCGGATAACATATGAGTATTTTAAACATATTTATGTGGAACATATTTACATTTGATAATATGTAACTTACAAGCAGTCTACACAAATTTATTTAACACATTTATATTGTACAATATATTTTACAAATATCCACTTGATTAATCTGAACACTTATAACCACACGATTTGCAAATGAAACATATAGGTATTGAAAATATTTCATAACCTACAAGTTGTCAAAAGCATAAAAACAAAGTATAAATTTGCAGGTTCATACACACGATCCAATTACACTCACCATATTCCAAGTTCATGAGCAACATCATTTGCTTAAGGTCGGGTTACTTTCAATTCGGATTGATGTCAGTTCAGGTCCAGAGTAGATAAAGACCATGTTAATTCAGATTCGTATGAACTTCATGTGGATCTCGTTCATATCGGGTGACATCATTGGCAGATAAAATTCAGGTCGGATCTTTATCAGGTACGGATTGTGTTCAAATCAGGTCAATTTTTATTTTTAGATTAATTATTTTTCTTCTTTCGCGAACGTTGAATTGCAATTTGTAATTGTATATGATTTAGAGTAAATTACTAAGAATATAAATAATCATGGATCAATTTTATGAAAAATATAAAATTAAGGACAAAATTGAACAAATATGAAATCACAAGTAAAAATTTAAATAAATTAAACAACATGCATTGATGAGGGACCAAATCAAAATAATTTTAAAATTTGAGATTGAAATTAATATAAAAAGTACTAAATTATACCCATTTAAAAATCTATGGGCCAATAAAAAATATAAATAAGTAATAAGTATGTGTCAATTTCATATACAAATATAATTTTAAGGACTAAATTGAAAAAATATGAAATTACTTAAACAACACAAAGGATCAAATCAAAATAATTGTAAAATGTGAAGAAAATCCGTAAAAATGACTAAATTGCATTCATTTAAAAAGTTGAGAAAAAATTTAAACAATTATAATATATCTATATAAACTAATACTATATATGAACCATATATATGTATAAACTATATAGTTTATATATAAAAATATATATTATATATATAAACTATATATAAAAACTATATAGTTTATATTTATATTATTATATACTATATATAAACTATATATATTATGTATAAACTATATAGTGTATATATAAAGTATATATATTATATATATAAACTATGTATATAAACTATATAGTTTATATTTATTATATTATATACTATATATAAATTATATATATTATGTATAAATTATATAGTTTATTAATATAAACTATATATAAACAATATAGTTTATTAATATAAATTATATATGAATTATATTTAAATATATACATCTTATATTTATATCAACAACAATAACAACAATAACAACAATAACAAAACCCTATTCCCATATGCAATGGGATAAGGGGGAGGTAGGGTAGTAGGCTGCTCCCAACGCCAGGTTAAGAGCAGCTTCCGTGGAAGACCTCCGGCAGTCAGAAAATTAAAAAATAAAGATAAAATCCAATGCATGTATAAATAAATAAATAAATAGATACATAGTTGAACGGTCTTCATATGCAGTATTCATATACACGTCTGTAATGAGAAGTAATCCTTGCAAATAAATCCCTTCGTAAAAATCTCGAAACCTCGAATATATACTATGTATAAATTATATAGTTTATATAGTTTAAATATAAAGTATATAAGTATATATATAAACTATAAATTATATATATATATACATATATAATAATATAAAGTATAATTATAAAAACTAAAGTATATAAGTATATAAGTATATAAAGTTTTAGTACAAAGTATAAATACATATATAATAATATAAAGTATAAGTATATTATATATATATATATATATATATAAAGTATAATTATAAAGACTAAAGTATATAAGCATATAATATAAAGTCTATAAGTATATAATATAAAATATATAAGTATTAAATATAAAGTATATATATGTATATAATAATATAAAGTATATATATACATATAACGTATAAGTATGAATATATATATATATATATAAAAGTTTTAGTATAAAGTATATATATATATATAATAATATAAAATTCAGTATATTATATAATTATAAAGACTAAAGTATATAAGCATATAATATAAATATAAATAAGTATAAATATATAAAAATATATAAGTATAATATATATATATATATAATATATATATATATATATATATACTTTTTTATATAAGTATATATATATAATATATATAATATATATATATATATATATATATATATATATATATATATATATATATATACGTATATAAGTATATAAGTATAAGTATATAAGTATTAAATATAAGTATATAAATATTAAATATAAAGTACATAAGTATATATAAACTATAAAGTATATATATATATACAATATATATATAATTTATATTATATACTTATATACTTTAGTCTTTATAATTATGCTCTATATATAATATACTTATACTTTATATTATTATATATGTATATATACTTTATATTTAATACTTATATACTTTATATTATTATATACGTGTGTATATATATATATACTTTTAATTTATCTTATTATATATGTATATATACTTTATACTAAAGCTTTATATATATATATACACTTTATAGTTTATATATATACTTATATACTTTATATTTATATACTTATATTTAATACTTATATATTTTATATTATATACTTATATACTTTAGTCTTTATAATTATAATTTTTATATATATAATATACTTGTACTTATACTTTATATTATTATATATATACTTTATATTATTATATATGTATATATACTTTATACTAAAACTTTATATAAATATATATATATATATATATATACTTATACTTTATAGGTTATATATATATATATACTTGTACTTGTACTTTATATGTATATATATTTTATATTTATATTATATACTTATATACTTTAGTCTTTATAATTATATATACGTATAATATATTTATACTTATACTTTATATTTTATATATATTATACTTTATACTAAAACTATATATATATATATATATATATATATATATATATACATATATATATATATATATATACTTATAATGTATTAATAAATGCATAAGTATAATGTACATTGTATATGCATGCATCATGTTATCATAACATTCATTATATATATATATATATATATATATATATATATATATATATTATAATTGTTATAATTTTCCCCAACTTTTGAAGTTAATGCAATTCAGTCCATTTTACAATTTTCCCTCACATTTTACAATTTTTTTGATTTGATCATTTTATGTTTTTTATTGTATTTTTATTTTAATTTGTAATTTCATATTTGTTTAATTTAATCCTTTAAATTATATTGGTATCTGAAATTGACCCATACTTATTTAAATTTTTGTAATTTACTTAAAACCTATAAAATGTAAATCACATAATGAATTTCTTTTCAAATTATGTTCACCAACTTTTTAAATGTATGAAATTTAGTCCATTTTTATATTAATATCAACTTCACATTTTATAATTAATTCAATTTCATCACTTATCAATGTGTATTGTTTAATTTATTCAATTTTTTATTTCCAATTTCATGTTTGTTCAATTTGGTATTTTATATACATATATAAACTATAAAGTGTAACAACAACAACAACAACAACAACAACAAAACCCTATTCCCATATGCAATGGGGTAAGGGGGAGGTAGGGTAGTAGGCTGCCCCCAACGCCAGGCTGAGAGCAGCTTCCGTGGAAGACCTCCGGCAGTCAGAAAATTAAAAATAAAGATAAAATACAATGCATGTATAAATAAATAAATAAATTATATATACATGCATCATATTATCATAACATTCATTATATATATATATATATATATATTATAATTGTTTTAATTTTTTCCAACTTTTGATATTAATGCAATTCAGTCCATTTTACAATTTTTTTTGATTTGATCCTTTTATGTTGTTTATTGTATTTAAATTTAAATTTTTAATTTCATATTTATTTAATTTAGTCCTTCACATTATATTTGTATATGAAATTGACCCATACTTATTTATATTTTTGTAATTTACTTAAAACCCTATAAAATGTAAATCACATAATAAATTTCTTTTCAAATTATGTTCACCAACTTTTTAAATGTATGCAATTCAGTCCATTTTTTATATTAATTTTATCTTCACATTTTATAATTAATTCAATTTCATCCCTCATCATTGTGTGTTGTTTAATTTATTCAATTTTTTATTTCCAATTTCATGTTTGTTCAATTTGGTACTTTATATACATATATAAACTATAAAGTATACATGTATATGTATGTATATATATATATATAAAGTATAAAGTATATAATAAAAAGTATTAAAGTATATAATATAAAGTAATAAGTGTTTGGATATAAGTATTAAAGTATATAAATATAAGTATTAAATATAAAGTATATAAGTACTAAAGTATATAATATAAAGTTTTAAACTATATAATATAAGTATTAAATATAAATTATTAAAGTATATAAATATAAGTATTAAATATAAAGTATATTAATTATCATAATTAATATATTAAGTATATTTATTAATTTAATTATCATAACTAATATTTTATTATAATATTTAAAAAATTAATCATATTAAATAGTATGATTTATTATAAACTCAAAATCTCACAATTTTATTAAAATTTTATATTTCATCAATGGTAATATATAAGTCAGGTAAATGTCAAGTCAGGTAAATATCAGATCAGGTCAATAACAAGTCGGATCATTTACAGGCCAGGTTGAAAACAAGTCAGATTCATAACATGTCAGGTTGAAAACAGGTCGGGTAATACCAATTATTTACCAGGTCAATCTCGGGTTCGGGCTCATATCAGTCGGATGCGCGTCGGGTTCGGGTATCATATTTTCGGTTCAATTCAGGTTCAAGTCGTTCTCAGGTCGGGTGCAGGTTGGGTTCAGATCCACAATTTCCAGGTCCAACTCGGGTTCAAGTCAACACCAGTTCCGACTCGAGTCGGTTTCGGATAGCCACAGCGTAGGTAAAAAACAGTTTTGACTCGAGTCGATTTCGAGTTAGCTTTTTACACCCCTTTTGAGGATTGGTTTAAGTCAGAGGATGCTGCAAATGTTGGGGTAGAGAAATGGGATATGAAGCAGATAAAGGAAGCAGTTGTAGGAGGAGGAGGAGGGTGGCATGGACGGGGGTGGCTTGGAAGTGGGAGATGAAGGGTTGTGAGGACTACAATGACTGAGAATGGTGTGTGTCGTTCATGTGGGGAGAAGCTTGTTTGTATTGATATTGACCCAAAAGAGACAGAATTTTGCTACTAAATTAACTGAATTGGCATGCAGTAAAGAGGTTAGAGCTGATTTTGTTCGGTTCCAGGTAACTCTTTATACCTTCTCATTTCCCTAATTTCTGATATAACAACTTTGAGAAGTTGGGAGTTTCCATTGCTAGTGTTCTAAGTCTTCAAGTATTGTAAATACAATGATTTCTTGTCCTGTGACCTCATTTAAACTTTTAAGTTTTGGCACTTAGAATTTATTGGAGAACAATGTGCTTATTTGTTAATCTTAAACACTGTTGAGGAGCAGAACAATCACATGCCAATTGAAAAATTATACTAACCATTGGATTTGTTCTTTTGATTTATGTGTGTGGGTAAGAATGGAAGTATGTGATGAAAGGAATTTTAGGTTACTCGTACTACTTAGTCTGTTTCTTTAACAAGCAATAGGGATTATAGGCTAGAGAAGATTATATTATTTCAGTTTAAGTTGGTTCATGTAAACGATGGATTTAGAATTGAATTAAGAGATTTTATTATAGGGATTTCCTCCTTAGTTCATTCCTCCTTTTACCCCTGTTCTCATCCAATTCTTAGTCTATCTCTCTCTCTTCCATACCTTTTCCTCTGTCTATTTACTTTTGTCTTCCATCCCCTTGTTTGTCTTGCTTACCCACTTCACTTTTCCTCTGTGGTAGCTACTAGCAGGTTGAGTGCTCTATATGTTACATTTTTACATGAATTACGGCTGTAATTTTCTATTCTGTACTGGAAAAACTAGAATTGTTTCAGAATTTGGCATGCTCCCAACATATTCCCCTCAAATGATAGTCTTTTTTTCCGTACTTCAATATCTGATTTTTTTTTGTGGGTGTTGGTCAATGATGTTAATGTAAAATTACCTTGAAAAATATGCACTTTACCAAAGCAATTCAACAGTGAATTCAATATCTACAATTGGATTGCCCGTCCCTTCCTCATGCAATGCCCATCTTTCCTCCTCCCACCTCCATTTCTTTGTACGTCATTTTCATCCTGTATCTTCATTTATGAGTCTTATGCCCCTTAGTCTGGTGATATTGCAAACTATTGTGGCTCTTCTTTGCTGTCAATTTCAGCCTTACAGATATTCATTGTGTAATCAGATGCACAAATTATCTATCAATAAATATATGTGACAACCGTAGCTGTGCTAATTGAATAATCTGCCATGTCACCTTTTGGGTGATATCTTGGAGGCAGTTAAAAGTTTAGTGTGTGGCTCCCAAAATAAACACATAAAACCCTCTAATGTAAGGCATAAGCACTATAAGGAGTTTGATGCCCTTCCTTTTATACCGAGTCTTAAGCTCATGGAAACAAATTGGAAAGGACCAAATTAAGTAATTTCGAAGAATGGCATCATTTGGTTAAATTTGTTGGTTTGAATGCTAATCCATTTGTTTGTAAATGAAAATGGAATGGGGGGAAGTTGTTCATTTGCAAAAAGAAACTTTAGGGTTTTCGATTAGCATCAATTGCAGACCAGCTGAGATCTACTGATGGGATTGAAGCAAAAGTAAAATTGTAAGCTCATTTACCTGCTGAGATCTATTCCATTTGATTTGGGGTAAAATGAGTTGGTTCCATAGGTTTAGAGTGTCATTATATAGTTCAGAAACATATTTATTCTTTTGTATCTATATTCTGATTTTTTAGATGTATCCTCCGTTTCCATTACATTAAAACATCGCTAGATTTTGATAGATTAAAATAATAATTTCAAATGCACCTCATAAGATTGAGGAATATTTGTAGGACGATGTGTTACTTAAACACGGTATACGATTTTTTCATAAATAAAACACACCTTGTCAAAGCCATAAAAGTAATCTGAATTTAGATATTAGCTATTTATTGGTTATATTCTGACTAATAGCGCATTATTTTGTATGTTTATTTTCTTTTCATAAACTTACTGCTGCATGCATCTAATTAGGAGTGAACCAGCTAACATATGGCAGAAAAGATGTTTTCTATACCCCTTATGAATTTAGTGTTGATATCTTTCCTCGTAAACGCCGACGTATATTACTGAAAACTCGAATAAACAAAATCTTGTACTATTGGAGGTGGTGACAATTGCATGCTTTTTCTATTTGTAGGTATTGGCTATATGCTGCTGTTAGTTGCAAGTGTTTAGTAGTAACGAATGACGAAATGAGGGACCACTTGTTCCAGCTACTGGGGCATTCCTTTTTCCCAAGATGGAAGGAGAAGCATCAGGTATTCTGTCTATCCCCGTGAACTCCTCATTTATCGATCGTCGAAATTAAATACATGAATATACAAATTCAGTGTTTAGCCTATTTGATTCATGCAGTAGTGTAACCCCCTCAGACCGATGCGGATAGTCCGATCCGATCTGGAGTGTCACATTAGGCCACCGGAGCGACCCACTGTAAAAATAGCGGAAAATTTAAATCTTTTCTTAAAACATGTAAAATCATAAAATGATTTATTATTATTCAGAACTTAAACAGGTTTTTCAAACTCAGATATAAAACAAAATACAATCTACATGCCCCCTAATCACACGTACCATCCTCTGAAAGCAACGTCGGAAGAACTCCCTTATTGATATCGATAGCTGCACTAGTACAATTTTTTTATCCTGCAATGGTGAGTAATAGAGTGAAAAGATCACGGTTCATAGGAAGCATTCAAAGTATGACATTTTCAGGAGATCGAATAGGATGTCTAGTGTGTTCCAATCAAAACCCGTGAAAAGATATAAATCTTTTAAAACCATAGTTGAACCCCCAACCAAACTCCATTATGCAGTTCCCCTAAACTGCATCCATAGGGCTTGCCCTCAGCACACAGCAAAAGGGAAGCCAACCTAAGGATATACATTGGGGCCTATGGGCCTACTCAAGGATATCCTTAGATCCGTAGGGTTACCTTAAGCGCACAACAAAAGGGAACCAACCTAAGGATATGCCTTGGGTCTACCCAAAGGTATCCTTAGATCCGTACCATAATCCATTATGCAGTTCCCCAGAACTGCATCCGTAGGGCTTGTCCTCAGCACACAACAAAAGGGGAGCCAACCTAAGGATATGCTTTGGGGCCTGCCCAAGGGTATCCTTAGATCCGTAGGGTTACCTTAAGCACACAGCAAAGGAAACCAACCTAAGGATATGCCTTGGGGCCTACCCAAGGGTATCCTTAAGTCCGTAAAGTCTTACCAGATGGATCAGAGCTGTGTGACTCATACTTCAAAATCCTATCCATATAAAAATCCAGTAGAAATCAGTTTAGCCGTAAATCATAATACCTGGATCGTGATCCAGTAATATGTCATATCCGTGATATTGAAATAAATCATATAATCAATTTCCACCTGTTCACGATAAGTAGTCAAATGATTAACCCAATGGAGTACCTTGGGGCCTGAGAGCCTACCCAAGGATCCCCTTAGGTCCGTAAGAAATTTCCAGCTTGATCAGAGATGTACCTTCAATCAACCCATATAATATCCCAATAAAACAGTTTGAGTAAAACCTTTGAAACATAAAACCATAGTTCATAAACCATTAGTTCCCATGATTCCATAAATCAGAAACAATTCCATATTTTTCAATGAAAACCATAATCGTAAATCACTTACCATGTTGGCATGGTTCATAAACTAGCAAATCAATACTTGCGTTAAAACTCAATTCAAAACATATAAAATCGTCATGTAGTATATATGGAACACACTAGAGGATCCAAGTATTTCTCAGTGGCATTTTGTAGTTATCAGTATAGATAACATGAAGCTTGTGCAATTTGATCGGATTACAGGAACGAGGTTATATTGGAGAGAATCGATTACTAACCGATCTAATCGAACACTTAAAGTTGATACTGTAGAATCCCACTATGTTTTCATGTGCATCAGGAAAGTGTTCAAGAATGGCCGGAGTGATTTGAGTTGATAAAGAAGAATTGAAGATTTAGGACATTTACCATTTATATTAATCGATCGAATTATCAATTAACTCCCATAACTGATGCTTATCGACTGCTCATTTCATTGTCCTTCTATGGTATTAACTCTTTAATACCAAAATGCATATACATAGATCATCTCCAAAATTATCGCTGAATATATCCTCTAATAGTCTCTATTTCATTTCTACGTTTCAACGGTATCAAGAAATGCTGACTTATTTGATTCGTGGTTTGTTACCATAAGGATAATATATTATGCAAGTTCATTAGCGTTCTCAGACTCATCCAAATCACTTAATTAATCCTCAGTCATAGAGATTACTTAATTCCTTTAGTAGTCAATTTATCTCGGTTACTTCACAATTTTCCAAAGTAATTCAGACGTTTCTAAATTTTCGGATACATATAATACTTCCGTTCAGTTCAATGTGGTCTTTGTGGTTAATTTGTCTAACAAATATCCACTTCTTAGTACCAAATGCGTTGTAGAGTTGAGCTGAGCTAAGTACTTACAGAATTATCATCGATCCAAACTTGAGAAGACGAACACACATTTAAGTGGTATTTATGCCATTCATATACTGACATAGCATTAACGTTGGTCGACCGACTTAATCTATGTTCCATAACTTTTAAAAAAACAATGCAACATCCAGGTTTATTTGGATTCCTTAATGAATCCAATTCATTTACTTATTGTAACACCCATAACACGTATAATTATACCTATACAGATTATAGATGTTATACGAATTTTTTTAAAACCATTTTCCAATTCAAAAGCAATTTGCAATTTATTTTCTTAAAATGGTAAATGATATTATAAAAATATCGCATAATATAAATCATGTTTTATTGTAACCAATTTAATTCAAAAGATTTTTTTATGAACAGTGAACAGTACCCGTGAACAGTATCAGTGAATAGTGCGATGAACAGTGGGGGAATCGATTCCTCTATGGGGGGAATCGGTTCCCCTTTTACATATAAAAATACATTACATGAAAATACATATAAATTCATAAAATTCCATTTTGTTTCCAATTTTGTTCAACAACACAAATAAAACATAATAATTACATGCCACTAATTAAGTATACATTATATCTTAGGATGTCTTACTGATATAGAAATATACTTCTTGATACTTGATTTCGCTTTGTACTCCTTATTCCATTACTGGCTTTTACCTACGCGTGAAAATCATCACACGCTAAGTATATACTTAGTGAGGCAATTATAACAATAAACAGTGCAATATCATTCTTGCATGAATTTTTATTTCAAATAAAATGTCATAAAACCATGCTAATAGCATATCAAATATTTCACCATGATCAAAATATCATAACTGAATATAAAAATATTCTTTCCAATATACTTGCCATTCATTCCATAAACTCGTAAGCTTAATTTCATAAATTACCATTTATTAACTAATAAACCATAAACCATAGACAATAGCCCAATATAAAACCCCGAGGACCCTGGGTACACGAGTTAACTATAAGCACCATAGTGCTATCCCGTATGACACATAAGGTCGTGTCCACCATCTGTACTAGGTATCCTTAAGTACAGTCCCGTATGGCACATAAGGTCGTACCCACCATATACACTAGGTATCCTTTAGTGTATCACGTATGTGGCCTGCTGCTGGACTCTATGACATGCTAACTATACCCTATCCCTCAATGACTTACTTGGGCATACAGTCTATTTTATTTGATTCATCCATGTCAAAGTATATTATCAATATTTAACAATGGGGCAGTTCATACCCGAAATAACATTCATGGTAAAAATATCACATTTTTCATGATCAATGCATTTTAAATTTCATACTCTGATATATCAATGCCAATTTATAAAAAAATGATATAAAATCATGCCAATATAAACAAGGTCGACTTATCGCAAGTCTTCCTGATGATGTATAAAACATCCATGTATAATTCCATGCATGTATTGCACTCACCTTGACACTTTATATAGTCCACAATACGATCCTTACTAATTGTCCACAATAATTTCTTTTTTATTTGACTTGCTTTGATCACAAATCAATCACAATCTGTATTACCTCACAAATTCATATCAATTCTTATGTTAGTAGTGTACTAACATAAACACATCCCAAAACAATTCTATAATATACTTGGAACTCATTTTCTACCAAGTATTTAAACACTTAATAATTTCTTTAACATTGGAACCAACTTTTCCAATTTACACAAAATGGTCCTTCACCATTTTATCACTTAGATTCTTAATACTAAAATTACAGCATTGTAATTACTATCATACAAATGCTTTACAAAGGCATAATTACATTTAAGTACCCCAACTATACAAGTGTTGTACTTAAATCATCAATCTTTTCAAACTTATAAAATGGTCATATTTCACCTTCTAACACTCATTTTAATTCCCAAACAACAATTTCCAGCATAGTACATCAATTATATATCACTTACACAACAACCCATCAATTTTCCAGAATTTACAAATTGATCTTCAACTTTTCAAAACTTACAAAATTGTCCCCAATTTTTCTAAGGCTTGTAGAATACTTCCTTCATCATTTCCAACCCATATATAATTTTTCCATAATTATTCTTACTCAAACCATTCATGGTCAAAATTTATAGAACAAGTTCTAGAAATATTAAACATGTTCTAATCATCTTTTATGCTTGAATATGAATCTACAACATGTAAATCATCAAGAATTATCATCAATTTCATGAATCATATCATGAACATAAACCCTTAGATTTGAGATCTTTTAAATCTAGCAAAATTAGAAAGCAATATTGGTACCAAATGATAGCGCTTTTCACTTAGATCACTTTCCTATCTCACAACATAACTCCAATTCCAAAGGAATTAGCTCAAAAATGGAAAAATAAATATTTTTCTTACCTTGGAAGCTTTCTCACGTGAATATGCTGGAGAAGAACACTTTGGTATGATCTTTTTGGTTGATATCATGCTTATCATCCTTTAATTATCATTAACTTGGGAAAATACCAATATACCCTTAATGAAACTTCATAATTACCATAATACCAAGATTCCTATCCTTATCATCTTCTAATTCATATTACTTGAACATTTTCTTCATCCATAAGTCAAATATGAACAAATTAGTTTTCCACTTTACCGTTTTTCCCTTGCAATTTCCAAAAATTGCAATTCAACCACTTTAATCAAACAATTCAAATTAAACATGAAATTAAACCATTAAATATTATTTTCCAACATTTTAAAAATGTGAAAATAATATTTTTATTTCTTATTTTCGTGACCCATTTGTAATTTTTCCAAAATTATATTTTGGTCCCTAAACCTTCCAAAGTTTATAATTTGATCACTAAACTTTACCAAATTTATAATTTGGTCATTAATTAAATCCATTTATGAAATAAAATTATTTTTGGGAAAAATCACCACTTAATTCCTTAAACTTTTCCCAATTTTCTACTTTAACCATCAAACTTTCAAAATTTACATTTTGGTCATTATCTGATTTTTTGGGGTATTACACGTATCCTTGGTCATAAGGGTATTTTTGACATTTTTATGCTCAATGTTCTTCCATTCATTTCAAAGCTTGAGGATATTCATTCATTCCTGCCTTTGTGATATTCTTTAATCATTTCCATTACAGGGGTCTTTTGGTCATCTTACAGATCCAATGTATTCCAATCATTTCCTTCCATATGATCTTATCATTTAATTCAAATGTATCATCTTTTACAGTCTTTTCGAACAATTCTGAGTCCTTCTCGATAATTTATTTTTTAGGTATTTACTCATAACTCAAAGATTTCCAGGTTAAAAGTCTTTTCAGACATTACTAACGAATTATTAGGAATTTTCCATACAAAAGTAGGATCTCAACCATTAAATCAATAATTTATCGGTTTAAGTACAAATTCTCAGGTTACCTTCTCGTTCAGAGTCAACTTGGACTATTTTTACCTCTCAAGGGTATTTTTGTAATTTCATAACTAGATGATTTCGGCATTAACTCTTAAGGTAAATATTTATAATATAGAGATCCTATGGTCAATTGCTTTCCCGAACGTTCTTTGATCTTGAAACGATTCCTTAACAAACTTCTAGTATCTTGCACAAACCCTCATGGGGTTTAAAAACTGGTTATCCAAATTTTCCAAGCAAAAGTAGCATTTCTTATGCACATTAATAATTTTATCAGATCAATAAGTCTTTCAGAGTTATTAATCAACTTCCAGGGACAATTCTTGTCATTTTACAACATAAGAGTATTTTCGTAATTTTACCCAACCAGAGTATTCTCATAATTTCTCATCCGAGTACCTTTAGTATTTAACCTTTGTTGATATAAAATATAAGTTACAAATTCAGGGTTGATTCCTTTATCACTAATCACAAAACTTGTAATTTAATTCTAACAATCTCTTATATAAATCATCTGAACCATAATCAGTTGCCAAATTTCTACTCTATTCGGATCGAGTTTAGAAATTCATTAACTATACAAATGAGACCAACATTATCTTATTCATGCATTTACCAATATTCACGTGTTCCATAAAACATAAAGAGGTAGTAAAGTATTACCTCAATTTCCGTGCAATACTGATCGACCATATAAATTCCATTCGAACGCCCTCGATCTTGAAATCATCTTCCAATAATTCCTCAGATATATATCAACATAAATTATATAAAAAATGGAGCTTAATTGCGATAAACGGATCGAATTGGGTGATAAATCAGTCTAAAACATCTTACCGGGTTTGAGTTTGGCAAAACAGACCCCAAAAATGGATTCGGGACGTCGAAAACATAAAATATGACTTTTCAAAAATTTGGAATTTTCGGTCAAAATCAAAGTCAACGGTTTTGACTGGCAATTTAGAGGCCTTCGGGTCTGAATTTCGAAAAATGGAATGCGGAAACGGATTTGGAACGTCGAAAAACGTCAGGATAAGTATACTCGGTCAAAGTCAAATGTCGTTTAATGCCCGGTCAACATCGGTCAAAGTTTTGGTCAACTGTGGTCAACGCCGGTCAACAGTCAACATTCGACCATTTTACACAAATATCACCCTAACATAAATTAATTACAAAATTAGCTACATTCTGTAAATATTTATGAAACTAACACCCGAATTTTACACAAATAGCACCAAACAGAAATTAATTACAAACTTAACACCCAGACGATGCCCACTCTCGGGGGTGGCGCGTGTGGCGCGTGAACAGTGCTACGATGTCGGAAAATTCTCGAAAAAATTCTTAAAAAATATTTTAAGCGATTTTGAGGCACTTACAAAGCTCGGTTCACAATTTTGAACGGTGGAGAGCTCGAATCTAAATCGTCAGAAACTTTGACGGTCTCACCCCTCCACACGCTGGCGACGACAGAGAAACAGAGAACACCAGTGGACTCATAACAATGCAAGGAACACAATACGGATGATCGGATCGTCGTGAATCGATGAAAAACCGACTGAAATCGAGTTAATACCGACGATACTTCCGACTGAAATTAACGACGTACGACAATGATTCATAACGAAATGTTTGAGGGGTTTTGTTCTTCAGTCAACAATGAACACAATGGTGGTTTCGGTTCGTCGATCGGAGGTCAGACGGCGAGTAGATCGGAGATCAAAGTTGTTGACCGGGAGAGGAATTATGAACATTTTTCTGCAGAAATACACGGGGAAATAGGGGTTTGTAATTCATTCCATAAAAAAATGGGTAAACCATGAGTTTAGTCACTAAACTTCCTACACTTCTTAAAATGGTCTGCCAACTTTACCATTTTACAATTTAATCCTCAATTTCTTCCAAAAATACCAATTAAATTCACCACTTTATAATTTCTTAATTTTAGCCCCTAAATTGGGGTGTTACAAGTAGCTACTCTTAAGAATCGTCTTTCGTCGGGTATGAATTTAAATCTTTTTGCCTAGAAGTTAAGCAATAATCCCATATTAATGTTCATTTTTTTATATTTTGTAGGTTTGGATATCTATGACGAGGACTGGTCTTGTGCTTAATATGCCTCCCCCGTATTCCATTGTTATTCAGTTGAGAGATTGGTTAAACCCTTGGGTTTGATCAAATATGTAACAACGAGGAAAAAAAATTATATTGGCATAATTTGGGGATTTAATTAAAAGTTTTGAAAGCTTGTATGTTATTTTAGAAGTTGAAGGAAATTTAGAGACCAAGCCCTGAATTTCTCCAAGAAGTGTCGGCAGGTTTGGTATTATAAACGTGTTTTCTGATTGAAATCAGAAAACACAAAAGCTTATTAAGCTCAAATTTCCTTCTCCCGCACCCTACTTTCAAACCCGATCCAAACGTCGTCCGACTTCCGATCGTTGAATTGAAACCACCATCGTGTTCGTCTTCGACCCGTGAACAAAACCTTGTAAATCAATTGAAGAGAAACACTGTAAAACGCCGTGAATTTCGAGTCAAAGTTTCGACATTTTTTTAGCACCACCTCCGAGAAAATCTTAAATTCATCTCCGATCGTTGATCCGTTTTCGACACCTCCCGCACCATCGTGTTCCTTTTGTCGTTCCGAGTCCGCCGGTGTCCTCCTTTTCTCTGTCTGCGGCTACACATGAGGGAGGTAAAGCGGTCAAAGTTTCAGATTTGTTGAAATCGAGCTCTCCACCGTTCAAAATTTTGAACCAAACTTCGTAAGTGTCTCAAAACCGCTTAAAAGAATTTTAGGAAATTTTTCCAAGAATTTTTTGAGGCTATAGGAGGTTGAACGCGCCTCCCCTACGCATAGGGGAGCTTTGAAAAGGGGGGCTGGCATCTTTGACCGGTTCGAATCGGTCCGACCCGACCCGTTGACCCGACCCGACCCATTGACCCGACTTGTGAAATGTGTAAAAAACTCGGGTGCTAGTTTTGTAAATATTTTTAAAATGGTGCCTTATATGTAATTAATTTCTATTAGGGTGATATTTGTGTAAAAGCGTTGACTGTTGACCGTCGTTGACCACTGTTGACCATAACTTTGACCGGCGTTAACGACAATTAAACGACTGTTGACTTTTTTCGAGTGTTAATATTTTGATATTTTTCGATGTCCTAAATCCGTTTTGGGGTCCGTTTCACCAAATTCGAACCCGAAAGCCTCCAAATCGTCAGTCAAACCTATTAACTTTGACTTTGATCAAAAACTCAAATTTTTGAAAAGTCATATTTTATGTTTTTCGACGTACTGATTCCGATTCCACAATTCGTTTGGTCAAATTCAGACTTGAAAGCCTCCAAAGTGATAGTCAAAACCGAAAAATGCATTTGTACTTAAGAGTTTTAGCTTTGAATGATTAAGTAAGACTTTGGACTGATAAATTATTATTGTTTGAAGGTACAAGAGAATCTCCTGATCGATCATAAGCTCGACCCAGCTCCTCTAGATCAGTTAAATCGCGTGTGTCAGTATTCACTCGTATAACCCGTAAATCTTATGATTTCAGTAATTAATTATGTTATCCACTAGTAATATAGTGTTATTATGAATTAGGTTCGAAAACTGTAACAGAGCGTGGCGAGGCCAGTACTCACTAGATCTACTGTTTGTACCCATTATCGAGGTGTGTATGCTACTTAATTGTTTTATTTGTTTTAACATATGGTACACTGAAATCTTTGGTTACTGTTTTATTGATGCACCGATTTAATGATGATGGCTTATGGATTATGACTGCTATTTGATTATTGGTTTACACTGGTAAATGATTACAATGATTATAGATTTATGGAAATTATGTCACGGTGCAATTGCATTTTTGAGATACTGATTTATAAAGTACAGCTCTGATCAAGCTGGAAAATTTTACGGACCTAATGTGACTCTTAGGTAGGCTCTGCGATCCTGAGATCATTCTCGGATAGACCCTGCGGCCCTAAGATGTGTTCTTAGATAGGCCCCGTGGCCCCAAAATCTTTCTTGGGTAGGCTCTCAGGCCCTAAGATGTTCTCTTAGGTTAACTCTTTTATGAGATTTACTGCAATATGATTTTATGAGATTTACTGGACTATGACTTGTTTAGTGTACCTATCATGATTTTATAGTAATGTTGGGACACACTGAGCCTAGCTCACTTTTCGAAAATGTTTTTTCCCTTTCAGATACTATTGGTTAGATACCTCGGATCAAGCACTTAGAGGATCAACATATCTCTTGAAGCATATCTGATTGTAAATGTTTTTATCTTTCAAGTTGACTTTATTTTGGTAACATGTGCCTTATTTTAATGTATTGGATTTTATAATGATTAGTCTTTTGCTACTAATATTCGGTTTATCGTGATTTGGATTTTTACGACATGTTTTAAATTAATTTATTACTTTTTAGTTTTATATTTATGAGTTGGGTTTTTATTGTTAAATTATTATAATTTCATAAATGTCTTTTGGAACATGATTTTAATTTATCGAATAATGTTTTTAGGAAAATGTCTTTAAGACTCATGAATGTGATCCGCTAGACTTAGTCGAAACGCATAGACTGGGTCTAGGGGTTACAAAATATGTAATGTTATAAGATGGAATGACTATTGGTTAAAATACAAATTTTGTTAATATCTATGTAGGAATCGGAAACTGGTAGTTGGCACGTACCTAGTGTAGCAGACGACGATCTTTTGAATCCAAGACAATGGCTGTGTGTCTGTAGAAACAAGAAAACGCCATAGCTGCGCTTGAACAAGCAGATGGAAATCTGAAGGAAGCATGAATTTTATTTTCCTCAAGGTTAGATTCTGCAATTTAACTTGAATTTTTTTCTTTCCAAATTCATGTTATAATGAATATTATTGTAAAACTAGGAAAATGAATAATGGAATTGTTTTTGGCTGACAATATGTATTATGTATTACATGTTGAAGGTTTTGGCTGACAATATTAGACTAAATCGATTTCGAGTTCAAATTTATTTGAATTTTGTTAATCTTTTAATTGAATTTTAGTATAGATACTTGCATGTCAATTTTAAGTTTAGGTTGTTCGAATTTGATTAATATGAATTTAGATTACTTGTAGTTTTGTTCATTGTATTCGGATCTTGATAGTTGGGATTATTATAATTTGGATCGATAAATTTCGTATATTTAATCTTAATTATTTTAATTTTTAAAACTAAAATAGACCAATTTTATATAAATTGTTTTATATATAGTCTGCACGAATGATAGGGTGAAGTGAGTTTCAGAAAATGAGATAATCAAAATTAAATAAATAACACAAGTAAAATCTGATTAAGGTTATGGACAAAGGCATTTTGGAAATTTTATCTGACAATTGTAGTTAGAGGTGTAAATGAACACAATATTTGATGTTGTCCGTATAATATTTATTTATGTTTGTTTATTAGGTTAAAAAATGAGTATGAACAAAATTTTTATGTTTGTTTAATAATCGAATGAATACGAATAAATGTGTGTTTGCTTTGTTTATGTTCACGAACAAACTCGTGTGAAAGTTTGTTTATTGGTTCGTTTGTCGACTCGTTTATCTTATTCTTCTTTTCCTTCTATTTTTTTAACATTTTAAATATTGGTGAAAGTATATACTAAATTGAACATGTGGTGAATTTTAGAGTTCAAATTGTGAAACTTAAGGACTAGCGCATAATTTCACCATTTAAGACGAACATGTTTGCGAACTCTAAATTAATATGTTCGTGAATATTAGACGAACATATTCACGAATGTTAAATGAACTAATAACTAATGCCTTGAAAAATAAAGAAATAATCACAAATATAATATTAAAAAATTAAACTAATGTGAATTAAATATAACCACCTTAAAAAATAACATAAACACAATTTTTTTTATTCAAATTTGATTCATTTATACATCTGATGTCTGATTCTACATGCAATAAGACAATATTAACTTTATTCTTCTTGATAAAAGAGAATTTTAGCTATGGCATCCTAGTTGGGTCTGGTGGCAGTAGGTACATGAACACACAGATCAAATTCTCACATTCAAACATTGAAAGCTCCATCCGTATATGTATTAAAATGCCAAGTTTTTATTACTTGCACATGGAGGGATGGGTGTGGCGGTCGTCCACTAAAATTTTTAAATTCTTATATATTTTAGATGTTTTCTTTTCATTTTTTATTGAAAATTTGATTTCGTCCCCCATAAGTTTCTCATTTCTTAAATTTTATAAGTTCGTCACTCCTAACATGAAATCATGCTGTGGTGAATACAATATAGTAAGTATTTGTCTAAAAATTTAATTACAATTCCTTAATCAAGGAGATTATTTGATTCGTACGATTAATTCAACTGCTTATAATCACACGATTTGCAAACAAAATATATAGGTATTGAAAACATTTATTAACTCACAAATTTTCAAAAGCATGGAGTATATATTAGCATGTTTATAGACACGATCCAATTACACTCACCATATTCCGAGTTCATGAGCAACATCATTTGCTTCAAGTAAACCAAAATTGCCTATTAGAAATAATCCATTAGAAGATTAAACAACTAAATCGAAGAAAGCGCTTTGGAGATTAAACAACAAAAGTGGCTTGTTGCGGCGTTTTTTTTACTTATAGCGGCGTTTTTAAGCGCCGCTAAAAACACCTGTGGCATAAAGACAAACGCCGCTAAAAGCGTCGCTAAAAATAGCGCCGCTAAAGGTGTTGATGTTTAGCGGCGTTTTCTTCACAAACGCCGCAAAAGGTATTGATATTTAGCGGCGTTTTGCAGAAAAATGCCGCAATAGGTGTTGATATTTAACGGCATTTGGCAAACAAATACCGCAATATGTGTTAATGTTTAGCGGCGTTTTCTTCACAAACGCTGCAATAGATGTTGATTTTTACTGACGTTTTTCCTACAAACGCCGCAATATGTATTGAGATTTAGCGGCGTTTTTATCAAAAACGCCGCTAAATGTATGGTATATTGCAGCGTTTTTTGTTACAAATGCCGCTAAATAACACAGAATTTAAAAGTTCTAAAAATTATGCTTAATACCCCAAATCTGTTTTTTCAACCTGTTCCATTATCCAACAAACAAAACAACAATAACATCAAATCCAATATAATAAATAAAAGTTTTCATTAACGTAATATACGTTAAGTTAAACACGGTTTAGTAACATTAACATAATGCTCATAACATAAATGAGGCTACGATGGTGGATTCTGAGGTTGCGTTTTTTGTATCATCATATCATTGAGTCGTTTTTCAAATTCTTCACATCTCTGCTTATATATTACTTCTCTCTGTGCTGCCAATGCTTCTCTCTGTGCTGCCGTTGCCTCTCTCTGTGCTGCCACTGCTTCTCTCTCTGCTTCCGCTGCTGCTCTAACTGCTTCCGCTGTTGCTCTCTCTGCTTCCCTTGCTTCATTTTCCGCTTTCAAGTTAGCCATTTGTTGATCCATCTCAGCCAACTTTTCTTTTAAACGACGAACTTCTAATTGGGAAGATCGAGACTGTGATGACATGTACTGTGATGAACTGGATCCAAAATATTTGGTGGGAGTAACGAATGATCCTTGACAGCGCACCCGACCATATCTTTCAGGACCCAAAACGTCATTAATAGCTTAGTTTTCAGTGTCATCATCATTAACAATACCTTGACTCGAAGTAGTAGCATGATACTCTGCCCTTTTCTCCCTCAATTTTTCCTAATAATAAAGTGAATAATTAATTAAAATAAAAAATGTCATGGTACAAATATAAATAAAGTCAGGTAAATTTAAAACATCTACCCAATAAACGTACCATAATTTTTGCAGCGTCATCAGTCATAGGAGTGACATCCTTCTTCGTATGTGTCATGTCGAAAAGTTGGATTCGACCAACTTTAGAACCGGATGTATTTTCCTACAATGTACCATAATGTAATTACTATGAGTTAGTATGTACATGGAATACAAAAAAACTATTTCAATAATCTATAATACCTCCTCATGAGCTATACAAGCAAAGCTCTTCGATCCAGCCGTGTGCGTAAACTTTTGTTGTTGCCTACTAGCAACACCAACATGCTCTCGGTCCTACAATGTCAAACAACCACTTATAATGATGATTTAAATTTTGTTACAAGTATTTATGAAAAATACATCATACATGTCCTTTTTGAGAACTCCAAAATCTGACTGCATCTTCCCATTGGTACCTGAGCATTCCTGGTGGGACTGTTTGCAACTTCTCTTCAAGGATGAGATCATTCTTGAAGTATTTCTTCTTTAAGGAGCTCTTGTGGTCCCTCCATCTCTTCCCTAACGCTTGCTTCACATAATCGTCAGAGACCTCTAAAACAAATTTCTCCTATACAGCAAATAAGTGTGCACCGTAAGTATAAATTAGTATTGAATTTATATAGAGTATTTATTATAATGACATTATTACCTTAACAAAATCCAACGCTTGATTTTTGTTACTATTAGGCATTTTGCGCCATGACTCATAATTGATCAGTAACAGATTCGTATTACGTCCAACTATGCCTAAGTAACCTGCTAGAAGACGTGATTCTGGGCCAATAGGTTGACCGGCATCGTTTCTTGAAACTTTGACACGATGCCCAGGAGGAAGTTGGTATAATTCCTTTAAAGTTGTACGTCCTCGAGTCTTGCTCGTTCCAGCATTTTCAACTATATAAGAAAATATTAAATGTCAGTTTTGAAAATGAACAAAGTAGTAAATAAAGTTTCGAAGATTACCTTGAATTTCTACTTCATCAACAATTTCAGGAACTTCGGAAGACTCAGGTGCATTCGTTTCCTCGTTATTTCTTTCTTCATGGTCTTCAGAAGCTCGAACAACCCGCAAATCAGATATTTTTCTCATCGGCATTATATCTGTAATAAACAAACATGAGTAATAAAAAAAGATTTAATTAATGAATACATTGAAAGACAACATGTTAAGGGTTATAACATTATAAATAAATAAATGAAGATATAAAATCGTACAACAGTCTTATGTAATGTCAGTTGTCATAAATATCTTCATCAACGTCCTCCCGAACCCATTGAAATTGTGTTGTATTACTGATAGTTTCATCTAAGTTTTGTGGTAGTAGAGGTAAACACTCTGATCTTGTTTCAATGTCATCTCTACTTCCATCCCCGATGTCTATCAAGTCTCTGGGAGTATTTCGAAGCACAACATACCAACCGTCATCCATTGGATCGTGACAATAAAATACTTGTTTCACTTGAGAGGAAAATACATATGGTTCATCCATCAAACGTTGACCCGTGTGAATTAATCGAGAGAAATTCACCATTGAAAACTCAAATTTATCTCTTTTTATACATCTGTTTACATCAACCCAGTCACACCGAAACAACACAACCTTTCGTTTTTTATAATAATCTAACTCAATAATGTCCGTAAATTTTGTAATCGTCTCTCCTCCACAATAGCATCCTTAATCTTTCACGAGATTTCGTGTGAAACCTAAACCCATTAATGAGAAAGGCATTATATCTTTTAACTATTCTATTCGGACCTTGAGAAAGCCATTTAACTTCTTCACTAACTTCTCTCCCACTCCAAACCTATTACACATGAATGGTGAATTAATTTGCTTTGATGTCGATATAAAAAGCAAGACATATATTATTTATAAGTGTTCCGTAAGATTTAGTTGCTTACCATCTGGCCTAACCATTCATGAAAAGTTTATGTGAACAACTTATGTAGCTCTCGCTGATTTAATCTTCGGGAGCGTGCTCGAGATCTCAATACTTCTTTAAACTCACTATAAAGAATATTATGTCGATAAAAATTGATAAATATAAAAGATAAAGAGATTTCATTAGGATTGGGTCCGAAAGACTTACGTGCGAAAGTGATCTATTGAATCGTGATGGAAAAGAACATATCGGTGTGCTTGTACCCAAGACGTGTCATCTAAATGTGCAATTTCAACTTTCCCTAATGGTTGACCATAACTTCCAAACAAATAATGTTGAGTTAAGTCATCAGTACCTAACTCATCATTTCGATTTGGTCTATTCCATCTTATTTCAACATGTTCCAAATATCTAGAGCAAAATGTCATACATTCCTCTTCCAAATACCCTTCAGCAATTGATCCTTCCGGATAACGCTTATTACGACAATAAGACTTCAACTTGCCCAAGAACCTATACAGAAAACAACATACTACGTAAATACATTTTATTCAAATGTATAATCAGTAGTAATTTGAAACGTGTAATTCAATTAATACCTCTCTATAGGGTACATCCATCGATAGAAAACGGGACCACCAACTCTTGCTTCGTGAGGAAGATGAATTAACAGATGCACCATAATTGTGAAGAATGAAGGCGGAAATATCTTCTCCAAGTTGCATAAAGTCAAGGCAACTCGATCTTGTAGTTTATCAAGTTCTTCAACCATTAGAACTTTCCCACATATGGCTTTCATTTTATTAGAAAGTTCAATGATACAAGACGTCACCTTACTAGACATGCAACCGCGAACAGCTACTGGTAGTAAATCTTGCATTAATATGTGATAATCATGAGACTTTAAACCATAAAGTCTTCGATCTTTAACACTAACACATCGAGAAATGTTTGATGCATACCCATTTGGGAACTTTATATCCTTCAACACCGTGCAAAACACTTATTCCATTCGGACGTAATTGTGGATGAAGATCATGTCGAATTCCCATGTCCACTAAGTCAAGTCGACTCTTAAGATTATCTTTAGATTTTCTGCCATCATTCAGAATGGTCCCGATAATATTCTCACAAACATTCTTCTCAATATGCATTACATCAAGATTATGTCTCAAAATCTGCTTTTTCCAATAAGGCAACTCGAAGAATATACTCCTCTTTTTCCACAAGTCTACCTCATTTGGATCATCCTCTTCATCAGACTCATCATCAGTTTGTTCGTCAACTTCAAGCTCTTCATTGACCTGTTTTGCCTTTTTCTTTGATCGTGTACTAGTTGGTTGATTCATCTTTCCATAAGTAAAATTGATATTTTTCAACATTCTGAATATTTCAGAGCCGGTTGTTTGGTCAGGAGCATTTCGAAACTCTTCATCACCATCAAACATATTCTTTTGAAATCTAAATCTATGATTATCAGGTAACCACCGACGATGTCCCATATAAGAGAACTTTTTTCCATGAACCAACCACTTCGAACATGTTTGTGCAGCACAACAAGGACAAGCATAACGACCTTTGGTACTCCAACCAGATAAATTTGCATACGCAGGAAAATCATTAATTGTCCATAATAAAGTAGCGCGTAAATTAAAGTTCTCCTTTGTCAACACATCGTACGTTTCGACCCCTTCCCATAACTGTTTCAACTCTGCAATTAGCGGCTGCATGTAAATATCAATATCATTTCCGGGGCCTTTCTCGCCGGGGATTATCATGGATAAGATGAAAGATGATTGTTTCATGCAAATCCAGGGAGGCAAATTGTATGGAACAAGTACAATAGGCCAAGTACTATACGAAGTACTCATGAGTTTGAATGGATTAAACCAATCAGTTGCAAGATCGAGCTGACATTTCGAGGATCTCTCGTAAAACTTGGATACTTGTTGTCAAATGACTTCCAAGCTAAAGAATCTGCAGGATGCCGTAATAATCCATCATCGGTTCTGCCATCATGATGCCACCTCATAGACTCAGCAATCTTGGAGGACATAAACAATCTTTGTAGCCTAGGTATGAGAGGAAAATATCGCAGAATCTTGATCGGTTTCTTTCTTGATCATGCTTGAGCTTCATCCTCAGTAATATTTTCTGCCTCTCTAGTCATCCATCGAGATTTTCTGCATACATGACAAGACTCCTGATTTTTTTGATCCCCCCAATATAACATACAATCATTCGGATAACTATGAATTTTGTAATATCCAAGACCCAAATCTTTGATCATTTTCTTCATATCTTTGCATGATTGAGGGATTTTTGCAAAATGAAACACTTCTCCTAGTAACTCCAACAATTGCGTAAAGGAGTTACCAGTCCACCCTCCTAGGCATTTTAAGTGGAAAAGACGAATACAGAAAGAAAGCTTTGAAAACTTTGATCCCTCATAAAGTTGTTCATTCATTTCATTCAGCAACTTGTAAAACTTTGCCGCTTCTCCATTTGGCTCTTCATCACATCCACTTCTTCCAATCTCAATGAAATCATTAACATCATCCTGACAATAATTTTCTGTATCATACGACTGATGATTGTGCATATTAAATGCATCTCGTAACATCCCTTCCATGTCATCTTCTCTAAAAGTTGGATGGGGAGAAGGAGCACGATAAGTCGAGTAACTCGTGGAAGCAGATCTATCTGATACAATCTCTCCATGAAAGATCCATTTTCTATACCCCGAACAAATCCAAAAATAACTAGATGCTCGTACACAACTTCACGAATGTGCCAATTAATGTTCACACAATTCTTACAAGGGCAAAGAATCATATTTTCTTGGCTTGCATTCAGAAAAGCTAAATTTAGAAAGTTTTCGACTCCATTTCGATATTCGACGCTTACCCTTGAGAAATCCATCCAACTCTTATCCATTTCGTATTTCTGGAGTTTCAATTTCAAATGTTAATTGCTAATAATATAGATAAAATTAGAACCTAAACAGAAGCATTAAATTATCATATTTAGTGCATAATAATATTTGCATAGTATAAAACTAATCACTCGTAAATTATACAACTTTTAAATTGATAAAATTGTATGGGAGAAAATGTATCTCAGTTAATTTATAAAAATTATAACAATAATTATATACAACTGCATACTATAGAACTAAATACTTACACATGTTTCATCAAATGTAGCATTTACATATAAACAGACTCATGTTTCATTGTTACCGAGAGAGGCATTAAGAACTTAGAACGAAATATAAACCCAATTAACCCATTAGCGAAGGGTTGAAGAAATAAAGAAAAAGAATAACACAAAAGGACAACCGACTTAAGTCGTAGTCAATAATTTCTCAGTGAAATGCATACTATATCTCTGTGATTAATTATGATTGTTAGAAGTTATAATTCCAAGGACAATCCACTTAAGTCTTAGTCAACTATGCGACACCAAGAATAATTTAATACATTTGATTTGACAATCTTAAAGCAACGTAAAAATACTTTACTTAATGAGTATCATGGACAAACCTGGAAAATGTTTATTATGATGCTATTTCGATGAACCAGAATAATATATGCATGTCACTAATACCTGTGCAACTCGATCAAACTCCAACAACAACAGTGATTTATGTAACTTTTTTTTTGCAAATTCTGACAACCATGCAGGCAAAGCAAGTGTACTGTAGCAAATAAACCACGATTACATATCATCATAAGGGAAAAGGAGGCTAATACGTTAAATGATTTAAAGAACCTATACCAAAGAGGTGAGCACGAATACACGTCTTCACAAGTGAAGTGAACTGAATTAAGAGCCATTTATTGTGTACAACACAATAGACATGTATTTGAAACAAAAACAGAACTATTTAGGGATTGTTAAGGACAGAAAAGATGGTTCTAACATAGTTCATGCAAATTTTAGAAGACCCTCGTCTTGTGTCACTAACCATGTCGTTAACAGAACCAAAGATGGATCATTGATTAAGAGTTAACTGGACATTTCTTCTGACTCTTCTGTTGTTTCACACCTCCTCTTCACTTGGATATTTAATAATTATTCGGAATTGTACCAATTGCACGTTCTTTAGGTTTTGAGGAGGACAATATATTATAATCCATAATTTCCATTCATACAAATATTTCCCCCAATGAATATGGAGATATGTTTGTTTATTTGTATAGGAGAAATTACCAACCAACCAATGATGAACTAAGACATGGATGGATATAGTTGCCTCATTTGAAAATTTAAAATTATTATATATTTTATATTTATATATTGATTTTATATTAAAAATATATTTTTACCCTCTATATTTTAACCCAACCACGTAGTTGATTTAGTAACTCATTTTCTTAACTTTGATTAGTGAAAGAAGTGGGAGAAAGCTCAAGTGAGAGGGGAAAAGAGAAATTGCCTATTGAGTGATTTGAGGACGTTTCTAGTAATCAAGAAATCAAGGTAACACATTCACAACTTCTTCATACCAATTATGGGACACTAGAAATGCATTATATCTTAAGAGTTGAGTGTGAATCATGTTTAGTAGTTTTCATGGTAGATTCTATGTTTAAGTGTTATAACATGTTTCAAAGCCTTATTTATGACCCCTAAACATCACGTAAAAGATTAATAATGATTGGGAATTAGTTTGAGTGCAAATTTTAAGCCCAAGTAGGGTAATTTCGAATAAAATGATGTAAGAACCTTAACTAGTAGGGATAAGGATCGTAATGATGAGGATAGAAATCGCAACAGAGACAAGACCAAAGAGAAAATCCATGACCGGGATAGAGACAGGGAACATGGATAGGGTAAGGTGAAAACAACCGATAACCAGAAACTTTTGGATACAAAACAATTAATTGATATGATTCCAAAGACCAAGGAGGAGCTATTTTCATATGAGATAAACTGGAATGTTTATGACCAGGTAAGCATCTTTTCACATGTCTTTTTTCAAACAGTTATTTTCAAACATTCTGTCCTCTGGTTAGGGCTAACTAGTTAAAATAGTGCATAATGTTAGCTTCAATTGCATTAGGCTTGTTCTTCCTTGGCATATATGGAACTAACATAAACATTGCAGTATCCATATTTCTCTTCTGCATTTGTTTGAAATAATCATCTTTGGGCAGATATCTTTTACCTTATAATTTTATTTTAAACCCAATTATAAACTTGACACTAATTCTAAGTGGTACTGTCACTTGTGCAGCATGCACTGCATGAGAGAATGAGACCCTGGATTTCAAAGAAAATTATGGAGTTCTTGGGAGAAGAAGAGAAAACTCTGGTTGATTACATCGTATCGAGTACTCAGGAACATGTCAAGGCTTCCCAAATGCTGGAGCTGTTGCAGTCTATATTAGATGAGGAGGCAGAGATGTTTGTGCTTAAGATGTGGAGGATGCTGATATTTGAAATTAAAAAAGTGGAGACTGGTCTGGCTTTGCGTTCGAGATCCTGATCTAACATTGATGCCGTGCTGGCGGTTCATGTGTTGCTCTTCGCTGGGTGAGTCATGGATACATTTTTTTTCAATCTCTGTTGGTTTTAAGAAGTAAATGTAGAGAGTTTGTAATACTTCTAAGCACAATATAGGTTAAATATCAACCCCGGACAACCTTTTTGGCCGCCCTCAATGAAGAGCACTATTGACATTTGACAGTACCCTACTTCATTGTCTACCATATGGAATGAAGTCATGACTCATGTTCTTCACTACTTGTGGTAGCCCTTCCTTTTTCAAGTTTTAAACATCCATTTTCCCATTTCTATTCTATCAAGAACATAACAATTTTCTTGTATGAAAAGTATTATTGTAGTGCTAACCAAAAATGGTTTTCCATGTTTATATTAAGAGTGCAGTTGTATCAATCTTTGGGTTAGCAAATCTATATTAAGCGGTAATAGATTGAAATGTAAGAAGTGAAGAGGGTTCTTACATCATTTTATTCGGAATGATTAGCAAATCTTTGGGTTAGCAAATCTATATTAAGCGGTAATGGATTATAAGATGGTTTTCCATGTTTATATTAAGAGCATTAAACCCTAACGAAGCGAAAAAGAGAGACAAGAACGAAAATAAAGGAACCTGTGAGGGTGCCGTGAACGACGGTGCCGTTCTTGAGCTCAATCGACACCGTTTCATTGTTCAACTTCATCAAAAAACCTGCACATTGTTTTTCAAACCGAAGCCATTTTAAAGAGATCCAACAAGTTGTTTTTAATTTTTTACACGTAATTGTTACACACGAAGGGAAGATAAATTTCGCTAATCAAGAGTTGAGATTAAAGAGGGAAAGGGAAACTGACCTGACGAGCTTCATGTTGAGAAGAGAGAACAGAACTAGAGCATGAGGCAAAAGGCGAGAAACCTAAATCAAAGGAAGCGGGAAAGAGAGGGAGAGAAATGGACTCTGTTTGCTGCTTCTACCAGGCCTCGAAGTCGGAGGTGATTTAGGGCTCAATAATATTGCAGCGTTTATATATAAAACGCCACTAGATACAATAATATTGCGGCGTTTATCAAAAAACGCCGTACCATTAATACTCAATAGCGGCGTTTATACAAAAACGTCGCTAAATGACTACTCTTTTACGGCGTTTGTTGATAAAACGCCACAATAAATAACTCTATACTGGTGTTTGTTCTAAAAACGCCGCTAAATTACTACTCTATTGTGGCATTTTTTGAAAAAACACCGCTATATTATCATTTGGCGGCGTTTGGATTATAAACGCCACTATATTTCAATATCTTGTGGCGTTTACTCTCCAAATGCCGCTAAAAACGCCACTACAGAATACTTTTGCTGTAGTGCACCTTAATTTCTTAGACATAGTACAGCTTGAATCCTATATCTTCTCATCTCACTTGAATCAATTCTATCTCATGAGTTTTCATTTAAAAAAAAATCGTGTATTTTCTCTTTAAGAAATTTGTAGTTTACAAGCACGTAGAGAAGAAAATATTGAAACTTGCAGAAAACAAATCTGATATTTTTATCACTGCTAAAATTGGTTTGTGTTTAATTAAAATGATCATAAAGGAGGTTTACAAAAGCAAACGAGCAGTCTTATTAGAGTTTTTCAACTTTCTCATCTTCTTCTCTATCTCCATATAACGCTTGCAGTAGCGGCCTCTCTGTTTTAGGTTTCTCACACCACCTCTTTCAACCCCCGCCTTGGAACTTGTTCCTGGATTCACCTCATATACAAGCGCTGCCGCTTCCGGCACTGCAACACCGCCGCCTCTCCCCGAGGAACTTGATTTCTCGTGGGGCGCTATTTCCAAATCTAAATCAGCCTCCCTCACTTCAATTGCTGATTTCTTCTTCAATGGTGATGGCGACGCCTTGTTCAAAGGAATCACAACCTTTTCTACTTCCGAATACTTTGAAGTCTTGTTGAATACGGTTCGACTCCAGTTTTCAACCAAATCCTTTGCAAGTTGTCTATTGGCAGTGATTTCCTCATCTGATTTTGACAGGAACATGATGACTTTACCCAGTCCACTCCTCTTCAAGTGCTCCCTTCGATCTTCTGCCCTTATATCCACTGGCATCACGTGTGTTAAGATATTCAAAATCGATCCTCGAAGGGTGGCGTTTGGTAAGCTTCCATCGGGAAGAGGCTCGAGCCAATTCTTGAACAAACTCAAAACCCCATGATCCATAAACTCTGGTTGAAGATGTTTCTTGGAAAGATAATCGGTAAGAAGAGGCAGCATCTGGATCTTTTTAATGCCGGGTTTGTTTTGCCTGTTGAACTCAATGTCCTCTTCTGCGGCGACCTCCATTAGAGCCATTACTTTCTCAACAAGTAATCCGATGACCTGAGGGTCTTTTTCCGTCAGCGTCTTCCTTCTCTTAGACTTATTAAACAGGGATTCGATCTCATCATCTTTTACGATATTAGGTTTAGAACAGATTTCTTCAACTTTCTCCTGATTTTGATCATCAGAGTTAAGCAGCCAATCCCACATCTCCTGTCTATCATTCGGCTTTTGAAGCTTTCTCTTGTTGGTTTTCTTACGACGATCGTCACTCTCGTCTTGCACTTTCTCTTGAATGGTGTTAGTTTCATCAGCCATTGATGGTTTTCTGATTTATTTGAATTGCAGCAGAAGAGAACTCTTACTTTGTTCTTAGGGTTTCGAATGAATGTTTCATGCATGTTGTATTATTTATACATATATTTAACAGATTTTCTAATTGGATTCGGATTTCTTTTAATATGATTTTATTATTTATACATATATTTAATAATTTTTCTAATTGGATTTGGATTTCATTTAATATTATTTTATTATTTATACATATATTTAATAGATTTTCTAATTGGATTTGGATTTGGATTTCATTTAATATTATTTTATTAAATCCTAGTCCATATTTCATTTTATATTAAATAGTAAATGGAATTTTATTTCATGTTTCATGCATGTGGCCTTATTTTATTATTTTAAAGATTAACTTTTTTACTTAATTATAAAGTTCTCGTCGATAATAAAGTACATTAATATTATGTATATTTATCATGAAAAAATTTATTTATCTCAATCAATAAAAAAATTTCTTTATCCCCGCGTTTAGCTTTAGGGTTTAACTTCTGATATAAGTCAAAATATTTTAATATTTAATTTTTTAAAATAATAATATAAAGCTCTGATTTTTTTAATCAATAAATGAAGGTAAAAGGATAACTTTTGCCCATGTAGTAGACCCAATTTATCACTTTCATCCTATCGTATTTTCACATCAATTTAGCCCTTAAAGTTATTCAATTGCATCATTCTATAACTATACCCTTAACTTAAAATCCTAAATTATAAATCATAAACCCTAAACATAACCCTTTTTCTTCTAAATACTAGCTTAGAGTTTATAATTTAGGGTTTTAAGTTAGAGGAATAGTATATAATGATGCAATTAAATAATTTTAAAGGTAAAATTGACGTGAAAATATGATAGGGACAAAAATAATAAATTTGGTCTACGACAAAAGTAATCATTAAGCCATAAATGAATGTTTCAAGCGTATGGTATTCTATATATGTATATTACTTTAAGCCATAAATGAATGTTTCAAACGTATGGTATTCTATATATATATATATATATATATCAACTAATTGATTTTGGATTTCATTTAATATTTATTTTATTAAATCATCATCCAAATTTTATTTCATGTTAAATGATAATTGAAATTTTATTCACTGTTTCATGCATACTGTACTATTTTATGTTTTTAATGTGTAACTACTTAACTTATAAAGTTAAATGAATGAATGAATTTCTGTCATTAAAAATATATACTAATTCGATTTTGTGTCTCTTGGAGGAAAAAAACCTAGTTTTCTTCTATTAATAAACTGTTCATCTCTTTTCTTTTTCGTCTTTGTTGATAGGCGACGACATCAACTTTAATGTTACTTGTTACCGTCGGTATTATTTATTGTTTTTTTTCTTCTCTATATTATATTTTTATTTTATTTTGTCTTTTGATTTTTAATAAGTCTACATATGTTGCATGTTTTCATCGCCTTTATGGCACGTTTTTTATGCTTTTTGGTATGTTTCGGTTCTTTGGCCGTTTTTTCTTTTATCTTTTTTCTAAAGGTTGATTTGGCATTGTCACGACTGATCAAAATGACGTTTATCTAATATCTTGTTGATTTCCCTGCTTTGGACCCTCATATTGGATTTGGATACCCGATTTGCATTCGTTGATAGCTTTTCATGTCGCTCGAGTTTGATTTGGATTTGTCGGTGATCTTTCAATAGCTTGATCCCCTTTTGTGGTTCATTTATCGATGCGATCAGATTTGTTTGTATTTATCTTTGTTCAAGTTTCTTGGTTAGATTTAATCTTTCCTTGTATGATCCTTATGTGATCTTAAGTTACTAGTTTTGTCTCAATAATTATAGGAAATTTTCTTAATTATGTGTTTAAATTACGATTGTGATTGTAAACATTTATTATAATTAGGGATATTTCTTATTTTGAATAAAATTAGTTACTTCTATCAAAAAAAGAAAATTAAATGAATGTTTTTTGTCTTGCTTTTGTATGTTATATTTTAAATTAATAACATACAAAATTACATTTTTCAAAAAAAAAATTATAAAGTTTTCATGGATAATATTATGTTGAAATGTCTTCGGAAGTTTTGTTGAGAAAGGGATGTCTCCCACTCTTGTTGATTCAACACAAAAATACTTTTATAAAGTGTTGATATGCCTCAACTATAGTGTCGAGATGCTTTTACCTTAGAAAATAAAGGTTGGCATTTCCTCCATGATGTCACTACGGTAAACCTCCACTACTCTTGAACAATGTCAAGACGATAGAATGCCCTCCTAAATCCTTTGCGTAAGACGCCACCTCCAGCGAAGAAACATTACATGAGAATAATGGAGTGTAAGGAGCATCGAGAAAATGGCATAAAAAAATAACTTCGATTAATACTTCCTCCCAATAATACATCGAAGAGAGACTTCTGCTAATAATTGAACCGAAGTATCTAAATACCTCCAATAACATCTTTGCCTCAAGTGTTGAGGGTCTTCACTTCTTCTCAGAACGATTGTAAAATAATACTTTTGCATCTAGCATCGTCAGTACACCTCCAACCACTTAATAGATTAAACACTCCAGATATCTCTGAAAGCCCGACACATGCAGAAACGCCCCCCCCCCCCAACTCCCGTTAATACATGCTTGAAGTTATAACTAGAAGACCTTGAGATTTATCCGCTATGATGCATGCCTATGAACGTGAATTGTAGAACTGTTGAGTTACCTCCATACCTACATAATTGTGGGTTGCCTCAAAGGAAAATGTGTTTCTCTATCTCGGGAATATGAACGTTGAGATGCCTCAAATATTAAACCAAATCAAAATAGGGACGTTATATATTTCACAATAAGTCTCAGGTTAATCTACTTTATAACATTCCCTCTACCAAAGAAGATAAATTGTTATATTTCTAGAGACAATCTCACAGTCAGCTCTCTAACAACCATGACCTTCAAATATACCTTTTCGTTTACTAAAGCTCTTGAGAAGCTCATATCATTCGACCATTGGAATACCATAGCTTACGGACTAACTATAGTGCATAAACAATATCTCTAATACACCCGCATCATCTACTAGAACAAAATTCAAGATCTGGCCACATATTTATTCTACTTGTTAAGTTATAAATAGTTATAATTAACTTATGTATGATATACCAAACTAGTATTACTATAAATATCCTCAACTAAGACTAAGAATAGATGAACCTTCATCCTCTTTTTTATGGTCAACTCTCTCTCATATAAAAATATTAATTAACGATCATTCTCTCACTAACCACAATTTTCCACTTAAACAAGGAGTGAACACCAAAGGCGAACACAACCAACTTGTTCCACCACCAACTTTGATAACATTAGAGATGACACTTAATCAACGAGAGAGTCAAATGATTGAAATTTTAGACTCCCATTCATGATCTTTACCTGTATATTTCTTTATAATTAACATAAAATTAAGGTTATAGACAAACAAAGTATTTAACAAATTAATCATGAATTGTTTGTATAATACTTATTTATGTTTATTTATTACATTAAATAAATAAATTTATATGAATTAAAATATATTATTAAATAAATAAATTTAAATAAAAATAATTGATTTGTTTATATTCATAATAAATTTATCTATTTAAAATTATTATTTTTCAATAAGAGATAATTAAAAATTATCTATATCTATATCTATATCTATATTTATTTATAATATAACCATTAATACTTATTTTGACTTCAATACAGTCTTTCTAAAGTCCTTGATTTTTATTTGGGTAAACTATGCTTAACTTTTAACGGAGTAGTTAAAAAACTTTATATAATTATATATTTGGTCCTTAATATATATAAATTCTATCAATTTGGATATAATTTATTTTAATTAAAATAAATTTAATCTCCAATTAAATGGTGACATGTGTCATTACCTGGTTGGAGGATATTTTCTTAATTAGTTATTTTTTATATATATTTTTAATTTTTAATAAAAACAATTCTTGACTTTTATTTATTAATTATAATTTTAATTTTAATTTTTTTTAAATTTTTAATTGAATAAATAATTCTTAATTTTATTTATTGATTATAATTTAATAGCTATATACAATACCAAAATATAATCAAGGATAAAGACTATATGTCCATGGAAGATATTGCAAATTCGAGCTGGTGTATCAGGCGCCTATTGAAACTCAGAGGAAATGTCATCCCTATTTTATCTACAGGTTCTCAAAAGATAAATGACTTCTGGAAAGAACTTCGGGTAAAATGAGCTAAAGTCTTATGGCACAAATTGATATGGTTTCCACTACACATTCCAAAACATAGCATGATCACATGGATGACGCTTCTTGACAGACTCCCAACTAAAGATAGGCTTCTCAGAATGGGAATCATTACATACAGCTCATGCATATTATGCAATGAGGCTACGGAGACTAGGAACCACCTGTTCAGCGAATGCCCTCATGCAATTTCCTTGTGGAATGATATCCTGAACCTCTCCGGTTTATGCACTCCTCCTTTACGATGGGAGAGCATGTTAGACTGGGCCTGTAGTACTTGGAAAGGTAAGTCCCTCCTCACTACTATCTTGAAACTTGCTTGGTGCGCTTTAATCTATACACTGTGGGAGGAAAGAAACAGAAGACTATTCCAAGGAAACAAAAGAAGTGTGAAAGAAATGTTGAACTCTATTAAGGAGTGTACGTATCCAATTAAGAGGAAGGAATATAAATAGATTAGATAATATTAATATTTACATTTGTAATCGTTGGGTGTTGACCACCCAATAATGTTGTAAGTAGGCAGTCCTTTATCCCAATGTTGGGATAATATTTTGTATCCTTAAACCCACTGTTGGGATTTTTCTGCAGAATAATTCTACATCTTGGATAATAAAATTAAATTTATCCAAAAAAAAAACAAAACATAATTCAATTTGACTTGTCATAGTTAGTTACAAATTTCCCTTTTTGTGTTTTTTTTATTATAAGTAAAAATAAATAAATCCACTGTTAACATTGACGATGCAAACCTAAAAAATTTCATTTTCTTAGAAAAAAAAAGAAAGATAAATTTTGATTTTCAAAACCATTTGAGTAAGTGGATCTAGAGGATTTGATAATAATTTTATTAGCCAATGGACTTACTTTAATTCAAGCCATGATCAACCAGTTGAAAGACATAATTAACCAAATTAACGATAATCCAGACTATTAAGATGTCTTATTTGGTGTTTTCATTATTATATAATTTTAGACCAAGCTTCGGATAAACTTTGATTTTCGTCTAACCCAACACTAACCATTCGATGTATTTCTTGCTGGAAGTATCCTTGATCCCATTGATAACAAGTAGAACCAAATAATTCGACGTTAGTAGTTGGTGAACCATACCACATAGTTCCGGCAACAACAAAAGCTGCAAAAAAGACGGTAACTATACTATTGAAAAGGAATGTTTTAATATTTATCATACGTAATCCTTTATATAAACATTGGGGCGAACATACACTAAGATGGAATATGCCAGCTAATATGCCCAATGTCCCCATTGCAATATGATGAGAGGCTATTCCTCCCAGAACAAAAGGATCAAAACCTTCCACGCCCCACGCCGAATTTACAGGTTATACCTTGCCAGTTAATCCATAAGGGTCGGACACCCATATTACAGGACACTCGCTTGGAGAAATAAGAACACAAATAAGACATATACTAATATATAGTAGTAGAGGATTATGGGACAAAAAATAAATCCACTTGGTCTCAGACTTGGTACAACCCAAAGTCATCATTCTCTTTGGTTTGCACAACCTAAAAAGTATTCCGAGGGTCTACAAGAAGATTAAAAAAAAGAGTGTATCAAGAATTATGTATAAAAAAAATATGAAACTATCTTCTGGTGTTAAGGGAATTGCATGTATAAAGATTCAAAAAAGAATCGATCTAATTAAGGTTATAATCTATATAGGATTTCCTAAAGTATTAATTGGAGAAATAGGAAGAATTAAACTACAACAATTCTTCCTAAAACACTTTCCACGTTAATTACAACCTTTACCACAACGATGTTGTCCATATATCAAATTATTTTGTGGATTAGATTTCACTTGACTGTCTACGGCTCCATTGTGTGTGCCCAGGGTAGAAGTTTTGTATAAATGTGTCGACATGCTATTAAATATTTTGATTTAATTTCTTTTCATTTTAAGAGGTGGAATAGAATAACTCGGTTGAAGAGTAATGATCATACGCCTGTAATGCATTGTATGTACCATAACAGGTTCTATTCTTCTACTCTTTTTAGGGAGTTGATGACTATACATAACTATTACTTTGACACCAAACAAGAGTTTGACCCAATACTTTATTTATGTCCTAGTTGATCATGCACTTAGTCCATGTCACTATTCCTGGATTTAGGGGGAATTTGTTTGATTGAATAATTTCTTAGATGTATCACCGCATCCCCAAGGGTTAGGCCCATTTTTTTCAAGGCAGTGGAATCTTTATGCTCAAAACCTCGATTCAATTATCATGTCCAAGCCAAGGAACTTGCTCCGTATAGTCCTAACAAATGATGATTGAGATGAGATTTGACATTTTTGAACCACGAAAATGCTCAGTTTCCATTTTGGTTGTAGGTGTAACCAACCCGCTATTAAGGATAGAGTAGAAAGAAATAATAGAAAAACAACTCCAGTATAAAGATCTTCATTAGTACGTAACCCGGTTGTATACCACCACAGATAAACACTAGAGTAAGCGATATTCACTGGGCCAAGAGCTCCCCCTCTAGTAAAAGCTTCAACAACTGGTTGACCAAAATGAGGATCCCAAATTGCATAAACAATAGGTCTTACATGTAAAGGATCATGTACCGATGCCTCAAAATTTCCTTGCCAAGTGAAATACGAGGTAGAACCGATAAAGAATTTTTTTTCGATTCATCCCTGGATTTGAATACCTCATTCAAGAATTATTTTTGATCCAATCTATAGGAATCTATAGAAAAGGCAAATCCCTTATGATACACCAGATCCGACTCAATTATTGATAGAGTGAATAACTCTACCATTTCTTGAAATCTCTCTTCTGATTGAAAATCGTGGTGCAATGTGTATCCCCCATGTTCTGGTCATGGAATAGATGAAATAAATCAAAATATGGATCTTTGTACAAGAATGAAATCTTATTGGAATTGCCCAGTTCATCTTTCGAAACCATATCACATTCTGGATCTGATGAAATAGGATGAATTGAGACGGTATTTTGTAAATATGTAATTATATGGAATATATTAACTATTTCTTTATTTTTGTAACCCCCTAAGACCGATGCGGGTAACCCGATCCGATCTGGGTTGTCACATTAGGGTCACCGGAGCGACCCACTGTAAAAATAGCGGAAAATTTAAAACTTTTTATCAGAACATGTAAACTTATAAAATCATTTGTCACTATTTAAAAATTAAAAAGATTTTTAGACTCGTATATAAAATAAAATACAATTACATGCCCCCTAATCACATGTATCATACTCTGCAACAACGCCGGAAAAACTCCCTTACTGATGTCGATAGCTGCACTGGTACAATTCTTTTAACCTGCAATGTTGAGTAATAGAGTGAGCTTCAGAAAGCTCAGTAATACATAACTACCATATAATGCTGAAGAACTTACAGATACAGATAAACATACATTTCCTTATTGGTTCAGATATCTATAGATTTTTAGGCTGAGTTGAGGTCCATTGATATCGCAGGTAGTAACAGATAGTATTCATTTCAGATGAAAATATTTCGGATGTTTAGGTTCAGGAGATCAGAATAGGTTTTCTAATGTGTTCCCGTAAAACCAGTAAAAAGATACAGATTTTTTAAAACATATATATATATACCCCCATCCGTTCACATCATAAATGTATAGGTTCCCCATAACCATACACCCAACCGCACATGCCATTTAGACCCTGAGTACAAAGCCGAAGATTTTGCAAATAATCTTCCTCCAACAATAAACCCCCAGATAAAACATTTCTCCATCGGTAAACGGAGATATAAAAAATCAAAACATAATTCAGATCAAATATCAGAACAGAATCCAGGTTAGGAATCAAAACAGATTTCAGATCAGATGTCAAAACAGAATTCAAATCAGAAATCAGATAAAATATTCATATAAGTAGGGAACACACTAGAGTTTCCAGATATTATTTAGAGATACAAGATAATCTTATCGGGCAGAGAAACACAAATCTTCAGTTTACCAATAGAATGCCGGAAATTAGAATCACAATTAGAAGAATTTGTTAACTGAAAAAATCATCAGTTATTCATAATATGATTATCATGATCATCTTATTCGAACATTTATCGGAAGCTCTACGTAATAAGAAGGGTATTCAAAATTCTTTACATATGAGTTACTTATGTTTTCATACATGACCAGAGTGATTTCAGCTGATAAGGAATAACGAAGATTCAGGACCTTTAAAATCTATGTCGATTGATCAAATTATCGAACAACTCCAGATGAATAACTCCCAGAACTAATACTTGTCAATTTGTCAAATTCATTAACCTTCCAGGGTATTTACTCTTTAATACCAAATATTCTTATCCATAGATCACCTTCTGAGTCATCACTAAACATATCTTAAGGAGACTAATATATATTCTAATGGTCTTTATTTCATTTCCATGTGTCAACTATATCAGGAAATATCGACGTACTTGATTTATGGTTCATAATCCATAGGGATGATACATCACGTAAGTTCATCCGAGTTTTCATGTTTATTCCAATCTCTTACTTAATCCTCAGTCCTTGAGGTTACCTAGTTCATTTAGCAGTCAAGTCTATTCCAACTACTTCAGAATTTTCCAGAGTAATTCCGGACGTTTCTGAATTTCGGATACATATTGTACTTCTTTTCAGTTCAGTTCGGTCTTCATAGTTGATTTGTCGAACAAATATAAAATTCTTAGTATTGAATGCGATCTAGAGTTACTGAGCTGAATATTTCTAAAATTATCATCGAACCAAACTTGAGAAGACGAACACGCGTTCGAATAATATCTATGTCGTTCAGGTACTGACATATCATTAAGGTTGATCAGCTCACTTAAGTTGTGATCCATAACTTTTAAAGGTAGTCCCACACGTCTGCTTATTTGGATTCCTTAATTAATCCAAGACATTTACTTAGTATAGGCTATAAGGGTATTTTGGTAATTTTGGTGTTCCGTTTTATTCCATTCATTTCAGAGCTCGAGGATATCCAATCATTCCTGAGCTTGGTGGTATTCTTGGGTCATTTCTATTACAGGGGTATTCTGGTTATTCTATAGATCTGATGTATTCCAATAATTTCCTTCCATCCTATCTTATTATTTAATTCCAATTTATCATCTCTTTTAGTCCCTTCGAACAATTCTTATAAAAGAGCACCATCCGATAAATTGTTCTTCATGTATTTACTCATAACTCGGATATTTTCGGGTCAAGTGTCTTCTCAGATTTTTACCAACGGAATATCAAGAATTCTTCTGCACTAAGTCAGGATCTTAATAATCAAATTCGTATTTAATTAAATTAAGTACAAATCCTTAAAGTACTTTCTCATTCAGGGTCAACTCAAACTATTTTACCTCTCAAGGGCATTTTCGTAATTTCTTAACCAGATAATTTCAATATTAGCTCTTAACGAAAATAATTATAATTTAAAGATCCTATGGTCAATTGCTTTCCCGAACATTCTCTGATCTTGAAATTATTCCTTAACAAACTTCTAGCATCTTGTACAAACCCTTTTTGGTATTAAAAACCAGTTATCCAAATTTTCTAAACAAAACTATCATTTCTTATGCACATATGTAATTATATCATATCAATATGTCCTTTCAGAGTTATTAACCAACTTCCAGGGATAATTCTTGTCATCCTACAACATAAGGGTATTTTCATAATTTTACCCTACCGGAGTATTTTCATAATTTCCCATCCAAGTACCTTTAACATTTAACCTTTGATGATATAAAATATAAGTTACAAATCCAGGGCTGATTTCTTTATCAATAATAACAAACTTGTAATTTAATTCTAAAAATTCCTCAATCTCTTATATTAGTCATTCGATCCGCATTCAGTTACAGAATTTCTACCACATTCATATCGAGTGTATAAATTATTCAACTCCACAAAAGTAACCAACATTATCTTATTCATGCATTTACCAATACCATCAAAGGTTCTTAATATGGTAGAGCACAAGGTTCTTAACCTTGAGGTCGTGGGATCGAGTCCCACGGAGGGCATTTCATAATATGGAGGTCTCCCACGGAAGCTGCTCTCAACCTGGCGTTGGGGGCAGCCTACTTTCTTACCTCCCCTTACCCCATTACATATGGGAATAAGGGTCAGCTAATTTAGTTTATTTATTTAACATATTCCATAAAGTATAAAGAGGTAGTAAAGTATTACCTCGATTTCTGTGCCATATTGATCGACCATAAAAATTCAATTCGAACACCCTCGATCTTGAAATCATATTCCAATATTTTCTCAGATCCATATCAACAGAAATTACATAAAAAAAACAGAGCTTAATTCTGAAAAACGGATCGAATTGGATGATAAATCAGTGAAAAACAGCTTACCGGGTTCGAATTTGGCGAAACAGACTTCGGATTCGGTTTCAGGACGTCGAAAGCATAAAATATGACTTTTCAAAATTTTGGAATTTTCGGTCAAAATCAAAGTCAACGGGTTTGACTGGCAATTTCGAGGCCTTCAGGTCCCAATTTCGAAAAACGGACTATGGAATCGAATTTGGAACATCGAAAAACGTCAGGATAGGTATATTCGATCGAAGTCAAAGGTTGTTAAATGCCCGGTCAAAACCGGTCAAAGTTCTGGTCAACTGTGGTCAACGCCGGTCAACGGTCAACAGTCGACCATTTTACATAAATATCACCCTAACATAAATTAATTACCAAATTAGCCATAATATGCAAATATTTACTAAACTAACACCCAAATTTTACACAAATAGCACCACAAACAGAAATTAATTACAAAATTATTACCAGACGATGACCACTCTCGGGGGTAGCGCATGCGGCGCGTGAACAGTAACTCGGTGTCGGAAAATTCCCGAAAAAAATCCTAAAAATTATTTTAAGCAATTTTGAGGTACTTACAAAGCTCAGTTCACAACTTTTAACGGCAGAGAGCTAGATTTCGAAACGTCGAAAACTTTGACGGTCTCACCCCTTCACGCGCTGGTGACGACGGAGAAACGGAGAACACCGGTGGACTCAAACGATGCAAGGAACACAATGGTGCATGAGGTGTCGTAAACAGATCATCGGATCGTCGTGAATCGACGAAAAACCAACTGAAATCGAGTTATTACCGACAATACTTCCGACTGAAATTAACGACAAACGGCGACGATTCACAATGAAAGGTTTGAGGGGTTTTGTTCATCAGTTGACAACGAACACGATGGTGGTTTCGGTTCGACAAACGGACGCTGGACAGTGAGTAGATCGGAGATCAAAGTGAGTTGACTGCATGAGGAAAATAAGGAAATTGTGCAGAAAAATAATCGGGGGAGATGTTATAATTCATGCCTAAAGAAAAATGGGTAAACCATGAGTTATTCACTAAACTTCCTGCACTTCTTAAAATGGTCTGCCAACTTTACGATTTTATAATTTAATCCTTAATTTCTTCCAAAAATACTAATTAAATTCATCACTTTATAATTTCTTAAATTTAGCCCCTAAATTGGGGTGTTACAATTTTTCAATCGACTGGAAGGGACAAAAGAAACATCTTGTTCTTTCTTCAACAGTTTTTGATCTCCAGTGGACCTCTCAGTAGCATTCGAACCCAGATTAAGTTCTGGTCATCTATCGAAGAAAAAATAACGAATGGATCTTGTAGGAAGAAAAATGAATTCCCACGGATTGGATCAAAAACAATTTTCGAATGTGGTATTCAACTCCAGGGATGAATCGAAAAAGAATACCTCTTATTTCTAATAATAGAAGATTCAGCACTACAAGATCTATTTCTTAGGGACTGAAGTCACGGAAATAATTAGAATTAAACTACAACCCTTTTGTTATGATAAAGGGTCCTGGTTGCTTAAACTACAACAATTCTTCCTACAACACTTTTCACGTTAATTTGCAATTTTTCACGTGAAAAGCATCATTGTGGACAGACAAACCGAAGATTCTGGGGAGTTAGTCCATTTGCTAGCCAGTGCACGGAAAAGTGCACGTAGAATACCAAAAGGGGTTATTCAAGTTCAAGCAAGTTTCAACAATACCATTATTAACGTTATAGATGTACAGGGTCGGGTAATTTCTTGGTACTCCATCGATACTTGTGGATTCAAGGGTACAAGAAAGGGGACCCCTTTTGCTGCTCAAACCGCAACGGAAATGCTATTCGAGCAGTAGTAGACTAAGGTATGCAACGAGCAAAAGTTATGATAAAGGGTCATGGTTTCAGTAGAGATGCGACATTACGAGCTATTCGTAGAAGTGATATAATATTAAGTTTCATACTTGATATGCCTTATATACTGCCTTTGGGCAACCCTCTCAACAATTAACAGATCTATTGTGTAAGTTATTGATGGATTTCATATTTTTAATTTAATTATATTGTTCTTTATTAAAGCTATATTGAAAATTTTAAATCTTAAAGTTATAGAGATAAATATTGACCAAATTAAAATATAGGTACTAAATATACAATTTATAAATAGTACAGTGACTTGATAACAGAGTTTGACCAAGTTTTAAGAACCCTAGTAGCCATTCTCTTTATCCCTCCTAGTTTTTTCTCTAGTCTTAAACCGCTCCCTCAAAAACAAAAAACTAGCCGCCACCGGTTTCGTTTGTCTTTTCTGTGGACGTTGCCGCTGGTACCGCCGTCTGTCAAGCCAGCCTTTTGGCGGCGATCTGGACCTCCATTTTTCCTCAGTTCAAATAGTAGAAAATCAAGGGAGATTCGTGGGTTTTGAATTCCTTCTTTCTATAGTATAATCTGACCTGGTAATTCCTTTTCTAAGATTCCATCGCCCAACTTGCAGCGCAGTTTTTACAATTATACACTCCATGTATTTTCTATATAAGCTAAAACGTTTTGTTCATAAATTAATTGCAGGTATTGTCTTACCTTGAATATGAAAGAAGCAGGGTTGAAGCTCTTATCATTTCCGCCTGATAATCCTCCACTTTCCATCATCGTCGCCGCTAAGATTGCGGGAATCGAATTATCTACTGAGACTTCCTCCTCTGCTTCATCTCCCTATTTGTATTTCTCAAACGGGTACTTTCCCTTTGCTTCCTTTGTTTTCATTTCAATATAAGAATTTAGGACTTTGGGTTCAGGGTTTAGGTTATTTGTTTTAGATTTTGACCCTTTCTATATCTGTACAATAATTAGCCTCAAGTTGCATGGAAATCATGTAATTCTTCGTTACATTGGTCGCCTGGCTCCTTTTCCCAATTTATACGGTGACAGTGCTTTCCATGCTGCCCAAGTATGTTTCTTTAATTCACTGCATTTATTCCCCAGTTTCACCTATTCTTAGGTTTTATTGAAAGAAACAGTGCTTTTGAGTTTCTATAGTTGCTTCCCTATAATATTATATTTCCATTCATTTTCCCAGATTGATGAGTGGCTGGAGTATGCACCTATCATTTCATGTGGTTCAGAATTGGAGAATGCTTGCAGTTACATGGAGGTATATTTGGAGAAACGTACCTTTTTCGTTTCTCATTATTTCTCCATTGCAGACATAGCTATATGGTCGGGTCTTGCTGGTAAACTTCAAATCCCATCCTTGTTGTTATATTAAGTATGATATTTCGTTAAATCAACCTTTTCTGGAAAAGATATGCTACTGATATATATATATATATATATATATATCATTTTCCTTTTTGAAAGAGGCTTAAACTGACTACCCCATAAAATATCAAACTTGAATACTGTCATGCTAAAACTTCATCTCGCTCAAGGTAATCTTTCAGTGCTTTCCATTTGCGCATCCTAAGAAATATTTTATACTGTTTAGGAATTGGACCAAGATGGGAAAGCATGAAGAAGTCAAACAAGTACCCAAATCTTGTTCGCTGGTACAATTCTATTTCTGCAGAATACAGCGAACCCTTGAAGGAAGTTACTGCTTTGTACGTTGGCAAAAAAGGGTTGGGAAAGCCGGTGGGTTCTAAATCAAAAGAGGTAAAGAGTGTGAATGGAGATAATTCTGATAAGGCTAAAGCAGGTAGCCGATCTTCAGCTGAAATAGATCTTCCTGATGCTGAGATGGGCAAGGTGCGATTGAGATTTGCTCCTGAACCAAGTGGTTTTCTTCACATAGGGCACTCTAAAGCAGCCTTATTAAATCAGTATTTTGCTCAGCGATATCAAGGTGAAGTAATCTTGCGGTTTGATGATACAAATCCCACCAAAGAAAGCAATGAATTCGTAGAAAATCTTATAAAAGATGTTGAGACATTGGGCATCAAGAATGAAAAGATCACTTATACTTCAGATTATTTTCCAAAGTTAATGGCTCTGGCTGAAAAGATGATACATGACAGGAAAGCCTATGTGGATGATACCCCACGTGAGCAAATGCAGAAAGATAGGATGGATGGTATTGAATCAAAATGTAGGAGCAACAGTGTTGAGGAGAATCTGAAGTTGTGGAAGGAAATGATTGCTGGCTCTGAAAGGGGATTGCAATGCTGCCTTCGTGGGAAGTTAGACATGCAAGACCCAAATAAATCTCTTAGGGATCCGGTGTACTACCGCTGCAATCCAGCTCCACACCACCGAATTGGGTCCAAGTACAAAATATACCCTACTTATGACTTTGCTTGTCCATTTGTTGATTCCGAAGAAGGTATAACTCATGCACTCCGATCTAGTGAGTATCATGATCGCAATGCTCAATATTATAGGATTCAAGAGGATATGGGGATGAGGAAGGTAATCATATATGAGTTTAGTCGATTGAATATGGTTTATACTCTTCTCAGCAAGCGAAAGCTACTCTGGTTTGTGCAAAATGGTAAAGTAGATGGATGGGATGATCCTCGTTTTCCAACTGTCCAAGGAATTGTTCGCCGAGGTCTAAAAATCGAGGCCTTGATACAATTTATTGTGGAACAAGTAAGTTTGCAAGGCCGATCATCTTGAACTGAAATAAAATTCTGTGCTTGGTTATTCTTTGTTATATGCTACCTTATGCTGCCTTTTAATACACCTGCTTCATTTTTGTTGTACTATTTAGTATCTGCATTCGTTCTCTTAATAGCTTCATTATCATTGTCTGACTGAATGTTAATTGGAGTGTTATTGTTTGTTTTAGAATATGGGCTTTTTTTCCCAAAGAATATTGATTTTTCATCCTTCTGTTCCAGGGGGCATCAAAAAATCTCAATCTTATGGAATGGGACAAACTTTGGACTATCAATAAGAAGATCATTGATCCTATTTGTCCTAGGCATACAGCAGTCATTGAAGAACGACGATTGTTATTGACCTTGACTAATGGTCCTGACAAACCATTTGTTCGCATTATCCCTAGACATAAGAAGTATGAAGGTGCTGGAGAGAAGGCAACTACATTCACAAAGAGGATATGGTTAGACTATGCTGATGCAGAGTGCATATCTGTGGATGAGGAAGTAACCTTGATGGATTGGGGAAATGCTATTGTGAAAGATATCATCAAGGATCAGGATGGAAACATAACCCAATTAGTAGGGGTTTTGCATCTTGAAGGATCTGTCAAGACAACAAAGTTGAAGCTCACATGGCTAGCAGAGTCAAACGAACTGGTTAACCTTTCCTTGGTGGAGTTTGACTATCTAATAACAAAGAAGAAGGTATGGTCATACTATTACCTTAATTATAGACTGGTTTTTGTGTGTAAGCTTGCATTTTTTTCTACAATTAATTTGATCTTACATTACATAGAATCAGCATTGGAATCCAAGTCCAATAATCCCTTTAAACGTGTGAGATAAAATTTAGAAGCCCAAATTTAATTTTTTTTCAATAACATGAGACAATAATTATAGAGAATGAAAGCATATTTTTTTAGCCATCGGGTTAAGGTGAGTCAAACTTGTATATTGAAATCATTTAACAAAGTCTGTTAAGGAGAGTCAAACTTGTTCATGTAACATAAGATTTGCCAAGCAAAATACCAGAATGTTGTTCCCATGAACTTTCAGATTTTAAAATACTAATAATGTAATGCTAGTTTCTCTTCCATTTCTATGCCAAAAACAATAGATGTCAATGTTTATACATGCATTGCACTCATGCATACATAACTATGTCTATGTTGAAAGTGTTGGAAACTGATGTATATCTTTTATGGGTTAATTCAACTTTTAAAAGTTTGCCCTCACTTTCATTGTTATTTTTGACAATTATGCTCTACAAGTTGAACCCAAAACTACTTTTGAGTCTACTTCATCCGGATTGTGTGTTTTTTTAACGGTTTTCCATGGGATTGGTACGAAGTATATTAGGGTTTTATATTTATCTTTTGTGAATGCAGCTGGAGGAAGGAGAGGATTTCCTAGATGTACTGAACCCGTGTACGAAAAAGGAGATTGCAGCAGTCGGAGATTCCAACATGCGCAACTTAAAGCAAGGAGAGATATTGCAGCTAGAGAGGAAAGGCTACTACAGATGTGATGTGCCCTTTATTAGGCCTTCAAAGCCTGTGGTTCTGTTTGCAATTCCTGATGGCAGGCAGCAAAGTGTGTCAAAGTAAGCATTTTACCCCATCTTCGTGTCAATCCTTAACGACTACCATTGAAGGTATTAGTACTCTCATATTTGGCTAAATTTTACGACATGGGTGTTTGTGACATCGTTTATGTCAAGTAACTTTGGGATTCTTGTGTTTTCTATATAATTTTCATTATGAACAAAATGTGTTTTGGGTAAGAAGATTATGTGCCACTCTCTACTTCAGTTCAACAGGGATTTTTTGGCGGAAGCTTATCAGTTATATAGACCTCACCGTGATGGTACGTTGTTAATTGGATCTTAGTTACATACAGACTGATTTTATGCTAGGAAGTGTGAATTTCTAGGAAGTATATTAGAAATTAGGTGCGAAAATATTTTGGGAGTGCATATGATCGGATCATCAAAAGGAAGTACAAAATAAATACATAAATCACATATGATTTAAATTTTTGGGTAAATTACACGCTTAGTACCTAAACTATCATTTTTATCCATTTTAGTATCTTAACTTTCTATTTTTTCAAAACCATATATGAGGTGGATATTAAAATGAAATAAAAACTAAACATTAGGTGGGATTTTAAAAAATTTAAAAGTTTAAGTATTGAAATGGATTAAAGTTGTAATTTACCCTAATTTTTTTAAAGGCCGGCATCTCATAATCTTAGTAAGGTTAAAGAAATTGTACCGTACCGGTTAGTTGGGTTGAAGTGGGGCAAAACTTCACTTTTGTTATGGGAGGGAAATTCGATGTATGATTCCTGTAGAATGTCTTTGTTAAATGGTTACTAATATATTAAATTGGAAAAAAAAAATGAATTCCTTTATTCAATGAATAAATCGCCCAATCAGGATTTAAATGCTATATGTATATAATTTATTTTTAACGTAATGTAAACAAGGATAGACTATAAAAAAATTTCGCATATAGAACTAGAAACATTAATTAAATTTTCTATTAATATAAACATTTCTTTTTTCTTTGAAATAAAAACTTTCGTTATATTATCGAAATACGATTATTTAATTGGTAATACTATCTCTTTTTTTTTTTTTGAAGAATAATTTGTCGTACTATTAATCTAATTTATAAAGTGTATTTCAAAGTTAAAAACAATAATATCTGTAATGAAACTAATAGTAAATAAATGGAGCAGATTAATAGCATATCCATGAAAAATTTAAATCGTTAATTATATTATAGGCTTAAGGTCACATTTCGTAGAATAAATTTATCAATTTCGAATCTATTGTATTTTCGCATTAATTTTACATTTAAAGTTGTTTAATTACATCATTTTATTTCATTAACTGTTTTAACTAACAAAACCGTTAGTTTCTGCTCATGTTCTCGCCAACTGTTTCCACATCGGTTAATATTACTCACGTGGTTTGATGATCACATTGCACTTATTAAAAAAATAAAAAAATCCTTAAAATTCTCTGTTTTTTTTCATCTTCATCCTCGTTCTTTCAACTGTTCTCCTCTATTCTCTCTTCCTCCTTTTTCTTCCATTAGATTGTTTGAAAAAACCTGTTTTTTACAATACCATTTTATTCTACCAAATTCAAATAGCATAGATTTATTATTTCGAATTGATCTAAATCTTGCAGTGGAATATTACAATCTTCCTCCAAATAAAGGCTACAATGTTACTCAAAAGTTTCATAATGTATATCTTAGTTTGGACTTTAGAGGCTATGGTTTGCAGTTTTACTCTACCAAATAGACCCGAGTCCTATTACACCAGTCGGTTACGTTGTGTATCTGAGTTTTCTTCTATGTAAAAATAGTGGCCTGAATTTTTTTTATTTGTGCATGAAATAATAATGAAAAGATTGGGTCTTTGAATCTCTAAAAGAGAGAGAAGATAAGATGGAGAAAACAGATTACATGCCTCATCAAGTATGGATAAAATAGATTACCTGGATGAGAACCCAACATCAACTAGATGGTTTCCCCCCGCTCCACCTTGCAACTGTAGTGGCTGATGATGATGGTAGGCCAAATTGAGCAGCAGCGGAAGAACCCCCTTCTTGATTATAGGACAGTAAACCCCCCCCCCCGTTTCTCATCCTCAATTCTTCAGCTTTGGCAGCCATCAATTGTTGCGAAGAAGATGATAAAGAAAGTGAAAGGCCACCTCCGATTTGCTTGAACCCAAACAGTGCTTGAACCCAATGGCACCCCTCCAGAATCCGAAACACTTGAACACTTGAAGAGAAGTAAATGGATTTGGGAGCAAAATATGCTTGAACCCAGATACACAACAAAGCCGGAAAATTGTACACTAACAAACCAAGCTTTTTCAAACAATCTAATGGAAGAAAAAAAAAAAAAAGAGGAAGAAGAGAATTTTAAGAGATTTATTTTTTTAATTTTTTTATAAATGTTATACATTATCAAATCAGGTTAGTAATATTAACTGATGTGAAAACAAATGACATCTACATAAACAGAAACTAAAGATTTTATTAGTCAAAATCAATAATATAAAATGATAAAATTAAAAAAATTTAGAATAAAATTAATAAAAAAATACGGTAATACCAAAAATAATAAATTTAATATATTACATAGACAACTCTTACCCTTAAACATATATTATATATAAAGTTTATGTTAAATAATTTTTTAAACATTATTTTTGTGGGGTCAACACATTCTCCAAGATTACTCCACCCAAGATAAAAATATTGAAATTACTAATATACTTTATTTTCATTAACTTTTTGTTAAAGGGTAAAATAAATTCTTATAAAGTATAAGAAAAAAATCAATTGAATAGTGCACGTAATTGAGCTCTTTTGCTAACACTAAGCTATTTGACTGTTAACAGAAGGTAATTGAAGGGATAAATTGATTTATCTTTTAGTTTATAAAAGTTTGATTGATTTTTTTAAATGATTTTTTTAAAAATAAAATAAAATTTACTTTGATTATCTTTCGTGAATAATCAAACTGATTATTAATAGTTTCTGTTAATAAAATAGTTGAATTGAATTTTTTGTAAAAAATAATTGAATACATTCTTTTATAAAGATTCAATCGATTTTTTTTTGGATAATCTAATTTCATTACTCAAGAAAACAGGAAGCCTGCTACAAGATACCAGTTTCTTACATAAAACAACAAATAATTGCTAATCTATATAGCCATCTAACAGCAAAACTATACAACTAGTCATCAATTGAAACAATAAAGCAAAGAGTCCTCAAATCTCACGAGATACCCCAACTTACACAGAGGGCAAAGTTCCTCGAGTCAATTTTGTTTATAGGCCAGCTGTTTAATCGAATCCGAAAAGCTTCTCTAATATCCTCTAGAACATCATCCATCAATCTAGCCTTCCCCCCAAACAATCTGTTATTTCTCTCATTCTCGATGTCAAACACATAGCCAATCAAAGCGAGCTTAAACACTCTCTTAATGAGAGACTTACCCTTAAAACAGTGTATAGCCCATGCTATATCTCCGTCCCAGTGACTTACTCTACGATTGACACCACATAGAGAAAGTATGGCCATCCATAAAACTTTTGCATAACCACACTCAAAGAAAATGTGGTTTCTAGTCTCAGGCTCCATGTCACAAAACAGACACTTGTCATTCTCAATGGCTAATCTCATCCGCAGAAGCCTCACCCTGGTAGGGAGCCTATCCAAGATAGAAATCCATAATATTATGCTATGAATAAGAATACGCTCAGAGAACCAAATCAGGTGGTGCCGCAAGACCTTTGGAGCCGTGGAGCGCATGTCCTCCCAGATCTGCCTCATGCTGAGCTCCATGCCTGGACCAACAATTAAGTGATAAACAGAAGGCCTCATTTTCAATAATTTATTAAAACTCCAGTTGGTATTTGTAGGGGAACTTATATGCCAAAAATCAGAATTCTTAATCACATAAGAATGAATCCAAGCCACCCATAAGGAGTCTTCCTCTGCCAGTAAGTTCTTGATCAGTTTCACGGTGCAAGCCTTGTTCCAGCCACCTATATCAATTACACCAAGACCCCCCTCAGACTTCAGCAAACATATATGCCTCCAACTCACCCAAGCGCCCTTAACAGGCAAATCAACTCTCTTCCAAAAGAAGCAAGAGCATAATTGCTCAACTTTCTTGATCCCTGCAAGAGGAAGTATAATTTGTCTGCACCAGTAATTTGTTATGCTAAATAAGATAGCACGCAAAAAATTGTAATATGCCAGCAAAACTCAGATGTCTGTTAACCCATAAATTCAGTCATTCTCTGCAAGTTTCTTAGTCACCAAAGGGATTCCCAAGTACCTTACAGGAAGTTTCCCTATTTTGAAACATGTAATCTCACTAATATCATTACACTGCACAACAGATATCCCAGCTTCATATATCTCACATTTGTTGACATTTACGTTCAAACCTGACATAGAGTATAACACATCCAACACATATTGAACACCAATAATAGAATCAACAGAATCTTTACAGAATATGAGTAAATCATCAACAAAACAGAGGTGGGTCAGGCCAATCCTTCTACATTTAGGGTGGAATTTAAAGATTGTTGAGTTAATCGATCAATGGAATCGGCCAAGAGGTGGGTGAATTGGCAATTAAAATTTTGGTGGAAGCTTTTGCATAAAATTGAAAGTAATTGCACATCGATTTACAGTGGTTCGACTTTCTCAACAAAGTCTACGTCCACTACCTTAGCTATCCACAATAAGGATTTTCCAACAAATTCACTAATTTGTTCATTCTTTTGAGGCCAAAGAGATAACCTTACAACTCCCTCAAGAATTATACCCCAATTCTTGAGAACACTCTTTCTCAAAGAGAAGATTACAAATTTCGCAAACTTACAAGAAAACCTCACAAGGTAAGATGTTTGCACAATTCTAGAACAAAGAAAGAACACTCAAGAATAAATATAATTGAGCACAATAAGTGTTCTTGAAAGTAAAATGAATATTGAATGAAAAATAGGCTTGAAATGCTAAAACTTGAGGTTTGATGCTTTCTCTTTGATTCTCTCTTGATTCTAGTTGCTTGATATTTCTTGTTGTTGATCAATGGCTTCTAAGCTTGTTTAAATACACCTTCAAATGATTTTGAACGTTGGGGATGCTTAGTGGAGTCAATATAGCCGTTTAAGTGTGAAAACAATTAATAAAATCAGTTGGGAGCGTCAGTGCATCGATGCATACCCATGGTGCATCGGTGCATCAGTGTAAAATTCAAATATTTTGACCGTTGGACCCTTAGTGCATTGGTGCACTAAGAGTGCATCGATGCATAAAATGAATTTGATGTTTTGAAAAAGCCTGAGTGCATCGATGCATAGTCTTATGCATCGATGCATCAAATGCACTGAGTGCATCGATGCATGGTATGTGTATCGATGCATAAAATGCATTCGATGTTCAAGAAATTAATTGATGTATCGATGCATGGATTGGTGCATCGGTGCATGCCCTTGAAAAATTGATTTTAGGCTTTATTTTGGTTCAAAATACTTTGTTAAAATTTGTTTAAAAATAGTTTAAGTATAAAACATAAATTTACACATTTAGTAAGGTTTAAAATTGATCTTGAAAGACTTGGAGTAGTAGCTTGATATTCGAGTAATTAAATCGAATATACTTTTAGAAAATCATTTGTAAAATCTTAAAATTCATTTAACTTAATTTGTTATATCGAAACATCAAAATGTTTTCAACAATCTCCCCCTTTTTGATATAACAAAACTCTTGAGTAATTTTAAGATTTTCTTTGAAAATTAGTTTTGAAATCAATTTTGAAATTACTCCAAATTACTCCCCCTTACTATAACACTTCTCCCCTTTAAACTTTTAACACTTAACACTTCTCCCCTTTTTGTTAAATCAAAAAGACTCAAAAACTAAAGGCTTTGAAAAACATAGCCAATTGATTAAACATTTTAATTGAATATAGCTTAAGCTGCTAAGATCAAAGATCAAAAGAGAGGTTAGCCATTAGTGTTCATAATCAATATTCATAATAAAATGTGAAATGGTAAATTGGTCATATTTCAACTAAAAAAAATGATGCATATATTGAAACAAACCAAAATATATATGAAATAAAAGTTCAAATATCCATCAAACAAACATCCAACAATCAAAGAAAGACAATCCAAAATGTTTTAATAATTTAAATTCAAGTTTAAACCCAAAAACAATCAAAGCAAGATAAGTCTATTCATTCATCGAAGGATCGAGAGGAGGAGGAGGGTAACGAGCTCTCATTTCAAGCGTGAGTGCATCCAAACGATCATTCATATCTTGTTGTAGAGCTCCCAAGGTAGAGAGCTGGGACTCAATGAATGTGAAGCGTGAATCCATGGACACATACCGTAAATCAAATGTCTCCAAAAATGAACGAAAATATGGAGGTATTTGATCTTCTTGTGGAGCTGGTTCCGGTGCAAGCTCATCATCGGGTACGTGATCATCGATGTCTTGCATAAGTTGTTGAAATTCAGGATCATCGTCAGAAGCCGGAGCCGGAGGAGGAGGAGGAGCACGAGAGGAGCTAGGAGCAGCTCGTGAAGAACTAGCTCCCGGAGTTTGTTTACCGGGTTTAAAAGCCCATAAACCAGTTATCTCATCCAATTTCCAATCTGATTTCTTCAAGGATGTGATATTGATAGGATTTTGAAGTGGTATAGGATTGTCAAGAGAGACATCTAGACCCAGTTTGATAAAGAGATTACTTAGAAGACAACCATAAACTAAGGTTTCGACATGTTTGGATGGGATAATGTTTATGATGTCCACTAGTTGACTGAATATAATGTGGGGCAGATTTATTTTGATTTTATTTTTAATACAATACATCCAAAATAAATCCCTAGCATGAAGTGTGGAGTACCTACTTCCGGATGGTCTAAACCACCAAGAGATCATCAAATGGAGAAAGCGATCGTGATGAGATCGTAGAGTACTAACACTTGAGTTTGGAACATAGGGATATTCCACATTTTCACTCTCATTATATACACCACTATCATCTAACTCAAATCAGAAAGCTATAGTCTCGGGGTAAATATTAATATATTGGCCTAAAAGATAGGATCTAATGGCTATAGTTCCACATTGAGTTTCATTTTGAATACACACCGCATTGGAATAGAAAATACAGACCAATTGTTGATAGACGATAGGTTTAAGTTTAAATAATTTATCAAACTTCCAAGCTTTAAGAATCGAAAGTTATTCGAAATCAATGTCAACCATGGCTTGAAGTGAAGGAATACGCTCTTCACGGATTCTATAAGTTTGGAAAGAGTTTCTGTACCTAGAGTACAATTCGTCTCTACGACGCTCAGGCATGTTAAAACAAGATCATAATAGAGATGAAGGTGGAGGAGGAATGGGATTAGGAGGTTGAGGAACGGGAGGACGGTTTTGGTTTGACCGACTCGAAGATGACCTAGGTCGTTTAGGGTTTGACATGATTAAAGAAAATCGAAATAAGGAATATCACCTGCAATTTGAAACACATGTATGCACAATCAATCCCAAAACTCAAATGAGTCCTCAATAATTCAAGGTTCTCTCAACCATATCCTAATGGGCATGTTTTGAAAACTATTTAATAATATTTGATAATCATAATATAGTTTTCATGAAAACAACACAATTAAATCAAAAATATTACTAATTTTTGAAATCATATTTTTTTTAAGTTCGAAATTCAAAGAAAAATCTTGAAAAATTGTTTGTTTTTGATGAAATTGGTAGTAAAATCTAGTTTAGAACCAACAAACAATCAATGCCCGATATAATGTTCATCCTAGAACTAATCAAAACTAGTTCTAAAATCAAAAATAATAAAATAGAGGTTTTTGATATATTACCTTGAAAATTCGGATTGAGAGGGATGATGAGTTATTTTGCATGATTTAATGATATAAGCAAGTTTTGAAGATGAAAAGCATGAAGAAATCGATGATTTTCTGATGATTTTGAGCAAGAGTAGGATTTAGAGTGAGAGAGAGAAGAACGTTGTGAGTGTTTTAGTTTTAGGGTTTGAGTAAAATGAAGAAAATGAGGCATTTTAACCCAAAACCCGACGGATGCATCGTTGCATGGCTCTTGTGCATCGATGCACATTCAAGGGCGTGCATCGGTGCATCAGCTGATATATCGATGCACATTCAAAGGGATGCATCGGTGCACTGTTAAGTGTATCGATGCATTAAGCACAAAATTGTCATAAATCCGTTTTAAACACTCAAAATGCTAATTTAATTGGCTCTAGTAATATTGGCAACTCATATATCAAAAATTAATTATGTTCAATCAATCAAATTAATCTTTAAACTTTATTTGAACATAAAATTAATTTTCACCAAAGAACATAAACTCCCCCTAACTAATAGCAAAGAATGCAATCAAAAAATTATTATTATAATCATTTTTCATTTATTATTATTAAAAGTGATAAAATTATTTTTAAACACTAAGTGAAGATAGGTTGGTTAAACCTAATTCTCTCCTAAGTGTCCAAAATCTTTCCTTGTCTAAAGGCTTTGTAAAAATATCCGCTAATTGGTGCAAAGTATCAACAAATTCTAGAACTACATCTTCTTTAGCGACATGGTCTCTAATGAAGTGATGTCTAATTTCAATATGTTTACTTCTAGAGTGTTGGATGGGATTTTTAGTGAGACAAATAGCACTAGTATTGTCACACTTGATAGGAATAGTACCTACTTCAATTCCATAATCAAAAAGTTATTGTTTCATCCATAAAACTTGTGCACAACAACTACCGGCTGAAATGTATTCTGCTTCAGTGGTAGATAATGCAACACAATTTTGTTTATTTGAAAACCACGAAATCAACATATTTCCAAGAAATTGGCAAGTACCGGAGGTGTTTTTCCTATCTAATTTGCATCCTCCATAATCCGCATCTGAGAAGGCATGCAAGCTAAAGCTAGAGTCTCTAGGATACCAAAGTCCTATACTAGGAGTGTCCTTAAGGTATCTAAAGATTCTCTTAACAGCTAGTAAATGTGATTCCTTAGGCCATGATTGAAATCTAGCGCATAAGCAAACACTAAACATAATGTCCGGTCTACTTACAGTTAGATAAAGTAAATATCCAATCAATGACCTATATAATTTAACATCTACACATTTACCTCCTTCATCTAAGTCAAGCTTTGTTGAAGAGCTCATTGAAGTGTCATGAGGCTTGCCATTTTCCAATCCAAATTTCTTGAGCATATATTTGACGTACTTAGATTGATTGATTAAGATGCCATCTTTTCTTTGATTGATTTGGAGTCCCAAGAAAAATGAGAGTTCCCCCATCATGCTCATCTTAAACTCACTTGCATAAGCTTAGAAAATCTTGGCAATAACATCATTAGTAGAACCAAATATTATATCATCAACATAAATTTGAACTACTAATAAATATTTACCTTTATGCTTTAAAAACAATGTAGTGTCAACCTTCCCTTTTGAAAAACCTTTTTCAATTAAAAAGTTTGACAATCTTTCATACCAAGCTCTAGGAGCTTGTTTTAAACCATAAAGCGTTTTTGTCAATTTAAGAACATGATTTGGAAATTTTAAATCTTCAAAACCAGGAGGTTGTTCCACATACACTTCTTCTTTTATAAAACCATTTAAAAATGCACTTTTAACATCCATTTGATATAATTTAAATTCATTGAAACATGTAAATGCTAATAACATTCTAATTGCTTCCATCCTAGCTACGGGAGCGTATGTTTCATCATAGTCTTTCCCTTCTTGAGTATACCAGCACAAGTCTATCACTATATTACCACTTTCATTAAGCTTATTCCTAAATACCATCTAATACCTATAGTAGATTTATAGGCCTTTCAACTAATGTCCATACTTTACTTCTCTCAAATTGATTTAATTCTTCTTGCATAGCCATAATCCAATGTTCATCATTTAACGCTTCTTTAATATTCTTAGGCTCTATGCATGAAATAAATGCAACATAATTACAATATTTCTAAGAGAATCGAGTTGTTACCCCTTTGGATGGATCACCTATAATCTCACCATCCTTGACATAGTTGTACTCTCTTGGATAAGATACTTCCCTTTCTTCAATGGTTGGATTCTCGAGAGGATCATGAGTTTCCTCATCTTTCGTTTCTTCCTTTGATGATGATTCTCCAACGTCATGTCTAACGTCATTTGTATTTATAATACCTACATCATCATTAATAAGAGAATCCTTCCTCGGAAGGAGATTATCATCGAAAACAACATGTATAGACTCTTTTACAACTAAAGTTCTTTTATTAAATACTCGATAAGCTTTAGAATTTAAGGAATAACCTAGAAAAATTCCTTCATCACTTTTAGCATCAAATTTGCCAAGGTTTCTTTACCGTTGTTTAAAACAAAATTTACATCCAAAAGGATGAAAATAGCTAATGTTAGGCTTTTTATTTTTGAAAATTTCATATGGAGTTTTCTTTAAAATTGGCCTAATCATTACTCGATTTACAATATAACAAGCGGTATTTGTGGCTTCCGCCCAAAAATATTTTGGCAAATTATTTTCACAAAGCATGGTTCTAGCCATTTCTTCTAAAGTTTGATTTTTCCTCTCAACAACTCCATTTTGTTGAGGGGTTCTAGGTGCTGAAAAATTATGGCTAATACCATTAGAATTACAAAACTCATTAAATCCAAGATTTTCAAATTCAGTGCCATGATCACTTCTAACACTAGTGATAGAGTAACCTTTTTCGTTTTGGATTACTTTTGAAAATGTGATGAAATTTTCTAATGCTTCATCTTTAGTACTTAAGAATAGAACCCAAGTATATCTAGAATAGTCATCTACCAAGACAAATGCATATTGTTTTCCACCCAAGCTAGTAGTCATAGTTGGCCCAAAAAGATCTATATAGATCAATTGTAATACTCTACTAGTTGACACATCATTAATGGATTTAAAAGAAACTCGCTTTTGTTTTCCTTTAGCACAAGCATCACATATTTTATCATTATCAAATTTTAGTTTAGGCAACCCTCAAACCAATTCTCCTTGAACTAACCATTGCAAAACACTCATGCTAGCATGTTCTAGTCTCCTATGCCATAACCAACTATCATGGTCATCCTTAGCAACTAGGCACAAATTAGTCATATTAATAGAATCTAAATGCACCATATATATGTTTCTTATTCTATGACCAACAAGCATAACCCGATTAGATGCAATGTTAATGACTTTACAACCATTAATTTCAAACATGACATTGAATCCCTTATCGCATAATTGACTAATACTCAATAGATTATGATTTAATCCATTCACATATAACACATTTTTAATTTGTATGGAAGAGGTATTACCTATAGTACCAATACCTTCAATGTGACCTTTTGAATTATCACCAAAAGTCACTTCTCCTCCATTTTTGGCGTTAAGCTCTATGAACCGACTTTTGTCTCCGGTCATGTGTCTCGAGCATCTACTATCAAGGTACCATGAATTTGGATTTGTTTCACATGCCTTGTAGCAATGCTCCTTTTCCTACAAATATAGATTAATTTCTAATTTTTGGTACCCAAATCCTTTTGGTACCCAAACCCTTTTGGGTCCATATTCATTAGTTTCTAAAATCCTTGTCCCCTTTGGTATCCATTTATGAAGGACATCCTTATCTTTAGTAGTAATGAATTCTTTAGGAACCCATATACTCCTAACAATTTTACCATTCAAGGTTCGTTGAGGACTTCTATGATTATAGCTTCTAAAACTTTTCTTAATAAAGTTGGATTTTGAATTCTCACCTTTTTCAAAACTTTTTGTTCCAACCTTATTAAAAGAAGTTTTAAGATCATCAATCTTCTTTTGATGATCATCATGAACTTTTGAAAGTAAGTTATGCAAATCAGTATTTTTCTTTTCAAAATCATTAATTTTGATTTGCAATTCTTTGATCTTACTTTCAAGCTCACTGTTGGTCATGGATATAAGACTATTTTTGTTTTTCAATTTTAAAATATCATTTTTGTATTTTGAAAACAGAGTCTTATAATCTGAAGCCAACCCATTATAATCCTCTAATAACTCATCATAAGATAATTCATCCAAATCGAATGAGTTGGAGGTTACCTTAGAATCTTCCCCGATAGCCATCAAGCACAAGTTCGCAACTTCTTGTTCCTCTTCATCGGAACCTTCTTCATCGCTCCATGTAGCTACATGAGCCTTGTTCTCCCTTTGGTATCCATTTATGAAGGACATCTTTATCTTTAGTAGTAATGAATTCTTTAGGAACCCATATACTCTTAATAATTTTACCATTCAAGGTTCGTTGAGGACTTCTATGATTATAACTTCTAAAACTTTTCTTAACAAAGTTGGATTTTGAATTCTCACCTTTTTCAAAACTTTTTGTTCCAACCTTATTAAAAGAAGTTTTAAGATCATCAATCTTCTTTTGACGATCATCATGAACTTTTGAAAGTAAGTTATGCAAATCAGTATTTTTCTTTTCAAAATCATTAATTTTGATTTGCAATTCTTTGATCTTACTTTCAAGCTCATTGTTGGTCTTGGATATAAGACTATTTTCGTTTTTCAATTTTGAAATATCATTTTTGTATTTTAAAAATAGAGTCTTATAATCCGAAGCCAACCCATTATAATCCTCTAATAACTCATCATAAGATAATTCATCCAAATCGAATGAGTTAGAGGTTACCTTAGAATCTTCTCCGATAGCCATCAAGCACAAGTTTGCAACTTCTTGTTTCTCTTCATCGGAACCTTCTTCATCGCTCCATGTAGCTATATGAGCCTTGTGCTTCTTTTTGGATTGACCTTTTTCTTCAATTGTGGACAATCATATTTGACATGCCCCGGCTTTTTGCATTCATAGCAAATGATCGAGTCTTTCTCCTTCGATTCAGTTTTGAAGCCTTCATTGCGTTTGAATTTTCTACCTCGGTTAGACATCATCAACTTTCTGAATCGTTTGGTAAATAATGCCATTTTCTCGCCATCATCATCGTCATTTGAATCACTCTCATCTTTTGTGGATTTGAGAGCAACTCCAATGTTTTTCTTCTTCTCCTTCTCCTTTGGTGTCTCATCAATCTTATCGAGGTCCACTTCATCTTCAAGCATCATTTCATGAGTGAGAAGAGAACCGATTAGTTCTTCAAGAGTTAAGGACGTTAGGTCCTTATACTCGATGATTGTCGTCTTCTTTGATTGTCACGATTTTAGAAGAGAGTATACTAACTTCCTCACAAGCTTTTCATTTGAAATGATCTCTCCATATGATTTGAGACCATTGACAATCGTTGAAAATCTATCCGTCATAGCTTTGATATCTTCATTTGGTTTCATCATGAAATTTTCATATACGTTAGAATACTAATTTTAGATTTCTTTACCTCATCGGTACCTTCATGAGTGACTTGAAGTTTGTCCCATATTTCTTTGGCGGTTGTACAAGATGAAACTCTTCCGTATTCATCTGGTCCAAGAGAACAAAATATGATATGGATGGCTTTGGAGTTGAACTGGAACATTCTTGTCTCTCATTCACTCCACAATCTTGGATGAGTGAGAGGCTTTATGTATCCTTCTTCTACGGCATTCCATGCTCCCATGTCACTTACTTGAATAAAGTACATCATCATATTTTTCCAATAGGCATAGTTAGCCCCATTGAAGAAAGGAGGCTTGTTGACGGGCATCGAATCAAGACCGGAGTCGAAGTTTGAAGTAGAGGCCATTGATGACTTTGATTATCGATGTAACTCTTCCCGAATCGACTCAAGAGGCGAATAAACCTTCAAATGAGTTAGGCTCTGATACCAATTGTTGAGTTAATCGATCGATAGAATCAACCACGAGGTGGGTGAATTGGCAATTAAAATTTTGGTGGAAGCTTTTGCAGAAAATTGAAAGTAATTGCACAGCGATTTACAGTGGTTCGACTTTCTCAACAAAGTTTACGTCCACTACCTTAGCTATCCACACTAAGGATTTTCCAACAAATTCACTAATTTGTTCTTTCTTTTGAGGCCAAAGAGATAACCTTACAACTCCCTCAAGAATTATACCCCAATTCTTGAGAACACTCTTTCTCAAAGAGAAGATTACAAATTTCACAAACTTACAAGAAAACCTCACAAGGTAAGATGTTTGCACAATTCTAGAACAAAGAAAGAACACTCAAGAATAAATATAATTGAGCACAATAAGTGTTCTTGAAAGTAAAATGAATATTGAATGAAAAATAGGCTTGAAATGCTCAAACTTGAGGTTTGATGCTTTCTCTTTGATTCTCTCTTGATTCTAGTTGCTTGATATTTCTTATTGTTGATCAATGGCTTCTAAGCTTGTTTAAATACACCTTCAAATGATTTTGAACGTTGGGGATGCTTAGTGGAGTCAATATAGCCGTTTAAGTGTGAAAACAATTAATAAAATCAGTTGGGAGCATCAGTGCATCGATGCATACCCATGGTGCATCGGTGCATCAGTGTAAAATTCAAATATTTTGACCGTTGGACCCTTAGTGCATCGGTGCACTAAGAGTGCATCGATGCATAAAACGCATTCGATGTTTTGAAAAAGCCTGAGTGCATCGATGCATAGTCTTGTGCATCGATGCATCAAATGCACTGAGTGAATCGATGCATGGGTATGTGCATCGATGCATAAAATGCATTCGATGTTCAAGAAATTAATTGATGCATCGGTGCATGGATTGGTGCATCGGTGCATACCCTTGAAAAATTGATTTTAGGCTTGATTTTGGTTCAAAATACTTTGTGAAAATTTGTTTAAAAATAGTTTAAGTATAAAACACAAATTTACACATTTAGTAAGGTTTAAAATTGATCTTGAAAGACTTGGAGTAATAGCTTGATATTCGAGTAATTAAATCGAATATACTTTTAGAAAATCATTTGTAAAATCTTAAAATTCATTTAACTTAATTTGTTATATCGAAACATCAAAATGGTTTTCAACAAAGATTCCCTTTAAAGCAACCATATTCAAAAGGCTAGACAAAACATTCATGGCAAGGATAAAAAGATAAGGTGAAAGTGGGTCACCTTGCCTTACACCTCGAGCACCCCTAAAATAGCCAACTAAGCTGCCATTAAACACAATAGAGTAGTTAGGCTTTGTAAAACATGCCCAGATCCAACCAATAAACTTTTCATACATGCCTAAAGCATGCAGGACAACAACAATAAACTCCCAATTTAAGGAATCAAAAGCTTTTTGTAAGTCAATCTTCATATCACACCTTGGGGAAATATTCTTTCTATTATAGACTTGTTGAGCAAGGAGCGTGTTGCCTACAATGTTTCTCCCTTTTACAAAAATAATTTGATTCTTAGAAATCATACTGGGGAATACAGCAGACGGGCGCCTAACTAAGATTCTTGTAATTGTCTTATAAATCACAGTGCAACAAGATATAGGTCTAAAATATTTAACTATATGAGGGTTAGGCACCTTTGGGACAAGAACAACAGCTGTAGCATTAAAACATGAATAATAAAGGATTTTTCAAAACAATACCTAATAGCAGCTTTGAAATCCTCACCAACAATTGACCAAGCTTTCTTGAATAAATAAGGGTTATAACCATTAGGTCCAGGAGACTTGTCATTACCTTACCCCCAAATGGCTGCCCTTGACATTCATATCAGTCACCCCCAACAGACTATGAAAAAAAGTAACCACCTCATTGGACATATCTTCAAAAGTGTCTAGTCTAGCTCCAGATTGATCATAGAGGACCCTGATTGTGTTGTTATTCCTCCTGCAAGCCACTATCGAATGGAAGAAACGAGTCCCTTGATCATCTTCTTTAATCCAGCTTACTTTGGCTTTTTACTTATAGAAAATCAACTCGACCGCTTTAAGATTTTTCAGCTCCTTTTCAACTTCCAATTCAGAGTTAACATTGTTGCCAGTAGAAACCGAGTTTAAATTTGCAAGCTGAATACTCAATAATTCCTCTCTTTCTACTTCACCTAGTTTGAGATGTCATTAAAATGAGCTCTGTTGAGATCCTTGAGATAACATTTCAACCTCTTAAGCTTTTGAAAAAGAATCTGAGTTGGGTTTCCTACAACCGGGAGCTGCCAAGACTCTTTGAAAATGGCCAAAAATTCAGGATGCAACGCCCAAAAGTTAAAAAATTTGAACGGTTTAGGTCTAAATACAGGGGCAACCTTGTGTAGCTAAACCAAAGCTGGGCAATGGTCCGAGTCACCAGTGTCATGGAATTTCACATCTGAGGCAGGGAATACTTCAATCCAGATCGAGTTCACCAGCACACGGTCCAATTTGCGGGCTAGGTTAGTATCATGTTACTTATTCAACCAAGTGAATAGAGGTCCAGAGAAAGGATGGTCAAAAATCCCAGTTCATCTACACAATTTCGAAAATCAGCAATATCTGCAATAGTTATTGCATTAACACCAACCGAGCTTTCTTCAGCACTTAAGATGACATTGAAATCACCTCCTATCAGTCAAGGCATATTCCCCATGGTACATCCCAATGAGTTCAATTGATTTCACAGCTACCTCTGATCGTTGTCATCGTTTGAACCATATACTGCAGTTATGCATAAGCTTTTCCCTAAAATGTACCTGTAACAGAAATGATTTGATCAAACACAGAAAAGACTAAACAGTTAAAACTTCTATGCCAAAGCACCCAGATACGACCATTAACAGTGTGACTGTAATTACAACAAGATTCCCAATCACTAAATCACTGGCTCAAAATATTCACATAATTTCCTTCTTTAACTCTTGTTTTAAGCAGGTATAAAACGCTTAATTGGTAATTAACAACCCATCTCAATACTTTCATTTGCTTGTGAGGATTATTAAATCCTCGTATGTTCCAAAATCATACTAACATAAGATAATGGAGGAGGAAGAAGCACCACCTCTATCCTCCAATTTCTTAACTTTATCAACATGCTCATTCTTCTTTAACTTTAAGTCATGTACAATTTTTCCCACTCCAAAAGAAGCTACACTCTATTTCTTACCAGAGTCCTCAACAGGCAACAAGCTTTCAGGATCAATAGAATTAAGGACCTCGAATTTATTCCTGGATTCTCCCATAGTAGCTTTACCTTATTTAGCTGGCATGCCTCTCCCTCGTTTAATAGGAGGATTACTTCCATGCTCAGAGTTTGATGTCCCCTCATGAGTAATCTACTTTGTTCCTCTTGTAACCTCTTTTCCAGAATCAATTCGAGCTCTGTCAGGGCAAAATCTCCTCAACTACTTCTACATTGCTAATAACAATTTGATCAGCAGAGATATTACCATTAATAGCATTTCCAATATTCTTTCCTTTATTTACAACTTCACTACTATTGATAATATCATTCTGCTTTACCTCTTGCACAGAATCTTTTACTCTCCATACTTGTTCCACCTTTTTCCTCTGAGGGCAGTATTTCACATAATGACCAAATCTACCACACTCAACACAAGAGGCAGGTCTCCGAGGTACAATGACCTTAATCCGAGCTACTGACTCATCACACAGTAACACATCAACATAGTATGGAATCTTTGAATCTACAGTAATTTCAATACAAACTCTAGCATACTCAAGTCTCTCCCTAGAAGTTGTAATAGAATCCATGTGTAAAGGCTTACCAGTTTCACTTACGATGTATCTAAGCCCCTTATTCAAAAATAACTCCAGTAGAACATTGTACAATTGGATCCAAATTGGCATTCGATCCAAATCGAAGTGTAGCTCCTTCAAGTTTGGTTTCCATTTTCTGAGGAATATATACTTATACTGGACATGCCAATGACCATTCTCTAAAACCCAATCCCTAGCAGAATAATTGACAAAAGGAAAACCAAATAAATTCGATCCAGCCATACTCACCTTCAGCGGAGCAGTTTTACCCCACATCAATTCGATTGTCTTTTACAATGATCCAAAATTAGGAGTTGAGCCGATGAATTGCCCAACCAAAGCATATCTCCATTTCAGAATCCCTTCCTTAAAAACATATTTTTGAGGCTTAACAACATACGAACCCTCAACCTCCGTCAGGGGAAAGTAATCTAATTCCTGCTAATTCCCCATCGCGAATAGTTTTCTCCAATCTGCAGTTGTTCCAGCAGACATAACCCAGGAGAACTCCCCAGAAACAGCCAGCAATAACATGAAAGAATCAACAAATTAAGAAAGGAATGGCCTCGTCTTCAATCGTTGTTAGTCATGTTAACATGCACCGAGAGAGAAGGCTTAACGTACGCCATCCTCCGTTTTCTTTTTCAATTGATTTTTTTTACTTTTATAAATTAAATCAAATTTTATTTTTAAGTTTGTATCAAATATAATTATAATAAATCATTGACATTTTATTCTGAATGTTTTGAGATTTTATATTCGAATATAAACATGTCAAATTATCAAGAATAAAATATCATACGTGAAAGCGTATGTGGATTAATTGATAGGTTGAAATCTGGAAGTCTTTATTGGTTATGATCTTTCAAGAAGATAGAATTCCATTGAGTATAAATTCATTGACGAGATAAGAGAAAATATGAGAAGATCTATTTCTTAGAGCAATAATCTCTTTATATAGCTTATTAAAGAATCATTTATTGTCTATATTTATAATTTTGTCCCTCATTAAATTATAAATATTGTAATATTATTTACACTTTTATTCCAATGATACTTTTAATATCTTATGACTTATAATAATAATTGATCACTTAATTTTATGTCATATTTTATGATAACAATATATATTACAAATATGTTAATCCAACAAAAATGATTTTAATGATTAAAGATAAAATTATTATTTTTAGATGTTATAGGTTCGAGTAATTGCATTTATTGAAGGTATACATTGTCAATTATTAAGAAAAATCATGAAAAAAATACTAATTTATAATTATATCAAATTATTTAAATAAAATAATTATAATAAAAGATTAACACAAATAAAATATTAAGTAAAACATAAAGGTAAATAAGGTGTGGGAGAAAAGTTCAGTTCTCTTAAGCCACTTGGAATATGCAAATTCAGAACTTTATCTGCAAAACACGCAGTTTTCCTGCATGTCTCAGGTTTGTTTCCCCTCAAATTCCTTACACTCAATTGATTAAGTCTGTAATTTAGGGTAAGCTACGTATTTGGTATATAAACTGTCAGTTTTAATTCATTTTAGTACTTAAAACTTTCAATTTTTATAAAATCATACCTAACGTAGTAACGTTTGGTTTTCATTCCATTTTAATAATCGCCAATGTATTTAGTACTTAGACTATCAGTTTTGTTATGTTTTCTTTCAATTTTTTCAAAACTTAACGTTAAATTTTAAACATGTACTAAAATGAATTAAAAACTAAAATTTTTAACAGCGGGTTACTAAAATAAAACAAAAACTAAATTTCATGTATGATTTTGAAAAATTAAAAGTTTAGGTATTAAAACAGGCCATAACTGATAATTTAAGTATTGAATACATAATTTACCCTTAATTATTTATTTTTGTGAAGTAAAATAGTGAACTTTATTAAATATATATTTTTAAATAAAGTCAAATTAAAAGTTGAAAAAAATTTAATCACCAATTTGTTAGGAAATAAACCGAGTAAGAGTAATTTCCCTATAACCAGATTAGCTGCAGTGAAAGGTTTATTTCTTTCTTGCTCCAAAATTCCTCTGGTATTCCACTATCCAAGGGAACTGAGGGCCCACGGTTGATCAGGTAAGCTGCAGTGTTGATAGTTTCAGCCCATAGCATTTTGGGCAAGCCGACATGTATCCTCATACTTCTGGCACATTCATTCAGAGTTATGTTCATGCGCTCTACTATGCCATTGTGATGCGGTGTCATGGGAACCGTTGTCTCCATCTTGATCCCATTGTTTGCGCAAAAATCTCTGAATCTTCTATTTCTGTACTATCCTCCATGTCAGACCTCAACCGTTTGACTTTCAAACCAGTCTCATTTTCCACCATGGCCTTCCATTTTCTGAAGGTATCAAAGACTTCTGATTTCTTCTTCAGAAAATAAACCCACACTTTCTTTGTAGAATCATCGATGAAGGTGACATAATATAGTGAGCCTGCAAGAGATGGAACTGGAGATGGTCCCAATACATCAGTATGAACCAACTCTAACTTTTCTGCATTGGGTGTCTTGTCAATCTTTGCAAAACTGACTTTCTTTTTTTTGCCAAAGATGCAATCCTCACATAGTCCGACATCTACATTCTTTAGATCCGACAGTTTCCCTTTTGACAAAAGTGTCTTCATCCCTTTCTTGCTCATATGACCAATCCTTTGGTGCAATAGGTTTGATTTTTCATCAGCATCTGCTGCAGCAATGATATTCTTTAAGTTTGAGGTTACATAAAGAGTATCAGTGTTCTTACCACAAGCAATGACGAGTGCTCCATTGGTAATCTTCCATTCACAGCCTGAAAAGGTTGTACTATATCCTTCTCCATCAAGCTGTCCAACAGAAATCAAATTCCTTTTGAGGCCAGGAATATGTCTCACTCCTTTTAGCTTCCAGGTGGTCTGGTTTGGCAACTTTAATCGGATGTCTCATTTTCTGGCGATCTTCAAGGTTTTATCATTGGCTAGATGAACCTTCCCAAAATCACCACTGACATAGTTCTCCATGATTTCTCGGTATGGGGTGGAGTGGAAAGATGCCCCTGAATCCAAGATCCATGATTCAATCAGATTGTTAACGCTTAGAATCATGACATCACATGTCTCCTCTGTCATATTGGTAGTATCCTATGCGCTGGTATTTTTCTTCGGTGCTCGGCAATCTCTTTTAAAGTGACCCTCCTTGCTGCAGTTATAACAGGTAAAAACTTTCTTTCTCGTTCTTGATTTTCCCCTTCTGGATTTGGATCTGCCACGATTTGAATTTCTTTCTGAAGTCCTCCCTCTAGACTCCGTGTGCAAGGCTGAGGAGGTCGATGCTTCACCCAATTCTCTCCGTCGAATTTCTTCGCTCAGTACTAGATCCTGAACATCGTCGAATTTCAATTTACTATTTTCCGACGAGCTGCTAACTGCTGTAACAGTAGCATTCCAACTGTTTGGTAGAGATGATAAGAGAATTAAAGCTCAAACTTCATCATCGAATTCAATTTCCACGGAACTCAATTGGGTTGTAATTGTGTTGAGTTCATTTAGGTGTTGAGCCACTGATGCCCCTTCCGCCATCCGCAAATTGAATAATCGCCTCATCAAATGAACTTTGTTTGAGGCCGATGGTTTCTCATACATACTGAAGAGAGCCGCCATAAGACCCGCCGTGGTCTTTTCCTTTGTTATGTTGAAAGCAACATTGCAGGATAATGTCAGTCGGATTACTCCGAGGGCTTGTATGTCCAGAAGAGCACAATCTTCATTCTTCATGCCTTCTGGTTGCTTTCCTGAGAGAGGTTGATATAGATTTTTCTGGTACAGAAAATCCTCAATCTGCATCTTCCAAAAGCCAAAGTCTGCACCATCGAACTTCTCAATTTCATCTTCCCTTCGTCTGCAGCAATCGCTCCCACTCGAATCTGGCTTCTTTGGATCGTTTCTGACAATTTCCGCAAACCGTCGTGTATTAGAACACCTCGGTCGACAAATTCGTATCGCCGACAAAAATTTTACTATTCACTATTCACGTGAATAGTAATGAATAGTAACCTCGCAAAAAATTGACAAAATTTTCGACCAAAAGCTCTGATACCAGTTGTTAGAAAATAAACCGAGTACGAGTAATTTCCCTATAACCAGATTAGTGAGAATGGAAATAAAAACGGAAAAATAATACCCGAAATTGATAACGGAGTTCAACCAACTGTGCCTACGTCTTCGGACTGCTGCAGATCTTTTACTAAGAGAGAATATTTATAGGTTTTTACAAAACACTCACTACTCACAAGAAATCTCTCTAGTATTGGGAGAAAGAAATGATTTTTGGGATAATTTTGAAACTAAATGAGCTAGGGTATTTATAGTTAAAGCTTAGGGACTAATATTTGAAAATACCCTAAAGTGCAATGACTAAAATGTGATTAACCCATTTTTATTTTTAATAAAGAATTGGGACATCGTTCGGTGCCCCTCATTGTTAAAAACCCAAGCTGATTGCCCTTAATTTCTAAAAAAAATCCAACCCTCTTTTTTTACTTTTTCTTCTAACACAATTATCTTAAATATCTAAAAAGGATTTATAATTTTCTATAATAATTAAATAAATATGTTATAAATTTATATATGAAATATTCGATGAAGATTTGTTAGCGAACAAATCCTTCACACGCAAGTTATATAGAAAAAATATGTTAAAACTAATATTTAAATTATTTTAAAATTTAAAATTTTCATTAAAAAATCACCCGAAATAAAAATAAGTAATTTTAAAATGATGTAGCAATCTTAGAATAGTGGTTAAGAATCGTTATTATTTTTTGAATTTTAGATTCAAGTGTCACGTCTATAAAGATGTATGAAAATTTATTATTAAATAATATATAATTTTTTAAACAGATAATAATTTATATTTATTTCAAACTAATAATTTATTTAAAACAAATATTTGAATCTTCATTGATTCCACTTGAAAAACTCAAACTTTAAATTAGAGAACTCAAACTCAAGGTTACCAACTTGAAAATGATGTTGGATTTTGTAAACACAAATTATTCTAACTTACAATTAGGGATGATTATGGTTTGAATTAAGCTTTTAGTCCATTTGAAATTAACTTAAGTATAATATTTTTATATTTGTCACTCGATTCGATTCGTTTTAGGTTTAGAGAAGTTTCACTCGACTCAAAATTTGACTCAACTTTGAAGTAAAACTCTGCACCACACCGTATTGATCTGATCTGATCCGACATAAATAAGGGTGGCAACGGCACGAGGCGGGGACAATTTTGCATTAAACATTCTTTCCCCAACACTTGCGGGTACGATTTTGGGGAATCCCCTATTATATGTTTCGGAGATTTTTTTTTTTGCCGCCATACCCAGATCCCTGCGGGTTTCGGTTAATCATCATCCCAAAAAGTAAACAAACATTTTTTAAATCAATGCAACACCTAAAACTTGTAAGATATATCATATTGTCTCAAATTGGTCTTTGTCTATAATATGAAAATTCCAAACATCAATATTAATCTAAAACCCAATGTATATGTACAGTCTTAACCATTTTTATTATCAACAAATCAATGTGTATTAAATGAGATGTAACAGTGGCAACACGTAATCTCACAGATATTTTTCGGGGATTCCATGGTTTTTTTTGTAAAATATTGAGGATCCCTACAGTTATTTTTCAAGGATCCCCACGATTATTCATGCGAGTACGGTTCAATTATTCCCCATCCCGTCAGATCGAATACCCACGATTTTCAATTTTTCCCCACACGATTACCACCCGTAGACATAAATATATAAATATATTCTTATTTTTATTAGGTAAAATAAGAATAATCAAACAAATATAAAAAGAAGGATAATATAGCAATTATCCCTAATAATTTATATTATTATTCTCGAGTAGGATTCTTTTTAACTCAAACCTAAATTCAACTCGACTTTATCCTTAAAAAAACCTTAAAAGATGGAGATTAATATGATTAGAGTCAAATTAAACTTCATCGAACTTGAATTAAATATCTATCGCACTAGGAACCAAATTCAATCTAAATTTAAATAAAATTTAAAAAATATTACATTCAAAATTTTTGTAATAGTCTAGAATGTAATTATAAGACATTATTTATTTAGAATATTTCTAAGTCATTGGTAACCCGTATAATCACACGTAATTACTTAAAATCAAGACCTCTAAAACTAATAACATTCTCTCCAACCATTGAGACAACTTGATAGATTTGTTACATTAGAACTTTAAACATTAAAAATTTACTGAAAATCTTAACCTCAACGCTTAAAATAATAATATAAAAAGAGAAGAATCTTAGAAAACACCATAAAAATTGACAGCCTAAGCAAACAACTCCCATTGGGAGCGTGGCTGCACAAGCAAGCCAAGTGTTAGGGGCTTAGGTCCATTTTGTTTTCTCAATTAACTCAAACAGTTAAATTTTAACTCAACCCCACACCTTACCATTTAACCCCACCATCAATGGGTTTTCTTCTTCTTCTACTAAACCTCTCCCTTTTTTTTCCTTTCTTCCTCCACCTTCTCTTTGTTTTTGGTAAACTACTCTTAGCCACCACCCAAAACCCATCATTTTCACCTTCACCATTTACAATATAAATATATATGTATAAGTGTATTTATGTTACCAAAATGCTTCACATTGCTAAAATGAAGACATCCCCAAGCTGTTCTTCATCTAATTCTTGCTTAATATCTTCATCGCCATTATCATCATCATCTTCTTCATCATCATCGGAGACTTCCTGTAGCTTGCCGGAGAAACCCAAGGCCAAAAGGGCTAGAAAAACCCCCGATCAGAACGGCAATGCTAATAACAATAATGTCAGAAGAAGCTCCATTTACAGAGGAGTCACCAGGTCTTTTTTTTTTTTTTGAATATATGTGAAAATTAATAGTGAAATATTGATTTGATACTGGAAAAATTAAACAGGCATAGATGGACTGGGAGATTTGAGGCTCACCTTTGGGACAAGAGTTCTTGGAACAATATTCAGAGCAAGAAAGGAAGACAAGGTAAATTTGATTTATTTTTTTTAATGGACTAATTTAATAAGAAAAATAAATTCAAGGAGATTTATGTAATTTTGTTTTTTATTAGTATTATTTTTACTGACTGTTTGTTTTTTTAATGTAAATTATTGTGTATATGGTCAATCTGTCAACGTAATTTGCGCTTCCTGATGCCGTCTTCATAGTTTATTTAGGTAAAGTCCTTCGATCTATTTAAGTGTTTAATTTAAGTAAATATATTTTTAAATAATTTTTTAATTATTTTTACTAATTTAACATAAAAATTAATAATATTTAGATATATTCCAATTCACATTACCAAATGTAGGGGCTTACGATAGTGAGGAGGCAGCGGCTCGAACGTATGATCTAGCTGTCCTTAAGTATTGGGGGCCAGAAACGACCTTAAATTTCCCGGTATTTAAATAATATTATTAATAAATTATCATTACTGTTAAACAATTAATAAAAATGGTGGTTTTTATGAGTAAAAAACTATTATCATGTGATTATTGCAGAGAGAGAGATACGAAAAAGAGATGGAAGAAATGAAGAAAGTGACGAAGGAAGAGTACTTGGCATCTCTACGACGTCGTAGCAGTGGATTCTCTAGAGGAGTCTCCAAGTACCGTGGGGTAGCCAGGTAGTACTAACAATATAGTATGTTACATCGATGTTATATAAAATTAAACTGAACCGATATATAAATTGAATGGAGTAATAAATTTTAAATAAATTGAAATATGTATTTTGTTTTCGGCAGGCATCATCATAACGGGAGATGGGAAGCTCGGATCGGTCGAGTTTTGGGGAACAAATATCTCTATCTGGGCACTTATAGTAAGCTCTCTTTGCAACCCTCTATTCCAATACTAGAAATCAATATATATATATATATATATATATATATATATATATATATATATATATATATATATATTATATATATATCAAGATACTAGAATTAAACTTGAAAATCAATCTACTAATTATTAAAAAGTTTGAGTTATTCGACAGTCTGAGCTAGATGTTAATATGAAGATCGAGATATGATAAAATTTGATCTCATAATCTCAAACGATTATCATATCTCAACCAGTATGTTAACGTTCAGCTCAAACAATCATCAATTTTTAACAAAAAAGAATAAGTCTAAAACTTATAAGTAGTCGGATGACCATTTTATAACTTTTAATAGTCGAATGAGTTAAGAATGCAATGCTCTATAGTTAGAAAATTATTTTATAAATTTTAATAATCGGAGACTCAACAAAATAATACTCTATAATTATAGACTATTTGTGTACTTTATCCTATATTTAAATTTATGGGTTTGAGACCAGAAGACATTTGGGTGATTAAGAAAGGTTTTTGATCTATTTGAATTCAATTTAATATTATAATAACAAAATTTAACCTGGTTCGATTTGAGTTTAAAATTCTTTTACTTAAAAGTTAAATTAAAAAATCGATTTCAATCATATTTGATTTAACATAATTTACAATTTTTATATTTTTACTAAAATAAAAAATATTATATATTAATTTAATTTAATTTATATAAAATAAAAATGAAATTTAATATCATGATTTAAATAATTTATATACTAATTATATAAAATATATTTCTTATTTTTATTAAATATCATATGGAGAGTTCAGATGTTTGACATATCTGTACTTCTAAATTTTTTCTTTTGCAATATATCTGCACCTACTTTGCATTGCTAAAAAAATAACAAAAAAATTTGTCTTCCGAAACAACTTTTCTTCTTTGGGAAAATTAATAAAATATTAGAAAATAAATAATTGTGTGACAGAAAATAATTAAAGGTTAAGAAAATTAAATGTAGATAACAATATTTTCTTAATAGTTAAATGATATTATTACTTTTTATTTTACGTTTACATTTTTATATTTCTTTTAATTATTAAAATAAATAAATATACGTGAACCACTCAAATGCTGTCACACCACACGACTGCCATGAGTGTCAACTTGCTTTGATTTGTTCCTACACCATTAAAAAGAATTAATTATCAATGGCATTTATGTAATTAAGCTGTATATATCTGTCTTGATTCACAACTTTTTTTTTTTTTTAGTTTGCATGAAAGTGACTGGCAGGATGGCACGTGACCATTACTCTCCCATTAAGTGATTCTGTTGCCTTTTTAAGTATATATAGATAATATTTGCCGAGTAAGAGGCTGCAGTGGTCACGTGCCCTGTGAGAAGATTAGATTTTGCTTTAGGTCACCTAAATGCAACTTGTCCCCACTTTAGGTTTTACTTAGCTGGTCAATTGTTGATTAGAATAATTGTCAAGATTTTGTTATGATTTTAAATAATATTTAAATTTTAAATATTCATTCATTACATAAATCAATTATATTAAATCCGAATTAAAAATCAATTTGTCACTTTTTATTACACTTATCGTTATTGTTTTTTAACCCATCAAATGGTCTCGTTAGTTGAAGAGAATGTTGTTTTATTTAAAGATCGTGAATTTAAATAGATGTATCAGTAAGATATATGTATATTGTGAATTAATTTAAAAATTATGAATACATATTACCTTATAATTATTTTAGATTATTAAAAGATCATTATTATTTTCGATTTGATTAGTAAAAGTATTATTTGATCCCAAAATTTTATTAAGGAAATCTAACTTGTCCTGTCTTGACTCTAAAGGGATTAGACTAATTAAGGGGAAATCGGACACGTTAAGCGTCAAATCTGCCTAGATTCTTTCCTTTTGTTTAGTCAAAATCATGGAATCTGGTCTTTTAGTTTGATGGATTTAGATTGCCTAAATTAGATTGGTTGGAACAAAGTCACGTGACTTTTTTTATCCCAATTCATTTATTTTTCTACTACTTACAAGCTAGGATCAAGGGAGAGACAAGAAAACACATGGGTAGTGGGGTACCCTTCCTATTAACAACCCATTCTTTGTTTGAACAATTGGGGTTTAGGGTTCGAACAAGGCACTCCGACCTGTCTCACCCGTTATCTACAAGGATGGAATTAGGATCAAATATTAGATATTTACATTGTTAGGGTCCAAAATATCATCAGGTTCCTCCCTTCCGAGTGGGACTCGACCGATCGATGCCTTCCGTCGTTGAGTGCCCTTTCATCAAGCTCTCAAATGGTGGCCTAAACAATCTTCTTTCTTGTATTAGACATTTAGACTACCAAGCAACCATATCAAGGAAGAAAATGCTCCTTATAGTGCTACTTTTTTGTTGTTGTGTCCTTGCAGCAAACCCAATCACCTTCAATTATGCCAACATGTTACCCTAATAAGTGTAGATTTGAATGAAACATCGAATATTTATTCAGACTCCCAGTTGAGTATCGGATACAAATATAAGAGTAACTTATTAAGATTTAATGTCGGCACGTGAATCCATAATCTTTCCTTTTTACCTGCTAAATTTAAAAGGTTAGACCCACTTTATTTAATTTCTTACTGAATGGTCTGATATAGTTTATCATAAATAATTTATTTATCTGTGCATGCTCTGATTTTATTCATTAAATAATCATTTATTTATGTTTATTTTCAATTTTTTTTAAGACACACAAGAGGAAGCCGCAGCTGCATATGATATGGCAGCATTGGAACACAGGGGGGCCAATGCCGTGACCAATTTCGATGTTAGCCATTACATCGACCGTTTGAAGCAGAAAGGTATTTTGTTTTTCGACAAAACGCAAGATCGAATTCCAGACTCCGGTGAAGCTCAGCAAGCAGAATCTGTAGAAAACGAACAACTTCAGCCGTCATGGCAGCAAGAAGAACAACAACAAGTACAGAAGCAAGAAGAAGCCGGAACATCTCAACGTTTTCAGTACATGCAAATGCAGCTTCCTCCATGCATTGAAAGTCCGACTACGACGATGGCCGGCATCGAGCCGACTGATAGCAATGAGCTAGCATGGAGTTTCTGCATGGATTCAGAGTTGACATCGTTTTTGGTCCCAAACACCCCCCTCGATGGAAACGATGAATTGCCGGACTTGTTCGATCATGATACGGGGTTTCAGGATAACTTGGACTTGATATTTGGTGTAGGGTCCCCTAACGAAGAAGAGGCTAATCATAAATGTCTACCGGATGATGCAATCGAAGCTGGTGTTGCGGTGAACATGGAAGATGATAGTGGGAAGGAGCTGTTGTCGTCTCCGTCTTCAGATTCGGATTCTCCGTATTCATCGACGACCTCTGTTTCTTGTAACTACTCGGGTTAGTTGTTTCTGTTTCGGGTTATTTGGAGTTTGTTGTTGGAAATCTGTTGTGGGTGGATGGATGCCAAGGATTCAAAGTTTCTTTGGTTTTTGTTGTTTCTTTCCTTAATGCACTTCTTTTGTTTGATTAAATTAAAAATCAATAAAAGATAACATGTTTTTGTTTGATAACTATATACAATGTGTTTTTAATTTGTTAAGCAGTTAAAATATAGAATCTAGGAAAGGTAAATTGAGACATTTTTGTTTTAGTTTAATTATTAAACTTTTAAAATTACGTTTTGGTCAATATTTTACATATTTCTTACAATTTAGTCACGATCTTGTTAACTCTTATTATTTTAATAGTTTGACATGTTAAAAATAATTATTTTTTAATTTGATCTGCACATTTTAAACTAAATATCATTTTTTGTTTTATTTATTTTCAATCTTTTAAAAAATTCTTGAAAACTCTCTCAACCACAAAATTTGACCAAAATCCCGTATCACCAATTTTGATCAACAACATCGTCCGTTATTGAACCAAATCTAAATTTATATACGTATCATATTACAAATTTAATCAAAATTAGTTTATAAATTTGAAATTTATTCTCTCACATAATATATATTTTATTAAGAAATAAGAAACTAAATTTGTTATAATTTTTGTTACTTTAATCATGTGACATTTTTTAAAAAGCATTCTCAACTTCCCAAAAATTCCAATTTTAACCCTCACATTTCTAGATTTCCCAATTTAGTCCCACTCATGCATGAATGATAGATCTTAACCCTACATGAATGATAGATCTTAAGCCTACGATTAGGGAGTCTTCTCAGGCCTTAGAGAAATGTTTACACTATGATATCAATAGTATATATATACGTTATCAATAACTAAGAAAAATCACGAGATAATATTTTATAATCTGTCCATACTAATAAAAAATTCTTGTGGATTAACGTGTAAAAACTGCATGTCTTGTTGCACGTCTTCCCATCATTCTCCATGACTGTTTCACTACTCCTAATCTCTTTATTTCTTTCACTAATATTTACACATTAGTCTCTCATCTTTCATGATTTTATAAAATAGTTCTTATTGAGTAAGAACCTTGAATTGTCTATACGCAATATTTTACTCAATTTTTACTTGATACATATTTGATTTCTATTTGACTAAGACATTAGGGATTTTTCTTTTAAAAATTTTCCCTGACATTTTCAAATGATCACAATTCGGTCCTTGTATGCTTGTTTGATGCTTATAAATCTAAAGTGAATCGAAAACAAGTAGATGATTGATAAATGAGTTTTTCTAATGGATGATTCCTTTTATTGTAGAAAATAAACAAGTATATCAAGTTTTAAATGGTTGCAATTTGATCCCTGATTGATTGATTGACATTCAATTGATTAAATTAAACTTGAAATCAATAGCTATAATTTTTGTTATGAGAATGTGTCATTACTTGCAGGATGGATTGCCCGAGTGATGAAAGATTGTGAAAGACGAGAGAGACGATCATTATAAGAAAACCAACAGGAGAAAGTTTTAAAAGCAAAGTGATCGATAGGAGATGTGGAACTCTGATGATCAAAACAAGGAGGAAATTGAAGAAATATGTTGTAAATTTAATACCGTGAAAGATGCTGATAAATTTAAGAGAAGAAAGAAGACGACGGAGGAAGATCATGAGGCCATTGGATTACTTGTTGAGCAAGTAATGAGTCTAATGAAGGATATTGTCGAATAAGACATTGAGCTCAACAGGAGAAACAAACCAGCCATTAAAAAAATCCAGATGTGCTAAGCTTACCAAATGCCACACTTCTAGCTTCGATTTTGAATATCTGCAGAATCATGTTCAAGAAATCATTGATGAAGCAATCAGTAATGGAATTGAGGGATCAAACTGGTTTAGATTTGGAATTACCGCCTAAGAAATCATGTTCAAGCTATCAGCAAGATATTGAGGCCATTGACCCTGAAGACCCTATCGAGGAATATATGAACACATTCTTTTCTACATTAGAGTCTAAGTTTTCGAGCTCTAAAATCATTGTTTGTCAAGAAGAAGCAAAGCAAACACTAGTTAAATTAGAGGAAACCTTGAATACGACCCCTGATGAGTTTTACAATTCAGGGAAATTTTCTCCACTTAAGAGCGCATTCAAGATCCTTGCTAGTTTTTAATAGTTCCTCTGCCATCGTTATAGTTGAGCAAAAAAATGAGTTTTTATCCATGGAGGAAAGCTTGAAAGAAGTAATTGACCGAGCTTCGAAAGCAGAAGAGGATAAAAACCACCTTAGTGAGAAGGAATCTATGAAGCCGAGGATTACTCATAAAATCATAGGTGAAACAGGTAGAGCAAAAACTTACTCCCTTACAGGAGCAAGTTGAAGAAGCGGAAAGGGAAATGGAGAGTATGTTTGTTGAACGAAAAGGGATATTCAGAAGTTTGAAGAAAATGAAAGTGGAGTTAGAAGCATTGGAAAAGAAATAGGGAGATTATGAGGCCAAAGCCAAAGTTGTCGAGAAGGAAGAAAAGACTGTTGAGGCTAAATGGGGAAGAATCAAAGATTTCATCTCTTCTCTAAAAGAAAAGATTTGAGGAAATTTAATGGTATTGGTGTTTTGAGGAAGACTAATTATATAAATGGTGGCCTTCTCTCTAAACTCAATTACAAATCCATGAAACATGGTGTTTCTACTAGAATTTTTTATATATGGGAGCCATTTTTCAAACCCGGAAAGCTCAGATCCTTTTGGTAGAATTAACTTGCTTTGTAATGATCTTGTTGCTGGTTTATCTTCTCTTTTGCTAGTTGTATATGTAATTTTGTATCTAGTTCTTAATTAATAAATCACTTTTCTTTTCTCTTTTCCAATAATCTCAATGAACTTTTAGGACTTCATTGTTTTTTTTTGTGATTATATAGATACTAGATATCCATAATTTGTAGTCATTTTTATTGTACTAGGAACGAATACACTAATTTTTATCATACCAGCATGCAAAGACATAGCTTTGAGCATTTTTTTTGGTATCCTTACTATAAGTCTATTCCCTAACTGTTGGGAAATAAACGAAAACGAGTAATTTCCCTATAACCATATTAGTGAGAATGCAAAATTAAAGCGGAAAAATAATACCCGAAATTGATAAAGAAGTTCAGCCAATTATGCCTACGTCTCCGGACTGCTGCAGATATTTTACTAAAGAGAGAAAATTTACAGGTGTTTACAAAACACTCATAACTCACAAGAAATCTCTCTAGTATTGGGAGAAAGAAATAATTTGGGATGATTTTGAAGCTAAATGGGTTAGGGTATTTATAATTGAAGCTTAAGGACTAATCTTGTAAATATCCTAAAGTGTACAGGGACTAAAATACAATTATATCAATACCATTTTCAATAACAAAATAAATGCACTGAATTCCACCGAATTCGATGCCCCCTTAGCCCCTCTTTTTGACTTCCCCTTAGCCCCCTTTTTTGACTTTTCTAATAATATCCCACTTGAAGACTGATTTTAATCTGTCTTCACACCTTGATCGATGAATCAGCATTTCTGGTCTCGTTACTCTAGCATACCAACTGAAGCTGAACACAACTTCAGTTTGTCCGTAGTCACCGTCATGTAAACCCATTTGTTATTGGGCAGTTTCTCCGTGGTTGCCTTGTCCCTTAACGTCTTAGCTCCCTTCGACTCTTGTCCACTAGTCTTTGAAGGATTGTTCCTCACTTGAACATCCTCTGCAAGCCCCTGCTTCAACCATTCTCTTAAGATGGTCTCTGAAGCCATGTTCTCTACACGAACATGCTCGACAAACTCCTTGGACACGGACAACTCTTCTTGCACTTGACTTCTACTCGCCTTGGCAGAAATGAACCTTATTGAGCCAACTCTCAACGCCTCTTCGATCCTGGGTTCATCCTCTTCTCTGGACAACTTGATCTTGGGCTCATCCATCACCTTGGATGAATCGACTCCCCTCGGGTAATTTTGCAACACTTCTGGCATCTTAAGTTTGCGTCCCCTCATTTGCTCGACTCTTACCCTCAGCTTAGTATCTTTGAGACTTGAAATTGTGCCAAAACTGCACACATCTTCCCCAGACTCACCATCTGGTTCATCATTGAGTGGATTTTCTCTACCACTCGAGGAAAAACATTCCTCATCCTCTGACTTGCCTTCATCACGGAATCTCTTCCCGCTACCCTCGGCTTTCGGCTTTACTTTGGAAGTCTTATTCTTCTTGACTCCAAATTCTTTGATGGACTCAGCGGTTGTCAAGGATTTAGACAATTCCTTGACTTTTCTTCGCTCCAACACTCTCTTCGCCCATGGCTTCAATCCGAACATGAAGGTGAAGAATCCATCTTCTTTAGTCAAGCTTGGGACATTGAGCATGAGTTTTCTGAATCGACTCACATACTCCTTAAGTGTCAATTTATGCCTGAGACGCCTCAACTTGGACCACGCCTCCATCCTGGAATATTGTGAGTAGACTTGCTCACTTTGCACCTCGCTTGATGGATTTATCTCTTGCTATCATACCGAGTCCCTTTTTGTACTTGACTGCTTTGACACCCGCAGTCTCGTCATGTTTCAATCCTGGGTTGACTACTTGAGAACTTGTAGTCGTACAACTATTTCTCATTGATTCGGCTACTTTGAAACATGTAGCCACACCAAGTCTTTCCCCTGTCTTGATTGCTTGGATACTTACAATCTCGGGCTTTCTTCCGGGTTTAGCTGCTTCAACATCAACAACCTTGCCTCGCCTTGATCCTTACTTGGCCGCATTGATCCCATCAATCGGGCCAAGTCTTTTTCCTGGCTTGGTAGATTTAACACTTGCGACCGCGCCAATTCCCGTATTTCTCCTTCTTCCATCCTCTTCATGATGGCTGTAAGGTGACAGTAACATCCTAAATCAGGGTCAGTGACTAAATTACAAATTTTGAAAACTATGTGCTTGATTTTGAAACAAGTTAAAAGTTCAATGACTTAAATAAGGAATAATTCCTTATTGGATTAGATGATAATTATGGAAAATTTGAAGGGTATATTAGTAATTTCACAAGAAAAATTTTATATCCTCCTTTATATAGGATGTAACACGTGGAAATGAAGAGACACGAGGTTCTACTTTCCCGAGTTCTCTTCTTCTCCTTTCTTCTTCACGTGTAGAAGCCAAGAGCAAATGTAAGATTTCTTGTTGGTTGATATGTAGCTGAATTTAAGATTGAGTTATGATCATTAGATGATAGAAAAGCTTAAGGAAGACTTAAGTTAGCTTTAAAGCAAAGAATGAAAGAATTATTAGAGATTAAAGATTTGGAGTTTTTGAATGAAATTTTGAAAAAGAGTTGATAAGTAGAATTTGAAGTTAAATTTGACTTGTCAATAGTTGAATTAAGAGATTTTGAGTAATAGAATTGGATTTAGAACATATAGAAAATTTGGTATGATTCTTGAATGCTATGTGGAGGAGTGGATTTTTAAGTTAAAGAGATATTGAATGAAAATAAATTGGTCTAAGTAAGTGTATGTAAGTTAAGGATACAAAAAGGGTTGAAATATGAAGTGTTTGAGATGAAATTATGTAATTTTCGTGCATAAATATTTGATTTCTGGGCTAGGGGTATCGATACCCATTCAACAGGTATCGATATCCTCTCAAACGAAAAATCACATAATGCAATGAGGGTACCGATACCCTAAGAAGGGTATCGATACCCCCTAAAGAAAAAATTGAATTATAGTTCAATAAATTAGTTTAAGTTATTAGCATCGAATTATAAGGTTTAGGCTTCTAATAATCGTATTGGAAATTATATTTATGTAGATATTGAGCCTAAACAAGTTCCAGAACATTTGACAAGTAAGATCGATCAAGGGAAAGATGAGAGATCGGTATTAACTTAGTGAGGCCAAGGTGAGTGCATCTTATTTTATAGGACTATAAGAAAATTGGACTTATGATAAGTCTATTTCCGATAGTTATTTTATTATGCATGAAGTATTGATCATAAGCATGTGAATGACATGAAATGTATGTATGGTTGATTATATGAGCTGATATGTTCTTTTATATGCTATATAATTTATGTGAGTATAAAGGATAAGTTATATGATAAGATCTACGTGATATAGGGAAATGAAAAGATATGTCTATGAAGAGTCATAAGAGAACAAACATAAATCATATGATAATGGGAATATATGATTATGAGATAAAATACGTACAAATAAGAGAATATGATGAAAGTGAATCTATGAGAAATGATATAAACTAGATAATTATGTGGAAAAGTTTTATGAATAATAGAAATATGAGTTGGACAAGTACATAGTGGTATAATTAATTATGAGAATTAGTATAATAGAGTTACATGATTTAATGTGAATTGAAGGAAACTAAATAAGATTGAGTTATAGAATAAAATGAGAATAATGTATCAATCAGGAAACTTGAATATAAAGGGATGACATGAACAAATAAGATAAGTTAAATAGCAAAGACCTATAGGAAAATATGAGAATAGTATACAAATTAGGAGACATTGATAGAAGTGACTATATGAACATGTAAGATAAATTAGGTGGAAAAGATATATAGGCTTAAATGAACTTAAAATAAATAAGGTATATGGTAAAAATCTATAAAGCCATATGAAGATGTTATAGGAGCTTTTGATGATAATTTATTAGAAGACTTGCATAGGTGATAAGTTATGTGAAACTGAACTAAGTAAATATATGAAATCAATATATAAATGATATGAGATAAGTTATTATATGTACCTGGTATATGTTATAGGAAAAGATCTATGTGATTACCGGAGAAAAGATAATAGTTATACGAGTATATGTACATTTGAATTATATGGAAATAAACTACGTGACTAAGTGTGATCTTATGAAATGTGATAATGAGCTATGTGAAAGAATTATGAGATTATGTGCATAAGTGCTTATGTAATAAAGAGAAATAAGTTTCATGATATTGAAGTATGTAAATATAGTATATGTGATATATGTAATGTATGGGAAATATTTGAAAACAAGAGATGACAATGATTTACATGTCATATGAACATAAGAGAAATGATATAAGTTATATGATAGATGATATGTGAACGTATTCAATTGACATATGTTATATAATATGAAATGGATAATCATATGCACATGTGATATGTGATAGAATAAATGATATGAGTACATGAATAGATGAAGTATAAGAAAAATGTCCATGTTATATGATACGAGAGCTATAGGTATAGTTGGCATGCCAAGAGTCGAGGGTCTACGCGGCCCTTCGGGACATATACAGTATACATAGGTCCTTCGGGACATACTCACAGGTCCTTCAAGACAAATTTCATATGCCACTTAGTGGGAATTATACGAGCTGTGGTGACATCATATGTTCACAATCTCAATGTACTAGCATATTTTTAGTTCTCATAAGTGTACATGGGATATCTAAAAGATATTACATGAGTAAATTCTATGTGGTGTTTTGTGCTTGTTTGGTGATATGATATGATATGATGTGTTTGAATGATAAGTATAGGATTATACGATAAAAAGAAATTAATGATAATAATATGAATGAAGATAATTATATGCATGTGTGGATTTGATGTATGAAATGATATATATTTGTGTATGATATGATAGTAGTAATAGTTTATGCATGATTATAAGTTAGAGTTTACATTATATGTTTATTCGCCTCACTAAGTCATAGACTTAGCGTGTGAATGTTTCACATGTAGGTTCCGGAAAGCGAGAAGAGAAGTTAAGAGGAGCAAGACATGTTAGCATATTCCTTACAATGTTCAGATCAGAAAATCAAAGAGATGATTTAATTGTATTTGTTTATTTTGAATTTAGTTGGCATGTACTAATTGATTGAGTTGAATACGCTCTGATATGTTTTGTAAACCAATTGATTTGATAAATGTAAAATATTCATTTTCTTGAAATGTGAATTTAGAATTTTAATCAGTTTGTAAAGGAAAATGCTTTGAAAAGTCAATGTGACACCTCAGACCCGGATCCGGGTCGGAGATGGGTTGGGGGTGTTATATTTAATGGTATCAGAGCTAAGGTTTAGCCGATTATAGGCTTAAACCGAAGGTAAAAGAGTTTTAAAATGTGTACATGCCAACATAGAGTGAAAATTTCTGATATGATAGTGTAAGGATTGTTTTGTCTTGCTAATAGTATTAGATTGCTAAGTTATAATAGAAGTATGATTATGATAATTTTGAAGTAAAGTGAAAGGCGATATTCCTGACTGTGATAGCTATTCACCTGCCCTGGCCAGACAGGATGAAGAGCGGTCACCTCAGGAAGTGCCTCGTAAGATCAAAGGTTGATTTCAGAAAGTTGAAATCATATTAGAATAGTGATATAAGATCTTTATTTTTTTGAATCAGAAAAGCGATATGGATTAGTTTTGTTAGTACGTGGATAAGATAGAATATGGTGAACAAGTGTCACCATAAAAACGTTAAAAAGATCAAATGATGTGGTGAGTATTTGTAGAAAAGCTCAAGAATAAGTACATCAGTGATAAGTGTATAAGATATATGGAGATAGAGTTTATGAATTTAAAACAAGGGAATTGTAACGTGTATGGATAAGAGTGCAATCTGATAAGATGAAGGAATGAATGTTAGGCTAAATTAAATGAAAATGAGGTATGTAAGTGGTTTGTGAATGGTTTGTGCCCAAATGGAATGAGTGTTATAGTGCTAAAGTTCTAAAGAGAGAGTTCAAAAGGATTAAGAGAACTGGTATTTTGGGGTTTCAAATACAACCTTGGTTGGAATTAGTTGTATTCCATATCAAATTATCAAATCTGATGAAAGACAAATATGCTTAAATAGTAGAGTCTGATGCTGGAAGATTGAATAAGGAGTTAAGAATGAATATGAAATTAAGTTTAAAAAGGAAAGTAATGGATTGGATTAAAAGTTATGCTAGAATTATGTAAAGTAAATTATTTAAAAGAAAAATCAAGTGATATAGGTACTATTTTGCAAGGTTTTAAGAATGGGTATATTGATGATTGGTTTATAAGATAAAGGAAGTTGTAATGCTTGAGTTTGAACACAGGAAAATTGCATTTTGAATGAGTAAGAATGTGAGTTGAATGAGTCAAATAAATTAATACTTAGTTAGTTTCGACCAGAAAGAGTGTATATGATTAGAGGAACTGTTACTGATTGACAAGGTTAAGTGATGAAGGATGTAGTTAAAAGATTAAAGATGATGTCAAGTTAAACTAATAGAGTGTGGTGTAAATTTGTAAATGGTTATGTATTTGACTATGTAAATGTGATGTAGTGAAAGAGGTAAGGATTAATATGTTGAAGGAAGTTAAGGATATGTGTATTGTGATTTGAACAAGGACTTTACAAAGAATAAGATTTGTGCAAGGAGTGTTGATTATCAAAGTTATGAAGAGGTGATAAAGATCAGTAATCAGAGATGAGCATTAATGATAAGAAAAGAGTAGGTGAGCATGAAAGAAAAAATATGATTTGTGTATAAGAAGATTTGATTTTGAATAAATAAAGGAATAATGGAATAAGGAAATTAAAGGATAAAGTTTAAAGAATCAGATGTGATAAATATTATGTTTCTTGGTCAAATAGATTTAGTCGGAGAAATAAAGAATAATTTATATGTATTAAGGAAGTTTAAGAAGTAATTAAGTGATGATGGAATAAAAGTTGGTTATTATTGCAAGGCAATTAAAGATTGATAAGGATTTTGATTGATTTATGATTTTGAGTGATAAGAAATGATGCTACTGGTTATATGATAAGTGACATTATAAGGATGTATAAAGGAAAATGTAGTTGAAGAACTAAAGGAAGGAAATATTAAGTAAAGGAAACAACATAAGAACATTAGAAGATATGTTCTTATTTTGTGTGCAGTGAAAATTCGAGGACGGATTTTCTTTAAAGGAGGGGAGATTTGTAACATCCTAAATCAGGGTCAATGACTAAATTGCAAATTTTGAAAACTATGTGCTTAATTTCAAAACAAGTTAAAAGTTCAATGACTTAAATAGGAATAATTCCTTATTGGATTAGATGATAATTATGGAAAATTTTAAGGGTATATTAGTAATTTCACAAGAAAGATTTTATTTCCTCCTTTATATAGGGTGTAACACGTGGAAATGAAAAGAGACAATGTTCCAGTTTCCAGAGTTCTCTTATTCTCCTTTCTTCTTCACGTGTAGAAGCCAAGAGCAAAGGTAAGATTTCTTGTTGGTTGATTAAGATTGAGTTATGATCATTAGATGATAGAAAAGCTTAAGGAAGGCTTAAGTTAGTTTTTAAGCAAAGAATGAAAGAATTATGAGAGATTAAAGATTTGGAGTTTTTGAATGAAATTTTGGAAAAGATTGGATAAGTAGAATTTGAAGTTAAATTTGACTTGTCAATAGTTGAATTAAGAGATTTGGAGTAATAGAATTGGATTTAGAACATATAGAAAATTTGGTATGATTCTTGAATGGTATGTGGAGGAGTGGATTTTTAAGTTAAAGAGATATTGAATGAACATAAATTGGTCTAAGTAAGTGTATGTAAGTTAATGATACAAAAAAGGTTGAAATATGAAGTGTTTGAGATGAAATTATGTAATTTTCGTGCATAAAAATGTGATTTCTGGGCTAGGGGTATCGGTACCCATTCAACATGTACCGATACCCTCTCAAACGAAAAATCACATAATGCAATGAGGGTACCGATACCCTAAGAAGGGTATCGATACCCGCTAAAGGAAAAAGTGAATTATAGTTTAATAAATTAGTTTAAGTCATTAGCATCGAATTATAAGGTTTAGGCTTCTAATAATAGTCTTGGAAATTATATTTATATAGATATTAAGCCTAAACAAGTTCCGAAACATTTGACAAGTAAGATCGATTAAGGGAAAGATGAGAGATTGGTATTAACTTAGTGAGGCCAAGGTGAGTGTATCTTATTTTATAGGACTATGTTGAGTTAATCGATTGACTGAATCGGCCAAGAGGGGGGTGAATTGGCAATAAAATTTTTTGTGGAAGCTTTTGCAGAAAATTGAAAGAAATTGCACAGTGATTTAGAGTGGTTCGACTTTATCAACCAAAGTCTACGTCCACTACCTTAGCTATCCACACTAAGGATTTTCCAATAAATTCACTAATTTGTTCTTTCTTTTGAGGCCAAAGAGATAACCTTACAACTCCCTCAAGAATATACCCCAATTCTTGAGAGCACTATTTTCTCAAAGAGAAATACAAATTTGCAAACTTACAAGAAAACCTCACAAGGAAAATATGTTTGCACAATTCTAGAACAAAGAAAGAACACTCAAGAATAAATACAATTAAGCACAATAAGTATTATTGAAAGCAAAATTAATATTGAATGAAAAATAGGCTTGAAATGCTCAAACTTGAGGTTTGATGCTTTCTCTTTGATTCTCTCTTGATTCTAATTGCTTGATGTTTCTTGTTATTGATCAATGGCTTCTAAGCTTGCTTAAATACACCTTGAATCACTTCTGAACATTGGGGATGATTAGAGAAAATAATATAGCCGTTTTAGTGTGAAAACAATTAATAAAACAGTTTGGAGCGTGGGGAGAATCGGTACCCCCTATGGGGAATCGGTTCCCTAAGTGTAAAATTCAAATATTTCGACCGTTATACAAGGGAGGAATCGGTACCCCCTGGGGGGGGAATCGGTTCCCTCTGAGCATTCTGGATTTCTCGGAGCCAAACCATTCAGGGGGAATCGGTACCCCCTTGGGGGGGAATCGGTTCCCTCTGAGCAATCTGGAATTTTTGGCTTTGAAATGGTTCGAAATACTTTGTAAAATTATTTTGAAATTTTTTTAAGATTAAAAACTTAATTTTACACTTTGAGTAAGGATTAAAAATGATCTTTGAAAGATTTGGAGCAATGTTTTGATATTCGAATAATTCTATCGAATATACTTAGAAAATCATTTGGAAAATCTTAAAATTCATTTAACTTAATTTTTTATATCGAAATATCAAAATATTTTCAATAATCTCCCCCTTTTTGATATAACAAAATATTTTAGTAATTTTAAGATTTTGAAATCAAGTTTTGAAATTACTCCCCCTTACTTTAACACTAACACTTCTCCCATTTATCATTTAAAACACATTTAACTTCTCCCCCTTTTTGTTAAATCAAAAAGACATTTTAAAGAATTTAAACAAGGTTTTGAAATCATTTAGCCAATTGATTATATATAATATAAGCTGCTAAGATCACAAGCAAGAGAAACGTTAGCCATTAGTTTCATAATCAATATTCATAATTAATGTGAAATGGCAAAATTGGTCATATATCTAATCATGAAGTAAATGATGCAATAATGAATAAATTTAATCACACCAAATAGATAATTTCTAACCATTCATAAATCCAAACAAATTCAAAGTCAATCAATCCACAAATTCAAACATTCCAAAATATTCAAAATGTTAAAACAATAAGTTCGGAGTTCAAAGCAAAACATAGAATCACATATCAGGATCAGGAGGAGGAAAACGAGCTCGCATAGTGGCCATTTCGTGAGTGAGGTCATTAATACGCGCGTTGGTTGCTTCATTGTTTGCACGCATCTCCCGAAGAATTTCTAATTGTTGAGCTCCCATTGTGGATAAGTGGGACTCTATAGAAGAAAAGCGTGAATCCATGGTAGCGTATCGGAAATCGAATGTCTCCATAAAGGATTGGAAATATGGAGGCATTTGATGCGTTTTTTGTGCTTGCTCTTCGGGCTGCTCAGGCTCATCTTCGGCTTCATCGATGTCTCACATTAATTGCTCAAGCTCGAGATCTTCGTCAGCTTCGGGTGGAGCTTGTGAAGAACTAGCTCCCGGAGTATTTGCAGAAGATCGAACTCATTCACCGGTTTCCTTATCCTTAATCAATCCCGCTCTCATTAAGGAAAGAAGGTTAATTTGTTTCTTAAAGGGGGAAAACAGCATCTAGACCGACTCTAAGCCCATCTTTGGAAAACATATTACTCAAAATGCAACCGTAAACAAGAGATGAACAGAGTTTCTTGTTAGGAACAAGATTTACAGTTTCAACAATTTCAGCAAAAATAATCTGAGGTAGGTTAATTTTAATATTGTTTTCGAAACAATGTAACCACCAAAGATATAAGGCTCTAAGAGTATAATAACGACCTCCGGATGGTCGAAACCACTAAGAAATCATTAGATGAAGAAAACGTTCATGAAGGTCTAAGACACTTGCACTATCCCTTCTTTTATAACGAGATCCTAAAACCTGTTTTTCATTTAAAATACCATCATTATCTAGTCCGAATGTATTGGCTATGTAAGACGAGTCAATATATAAGAATTGTCCTAGGAGGTAGGAACGAATTCCTATGGTTTCGGTTTCAGTTTGGTTTTTAACACAAACCGCATTAGAATAGAAAATACGAACAAGTTGATGGTAAACGATGGGTTCAAGGTCAAAGAGTTTATCAAATTTCCACTCTTGTAAAAGAGGAAGATATTTAAAATTGATAGCTAACATAGCTTGACGAGAAGGAATACGTTCTTCCCGGATTTTGTAAGAGTCGAAATATTGATAATACCAAAAATGATGATTTCTAGGACCAGGATGATTGAAACATGAATTTTGGATAGTCAAGTTAGGATCAATGGGATTAGGATTAGAAATTGGAATATGAGGAGGATTTGGAGGTGGATTTGGTTGATGGTGTGAGCGACTAGATGATGACCTAGCACGTTTAGGATTGGACATGGTTTAGGAAATCGGAATAGAATTGATAACCTGTAATTTAGAAAACACATGTATGCAATTCAATCAATCCAAAACTCAATTGAGTCCTCAATATTTCAAGATTCTCTAAATCAATCCTAATGGGCAAAGTTTTTGAAAAACTTTTGAAAAATATGGTTTTGAGAAACAATATATGTATAGTTTTCATAACACCAACATAATTTAATCAAAACACAATAATTTGAAAATTAACATTTTTTTTAATTTCGAAAATTTAAAAAAATGGAAAATTCTTGTGTTTTTGATGAAATTGGTTGTAATATCTAGTTTCTAATCACTAAACAATCAATCCCGATCTAAAGTTCATCCTAGAACAAATTAAAATAAGTCCTATGTTCAAAATCAATAAAATAGAGAGTTTAGAAAATTTTACCTTGAAGGATGAGATTGAGTGGATTTTGATGTTGTTTGCACGATTTTAATGATGATTGCAAGTTTAGGAGATGATATTTGAAGTGAATTCTGATTAAAATCGATGATTTAAGGCAAGAATGAAGATAGGGAGAGAGTTGAGAGGGAACGGCGGAAGAGAGAAAAGGGTTTTGAACAAAAATAAGGGTTCTGCCCGTGTTTAACCAGAACCCCAGGGGGTATCGATTCCCCTGTGGGGGGAATCGGTTCCCCTTCAAAGGGGGAATCGGTTCCCTCAAGGGGGGATCGATTCCCTCTGCACCAAAATACTAAAATCCGATTTTAAACACCCAAAATGCTAAATTAATTTCCTCTAGTGGTATTGGCAACTCATATATTGAAAATTAATCATGTTCAAACAATTCAATTAATCTTTAAACGATATTTGAACATAAAATTAATTTTTCATCAAGAATCATAAACTCCCCCTAACTAATAGCAATGAATGCAATCAAAAATTAATATTATAAGCATTTTTCATTTATTATTAAAAGTGCTAAAATTATTTTAAAGACTCAGTGAAGATAGGTTGGTCAAACCTAATTCTCTCCTAAGTGTCCAAAATCGTTCCTTGTCTAAAGGTTTTGTAAAGATATCTGCTAATTGGTGCAAAGTATCAACAAATTCTAGAACTACATCTTCCTTAGTGACATGGTCTCTAGTGAAGTGATGTCTTATTTCAATGTGCTTAGTTCTAGAGTGTTGGATGGGATTTTTAGTGAGACAAATAGCACTAGTATTGTCACACTTGATAGGAATGGTACCTACTTCAATTCCATAATCAAAAAGTTGTTGTTTCATCCATAAAACTTGTGCACAGCAACTACCAGCTGAAATGTATTCGGCTTTAGTGGTAGATAATGCAACACAATTTTGTTTCTTTGAAACCAAGAAATTAGCATATTTCCAAGGAATTGGCAAGTACCGGAGGTGCTTTTCCTATCTAATTTGCATCCTCCATAATCCGCATCAGAAAAAGCATGCAAGCTAAAGCTAGAGTCTCTAGGATACCAAAGTCCTAAACTAGGAGTGTCCTTAAGGTATCTAAAGATTCTCTTAACAGCTAGTAAATGTGATTCCTTATGACATGATTGAAATCTAACACATAAGCAAACACTAAACATAATGTCCGGTCTACTTCCATAATCCGCATCACAAAAAGCATGCAAGCTAAAGCTAAAGTCTCTAGGATACCAAAGTCCTAAACTAGGAGTGTCCTTAAGGTATCTAAAGATTCTCTTAACAGCTAGTAAATGTGATTCCTTAGGACATGATTGAAATCTAGCACATAAGCAAACACTAAACATAATATCCGGTCTACTTGCAGTTAGATAAAGTAGAGATTCAATCATTGACCTATATAATTTAACATCTACACATTTACCTTCTTCATCTAAGTCAAGCTTTGTTGAAGAGCTCATTGGAGTGTCATGAGGTTTCCCATTTTTCAGTCCAAACTTCTTGAGCATATCTTTGACGTACTTAGCTTGATTGATGAAGATGCCATCTTTTCTTTGCTTGATTTGGAGTCCCAAGAAAAATGAGAGCTCCCCCTTCATGCTCATCTCAAACTCACTTTGCATTAGCTTAGAAAATTCTTGGCAAAGAACATCATTAGTAGAACCAAATATTATATCATCAACATAAATTTGAACTACTAATAAATCTTTACCTTTATGCTTCAAAAACAATGTAGTGTCAACCTTCCCTTTTGAAAAACCTTTTTCAATTAAAAAATTTGACAATCTTTCATACCAAGCTCTAGGAGCTTGCTTTAAACCATAAAGAGCTTTTGTCAATTTTAAAACATGATCCAGAAAATTTGAATCTTCAAAACCTGGAGGTTGTTCCACATACACTTCTTCTTTTATAAAACCATTTAAAAATGCACTTTTAACATCATTTGATATAATTTAAATTCATTGAAACATGCAAATGCTAATAACATTCTAATTGCTTCCATCCTAGCTACGAGAGCGTATGTTTCATCATAGTCTATGCCCTCTTCTTGAGTATACCCTTGAGCAACAAGTCTAGCCTTGTTTCTCACTATATTACCACTCTCATCAAGCTTATTCCTAAATACCCATCTAGTACCTACAGTAGATTTATTACTAGGCCTTTCAACTAATGTCCATACTTTACTTCTCTTAAATTGATTTAACTCTTCTTGCATAGCCATAATCCAATGTTCATTATTTAATGCTTTTTTAATATTCTTAGGCTCTATGTATGAGATAAATGCAACATAATTACAAATATTTTTAAGAGAAGATCGAGTTGTTACCCCTTTGGATGGATCACCTATAATTTCACCATCCTTGACATAGTCGTACTCTCTTGGATAAGATACTTCCCTTTCTTCAATGGTTGGATTCTCAAGAGGATCATGAGTTTCCTCATTTTTCGTTTCTTCCTTTGATGATGGTTCTCCAACGTCATGTCTAACGTCATTTGTATTTATAACACCTACATCATCATTCACACAAGAATCCTTCCTCGGAAGGGGATTATCATCGAATACAACATGTATAGACTCTTCTACAACTAAAGTTCTTTTATTAAAATACACGATAGGCTTTAGAATTTAAGGAATAACCCAGAAAAATTCCTTCATCACTTTTAGCATTAAATTTGCCAAGGTTTTCTTTACCGTTGTTTAAAACAAAAACATTTACATCCAAAAGGATGAAAATAACTAATGTTAGGCTTTTTATTTTTGAAAATTTCATATGGAGTTTTCTTTAAAATTGGCCTAATCATTACTCGATTTACAACATAACAAGCGGTATTTGTGGATTCCGTCCAAAAATATTTTGGCAAATTATTTTCACAAAGCATGGTTCTAGCCATTTCTTCTAAAGTTCGATTTTTCCTCTCAACAACTCCATTTTGTTGAGGGGTTCTAGGTGCTGAAAAATTATGGCTAATACCGTTAGAGTTACAAAATTCAGTAAATCCAAGATTTTCAAATTCAGTTCCATGATCACTCCTCACACTAGTTATAGAGTAACCTTTTTCATTTTGGATTACTTTTGAAAACGTGATGAATTGTTCTAATGCTTCATCTTTAGTACTTAAAATAGAACCCAGTATATCTAGAATAGTCATCTACCAAGACAAATGCATATTGTTTTCCACCCAAGCTAGTAGTTCTAGTTGGCCCAAAAAGATCTAAATGGATCAATTGTAAAACTCTACTAGTTGATACATCATTAATGTATTTATAACAAACTCGCTTTTTTTTTTCCTTTAGCACAAGCATCACAGATTTTATCATTATCAAATTTAAGCTTAGGCAACCCTCTTACTAGGTCTCCTTGAATTAATCATTGCAAAACACTCATACTAACATGTCCTAGTCTCCTATGCCATAACCAACTATCATGCTCATCCTTAGCAACTAGGCATAAATTAGTCATATCAAAAGAATCTAAATGCACCATGTATATGTTTCCTATTCTATGACCAACAAGCATAATCCGATTAGATGCAATGTCAATGACTTTATAACCATTAATTTCAAATAAGACATTGAATCCTTTATCGCATAATTGACTAATACTCAATAGATTATGCTTTAATCCATTCATATATAAAACATTTTTAATTTGTATGGAAGAGGTATTACCTATTGTACCAATACCTTCAATGTGACCTTTTGAATTGTCTCCAAAAGTCACTTCTCCTCTATTTTTGGCGTTAAGCTCAATGAACCGGCTTTTGTCTCCGGTCATGTGTCTTGAGCATCCACTATCAAGGTACCATGAATTTAAATTTGTTTCCCGTGCCTTGTAGTAATGCTCCTTTCCCTACAAACATAGATTAATTTTTGATTTTTGGTACCCAAATTCTTTTGGGTCCATATTCATTAGTTTCCAAAATCCTAGTCCCCTTAGGTATCCATTTGTGTAGGATATTTTTATCTTTAGTAGTAATGAGTTCTTTAGGAACCCACATACTTCTAACGATTTTCCATTAGAGGTTCTTTGGGGACCTCTATGATTGTAGTTTCTAAAACTTTTTCTAACAAAGTTGGATTTTGAATTTCCACCTTTTTCAAAATGTTTTGTTCCAACTTTATCAAAAGAAGTTTTAAGATCATCAATCTTCTTTTGATGATCATCATTGATCTTTGAAAGTAAATTTTGCAAATCTAAATTTTTCTTTTCAAACTCTTCTAGTTTGATTTGCAAATCTTTGATTTTACTTTCAAGATCGTTGTTGGTTTTGGATATGAGTTTGTTTTCATTTTTCAATTTTGAAACATCATTTTTATATTTTAAAAATAATTTCTCATAATCCGAATCCAACCCATTATATTCCTCTAATAACTCATCATAGGATAAATCATCAAAATCGGATGAGTTAGAGGTTACCTTAGAATCTTCCCCAAATGCAATCAAGCACAAGTTAGCTACTTCTTGTTCCTCTTCATCTGAACTTTCTTCATCGCTCCATGTAGCCACATGAGCCCTGTGTTTATTCTTTGATTGACCCTTTTTCTTCAATTGTGGGCAATCATATTTGACATGCCCTGTCTTTTTGCATTCGTAGCAAATGATTGGGTCATTCTCTTTCGGTTCATTTTTTAGGCCTTCATTTCGTTTGAATTTTCTTCCTTGATAAGGTCTCATCATTTTTCTGAACCGTTTGGCAAACAATGCCATTTTCTCGTCATCGTCATCGTCATTCGAATCACTCTCATCTTTTGTGGATTTGAGAGCAACTCCAATGTTTTTCTTCTTCTCCTTCTCCTTTGGTGTCTCGTCAATCTTATCGAGGTCCACCTTATCTTCGAGCATCATTTCATGAGTGATGAGTGACCCAATTAGCTCTTCAAGAGTTAAGGATGTTAAGTCCTTAGACTCGATGATTGACGTCTTCTTTGTTTGCCACGATTTTGGGAGGGAGTAGACTAACTTCCTCACAAGCTTTTCATTTGAAATGATCTCTCAATATGATTTGAGACCATTGACAATCATTGAAAATCTATCCGTCATAGCTTTGATATCTTCATTTGGTTTCATCCTGAAATTTTCATAGCTATGCGTTAGAATACTAATTTTAGATTTCTTTACCTCATTAGTACCTTCATGAGTGACTTGAAGTTTGTCCCATATTTCTTTGGCGGTTGTATACGATGAAACTCTTCCGTATTCATCTGGTCCAAGAGCACAAAAAATGATATGGATGGCTTTGGAGTTGAGCTGGAACATTCTTGTTTCTCCTTCACTCCACAACCTTGGATGAGTGAGAGGTTTGATGTATCCTTCTTCTACAGAATTCCATGCTCCCATGACACTTGCTTGAATGAAGTACATCATTCTATTCTTCCAATAGGTATAGTTAGCTCCATTGAAGAAATGAGGCTTGTTGACGGGCATCGAATCGATACCGGAGTCGAAGTTTGATGCGGAGGCCATTGATGACTTTGATTATAGATATAACTCTTCCCGAATCGACTCAAGAGGCGATTAAACCTTCAAATGAGTTAGACTCTGATGCCAATTATTGAGTTAATCGATTGACTGAATCGGCCAAGAGGGGAGTGAATTGGCAATAAAAATTTTTGTGGAAGTTTTTGCAGAAAATTGAAAGAAATTGCACAGCGATTTAGAATGGTTCGACTTTATAAACCAAAGTCTACGTCCACTACCTTAGCTATCCACACTAAGGATTTTCCAAAAAATTCACTAATTTGTTCTTTCTTTTGAGGCCAAAGAGATAACCTTACAACTCCCTCAAGAATATACCCCAATTCTTGAGAACACTCTTTTCTCAAAGAGAAATACAAATTTGCAAACTTACAAGAAAAACCTCACAAGGAAAATATGTTTGCACAATTCTAGAACAAAGAAAGAACACTCAAGAATAAATACAATTAAGCGCAATAAGTGTTCTTGAAAGCAAAATGAATATTGAATGAAAAATAGGCTTGAAATGCTCAAACTTGAGGTTTGATGCTTTCTCTTTGATTCTCTCTTGATTCTAATTGCTTGATGTTTCTTGTTATTGATCATTGGCTTCTAAGCTTTCTTAAATACACCTTGAATCACTTCTGATCATTGGGGATGATTAGAGAAAATAATATAGTCGTTTTAGTCTGAAAACGATTAATAAAATAGTTTGGAGCGTGGGAGAATCGGTACCCCCTATGGGGAGTCGGTTCCCTAAGTGTAAAATTCAAATATTTCGACCGTTATACAAGGGGGGAATCGGTACCCCTGGAGGGGAATCGGTTCCCTCCGAGCATTCTGGATTTCTCGGAGCCAAACCATTCAGGGGGGAATCGGTTCCCTCTGAGCAATCTGGAATTTTTGGCTTTGAAATGGTTCGAAATACTTTGTAAAATTATTTTAAAATTGTTTTAAGATTAAAACTTAATTTTACACTTTGAGTAAGGATTAAAAATGATCTTTGAAAGATTTGGAGTAATGTTTTGATATTCGAATAATTCTATCGAATATACTTAGAAAATCATTTGGAAAATCTTAAAATTCATTTAACTTAATTTGTTACATCGAAATATCAAAAATGTTTTCAACAGACTATAAGGAAATTGGACTTGTAATAAGTCTATTTTCGATAGTTATTTTATTATGCATGAAGTATTGATCATAAGCATGTGAATGACATGAAATGTTTGTATGGTGATTATATGAGTTGATATGTTCTTTTATATGCTATATAATTTATGTGAGTATAAAGGATAAGTTATATGATAAGATCTATGTGATATAGGAAATGAAAAGATATGTCTATGAAGAGTCATAAGAGAACAAACATAAATCATATGATAATGAGAATATATGATTATGAGATAAAATACGTAAAAATAAGAGAATATGATGAAAGTGAATCTATGAGAAACGATAGAAACTAGGTAATTATATGGAAAAGTTATATGAATAATAGAAATATGAGTTGGACAAGTACATAGTGGTATAATTAATTATGAGAATTATTATAATAGAGTTACATGATTTAATGTGAATTGAAGGAAACTAAATAAGATTGAGTTATAGAATGAAATGAGAATAGTATATCAATTAAGAAACTTGAATATAAAGTGATGACATGAACAAATAAGATAAGTTAAATAGCAAAGACCTATAGGACAATATGAGAATAATATACAAATTATGAGACATTGATAAAAGTGACTATATGAACATGTAAGATAAATTAGGTGGGAAACATTTATAGGCTTAAATGAACTTAAAATAAATAAGGTATATGGTAAAAATCTATAAAGCCATACGAAGATGTTATAGGAGCTTTTGATGATAATTTATTAGAAGACTTGCATAGGTGATAAGTTATGTGAAACTAAACTAAGTAAATATATGAAATCAGGTATATAAATGATATGAGATAAGTTATTATATGTACCTGGTGTATGTTATAGGATGTGATCTATGTGATTACCGGAGAAATGATAATAGTTATATGAGTATATGTACATTTGAATTATATGGAAATAAACTACGTGACTAAGTGTGATCTTATGAAATGTGATAATGAGCTATGTGAAAGAATTATGAGATTATGTGCATAAGTGCTTATGTAATAAAGAGAAATAAGTTTCATGATATTAAAGTATGTAAATATAGTATATATGATATATGTAATGTATGGGAAATATTTGAAAACAAGAGATGACAATGATTTACATGTCATATGAACATAAGAGAAATGATATAAGTTATATGATAAATGATATGTGAACGTATTCAAATGACATATGTTATATGATATGAAATAGATGGTCATATGCACATATGATATGTGATAGAAGAAATTATATGAGTACATGAATAGATGAAGTATAAGAAAAATGCCCATGTTATATGATACGAGAGCTATAGGTATAGTTGGCATGCCAAGAGTCGAGGGTCTACGCGGTCCTTCGGGACATATACAATATACATAGGTACTTCGGGACATACTCATAGGTCCTTTGGGACAAATTTCATATGCCACTCAGTGGGAATTATACGAGCTGTGGTGACAGCATATGTGCACAACCTTAATGTACTCACATATATTTAGTTCTCACAAGTGTACATGGACTATCTAAAATATATTACATGAGTAAATTCTATGTGGTGTTGTGTGTTTGTTTGGTGATATGATATTATATGATGTGTATGAATGATAAGTATAGGAATATACGATAAAAATAAATTAATGATAATAATATGAATGAAGATAATTATATGTATGTGTGGATTTGATGTATGAAAGGATATATGTTTGTGTATGATATGATAGTAGTAATAGTTTATGCATGATTATAAGTTAGAGGTTACATTATATGTTTATTCGCCTCACTAAGTCATAGACTTAGCGTGTGAATGTTTCACACGTAGGTTCCGGAAAGCTAGAAGAGAAGTTAAGAGGATCAAGACAGGTTAGCATCTTCCTTACAAAGTTCAGATCAGAAAATCAAAGAGATAATTTAATTGTATTTGTTTATTTTGAATTTAGTTGGCATGTACTAATTGATTGAGTTGAATACGCTCTGATATGTTTTGAAAACCAATTGATTTGATAAATGTAAAATATTCATTTTCTTGAAATGTGAATTTAGAATTTTAATTAGTTTATAAAGGAAAATGCTTTGAGAAGTCAATGTGACACCTAGGACTCGGATCCGGGTCGGAGACGGGTTGAGGGTGTTACAGCGACACTTCTCGGGACATCTTTTAATCAAATGAGGACCATCGTAGAAGTAGCACTTCAATTTTTCCTTGCTCCCCTTCTTCTTTACACCGGACTTAGCCTTGTCATTCTTTCCCGATGGCTTTCCTTGGTTACGAACAGTCGTTGGCTCACTATGGCCATTCGAAGAGCTTTCTCTATTATTTCCCTGCTACACCTTTTCCCGGTCTCCCCCATCGTTGCCGCTATCTCTGGGTATGGGCCTGGACGACACATTGCTACTTGGATTGACTCCCGCAAGCTCAGTCAGCTTTCCGGCTACAACTATGGCCTTCGAAAGTCTCTAGGGATCTCCTTGCTCTCCCCTAAGCATTGCCCCTGGTCTAAGTCCTTCCAAGAAGGTCTTGAGCGCATCCCATTCACTCATTGCTCCCTTGCATATAAGCAGTTCCCTCTTGAGCTCATCCATTTTGTTTCTCAAAGCCATCGCTCCCACTCAAATCTGGCTTCTTTTGGATCGTTTCTGACAATTCTTGCGAACCACCGTGTAGTAGAACACATCCGTCGACAAACTCAAATTGTCGACCAAATTTTACTATTCACGTGAATAGTAACATCGCAGAAAAACTAACAAAATTTACAACCAAAAGCTCTTGATACCAGTTGTTGGGAAATAAACGTAAACGAGTAATTTCCCTATAACCAGATTAGTGAGAATGTGAAATAAAAGCGAAAAAATAATACGCGAAATTGATAACGGAGTTCAGCCAATTATGCATACGTCTCCGGACTGCTGCAGATCTTTTACTAAAGAGAGAAAATTTACAGGTATTTACAAAACACTCACAACTCACAAGAAATCTTTCTAGTATTGGGAGAAAGAAATGATTTGGGATGATTTTGAAGTTAAATGGGTTAGGGTATTTATAGTTGAAGCTTAAGGACTAATCTTGTAAATACCCTAAAGTGTGTAGGGACTAAAATATAATTATTCCAATACTATCTTCAACAAAAATATAAATGCACCGAATTCGGTATCCCCTTAACCCCTCTTATTGACTTCCCCTTAGGCCCTCTTTTTGACTTTTCTAACACTAACATGGTAATTTTCAAAAAAAAAAATAACACTAACATGGTAAGAGACCAACATAATTCAAATAGAAAGATTAATACATTTTTTTCCTTCAAAAAAAAGAAAGATTAATACATGTATGGTCCAACACTATCAAGCTACACAAAATAATTATTTCCTTAATATGTTACAATAATAGCAACAAAAATCATTCATCACATATGCACATACAACAAGAATCTTATCTAAGCATTAACCAAATGCATAGCTTATGCCAACATAATTACTGTATCAAGCTTTACATACAAGGATGGACCGACCTCCTAAAAGTTTTAAATTACTATATATTTTAGATATATTTAGAATGTTCTTTACAACCTTAGAGGCACCTTTAACTGGTCTTCTGAAGAAAAGTGAAGTCTTTTAGTGGAGAGTGTTGAAGGTTGTGGAAGGTCATTTGAGAGTCTTCTGTCAACTGGTCCATTTTGTTGTTTGGTGAAACAAATTTGGTTAATCTGTTAGGTGGTTACGCCCAATAATCCAGTTCATATCAGACTAAAATGTTGATCTAGCAAGATATATAGGGCTATATAAAATTTGCTCTAATGAGTAAAAAGGCTAGATTGGTCATTTAGACTACATTTTTTCACCGGTTAATCTAATACTTTCTTTACTTCTGCACCTTCTTCTTTCTTCATCTCACCCATGAAGATACTCATTTTTTTCATTTGAATATTATTTATATTATTATTATAATTATAATAATAATAATTATTATTATTATTATATATATTATTATTATTATTATTAAAAATAATTTCAAGCCCAAATCCCAGGAGCCCAAATACAAATCCCAGGCCCAACCAGAACCGACCCACAAAAGGAAACCCTAAACTAATTTAGGGTTTCTAAACCCTAGCACTCCAGCCGCCTCTGATGATTCTAGAAGGCCAGCCGCCGCCTCTGCCAGGTGGTCCAACGTCTAGCTGCCGACACTCCTGTGCCACGCGGCCGTTGCCGTTTCCAAGAGCATTACAGCCGCCCCTCGTCAAAGGCTCCAGAATACCCAGATGGCCACCTCTGTTGCTGCTCTACGGGTGAGTCACCACATAGTTTGGTGACTCACCAAAATCCGCTCTTGTGACTGGTCCGAGACAAGCTCCGACGAGGCCTATAAAAGCCACTGGTTCCCTGTAAACAAAAACAACAGAGAGGGGAGAAAAAAATAGAGAAGAGAGAAGAAAGAAAGAGAGGAAAAAAGATAGGACATCTAACAGCCACAAAGAGGAAAAAAAACAATCCAGCAACCACAAATCACTAAAACACCAAGGAAAAGAGAGAAGAGAAACTTACCGAGGGAACATCGGTCATCAGAGCCTCTTTGCGCCGTCGGAAAGCCAAAGGTCGAAGGTAAAAAATTTTAGATCTACGCATTTCAGTAGTATTTTAGGTTAAAAAACCTCCGGATTTAGCTTTAGGGGAAACCAGGCTTTAATTTGGGGTGAGTTTTGTAATTTCCGGCCACCGGATGTGGTGGCCGACGGCAGATTTGACGGTGGCCGACCGGAGATTATTTCCCTCCGGTGAGGGAAATTAAGAGAGAAGGGGAGAGAGCTTCTTCTTCTCTCATTTTTGAGAGAGAAGGGGAGAGAGCTTCTTCTTCTCTCATTTTTGAGAGAGAAGAAGAAGAGAAGAATGAGGATGCTGGCCCTTCGGGCCAGCTATGAAGGGAAATATATATCCCTTCCCAAACGACGTCGTTTTGGGAAGTGGTATATGCGTAATTTACACATATGGATAAACCCTTTCCACAGCCATCTTAATTTTATAACATTCCATTTTAGTCACTAAATCAATTTATAATCCTTTTAATCTGGTTTAATAACTTTAATTTTATTTATTTTAGTCCTTTGCATAATAATAGATATTTTAAGTAAATAACCAATTTAGTCCTCGTAACTTTATTAATTAATATTTTAAACCCTGAATAACATGTTTAATTTCTTTTAATTTGATATACGAATTTGATATAATTTTAATCTAGTCACTAAATTAATAAAAGGTAGAATAACGTATTTAACCATTGAAATTTTAAATAATTAATTATGAATTAGGTATTTAATTCTATTAGGTTATAATTTAGTCACTAATTTCAATTTTTATTTATTTTTTACAAGTTTTATTTATTTTAAATATATAGTTTTAATTTTGTTCATTCTATGTTAATTTTATATGTTTACTTTTAATTATTATTACTATTATTATTATTATTTAGCCATAAATATATATATTTATAATATTTATTTTATTTATTAAAATCTTATTTAATTACTTTTAACTTATTTTAATCCTGATTTAATATTTATTTTTCAATATTAAGAAAGGACAGTCTTAAAACAACTGGATGTCCATTTTCTAATATTTTTAAATAAATAAATATCCTATTTTATAAATTATATATTAATTGTTTTAATTATTTACTTATTTTTTAATATCGAGAAAAAGAGTTGTCTTAAGGCACCTAGAAGTCTTTTTCTGATATTTCTAAATAAATAAATATTTATATTATATAAATATATAATTATAATTATAATAAATAATAGGATTATAAATTAAATATATTTTTAAATTTCTAATAATAGAGACAATTTATAATTAAAAAATACCAATTTTGGGCGTTGTAGGGGTGCTAATCCTTCCCTAAACGTAACCGACCACAAATCCCTTTTTATTATTAAAAAGAACGAATTTTTGGTTAAAACGCATACTAGTTTATCTTTTAAATGATGTTTTCTTAAAAACTCTTTTAAAAGATGATTTTTTAGGTATTCGACCTACCTGACCCAAAAGGCCGATGGCGACTCCCAAAATATTTTTTTTAAAATCAAAATCATTAATTTATTCACATCACTTTTCCCGCCAAGTAAAAATTCGTGCCCGGACGAAAACCGGTTACGACAGCTTGGCGACTCCGCTGGGGACCGGTCAAACTTTTAAAATCAATTATAAATTCTCTATTAATTATAAATTAAAAATTCATATGTTTAATTTATAATTCTTTCTTTTTAAATTTTTTACTTATTATTATAGTATTTGTATTAATATTTCATTTTACTTGCAAGTATTTTATTTCATTATTTATTTTTCTGTCAGAGGTTTGAACATTTCTCCTCACACACAACACTTGCATTGCATAACATAAAGCTCTATAATTGAGTTTGTCCCTTTTAAGTGGGAGTGAAAGCGACGTCTTCGTGAGAATTTATTCTCCGTGTGAGACCTAGCAAGTAACTTTCGGGGTTCATATGCTCTATGTCTTCGTGAGAATTTATTCTCCGTGTCAGGCATAGAGAAGTGTATCTCCTCGAATTGAACTCGATCCACTTTAGTCTGTGATGGACTAGGATTGAGGGTTAACAGCCCAAGGGGGCACTAACAAGGATAATTCGGGTACCTTTATTCTTAGATCTGAAACCCTGCATATAATAAACCCTAGAAACTCTTCCGATCTGAAGCCATGCTGAAATTTTGTCCAAAATAGGTGTACACACAGAAGAAATGAATTCTAACTTTTCCTTTAATTTATTTATTTTCTTATTGAATAAATTGCATGTGAATTTAAATTATTTAAAGTATGAAGAAAGCATGTTTAAATAGAAATATTTAGGTAGACATTATTAACAAATTATTTTTCCTTTATTATGTAAACTAATTCATTTCTTTTTTTTGTGTTCTTTATTTCTTCTGTTTGCATAGCATCATACAGGATAAAAGACATTGATCCTCGTGTTAATTGTCTCATTGGATAACCTTCATCCATGGATAAAAAGTGTTCAAATCAAATAGTTCTAAACTCAGAAGTAAGACAGTGGGCTGAGGACTTACAAAGACAAGGAAGAGACAGTCTGCAGGATGACTATGTATCTGACTTGGCCAGTTATGCTCCAGTTTCGCTAAAAAGAAATGATATGCAAGATTTGCGAGGCATTTGGGAGAGTTGGGACTCAAACAAAAAGTTGCAGTTTTATCAGACTTAAGGAGACATCCCATATTTGCTCTATGTCGAAGTTGATGATGACTTACTTCGAGCCCTAATTCAATTCTGGAATCCAGGGTACAATTGCTTCACTCTCGATAAGGAGGACTTGGTTCATACTATTGAAGAGTACACAACTTTGCTACATATAGAAAGGGCTTTGGAGAATCGAATTTATTCAAGGTCAATTAAAACTCAACCTTTTCGAGTTAAATTAGCAAAGATTACTGGAGTACGAGAGGAATGGGTGGCATCCCAAGGGCGAAAGCGAAGGCATTGCTTGGACCAACATTAAAGAACTTATTCAGAGTCATCCAGACACTAAAGTACGATTCGATCTCTTTGCTCTGGGTATGTATGGTATGGTCATCTTCCCAAAAGTATTGGGATATATTGAAGCTGCAGTAATAGATTTGTTTGAGCAGCTACCAAAAAAGATTAATCCTGCATCTGCAATTCTAGCAGAGACTTTCAGATCGTTTGTAGAAAGCTTTGTAGAAAGCTAGGAGGTGGACGATTCTCAGGGTGTACCCAATTGTTATATGTCTGGATCCGTAGCCATTTCTGGAGGACAGAAAAGGTTTCATACCGGCGCTTTAATACGGACTACTCACCATTAAAATAATTTCTGGAGCAAGAATGGCAGAAAGAAATTACGAAAGATATGTGGATTAATGCATTTCGAAATCTGCAAAGCAATGACATTGTTTGGCGAGCCCCGTGGCAAATCCAAAGGGAATTCTTTTACAAATGTTGTGATTACAACTGGGTAATGCTGCTCGGATTGTGGGGAGGAATTGTATATGCACCACTTCTGGTCATAAGACAGTATGAAGGTCGTCAATTTGTACCTGTCACTGTTGGATTACATTCGTCTGAGTTCGCATTCCACAGTAAAAATTATAAAATAAATATCATGGAGACCTTTACAGCTTGGAAAATAACTTTTTGTATCCGAGCTAAAGCAGTAAAAGAAATGTTAACTCCTGATTATGAGAAATGGAGATCTGTCAGGAAAAATGAAAATATCCCTTTACCAGACCAAAATGAGGATATCCCTATGGAAGATCGCATTAAGGTGGTTCCATCAGAGATTGAAATCCTGAGAGCTGAGTTTGAAGCAGAAAGAGAAGGTTGGTCAAGAGAATTAGAGCAAATGAGACGAGATAAAGCTATGTTGGGTGTTGACATTGACTTTCATTCATCACAATGTGCAATGTTGAGAGAAAACAAAGAAAAAGTTGATGGTGAATTCAGAACATTAAAGAAAAATTACCAGGAGTTATATAAATCCCGGAAAGCATCAAGACCGAGCCGATCAACAGTACAGATGACCAGAGAATTGAACATCGAGAAAAGTCAAGTTGAAGATCTGAAAGGAAAGAATAACCGTCTACTCAAAAGCCTTGAGAAAGGAAAGCAGAAAATGGAATATTTTGAGGTTGATAGAAGAGAGCGAATTATAAAAAACAAAGCTGAACACCGCGAGATCATGAATGAAATGCAAAGAGAAAGGGATCGAGCCAAAGATTTAGAAGAGATGAAGAATGACATCCTTGATAAATTTGAAGGTGAGAAAAATATCATGTTCAAGGGATTTGAATCTGAAATGAACCATCTGATTGCCGAACTTGAAGTCAGGGGCCAAAGGATTAAAGAGTTCAATGTTGAAAAAGAAAAATGGGAGCTAGAAAGAAAGAATTTCAACACCAAACTTGAGGTAGAGCAAGAAGTGGCTAGCAATTGGATGCAAAGATGCAGAAACAAGAATGTTCAAATCCAGAAGCTTAATCAAAGGATGCAAGAAGCACGAACAAAACTTGAAGAAGATCTGGAACAATCTAGAAACAAAAACTCAGAGTTTAATGCTAATATTTTGCAACTTGAAGAGTCATTATTTCAAAAAAATGTTCGTCTAGGACCTAGTGATCTTAAAGAAAGTAATGAGGAAAGTGCTTCACTGCGAAGACGCATTAGAGATCTTGAAAAAACTCTGCACAATTGTCAAGTCAGAATCACTGAGTTAGAGCAAACTCTCACAGGAACTAATGAACAATGGCAAAAATCAACTGATTTCTATGTAGAAAGAAGTGAAGAAAGAAGTAATATGGTATTCGAGGCCATGGTACAAATGAGCGAAGTTGCTAGATATGTTGGGGAACTAGCTGTTGAAGCAAAAATAATTGAGCATCACGTTGATCCAGTTTCTAAGTTCGGAAAGAAGGTATCATGGCTAATGAAAGAAATTATAGAGCTTAATAGGAAAGCTATGCCTTATCTGTAGCTATGAACTATTATAAAGAAACTTTTGTATGACGATGAAAGTTATTCTATGACAGTTAACTTTTTGGGATCAATACCTTTTGCATACATGCATTTTGCATACATTCATTATTCATTGCATTATTTTCTTTATGTATAATTTTTATTATTAAGATAACATTCATTAATTAAAATTTGAAAATAATATCAAAAAAAATTTCAATCGCAGTTATTCTGGCCAAAAGAGAAATACAACATCATTATGGTACTAGACAAGCTACTAAGAAAATTACGGAGGATAAAATACAACGTATTGAGGAACAGCATAATAAAGAACAAGCAGAGATAAGAATGAAGCTAGAGAAAATTGAAGCCAGTATTGCAAACTCACAAGACAGCATAATGCAGAAAATAGAAGACATGTTTAAAAAGCAGGCTATCATTGGAAAAAATGCATGAAAATCCTGTATCTTTCGACCAAGAACCTATGTATCCTCTAGGTTTCCCACCAGAACCAATTTATCACTCTGGTACTACACCTATACAAATCAATGCCCGCACATCAGCATTTCAAGAAGCCAAACCACATGAAAATCGACAAGTGGATCCTGCATCCTCAAGCAAAAATCCACTTATATCAGATGTGAAAATAGGGGATTTTAATGCTGAGCATCTAATCCCAGATTTGAATGAGCTGAATGAGAAAGAAAAAAGTAAATGAAGAATTGACCAGACAGATCAGGAGCTTAGAAGAACGAATGAAATCCGTCGAAATAACTGAATCATTCTATGGGTTTGAAGCTAGTGAGTTGAGTTTGGTTCCAGACCTAATCCTCCCCATCAAGTTCAAAGTTCTCGAATTTGATAGATATGACGGTACCACATGCCCTTCATCCCACATTACTATGTTTTGTCGTAGAATGGCAGGATATGTGAAAGATGAGAAATTGTTAATTCACTGCTTTCAAGATAGTTTGACAGGACCAACCTTAAAATGGTATACTCAATTGACCAAAGCCAACATTAGATCCTGGAAAGATCTGGCTAAGGCATTCCTAGAGCAGTACCGCCACGTAACAGACATGGTCCCTGATAGATGGACTCTCCAAAATTTGGAGAAAAAGAATAACGAAACATTCAGACAGTATGCTCAGAGATGGCGTGACACAGCAGCCCAAGTTCAACCACCTCTATCAGAAAAAGAGGCCACAGTAATATTTGTCCATACATTAAAAGCTCCTTATTTAAATCATCTAATGGGGAATACAACCAGAAATTTTGCAGATTTGGTCATTTCTGGAGAACTCATTGAAAATGTCTTGAAAAGTGGCAAAATTGAATCAAATGAGGGGTCTAGTTCCAAAAGACCTATGTACCGAAAAAAGGAGAATGAAGTCAACAATGCAAACTCTTACAACAAGGATTCATCGAAAAGTGTTACAATAACCTAGACAAGGGTTAAAAAAGAAGAAACAAACACTAATCGAGTAGAGTCTAGAGGATCTCGAAAGGAAAATGAAAGGTTGTCTTTTACACCTTTACCAGTACCCTATGCTGAGATCTATGATTTGCTGTTAAAAGCATATGTCATACGGCCCTATCCTTTGGTTCCCATACAACCACCATTCCCTCCATGGTATGATGTAAAGGCACATTGTGTTTACCATGAAGGAATTATGGGTCATTCTATTGAAAATTGTTTGGCATTCAAAAGGGTGGTTCAAAATTTGATCAACACTGGAAAGTTGGAATTCAATTCACCATCTACATCAAATCATCCACTTCCAAATCATGGAGATAAAAACGTGAATGCAATTCAGGAAGAGAATAGAAAGAAAGCAAAAACTGACGTTTCTAAAATTAAATCTCCATTTGTTTGGATATTTCAACAACTCTCCTTATCCGGTATAATTCCACAAGAATTCAGGCCAAAGCATAATGAAGGCAAGAATTATTGTGAATATCATCAAGAGAAGGGGCATGAAATTTAACTATGTCCTGAATTTAGGGATTTGGTGCAAAAATTGATAAATAACAAAGAGATAGAATTCTTTGAAGAAGAACCAGGGAAAAGAGAAGATGATGTTTGCTCATCAGAAGATTCTAAACCTAATCAGAGAACAAGTGATCATGTGATTATTAATGTGAAATCATCTACAGTGATTCCTGCACCAACAAAGCCGAAAGTAGTTATCATAACTCCTTTACCATTTCCATACAAGGATACCCGCAGGGTACCTTGGAATTATACTACCAATGTTTCAATGGTAGGAGGATCTGTTTCTCTGGAAAAAACAGAAGAGAAAATACAGAGTCTGGATTCGAAGTCTGAAGTAGTGAGTGAAGTCAGATTCTTTACAAGAAGTGAGAGATGTTACTCTCCCGAAACATCCAATGCATCAGAACAGGTGAAAGCAAAAGGAAAAGCCATGGTAATACCCCAAAAGGTATTTGATGATGAATCCCCTCCAACATTCAATGAGCCTGTAACAGAAAAACAAGCGCAAGAATTTTTGAAATTCCTGAAACATAGTGAATATAGTGTGGTTGAACAACTATATAAACAACAAGCGCGAATTTCTATTCTTGATCTATTGATGAATTCAGAAGCACACAGAAATGCTTTGATGAGAATGCTTAATCAAACCTTTATCCCTAAATATATATCCCTTAATAAACTTGACAGAATTGTGGGACATATAGCCGCTGACAATTACATAACGTTCACGGATGATGAAATACCTGAAGGCGGAATGGGGTCAGTAAAAGCTTTGAATATTACCACACATTGTCATGGTCATGTTTTGCCAGGAGTATTGATTGAAAATGGATTCGCTCTTAACTTGATGCCTCTAGTCACACTTCAAAGAATGCCTGTGGATAAATCACACATGAAAAGTTATCAGAATGTAGTGCGAGCTTTTGATGGCACTCAAAAAGAGGTGCTTGGGAAAATGAAAATACTGTTGTTAATCGGACCAGTCGTGTACAATATTGAATTTGTGGTGATGGACATCCACCCTACATATAATTGTTTATTAGGGAGGCCATGGATTCATTCTGCAGGAGTTGTTCCTTCTTCATTACATCAGAAATTGAAATTCGTTGTTGATGGACAACTAATATGCGTAGGAGCTGAAGAAGAAATCATTGCATCTATAACAAGTGATGTTCTGTATATTGAAACCAATGATGATGCTCTCGAATGCTCTTTCCGAGCTCTTGAATTTTTCAATGCAACCTTTATTGCAGAGGGAAGCAAAATTCCATATCCCAGATTGTCTGATTGCACCAAGATGACTGTACGACAAACTTTAGGCATCGGAGCTAAAACTGGGAAAGGTTTAGGAAAGAATCTTCAAGGGAGTTCAGTTCCTGTAAGTATGAAGATGAAGAAAGATCGTTTTGGGCTTGGATTTAAGCCCAATTTTCAGCAAAAGAACAAAGAGATGAAAAGAAGATGTAAAGATAGAAAGGCAAGGTTTAAAGGAGAAGAAATCCTTTGGGAACACATGTTTTTCCCACAGTTGAAGACCACATTCAGATCAGGGGGAACAATTAATGTAGAACAATAGCTTGTTGAGGCCTTTAAAGAAGAAAAGTTGATGAAAGATCAAAGCATAGTTGAAAAAGCTATGAAAGGATTATTTATCAACATGATCATGAATGACAACAAGTCTTGCAAATACTTGGCTAGGATTCGCCCTTGTTTTCCTGGAGAAACACTCAACAATTGGACCGCTGAAGACCTTCCTGTAGTTTTTAATATTAACACAGAGTAATATTCAGAACTAGTCTTTATGTTTAGCCCAAGAGTATGAAAACTTTTTGTTATCTTGTAAAGGAAATTATGTTAAGTTCACCTAATATTAAATATAAGAAATTTTCTTTAAAATTTTCAAATGGCAATCATTCTTTACATTTTTTACATTTTTACATTCATTTATTTCATAAATTTACTATATTCTTTAGGAAATATGTCCGATTTAAATTTGCAGGTGTCACAATGTTAATAGCATGTTTATTCCTAAATTTAATCGAGAGATAAATTTAGAGCAGCCCATATGTTTGGAGGAAATCAATGAGTGTGAGGATGAACTGGAATGTGATGTTCCTACTGAATTATTAAGACTGATAGAAAAAGAAGATAAGCAAATTTTACCTCACAAAGAAGAGATTGAGACTGTAAATCTGGGAACAGATGAAGAAATGAAGGAGGTAAAAATTGGTACTACTCTGACAATCCAGATAAAACAAGAATTGATAAATCTCCTTCAAGAGTTCAAAGATATCTTCGCCTGGTCTTATCAAGATATGCCTGGTTTGAGTACAGATATAGTGATGCACAAACTTCCAATCAATCCAGAATATAAACCGGTCCAACAAAAGCTCAGGCGAATGAGGCCAGAAATGATGTTGCAGATCAAAGAGGAAGTGATGAAGCAGATTAATGCAGGTTTCCTACAGGCAGCCAAATACCCAGAATGGGTAGCCAACATTGTTCCAGTACCAAAGAAAAATGGGAAAGTTCGAATGTGTGTGGTGGATTACAGAGATCTCAACAAAGCTAGTCCGAAAGATAACTTTCCATTACCCCACATAGATACCTTGGTGGACAATACTGCAGGACATGCATGGTTTTCATTTATGGATGGCTTTTCAGGATATAATCGGATAAAAATGAATCTTGAAGACATGGAAAAAACAACATTTATAACCATGTGGGGTACATTTTGCTATAAAGTAATACCATTTGGATTGAAAAATGCAGGGGCAACGTATCAAAGAGCCATGGTAACTTTGTGTTCATGACATGATGCACAAAGAGATTGAAGTATATGTAGATGACATGATTGCCAAATCCCGAACTGAAGAAGAACATATTCAAAATTTGAGAAAGCTTTTCCAGAGATTGAGGAAGTATCAATTAAAGCTCAACCCCGCTAAATGCACTTTTGGGGTAACTTCTGGGAAGCTTTTGGGATTTGTGGTCAGCAAAAAAGGAATCGAGATTGATCCAGATAAAGTAAAAGCAATTCAAGATCTTCCACCACCCAATACAAAAAAGAAGTTTGAGGCTTTTTGGGAAGATTAAATTATATATCTCGGTTCATTTCTCAATTAACTGACAAATGTGATCCAGTGTTCAAATTACTTCGAAAGAACAATCCTGAAGTCTGGAATGATGAATGTCAAGAAACTTTGGATATTATTAAGAAATATTTATCCAATGCCCCCATTTTAGTATCATCAATGCCTGATAGACCATTAATTCTCTACTTGACAGTCTTTGAAAATTCGATGGGATGTGTACTGGGACAGCATGATGAATCTGGAAGAAAAGAAAAAACCATTTATTATCTGAGCAAAAAATTTACTGATTGTGAAATTCGATATCCACCAATACAAAAATTATGTTGTGCCTTGGTGTGGGCTACTCGAAGACTCAGACAATACATGTTATATCATACTACTTGTTTGATATCCAAACTTGATCCTTTGAAATTCTTAATGGAATCACCAGCTTTGACAGGTAGAATGGCTAGATGGCAGATGTTATTATCTGAGTTTGATATTGTATATGTCAACCAAAAAGCGATAAAAGGAAGTGTCATAGTTGATTTTCTGGCCAGTCGTGTATCGAATAATTATCAGCCTTTGAGTTTTAATTTTCCAGATGAAGATTTGTTGTGCATATCCATGAATGAAGAAGTCAGAACAAATGATGCATCTTGGAAGCTTTACTTTGATGGAGCATCCAACGCCTTGGGACGAGGAATCGGGGCAGTGTTAATTTCTCCAGAAAATATTTATTATCCCTTTACAAGCAGACTGGAGTTCTTTTGTACCAATAACATGGCGGAATATGAAGCTTGTGTCATGGGATTGAAAGCAGCCATAGAAAGAAAAATTAAATGTCTCAAGATATATAGAGATTCATCGTTAGTGGTGTATCAATTACAAGGTGAATGGGAAACTAAAGATCCCAAATTGTTGGAATACCAAAATTTTACCCTCAAATTAGTGAAAGAATTTGAGAGAGTCACCTTCAATTATCTCCCTCGAGAAGAAAATCAAATGACAGATGCTTTGGCTACATTAGCTGCTATGTTTCAGGCAACTAAGAAAGTTGATATGATGCCAATCAAAATGCAAGTATATGAAATTCCTGCACATTGTTATAGTGTGGAAGAAGAGGTAGATGGTAAACCATGGTATTATGATATCCTGTAATATATCAAAAATCAAAGTTATCCACAAAATGCATCTGAAATTGATAAAAGAACCTTGAGAAGAATGGCTGATGGATATTTTCTTGATGGCGAGACTATGTATAGAAGAAGCAATGATCAAATGCTATTGAGATGTTTAAATACCAGCGAGGCCAGAAGCATCATTGAGGAAGTACACAGTGGAATATGTGGAACACATGCAAATGGTCTTTCCATGGCTAGAAAAATAATGAGATATGGATATTATTGGGCTACCATGCACACAGATTACATTGATTATACAAGGAAATGCCATAAATACCAGATATATGCAGATAAGATTCATGTACCCCCATCTCCTTTACATGTAATGACAGCACCCTGGCCATTTTCTATGTGGGGAATAGACGTCATTGGAGCAATCACACCAAAAGCATCGAATGGACATTGTTTCATCCTTGTGTCAATTGATTATTTTACCAAGTGGGTTGAAGCTGCTTCATATGTCAATATTAAGAGGTCCACAGTCTGCAAATTCATAAAGAAAGAAATAATTTGCCGGTATGGCCTACCAGAAAGGATCATTACAGATAATGCTCTGAACCTGAACAACAAGATGATGACCGAACTTTGTGCACAGTTTAAGATCAAACATGCAAACTCAGTGGCATATCGTCCAAAGATGAATGGGGCAGTTGAAGCAGCAAATAAGAACATCAAGAGAATCATTACAAAGACCACTGAAACTTACAAAGATTGGCACGAGAAGTTACCTGTTGCTTTATATGCATACCGAACTATTGTTCGAACATCTACTGGGGCAACGCTTTTTTCTTTAGTCTATGGGATGGAAGCAGTCTTACCAATTGAAGTTGAGATTCCATCGCTTCGAATTTTGTGAGAAACAAAATTGGATGAATCTGAATGGATCCAAGCTAGATTTGATCGGTTGAACCTTATTGAGGAGAAAAGATTGAAAGCTATTTGCCATGGACAGATGTATCAGAAACGGATGATGAAGTCTCATGACAAGAAAGTACATCCAAGAGAATTCCAAGAGGGTGATCTAGTACTAAAAAAGATCTTGCCTATACATAAAGATTTCCGTGGGAAATGGATGCCTAATTGGGAAGGGCCATATGTTGTAAAAAAAAGCCTTTTCCGGAGGAGCGTTGATCTTGGCATAAATGGATGGAAAAATTTTGAGAAACCCAATAAACTCAGATTCTGTCAAGAAATATTATGCTTGAAGAAAAAATGAAAAAAAAGAAGAAGAAGAAAAGAAAAAGAAAAAATGAAAAAAAAAAGAAGAAGAAAAAAGAAAAAAAAGAAAGAAAAAAGAGGGGGTCAAGATGAAAACCCGCAAAGGGAATCTTGTAACCAAAGGAAGGATTTGAGTTGAAAACCTGAAGGGCGGCTCAAATGCATGTTGATATTAGGCATCTGGCAATTGAACCTTCTTAAGATTTTGATAGTTTGGGAGAAACTTCACATCTACAAGCATTCTGACAACGTTTGAGATCTTTCAGACAAAAGCTTACATCAGTACTCTAAATTATATCAATTTGATTAATTTACAAATACTTATGCTAATAACTTGTTGAGTCATTTGAATTTTTATCATTCCTATGCTTGCCATAACTTTGAATACAATTCTATCTATTTATTAATAAATTCTAAGTTTATTTTCTCTAAATTCAATTTATTTTCGAAAATTCAACTTATTCTTTTATTTTGTAAATGGATTAACATAATTTTGAAATAAGTTAAAGATTTCTGAATATCACTTTATGTTAATACTTTTAAGGGCATGAAATATAAAGTAAGTCCTATCAACGTTTGCAATCATTGTTAAAAAAAACAAACAAATTATTACCATCATAGAGTTATTTGGAAGCGGAACAAGAAGAAATTTGTTCTCAATTGGCAGATTATGAATATAGCCTTTTTTTCATACAGCAGTACAAAAATGCTTCAAATCTACAAATTCTGGCTCTACATCATATAAGTACTGTGATGTTTTGGTCCAAACACCAACTGAAGCAACCACCACGTTATCATAGTATAAATAAGGAGACTCAATAGCATCTTCTGGAAGTGTTCTTTGAGTTATCTGATCTGGTTCGGTAAGAATTCCAAAACCAATCATTGGATTAGGAAGATGAACTTCATGATTGTCTTCATCAAGAAGCTTCTTTCCAAGCTACCTATGCTTCTTCTTTTTTAAGAAAATCATAGCCCAAGTTTTGCCTTTTCTTGTAATTGGGATCATTGCATAATGGCTTCTTATCTTTTACCAGAAGAAGTGTGTCAGCAACCTTAGCCATTTGAGCAGCACATATAAAATCTGTCAACTCTGCAATTGATGAATCAGGATCACATCTATATGACTATTGAAGACTTAGCATTTGAGTATCCCATTTTTGTCAAGTATAACAGTTTACTCTCCTCATCAGAATCAGAATTCAGGATTTCCTCGGTATCAGAAGAACTATAAATATCTATGAAATCATCTTGAAAGATCACTTCATAATTAGATGAGTAGTTATCAGAATCAACATGTTACATGAGTACAAACTTTTCAAGAGCCGATGCCATTGAGTTTTGTTCTCAAGGGGTTTTGACATTATATCTACATCTACATTTTTCAAAGATGATAGATTCTCCGATTTGAAGAAGAAAGATTTATTGAATTTCTACACAACTGAAGAAATACTAAGTTCACCAATTTGAAATCAAATAAAGATAAACTTAACATTCATGCATCATATTTAGGCATTTGCAAAAATAGGTGCATTTTCATTCATTTTATCCATGTTGAATTTTGACATGAATTTCAAAGATTTTAGCAAAGATTTAAATCCATCATTTAATGGATCAACATTTTCAGTTAGAGTTCATAATGAGAAGAACTCATTTGAAGAAGAAGAAGAAGTTCATAATGAGAAGAACTTGTTTAACTTTTTGCTTAAATTCATCCCTCGGTGGATCAACATTTTCGGTTAGAGTTCATAATGAGACGAACTCATCTGAAGAAGAAGAAGAAGTTCATAATGAGAAGAACTTGTTCAACTTTTTGCTTAAATTCATCACTCGGTGGATCAGTAGTGTCAGTTAGAGTTCATAATGAGAAGAACTCATCTGAAGAAGAAGAAGAACTTCATAATGAGAAGAACTTGTTCAACTTTTTTCTTAAATTCATCACTCGGTGGATCAGCAGTGCCAGTTAGAGTTCATAATGAAAAGAACTCATCTGAAGAAGGAGAAGAAGTTCATAATGAGAAGAACTTGTTCAACATTTTGCTTAAATTCATCACTTGATGGATTCATAATGAGAAGAACTCATCTAAATAAGGAAGAAGAAGTTCATAATGAGAAGAGATTATTCAACCTTTGCTAGATTACATCACAAAAGGAGATGAGTTATCATCCCCAGTGGAAAAGTTCATAATGAGAAGAGCTAATCCCAAAGAAGAATTATTTCAACATTCCCATCATAATCAAGTAAAGTCAAATGAAAAAAAAACTTATTATCTTTTCGTCTTTGCTCTATTCTTGTTAACACAAGAATAAACAAAGAGGGGCAACTGAAGATACTCATTTTTTTCATTTGAATATTATTTATATTATTATTATAATTATAATAATAATAATTATTATTATATATATTATTATATATATTATTATTATTAAAAAATAATTACAAGCCCAGATCCCGGGAGCCCAAATACAAATCCCAGGCCCAACCAGAACCGGCCCATGCCCAAAAGGAAACCCTAAACCAATTTAGGGTTTCAGCTAGGGTTTCTAAACCCTAGCACTCCAGCCGCCTCTGATGATTCCAGAAGGCCAACTGCTGCCTCTGCCAGGTGGTCCAACGTCCAGCTGCCGACACTCCTGTGCCACGCGGCCGTCGTCGTTTCCAAGAGCATTCCAGCCGCCCCTCGTCAAAGGCTCCAGAAGACCCAGATGGCCACCTCTGTTGCTGCTCTAGGGGTGAGTCACCACATAGTTCGGTGACTCACCGAAATCCGCTCTTGTGGCCGGTCCGAGACAAGCTCCGACGAGGCCTATAAAAGCCACTGGTTCCCTGCAAACAAAAAAACAGAGAGGGGAGAAAAAAATAGAGAAGAGAGAAGAAAGAAAGACAGGAAAAAATAGAGGACATCGAACAGCCACAAAGAAAAAAAAAACAATCCAGCAACCATAAATCACTAAAACACCAAGGAAAAGAGAGAAGAGAAACTTACCGAGGGAACAGCGATCATCAGAGCCTCTTTGCGCCGTCGGAAAGCCAAAGGTCGAAGGTAAAAAATTTTAGATCTACGCATTTCAGTAGTATTTTAGGCTAAAAAAACCTCCGGATTTAGCTTTAGGGGAAACCAGGCTTTAATTTGGGGTGGGTTTTGTAATTTCCGGCCACCGGATGTGGTGGCCGGCGGCGGATTTGACGGTGGCCGACCGGATATCATTTCCCTCCGGTGAGGGAAATTAAGAGAGAAGGGGAGAGAGCTTATTCTTCTCTCATTTTTGAGAGAGAATAATAAGAGAATAATGAGGATGCTGGCCCTTCGGGCCAGCTATGAAGGGAAATATATATCCTTTCCCGAACGACGTCGTTTTGGGAAGGGGTATATGCGTAATTTACACGTATGGATAAACCCTTTCCGCAGCCATCTTAATTTTGTAACATTCCATTTTAGTCACTAAATCAATTTATAATCCTTTTAATCCGGTTTAATAACTTTAATTTTATTTATTTTAGTCCTTTGCATAATAATAGATATTTTAAGTAAATAACCAATTTAGTCCTCGTAACTTTATTAATTAATATTTTAAACCCTGAATAACATGTTTTAATTTCTTTCAATTTGATATACGAATTTGATATAATTTTAATCTAGTCACTAAATTAATAAAAGGTAGAATAACGTATTTAACCATTGAAATTTTAAATAATTAATTATGAATTAGGTATTTAATTCTATTAGGTTATAATTTAGTCACTAATTTCAATTTTTATTTATTTTTTACAAGTTTTATTTATTTTAAATATATAGTTTTAATTTTGTTCATTATATGATAATTTTATATGTTTACTTTTAATTATTATTACTATTATTATTATTATTTAGCCATAAATATATATATTTATAATATTTATTTTATTTATTAAAATCTTATTTAATTACTTTTAACTTATTTTAATCCTGTTTTAATATTTATTTTTCAATATTAAGAAATGATAGTCTTAAAACAACTGGATGTCCATTTTCTAATATTTTTAAATAAATAAATATCCTATTTTATAAATTATATAATTAATTGTTTTAATTAATTATTTATTTTTTAATATCGAGGAAAAGAACTGTCTTAAGGCACCTAGAAGTCCTTTTCTGATATTTCTAAATAAATAATATTTATTTATAAATATATAAATTAATATATTTTTCATAATTATAATTTTGAAATAATAGGATTATAAATTAAATATATTTTTAAATTTCTAATAATAGAGACAATTTATAATTAAAAAAAAACCAATTTTGGGCGTTGTAGGTGTGCTAATCCTTTCCTAAACATAATCGACCACGAATCCCTTTTTATTATTAAAAAGAACGAATTTTTGGTTAAAACGCAGACTAGTTTATCTTTTAAATGATGTTTTCTTAAAAACTCTTTTAAAAGATGATTTTTTAGATATTTGACCTACCTGACCCAAAAGGCCGATGGCGACTCCCAAAATATTTTTTTTAAATCAAAATCATTAATTTATTCACATCACTTTTCCTGCCAAGTAAAAATTCGTGCCCGGACGAAAACCGGTTACGACAACCCAAATTCTTTGTTCTCTCAATAATTGCTTTTTTGCTGCAGATCAAGTGTTGAGTTCTTGAAGCTGTCGAGTCTTGTTTTCCAAGATTTCAACTGAGATTGGTTTTAATTCTTTTCTTCTCATGAGTTCTTATCTTGTTGTATTTGTTTTCTTCATGAAGCTCTTTGTGTTTCGACAGAGCGTGGAGCAGCTCAAGAGTACTATGAGCAATTAAAGGTGTGCTCAAGTTCCGATCTCCTGGTGCAGCTACCTTGTTTACAAGATCCATAAATCTGGTGAAAAAGATCCATAATTAAGAAAGATTCATAAACAAATTTGACAAGCAAATATGAAATATCAAGGGCACAGTGAGCACGAGGGACTTGTATTAGTTAATGGGTGCATCTTAGTTCCCAATGAGAAGGTTTTATGGTCATTGATATTAAGAGAATTCCTCAGTTCAAAGGTTGAGGGACACAGGCATGCTTCTCAGCAAATTTTTATTAGAAAAAGTGAAACAAGATGTGTGCAAATTTGTGAACGAATGTCAAATTTGTCAGCGCATGAAGAGTGAAAGTTCAGTACCAGCTGGGTTGCTATAGCCATTGTCCACTTATCTTTTTGGTTTAACCCTCCATATTCAATTTATTGATACTATTTTAGATCAGATTATATAAATATCTATTATAGGGATGATACCCCAATCTAATTTACCCCATTTCAATTTAATTTACCTCATTCGCAAACATTGAATTCGACAACTTTCTTATCAACTATTTGAGGATACAACATTAGACTTTATTATTGGGCAGTCCAAGTCCAACGGAATGGTGGAAAGACTTGCCAACTATGGGCATTTATTTGCTCTGCCCCAACAATTTGATAGCTAATACATAACCCAGGTTTTAGTACAATTTGTTATAAAGCTCTATAGAATACCCTTATACATAGTATCTCTCATAGGATCACTGTGAGTGAAATGTGGACCGAAATAGTGAGGCTGTAAGAGTTTGAATTGTGTAATGAGTTCATCGTACCATCCCAAACATATGGACAGACCGAAGCATTGAATCATGCTTGGAAATAAACCAAGTAAGAATTTTCTTGCTTGGGTTGAGTTTTGGTATAATATTGCCTATCAACTACCAAGCATTTATAATAAATAATTTTATAAAAATTTATTATCTAATGAAAAATAATTTATACGACATCATATAAATAACGTGAAATATTTTTTTGTAATTTATTTTCACAAACTTATATTTCATTTTGTGTAAATTCACTTTTTTAAAAAAAATAATTATAATTTTTTAAAGAAAAAAATACGTCGGTTCAATATGAAAGATCAAATCCGTATAAAAAAAAACTATACAAATAGTTGACCTCTAGAACATTTGAGCCATTGGCCACTTGGTTAAATAATTATAAAATTGATGGGAGCTATGAATTATTTGGTCTTTGAAGATGTTAGAAAATTGATGGATTGACCATAGAGTTGACAGATTAATAATGTTTGCGAGATAGCAGCCAGGGTAACGAGAAATTATTGATTAAGTTTGAGTTTAATTTTTAATCGAGTTAAGTTTATGATTTTTTTTATTTTAAGTTTTTACGATTTTTATTTCATGATTTTAAGTTTGAATCGAGCTTGAAAATTTTAAAATTTTAAATTTGTAAACCGAATCAAGTTTTATTTTTGAATTTTTAAGTAGAGTAAAACTAAACAATTCTTAAACTCAACTCTGCTAATTTACAACCCTTAACTGTCTCATCCGACCATCTTCTTCTTGCGTGTATTGTTATAATCACAGTATATTAGAAAGTAAGTTTCTTCACGCCTTACCTAATAAAGTTTTTCCGATCATATTATCTCAACTAATTTTACGAGAAATCTTGAGATATGACATGTCATTTAACTAATTAATTAATAAATCGTTTGACAAAATAAACTTACTATAAATAGCTTTTGATGACAACCAATGTTCTTCGCCACAATTAACAGAAAAGGATTGGTTGAAGCTATCAAAACCATGGCTTCTTTATTCATACCATTCAAGCTCATCTTCTTCTTCCTCTTCTTTGTATCTTTTGATGCTTTCTCTACTTCATCCTTCATAAACTCAACAGAAGCTGATGCTCTTCTAAATTGGAAAGCTAGCCTCCACAACACCACCCAAACTCTGCTCTCTTCTTTGTGGGTCGGAACCAACCATTGCAACTGGGTCGGAATCACATGCCATACGGCTGGAACTGGAAGCGTCGCCAGTCTAAGCCTCGCAAGCTATGGTTTCAGATTCAAAGGTACACTTGAAAATCTCGACTTCCTTTCCTTTCCAAACTTGAATGAGCTTCACCTTTGGAACAACTCACTGTACGGTTCCATTCCCCCGCACATTGGGAACCTTTCTCAACTCGCCATTCTTGATCTCGGTCAAAACATGTTGTCTGGTTCAATACCTCAAGAGCTATGGAAGCTTAAACCTCTAACCCACCTTGTTTTGCATGATAATGATTTCTATGGTTCAATCTGTTCTTCCATTGGAAACTTGACCAGGTTGTCTACTCTTGTTCTTTACAAGAATAAATTTTCCGGGTCGATACCTAAAGAGGTAGGCATGCTTAAATATCTCACTGTATTTAGTCTGTATAATAATAGTTTCCACGGCCCATTTCCTCCAACCTTGAACAATCTTACTAGTTTGCAATATTTTCAAGTGAGTTTTAACCATTTCACCGGTCCATTGCCGGAGAACATATGTGCCGGTGGATCACTCACACATTTAGGGGCAGTGGATAATAAACTGACAGGTCAGATCCCATCAACTTTGAGAGATTGCAAAACCTTGTTTAGAGTTAGGCTTGAAAGAAACCAGTTGACTGGAAATATATCAGAAGCTTTTGGTATATATCCAAATTTGAGTTTTGTTGCATTAAGCAGTAACAGATTTTATGGTGAATTTTCTCCCAACTGGGGGAAATGCCATAATCTACTCAACCTACGAGTCTCTAATAATAACATTACTGGAAAGATACCAACTGAGCTTGGACATGCAGCTCAGTTGCAAGAACTCGATCTCTCTTGGAATCATCTGACCGGTGAGATTCCCAAGGAACTTGGAGCATTCGCAAATATGTCACGCCTTTTTCTTACTGGTAACCAATTTTCCGGTAAAATCCCATCAGAGGTTGGACTTCTTTCAAATCTAGAACAGCTTAACTTGGCATCAAACAGTTTAAGTGGATTTGTTCCTGATCTTGGGAACTGTCAGAGGTTATTCAACTTGAATTTGAGCAATAATAATCTCCAGGAGAGCATTCCATCTTCAATGAGCTTGATAAAACATCTTCAAAGTCTAGATCTGAGTCACAATTCATTTACTGGAGGTATCCCCCAACAACTTGGCCAATTGCAGTTCTTGGAAATATTGGACCTTTCTCACAATATGCTCAATGGTTCCATCCCAAAAGCTTTTGGTGATTTGCAAAGCCTGACAAATGTGAACATATCTTTCAATCATTTAGAAGGTCCTATTCCAGACCTTAAGGCGTTTCATATGGCTTCAGCTGATGCCTTAAGTAACAATAAAGGCCTATGTGGTAACGCTACAGAACTAGGCCTATGTTCTCGAGCCAACCATGGTCATAAAAAGAAAACCAAAGTCATCATTTTGGTTGTCTCTCCACTCTTTGGTGGTCTACTTTTAATGTTAATATTGGCTGGCAGTTGCCTTGCCTTTTGTAAAAAGACTTCAACCAGAAACTCTGAGCCAAGGGAGGTGCAACATGGAGATATATTCAGTGTCTTGGGATTTAATGGAAGAATGCTCCATGACAACATTGTAGAAGCCACTGAAGATTTCAGCTCCTGCTATTGCATTGGTTCGGGAGGATATGGAAACGTTTATAAAGCTGCGTTACCTACAGGTCAAGTGGTTGTTGTGAAGAAATTTCACAATTCTGAAGACAACATGCTCATCCACAACATGAAAGCCTTTGAAAGCGAGATTGTTGCTTTATTAGAAATAAGGCATCGTAACATTGTGCGGATGTACGGCTTTTGTCTGCATCCAAGGCATTCTTTCCTTGTTTATGAATTTATAGAAAAGGGGAGTCTGAAAATGGTGTTGAGCAACAATGAACAGGCAAAGGAGTTGGATTGGAAGAAGAGACTAAATGTAGTCAAGGGATTGGCTAATGCTCTGTCTTATATGCATCATGACCGTTCACAACCCATAATTCATCGAGACATTTCGAGCAACAATGTTCTCTTGGATTCAGACTATGAAGCTCATGTCTCAGATTTTGGCACAGCTAGGCTTTTGAAGCCTGACTCCTCCTACTGGACTTCACTTGCGGGCACCTACGGTTACATAGCTCCAGGTATTAACCGTTTCATTTTCCTGTATTTGTTCTCAATATGCCACATATTTGATTTAAAGTGTTAATTTCTAGTACATTTTTTTTTATGTAGAGTTGGCTTATACATTAAGAGTAGATGAGAAATGCGACGTGTACAGTTTCGGGGTACTAACAATAGAAGTTGTAATGGGGAGGCATCCTGCTGATCTTCTTTCGTATTTGTCGTCATCGACATCCAGAACGATATCTGTGTCGAATGACCAACAGATTTTACTTAAAGATGTGATCGACCAACGCCTCTCACCGCCCGTAAGCCGAGTTGCAAGGGATGTAGTTTCTATTACAAAGCTTGCATTTGCTTGCTTGAATGGCAATCCCCAACTTCGACCAACCATGAAACATGTTGCTCAGGCTCTTAGTCGTCAATCCCTTCCATTGCCAAGCCTTTTCTCGACCATAAAATTGGAAGAACTGTTGGGATAGTAGGAGGGTTGCAAGTATGACCTTATGGAGGTGGTTTTTGCTTAGTGATTTTTGGTTGTCTTATTGTGAATCCTGATTCGTAGGCTGTCTTGTTTTGTGCATCTTACATGTTTTTGAGACCGTGAGTGTTTTGATGTCTCTTCGTCGTTTTTTTGAGTCTTGCTCGGCTAATTGGGGGTGCCTCTGTTTTGTTTTATTGAGCTCAATGTTGTCTTGACATGGCTGATTTTATTTGCATCAGCCTATTGCAGTGAGCTGAATTGTTTCAAGGCATGTTGACTGTATCGTGTGCGTCTGATGGATCCTATGTAATTTGTTTTTATAATTTGATTCAGCCCAACATGCTTGTGTTGGCTGCTATTTTATTATATTCTCTTAAGTTTTTTTTTTGGATAAGCTATCTTTAATGGTGTAATTGATGGTAATTTTTGTCTCTTGACATTAGTGAATTTTTTCTTTTTCTGTCTATGGTTTTTCTCAAAGTAGAGATGGAGGTAAAATTTTATACTATGAGACAAACTTATAAAATTTTAAGGGCAAAAACAGATGAGTAATAATAAATACAAATAAAAATTTAAAATATAAAAGAATTTAAAAATTTTGAGGACAGCAGCCCCGGTCCATCCCTGCCCGAAAAGATTTTTCACGTAAAATCTTGGTGGACGATGATTATGAACGTGGTTATCTTCTAACATCTTTATTAATAAAATATGTTTTTTTGCTGTGAAAAAAAGGATTGGAAGCATTTGACTGGTATCATTGGTTGGAATAGAGGAACCCGTTGCAGTTGTGGAGTATTTTATTATGTTTGATTGGTATCAAAAAGTTCACAATTGACGTTTCAACGAAGCTAGACTACAACAAGTACGAAAAACTCCCTAAAACAAAGACAAAAAAAATACATATAAACCACTAGAGACGGGCTATCATCACACACCATCTTAAAAACAAAATAGCGAACATCAAAACATACAAACAAAAAAGGTCCAGTTCATTCGCAGCGAAGCAATAACCCCTGGCAGTAGCATTCACTTTGATCACTTCTATTCCACATGATTGACCATTGTAAGAAGTGATACCAGTCAAATACTTGCAATCCTGCTACAGTCCCAACTGTTCTTCCAATATTATGGTCGAGAAAAGGCTTGGCAATAGAAGGGATTGATGGCTAAGGGCATGAGCAACATGTCCCATGGTTGGTCGAAGTTGGGGATTGCCATTCAAGCAAGCAAATGCAAGCTTTGTAGTAGAAACTACATCCCTTGCAACTCGGCTTACGGGCGGTGAGAGACGTTGGTCTATCACATCTTTAAGTAAAACTTGTTGGTCATTCGACACAGATCTCGTTCTCGATGTCGATGATGACAAATATGAAAGAAGATCACCAGGATGTATCCCCATCAAAACTTCTATTGTTAGTACCCCGAAACTGTAGACATCACAGTTCTCATCTACTTTTAATGTATAAGCCAATTCTGCATAATAAGAAATACTGGTTAGGCATATGCTACTTAAACTATATCTGTCTATAAACAAATATTTCTAATCTATTAATACCTGGAGCTATGTACCCAGATGTGCCCGCGAGTGAAGTCCAGTTGGAGAAGTCAGGCTTCAAAAGCCTAGCCGTGCCAAAATCTGAGACACGAGCTTCATAGCCTGAATCCAAGAGAACATTGTTTCTCGAAATGCCTCGATGAATTATGGGTTGTGAATGGTCGTGATGCATATAAGACAAAGCATTAGCCAATACCTTGACTACATTTAGCTGCAAAAAGTCAAGGCACCTTTCGGTGATGCATTAATACACCGAAAGGTGCAATGTGGGTTTTGTGAAAATTTGGAAAATGTTAAAATTATTTTTAGTCATTATAATTTAGGGTATTTACAAATTAGTCCTTAAGCTTCAACTATAAATACCCTAGCTCATTTAGCTTCAAAACCATCCCAAATCATTCTAGTTTTCTCCTAATACTAGAGAATTTAGAGAGTTTTTTTAGAGTTGTTTTCTCCTCTTTATCAAGAGAGAATTATCATTGTTTTCTCCTTGGTAGATCGAGATAATTTGTAATTCCTATTTTCTCATAGTGAAATTCTTCTACCGTTGACCATGGTTTTTACCCTATATTATTTACGGGTTTTCCACGTAAATTTTGTGTCTCTTTTATCTTCATTTTTTATTTTCTCAAATTATCAGTTGTAATTTTGCTCTATCCGATAGCCGTCTTCCGCAACAATTGGTATCCGAGCCAGATTTGAGTGTGTAATATCTGCTTATTGTCTTTGTAGTTGCCACCAAAAGGTAGATCCTTCAACATAAGAAAGTAAGAAGGTATTACCCATTCTTTGAAGGTTCCAGAGAACTATTCACGATAATGAAATAGTGGGAGCTATCTAGAAGCTATGGCAATGAAATTTGATATTGAAAAGTTCAATGGTAGAAATTTCTCATTGTGGAAATTGAAGATGAAGGCCATCATGAGGAAAGATGGTTGTCTAGCAGCTATCAGCGAAAGGATGGTGGATTTCACAGATGACAACAAATGGATCGAAATGGACGGGAATGCTATAGCAAACATTCATCTAGCATTAGCAGATGAAGTATTGTCAAGCATCGAGGAGAAGAAGACAACTAAGGAGATATGGGATCATCTCACCAAATTGTACGAGGCCACATCGTTGCACAATAAAATTTTCCTTAAGAGGAAATTGTACACTCTACGTATGCCAGAATCTACTTCAGTGACGGAGCACTTAAACACACTGAACACGTTATTTTCTCAGCTTACATCCTTAAGATGTACAATAGGAGAACAAGAACGGGCTGAACTTCTACTTCAAAGTCTACCTGATTCGTATGATCAACTCATCATCAACTTGACAAGCAGTAATGTCACCAGTCTAGTCTTCGATGACGTTGCAGCTGCTGTTATATAAGAAGAAAATCGCGCAAGAACAAGGAAGACAGACAAGTAAATCTGCAACAAGCAGAAGCGTTGACAACGATGAGAGGGAGATTAACAGAACGTGGCCAAAGTAGCAGTCACAAACATGGTAGATCGAAGTCAAGAAGCAAAAAAGAATTTAAAGTGCTACAACTGTGGAAAGAAGGGTCACTTGAAGAAGGATTGTTGGAGTCTAAATAAAAACTCCAATCCATAAGGCAATACCGCAAACACTTCAGATGATGGAGATGCTCTATGTTATGAAGCGTTAACCACCGTGGAAGGTAGAAAACGATTTGCACATATATGGCTCATTGATTCGGGAACAACATATCACATGACCTCAAGAAGAGAATGGTTCCATCATTATGAACCTGTCTCAAGAGGATTTGTGTATAGTTGTAATGATCATGCCTTAGAGATCATTGGTGTGAGAACCATCAAATTGAAGATGTATGATGGAACAATTAAAGTTATTCGAGATGTGCGGCACGTGAAAGGCCTGAAGAAAATTTTATTATCCTATGAATTGTTGGATAATAATGCAAGCAAGATTGAAACACGAAAAGGAATCATGAAGGTGTTCCGTGGAGCGCTTGTGGTGTTGAAAGGCGAAAATATAGCTGCAAACTTGTACATGCTGAAGGGAGAGACTTTGCTAGAAGCAAAAGCCTCTGTTGCCTCGTGTAGTTCAGATTCTGCAATACTATGGCATCAGAAACTTGGACACATGTCAGAAAAAGGAATGAAAGTCCTTGTGGAGCAAAAGCTACTTCCAGGCTTAACAAAAGTATCACTTCCTTTGTATGAGCATTGCATAACAAGTAAGCAGCACCGGTTGAAATTCAACACATCAAATTCTAGAGGCAAAAGTGTTCTAGAATTGGTTCACTCTGACATATGGCAAGCACCAGTTATATCCCTAGGCGGAGCAAAATACTTTGTCTCATTTATTGATGACTACTCCAGGAGATGTTGGGTGTACCCTATTAAGAAGAAGTCAGATGTGTTTTCCACTTTCAAAAACTTCAAAGCGCATGTGGAACTTGATTCTGGAAATAAGATCAAGTGTTTCAGAACAGATAATGGAGGAGAATACACAAGTGAAAATTTTGATGACTTTTGCAGGAAAGAAGGCATCAAAAGACAGTTCACAGTGGCACACACTCCTCAACAAAATGGAGTGGCAGAGTGGATGAACAGAACCTTGTTAGAAAGAACAAGAGCAATGTTGAGGGATGTAGGCCTAGAAAAATCATTATGGGCAGAAGCAGTCAATACCGCATGTTATTTGGTGAATCGAGCTCCATCAATCGCAATAGAGATGACGACACCAATGGAGATGTGGACTGGTAAACCAGCTGATTATTCAAACCTCCATGTATTTGGAAGTATTGTGTACATGATGTAAAACTCCCAAGAAATTTCAAAGTTGGATCCAAAATCCAGGAAATGCAAATTCTTGGGGTATGCTGATGGTGTAAAGGGGTATCGCTTGTGTGATCCCACTACCATCAAAGTGATCATCAGTAGGGATGTTATCTTTGTAGAAGATAAACTACAAAGAAAAGAAGACGATGATAGAACTGAAAAGTCAGAGACTACACATATACATGTGGAAAAGGAGGTTGAACAAGGAGATTCTTCTGAAGCAGAACCAATACATGATGAACAAGAACCAGAGAGTTCTGAAGCACCAACAACTCGTCAATCAGATTGTGTGAGAAGACGTCCCAATTGGTACTAAGATTATGTTATAGAAGGTAATATTGCATATTGCCTTTTAACAGAGGACGGTGAGCCATCAACATACCAGGAGGCAATAAACAACTCAAATGCTTCACTGTGGATGATGGCGATGCAAGAAGAAATTGAAGCCCTTCATAAAAATAATACATGGGACCTTTTCCACTACCACAAGAAAGGAAGCCAATTGGTAACAAATGGGTCTTCAAAATCAAGCGAAATGGTGATGATCAAGTAGAGAGGTATCGTGCAAGACTGGTGGTTAAAGGATATGCTCAAAAAGAAGGTATTAATTTCAATGAAATATTTTCTCCTGTGGTTCGACTAACAACAGTTCGAGTAGTCTTGGAAATGTGTGTTACATTGAATTTACATCTAGAGCAGCTATATGTTAAAACAGCTTTTCTTCGTGGAAATCTTGAAGAAGAAATTTACATGCTCCAGCCTGAAGGTTTTAAAGAAAAAGAAAAGAAGAAATTGGTTTGCATGTTGAACAAATCTCTGTACGGTCTAAAGCAGGCGCCGAGGTGTTGGTATAAGAGATTTGATTCCTTCATTATGTGCCTTGGATACAACAGACTTAATGCAGACCCTTGTGTTTATTTCAAGGGGTATTGTGATAACGATTTTGTTATATTGTTGTTGTATGTGGATGACATGTTGGTTGCAGGACCCAACAAAGATCATATTGAAGAATTGAAGGCACAATTGGCTAAGGAATTTGAAATAAAGGACTTGGGATCAGAAAACAAGATTCTAGGGATGCAAATTCACCGAGACAGAAGTAATAGGAAGATTTGGCTTTAACAAAAGAATTACTTGAAGAAGATCTTGTCACGATTCAACATGCAAGATTGTAAGCCAATTTCTACCCCTCTTCCTATTAACTTCAAATTATCCTATAGTATGAGTCCTAGCAGTGAAGAAGAGAGGATGAAGATGTCTCGAGTATCGTATGCATCAGCAGTGGGAAGTTTAATGTTCGCTATGATATGCACAAGACCAGACATTGCACAAGCAGTGGGAGTGGTTAGTCTGTACATGGCGAATCCAAGCAAAGAGCATTGAAATATAGTAAAGAGGATCCTGAGATACATCAAAGGGACCTCAAATGTTGCATTATGTTACGGATGATCAAACTTACTAATCAATGGGTATGTAGATTCTGACTATGCAGACGATTTGGATAAAAGCAAATCTACTACAGGATATGTGTTCAAAGTTGCTGGTGGAGCTATAAGCTGGGTTTCAAAATTGCAGTCAGTTGTGGCTACGTCAACAATAGAAGCAGAATATGTAGCAGCTACACAAGTCAGTAAAGAAGCAATTTGGTTGAAGATGCTATTGGAAGAGTTTGGGCACAATCAAGAGTATGTCTCTCTGTTTTGTGACAGTCAAAGCGCCTTGCATCTAGCAAGGAATCCAACATTTCATTCAAAGACAAAGCACATACAAGTTCAGTACCATTTCATTCGTGAAAAGGTGGAAGAAGGGACGGTACATATGCAAAAGATCCATACCAAAGACAACATAGCAGATTTCATGACGAATGCGATCAACGCTGATAAATTTACTTGGTGTCGATCCTCTTGTGGTATGTCAAAGACATAAACAACATGAAGGTACAAGGTAGAAATAATGGTGTGAAGACATGATTGTTCCAATCAAATCTTCAAGTGAGAGATTGCTAAAAGTCAAGGCACCTTTCGGTGATGTATTAATGCACCGAAAGGTGCACAGTAGGTTTTGTGGAAATTTGGAAAATGTTAAAATTATTTTTAGTCAATTTAATTTAGGGTATTTACAAATTTGTCCTTAAGCTTCAACTATAAATACCCTAGCTTATTTAGCTTCAAAACCATCCCAAATCATTCTAGCTTTCTCCCAATACTATAGAATTTAGAGAGTTTCTTGAGAGTTGTTTTCTCCTTTTTATCAAGAGAGAATTATCATTGTTTTCTCCTTGGTAGATCAAGAGAAGTTGTAATTCCTATTTTCTCATAGTGAAATTCTTCTACCGTTGACCGTGGTTTTTACCCTATATTATTTACGGGTTTTCCACGTAAATTTTGTCTCTTTTATCTTCATTTTTTATTTTCTCAAATTATCAGTTGTAATTTTGCTCTATCCGATAGTCGTCTTCCGCAACATTAGCTTCTTCTTCCAATCCAACTCCTTTGCCTGTTCATTGTTGCTTAACACCATTTACAAACTCTCGTTTTCTACAAACTCATAAACAACAAAAGAATGCGTCGGATGCGAACAGAAGCCATTTATCTGCACAATGTTATGATGCCTTATTTCTAATAAAGCAACAATCTCGCTTTCAAAGGCTTTCATGTTGTCTTCGGATTGATTAAATTTCTTCACAGCAACCACATGACCAGTTGGTAATGTAGCTTTAAAACGGTTCCATGTCCTCCCGAACCGATGCAATAGTCGTAGCTGAAATATTCAGTGGCTTCAATGATGTTGTCATAGAGTATCCTTCCATTAAATACAAACTCAGTGAGCATATCTCCATGTTGCTCCTCTCTTGGCTCGGGTTTTCTGGTTTGAATCCTTTTGCAGAAAACAAGGCAACTTCCAGCCACTACAAACAGCAAAAGCAGACCACCAAAGAGTGGAAGCACAACTAAAATGAAGACTTCGGAGCTCTTTCTATGACCATGGTTGGCTAGAGAACATGGACTTAGTCCACTAGCGTTACCACATTAGCCTTCATTGCCTCTTAAGGCATCAGCTGAAGCCATATGAAAGGCCTTAAGGTCTGGAATAGGACCTTCTAAATGATTGAAAGATATACTCACATTCATCAGGCTCTGCAAATCACCAAAAGCTTTTGGGATGGAACCTTTGAGCATATTGTGAGAAAGGTCCAATATTTCCAAGAACTGCAATTTCCCAAGCTGTTGTGGGATACCTCCAGTGAATGAATTGTGACTCAAATCTAGACTTCGAAGATGTTTTATCATGCTCATTGAATATGGAATGCTCTCTTGGAGATTATTATTGCTCAAATTCAAGTTGAATAACCTCTGGCAGTTTCCAAGATCAGGAACAGATCCACTTAAACTGTTTGATGCCAAGTTAAGTTGTTCTAGATTTGAAAGAAGTCCAAACTCTGATGGAATTTCTCCGGAAAATTGGTTGCCACTAAGAAAAGGACGGGATATATTTGTTAATGCTCCAACTTCCTTGGGGATCTCACCTGTTAGATGATTCCAAGAGAGATCGAGTCCTTGCAACCGAGTTGCATGTCCAAGCTCAGTTGGTATCTTTCAAGTAATATTATTATTAGAGATTTGTAAGCTGAATAGATTATGGCATTTCCCCCAGTTGGGAGAAAGTTCACCATAAAATCTGTTACTGCCTAATGCAACAAAACTCAAATTTGGGTGCATACCAAAAGCTTCTGATATATTTCCAGTCAACTGGTTTCTTTGAAGCCTAACTCTAAACAAGGTTCTGCAATCTCTCAAACTTGATGGGATCCGACCTTTCAGTTCATTATCCATTGCTCCAAAATACCTGAGTGACCCCCCTGCACATACATTATCGGCAAAAGAACCCGTTAAATATAGTTAATGTTTATCTGAAAATGTTGCAGACGAGTAAGATTGTTGAAGGATGGAGGAATTAGACCATGGGAACTTTATTAGACAGCTTAAGTTCAGTTAGATATTTAAGCATGCCAATCTATTTAGGAATCAACCCAGAAAAGTTATTTCTGGGAATTGAAAGAGTAGACAAGGTGGTCAAGTTTCCAATGGAAGCAGGGATTGAACCAGATAATCTATTCCCACGCAACCGAAGTACAGTGAGAAATGTAAGCTTCCATAGCTCTTGAGGTATTGAACCAGACAACATATTGAATCTGAGGTTAAGGTAAACAAGTTTAAAAAGGTTCCCAGTTTGTGGAGGAATGGACCCATACAGCGAGTTTTCTGGGAGGTGAAGCTCAATCAAGTTAGTGAAGGAAATGAAGTTTAGATTGTGAAGTGTACCTCTCAATCTGGGACCATAATCTTCTAGGCTTAGAATGGTGATGGCTCCCGCCTTATTGCAATTTGCAAGTGATTCCGACCCAGTTGCAATGGTTGGTTCCGAGCCACAAAGAAGAAAGAAGAGTTTGGGTGTGGTTGTGGAGGGTAGCTTTCCATTTTAGAAGAGCTTCAACTTCAGCTTCAGTAGAGTTTGTGGAGGATGAAGAAGAGAAAGCATGGGAAGAAACAAAGAAGAGGTAGAAGATGAGTTTGAATGGTATTTAGAAGGAAGCCATGGTTAATTGTGGTGCAGATTGGTTAGCATGGTGAGCTATTTATACGGGTTTCACATTCTGTATTTGACCTTGTAAATTTTGAATTTTCTTTTCTTCTTTTAGTTATTGGCCTTTACGTCTAATGCATTTTCATCCTATAACTGATATACAGGGAGCGTAAATTTCTTGAATTTTAGAATAAGATAAATCTATAAAATATAGGAGTAAAAATATATTATCAATAAAATATGAGAAAATCGCCTCAGTGACCAAAAAAAAGTTATAATATACGATTTTAACCAACTTTTTTTGGATTTGCCAAAATGACCAACAAAATCGCAACGCGAAATAAAAATCGCAACGCGATCCCCAGAATCGCAAATCAGTTTCCAGAATCGCAAATCAGTTTCCAAAATCGCAACGCGATTCTTGAAAATCGCGATGCGATAGTACAAATTCGCATTGCGATTTTCCATAATCGCAACGCGAATATGAAAATCGCAACGCGAACACATAAATCGCAACGCGTATCCGTAAATCGCAACGTGTATCCGTAAATCGCAACGCGTATGGGTAAATCGCAATGCGTATCCGTATATCGCAACGCGTATCCGTAAATCGCAACGATAATACATAAAATCGCAACGTGTATCCGTAAATCGCAACGCGATATTTAAAGCGCCATTATAATCGCTACGCGTATTTTATTTTCAAATTACAAAAAGAATATTAAGACAAAATCCCGTAATCGCAACTCATAACCTAAAACCTAAAATCACAACTCAGTCCCATCTCCATCTCTCACTCTCTACGGCGAAGAAATCCGTCCCCATCTCCGAAGATTTCCGTCCCCATCTCCGGCGAAATCCCTCACAACCATTCACGGTCAGAAATCCCTCACAATATTCAGAAATGGAAAATCAACCTCCGAGGGTTAGTTTTTTTTAATTATTTTTATTTTGAAATGTTTGCATTATTGTAGGTTTTTCATATTGAAACTGATGATAAGTTTACTGGTCATTTCAATAATAGATTAACCATTTCACTTAGATTTCATTTCGCGTTACGATTCTGTCGTTGCGATTTTCATTTCGCGTTGCTATTCTCTCGTTGCGATTTTCAAGTTAGTATTTGTCTTTGTCTTTGTTCTGTCTTTTGGTTGAAGTAATGCAATCCATTCAAGTTTCAATTTGCAGAAGAGTCGCAACGAGATAAATGAAAATCGCAACGAGAGAATGACTGTCGCAACGAGAGAATCGCAACGCGAAATGAAAATCGCAACGAGAGAATCGCAACGCGAAACCAAAATCGCATTGCGATTTTCATTTCGCGTTGCGATTCTCTCGTTGCGATTTCATTTCGCGTTGCGATTCTCTCGTTGCGATTGTCATCTCGCGTTGCGATTCTCTCGTTGCGATTTTCATTTCAACCAAAAGACAAAACAGTGTTGCAAATTTTAGTTTCAAGAATAAACTACTACTTTTTATGTTTATTGTTTTTGGTATATCTTCACAGTGTAGTTTTTGGTATATCTAACTTGGTATGTTTATTGTTTTGTAGAAATTTTTTTCGGCTCAATTGACCTTGAGAAATAAAGTCAGCCTGGCCACTACAATTGCAAAGAAGCTTTCACCTGCTCAAAGACAATTGTTTGAGGAAACCTGCTTCGGGCCATGGCTGAGAGTACAGCATCCGGGTGGAGATGCTAATTTGACCCATTTGTGGCTTCAGACCATGACATCAAATCTACCCGACAGTATACAACGTGGTGAGGAAGAGATATGGTTTCATTTTCCACCAGCGTATACTTGCTTTGGGCGGAAGGAGTTCTGCTTAATCACTGGTCTACGATTCGGACACGATGATGTAGGCCGGTACACTCGTCATATCGCCCGCCCATCATGGTTATCCCGGGTTTTTCCGGATGAGTCAATGGAGAAGCCGAACCTACATGTCGACGACCTGAAGAAATTATTTAATAAGAAAGCTGGTTTCACTCGGATGGAAGACGTCGATGTTGTCCGAGTATGCCTTCTACTACTTGTGTATGCCGGCTTTTTAGGCAGAGAGGCCAGACAACCTATTCATCGGGAGCTAATATATTGGTAGAGGACCTGAATGCATGGAATCTGTTTCCGTGGGGTTCGTATATATGGAAAGCTACCTGGACTAAGTTGTCGTCTGCCTTTGATGACCGCAAAAGTTTGCGGGGCGATGGGTCCAAATACACTTTGTCAGGCTTTGTTTGGGCCTTTAAGGTAAGAATTTCTATATAATGTTTCTAAAATTATAATTAATTATTTAACAATTACTAATTTTGTTATTATATTGTTTGTAGATTTGGATATTCGAGGCTTTCCCCAGCATGCGTACATATGCAATAAAAACGTCAAATGATATTCCCAGGGCTATTTCCTGGAAGAGGAAAACTCTGTTGGATTGGGAAGACTTAATACCATATGCCACAATAAATAATGTAAGTTAACACAAATACTTTCATATAATATATAAACAAGTTATTAATAGTAGACGTTTAACTTTGTTTGAGTTTTTATATTTTAGGAGGCCAACATTCCATTACAAAGACTGACACCCACGGAGGAAGAGCTTGCTACTGATGGTGGCAAGCTAGTCAGAATTTTTTGATGGCACGGATGATGAGCAGCATCCACTTCCTCCAATTCGAGAGCCATCACCTCACCTAGAGCCATCACCCGATCGACCCGACTATACATCTCTAGAACGAGAGCCATCACCTATCCCGTCACATCATCGAGCCTCTTCTCCACCATCACCTCATGATAGGCGACCGGCAAAGATGCCACGACTCCTATCTCCCTGTTCTCCACCTCCACCTCAACGGGATGAGTCAAGGGAGTTACGTGATGAGGTCAATGCCTTGCGTGAGGAGATCGGTACTCTACGCGATAACGATGGTGCATGGCGTGTGGAGGTGTCAACTTTACGTGGTGAGGTTGCCGCTCTACGTGAGATGATAGTATCGTTGCAGAATGAGGTTCATACTCTACGCAACGAGGTAAGTTTAAGATTTTCCATATTTAACTTAATGATAAATTTACTCGTAATTTCACTTAGATTAGCCATTTCACTTAGATTGCTTAGTAAATTTATTCGGTTGCTGCCAATTCTGCTAAACTGTGTATTCTTTAACACTGTGAAATAGTATTTGTCTTTGTTTTGTCTTTTGGTTGAAAGTAAATTTGTTCGGTTGCTGCCAATTCTGCTAAACTGTGTATTCTTTAACACTGTGAATATATTTGTCTTTGTTTTGTCTTTTGGTTGAAAGTAAATTTGTTCGGTTGCTGCCAATTCTGCTAAACTGTGTATTCTTTAACACTGTGAAATAGTATTTGTCTTTGTTTTGTCTTTGGTTGAAAGTAAATTTATCCATTCAAGTTTCAATTTGCAGAAGAAGAAATAGTTTACTTTCGCAACACGAAACTTAAAATCGCAACGCGAAACCAAAATCGCAACGCGAAATGAAAATCGCAACGACAGAATCGCAACGCGAAACCAAAATCGCAACGACAAGATCGCAACGCGAAACCAAAATCGCATTGCGATTTTCATTTCGCGTTGCGATTCTTTCGTTGCGATTTTCATTTCGCATTGCGATTCTGTCGTTGCGATTTTCATTTCGCGTTGCGATTTGGTTTCGCGTTGCGATTTTAAGTTTCGTGTTGCGAAAGTAAACTATTTCTTCTTCTGCAAATTGAAACTTGAATGGATTGCATTACTTCAACCAATAGACAAAACAAAGACAAATACTAACTTCAGGGTATTAGTTTGAAACATATTTTTCTTTGTTATCTGATGCATTTTGTGAACTATGATAGAATAATGACTTGGGTGAATACAATGCAAGTTGAAACATATTTGTCTTTGTTTTCACTGTTTAAATATCATGTCTGTTTATTTACTGATTTTTGTATTTAATTATTTAGCGGCCCGATAGAGTGGATGCTTTACGTCGGGTTATGCTTGCACGACGGAGTTCACGCATCAGACAGCGTGCACGTGCTATTAAGTCTCCGTACACCCCAATAGTGCGAAGACACCGCAAGAAGAAGCCCGACTCGCCTGTCATCCCTCAAGAGTCCACTCCTATCGTTGAAGAGGCCCCCCATATCATTCCTCGAGAGTCCCCTCCCACCGTTCAAGAGGCCACTGTCATCATTGAAGAGGTCCCTCCCACCATTCAAGAGCCCGATTCACATGGCGTCATATGTAGGCTTCTTGAGAAACCCTCTGTCGTGCCGGACATGATGGATTCAAGTTGGCTCTCGTATGAGTTACCGGCCAGTACCATACCGGTATCTGAAGAGGAGAGGGAACAACTACCGGACACAATTTTGGATAACACCCTTTGGGCTAAGACCGCAGTTGATTTTTATCTACATGAGCGGAGCAAGGGGTGTTTCACTGACATATGCAAGCTCACCGATGATATCTTTTTGTTGCTTGAACGGCCTTGGTGGGGCGTATTATTAGGGGTCGAAGACAATGGCTATTCGATGGGGGGGTAAGTCTTATATTTTTCTTATATTTCAATTGATTAATTTTTTTTTTTAAATTTATGTAAGTCACTAATATATGTCTTTTTTTGTAAAACAGCATATCGATGCGTGGGTGACACGTCTTCTAATAATAAGAAAACTTAAGAAAAATAAAAATATACGATATACAATAATGCCGACGTCTTTTCACGCCGTTCACTTGAAGAATGCACGAGATGAATCATTTGATTTGGGCAATGGACAAGCTAAACTTTATCCTGCATGGTGGGGGTCGATAAGGTTAGTATTTATTTTAGATTGAGTTTAAAGGTTTTATGAAATAAGTGCGCAAATGAATGAATTATTACTTATGATTGCAGGTGTTTATCCCTGTTTTGGAACGTAAACATTGGATTCTCGTCGAGCTTCAGCTCCCATCCCTTAAGACAATAGTGTATGACAGCATGATAAATTACATATCATTGGCTGATTTAAGAGATGTTATTAAGGGATGGAGCTCTCATTTGGCTAAATTCTTGGATGCGATCAATTATTGGACTCGTTCTGGAAACAAGAAGCCAAAGAAGCTCAATATTACAGTTATTAGAGACGAGACCGCGCCACAACAAACGAGCGGAGCCAGAGGAGATTGTGGTCCTCTCGTATGCTTGGCGTTGGAGCGTTTGACGACGGGAAGCATCAAGTATCTACCTCCCACCGATAGAGATAAAGCTGCAGTAGGCTTGTGGTTTCGGCATTATATGGCTAAATCGATATATACGAGACGCTGCCTACCTGCATCCGCGTTATAAAAATGTCCATAAACAATTGGTAAGTTTATATACTTATAAATGAAAATGTTTGGTTAATTAACTAGAATTCAATAATTTGCGTAGAAAGTGTTGTTTGAACAAATGTTTGGTTTCTGCAGGTTAATCTCAGAAGTGAACTGCGTGAAAATGATGTCGAGCTGCAAAAGTTGATTCAATAGTTTAATTGATTGTTTTTTGATTGTTTAATTGATTTGTAAAAGTTGATTCAATAGTAGATGATCGGAAATAAGAATTATTGCTTATTTTTTGATTGTTTAATTGATTTGTAAAAGATGATTTGTAAAAGTTGATTTGTGTAATTGATGCGAACATAATTCTTATTTGTGCTTGTTTAATTGATTGAAATGTAATGGTTGATTTTGTTGATTTCAATCTGCATTATGTTGAAGGCAAAAATGACTATCGCAATGCGAAATGAAAATCGCAATGCGAAATGAAAATCGCAACGAGAGAATCGCAATGCGAAATGAAAATCGCAATGCGGAAATGAAAATCGCAATGCGTTTATAATTTCGCATTGCGATTATCTCGTTGCGATTTTCATTTCGCATTGCGATTTTCATTTCGCATTGCGATTCTTTCGTTGCGATTTTCATTTCGCATTGCGATTTTCATTTCGCATTGCGATTTTCATTTCGCATTGCGATTTTCATTTCGCATTGCGATTTTCATTTCGCATTGCGATTTTAATTTCGCATTGCGATTCTGTCGTTGCGATTTTCATTTCGCATTGCGATTTTCATTTCGCATTGCGATTCTCTCGTTGCGATTTTCATTTCCGCATTGCGATTTTCATGTTGGGATTTTCATTTCGCGTTGCGATTGTATTTTCCGTGTTGCGATAGTCAAATGCATGCCTAATAGTGATAACAACTGAATAACAAGAGTTGGTTAAGTCAAAATGGTTGGCCTGAGTCATTAATTCAACTGAAAATGTTAAAAGTTCACACATAAAATCCACATAATACAACGTTTGCATTTAAAAATCACCTAAGTTAACAGTCTCAAAGGTGAAGCCAATCGTGATTGGGATTTTAAAGATGATTGCCTTTTGCTTGACACCATATGAGCTTTGGATTTTGATGAGGATCCATATTTTGGTAGAGGAAAAGATGATTTTGATGGCACTGGTGATCCACATGTCAACCTTGTATGACCACTTTCCTTGCACCGACTACATGTCGATCTCTTCTTCTCTTCACCCTTAGACGGTATACGATCGTGACTTTTTGGTCGGCCAGGTAGCCTTCTGTCCATGGCTGGTGGCAAACTGTTTGTAAGTCATCTGGTATGTCCCACTCAGAAGGATGTGGAATAGGGTAGACAATCTCGGCATAAGTCTGTCGATAAACTTCTGTAGTGTAGCAATCCATAGCGTATGCGCTTGAATCATCTTGGTTTAAATGAAGAGCAACTTTTATAACATGGCCACACGGATAACCAGATGTTTGCCATTTCATACAACTACACGTCTTTGCATTTAGATCGACTAGCCCATTTAAGTTATTATCCAGTACTTGAAACAAAGTGTTTGAACATGGTTCAACTCTCCATGACGTTGACTTCACAACACGTTTCGTTATCTTTTTTTCAGTCCATGGTGTAACACGATGTTCCAATGTTCCTGTAAATTTAAATAAACAATACTTAGTAAAATATATAAATATGATAAGTTACGAATTCAAAGAAATAATACCTGCATGGTTTCTTTTCTTGTAGTACCACTGTTGAATAGAGGCTCGAAAAAACTCCATTAACATAGTAATGGGTAATTTCCGGGAATGACGACTTAGAGCGTTGATTGATTCTGCACTATTAGACGTCATGAAACCATATCTTGCTCCAAGTTGATGTACTCTTGACCATCTTTCAAACCCGACATCTTCTAGTGTTTGAGCACACTGAGGCAAAACACGTCTTAAACAATTTATATGCTTATTGAAATCCACTTCCCGATAAGCTTTTACAGCCTTCCAGTATGTCCATTTGTGCTTTTTTATACCAGCAGACCTTGATTTTAGATTTCTATACAAATGAACACCACAAAGTCCATGAAAAGCATCTGGGAAACACCTTCTAACAGCGTTGTCAATTGAGTTTGCCCTATCGGATATGATTGTCAGATTGCTAATAGGACCTATGCAATCCCTAAGATGCCCCATAAACCATGTCCATGAATCAGAGGTTTCAGATTTGCCAACCCCGTAAGCTATTGGCAATATCCCATTGTTAGCATCCATGGCTACTGCTAATAAGTTTACTCCAAGGTATCGACCTTTCAAATGTGCTCCGTCAACTATAATAACTGGGCGCATGCAAGTAATAAACGAACGAATCTACAAAATAATATACACAAGAAATATAATCATTTAAATGTGAAATGCATGTAACTAACAAAATGAGTCAACAAAATTATATTGATTTACTAACCGTAGCACCAATGGCGATAAACAGCAACTCAAAGCGTCCATCTCTATCTGTTTTGATATGAGTTACCGACCCAGGATTTTTCAGCTTTAAATTGTGACAATAAGCCGGCAGTTGGGCAAACGATGCTTCTGGCGACCCCCTCAACAATTCCAAGGCATAACATTTGGCTCTCCAAGCTTGAGAATATGATATACTAATCTTGAACCGAGCATTCATGTCAGTCATAATTTCATGTCCCCGATATACCCTGCCATTCAAAAACATTAACTCAGCCAGAAAACCACCCAACACCTTTTTGTTTGCCTGTCTATGGTGAGGAAAAACTTGGGTTCTTGAACATGTATGTTTATCAATAAAAGTCCTAACTTGAAACATTTTGCAATCTTTTATTCTCTTTGCAATCATACGCCACGTACAGTTTTTGTCAATCATACACCTTGTTTCGAAACGATCTTTGCTTGATTTGTTAACTTTTAGTTGATAGCCATCTTCCACACATTTCGTATATAAAGCTATCTTCAAGTCTTCCTTTGTATCAAAACAATCATCTTTCTTGATACGAATAACTTTTGTGTAACAATCAACTGCTTTCTTTATCAACTCTTCTTCCGGTATCTGAAGTAATTCTGGCATATTCCAGTTATACGCCCGTGGCATTTTCTTTTCTTCGGGGACTTTTTCTTCTTCTTTTTCTTCTTCAGGATTATATGAATTACAGAATGGATGTTCAACATGTTCATTCACAGTCGTAACTTCCTCCTCATTATCATCAACATTACATTCTTCGGCAACGGCTGTTTCATCATCAAAATTCGGGTATTGACCAATATCAATATCATTACACGCATGGTCTGTTTCTTCTTCTGAAACATCATCAAAATCCGTGTATTGACCAATATCAAAGTCCGGATATTGACCAAGACCAAATTTCGAATACTGACTAGTACTCACAATTTTTTCTGTTGGCTCATCATCGTCTAACTGGTCAATACGAAAACCGGAATTTGGTGCTGAAAGTTGATTGGGATTTGGATTAGAGAAAGGTTGTGGGTTTTGAGAAAAACTTAGTTGATTACTACCCGCTACTGACCCAACAATACTACTTCTAGGTTCAACAACATACAATGTAACATCATCTTGTGAAACACTAATGTAAGCAATGAATCGTTCAACATCTTCATTGTCGGTTAACAAATAAACTTTACCATTTCTCTGATAAGATAGCCTAAATCCACTTAGGGGCTCTAAATTCAATTTATTTGAAACACGTAGCATTAGAGTTTCATAAGTTAACTTTTGTAAAGACAATTTTAGTTGAAGATTCATGGGTAAAGGCATATATTGTAAAACACCATGAACATTATCCCATGACCCTCCAAAACACAAATCTATCCAAACATGATCAACATTAGATGATTTCATGGTTGTAAATTAATTTACTAAACAGACGAGCTGCGAAACTAAAACCTGTTGCCGATTGGGAAGGATGTCGTTGGATATAGGAACGGATGTCGCCGGAGAGAGTGATAGATGGAGATGGAATGAGTTGCGATTTAGGGATTTAGTTTATGATTTCAGTGTTATATACCCAAAATTTAAGTGTTGTGATTTACAGATTCTCGTTGCGATTTACGGATTATCGTTGCGATTTACAGATTCTCGTTGCGATTTACGGATTATCGTTGCGATTTACGGATACGCGTTGCGATTTACGGATTATCGTTGCGATTTACGGATACGCGTTGCGATTTACGGATACGCATTGCGATTTACGGATACGCGTTGCGATTTACGGATACACGTTGCAGTTTACGGATACGCGTTGCGATTTACGGATACGCGTTGCGATATACGGATACGCATTGCGATTTACCCATACGCGTTGCGATTTACGGATACACGTTGCGATTTACGGATACGCGTTGCGATTTATGTGTTCGCGTTGCGATTTTCATATTCGCGTTGCGATTATGGAAAATCGCAATGCGAATTTGTACTATCGCATCGCGATTTTCAAGAATCGCGTTGCGATTTTGGAAACTGATTTGCGATTCTGGGGATCGCGTTGCGATTTTTATTTCGCGTTGCGATTTTGTTGGTCATTTTGGCAAATCCAAAAAAAGTTGGTTAAAATCGTATATTATAACTTTTTTTTGGTCACTGAGGCGATTCTCTCATAAAATATATACAAAATTTTAAATATATGATAATTTTAAATTTATAGGAAAACGATTATTTTCATCCTCCCTCGGTCTATCCTTGTTGTTAGTAGCATTTTTCATATAAATTATAATGTTAAATTATGTATCATCCTTAATTTTTAAATTAAAATTAATTTTATTTAATTTTATTTAATTTTTCAATAGCAAATGTATTTAAAATTTATAATCTCCTAAATATTATAATAACGATATTACAAGCTAAATTTACTAAACGACCTTAGTGGTTAAATAGAGTATTGTTTCTCCCTAAACATATGTGTGTTGTCAATGACTAAAAATGATTATGAACAAAGAGGCGTTCAAACGGTTAATTCAGCCACCGGAGAACCGAATTTCCATTAACCGAATTAACCAAACTTTTTTCTTTAACCGTTAATTAAACAGATTTTTTTCGATCAGTTAACCTAATTAACTAAAATTTTATGATTTTTTAATTAGATTAACTTGAATTTAATAGAGGTACTTTTTTTGTTTGTGTTAAAATTTAGTTAGGTATTGATAATTTAATGATTATAGTGTAGTTAAAAAATAATTGAGTCTTAATTCTTAATGGGTTTGAGTTTAAAATAAGTATCTAATATATTTAATATTTAATAATTTTGGTTAATTAACCGATTTCAAACCGAATTAACCGTTAACCGAATATTAAAAAAATATTAATTGTTCCGCAATCGAACTAGTTCAGTTCAATCGGTTAATTCGATTCAAACCGAAAAGTTAATACTCCTACTAAATAGATAATATTTTATAATTATCTCATATTATTTAAAAAAAATTAATAGAAGCTGGATATTTATTTTACACAACAATAATATATCAAATAACTTATATAAGAAAGTTGCAACAAACAACTTTCATATTCTGAATAACTTATTAAATTAATTATTTATCATTAATTATTCCTTTTATAGCATTAGAATACGATAAGCATGATTGCATCTTACACTTCTAAAGAAATATTCACTATGATTGTACTTATAATTATCCTACAAAAATTTAAAAATATTCAACATACTTTGTATATTTTATAATTAAATTTAAATAAAAATATTTTAATTACATAATTAGTCACGTCCACTCAAATCTATTTAATTAAATTTAAATAAAAATATTCAAATCTATTTTAACTCAATTTTAATTTAAGGTTTAAATATACAAAAGGTGCTCAACGTATACCCTTTTTTTCAGTTTATTGCCTAACGTTTTTTCGTTCAAGTTTGGTAACGTCTCATTCCGTTACTCAAAATGGGTTACGCCGTGACGGATTGTTAGTTTTTTCCGTTAAGTAACACGTGTCACAATCTGGTAATTTTAAAAAAATTATTTAAAATTAAAAAATAAAATTATATATATATATATATATATTTTAAAAAAGAAAACACAAAATTTTTTAAATAACCTCAAAACTTTAAAAACTTTCATTTTAACCCCTAAACTGTTCGGCCGCCCCTCTTCCAAGCTCGTCCGCTTGGCGACGATGGATTACCAAACCGGTTGTAATTTGGTCAAAAAGGACCGGCGAGCTCAGCTTCAGTGGCGGTGAGACGAAAAGGCGGTGGTTTCGGCCGAAAATCGCAAAAATCAAACGGTGATGGGGATTTTTCGTCGAACTTTCAAACGTCACTCCACCACGAATGGCAGCGAGTGGAGGCGAGTGGATGACTGAGCTATGACCGTTTCGGGACGGCGCTTCCACTGGGCTAGGCGATGATGACTCTCAACGAGCGGTTGTCGAGGTTGGAGGTGGACGACCTTGCTATTAAGCTCGACGGTGATCGATTTCGGGTGATTTGAGAGTCGGGTTAAGGTCACCAGTTGCTGTTGAGTTCAGTGAGAGCGACGATGTACACCATGACCGGTCGGAGAAGGGTGGTTCGGTGACAGAGTTAAAGGTTAATGGGTTGAGTTTATTTTCAAATTTGAGTAATTTCCTTTTTGTATTGAGTTTATTTTCATGGCTAGCTCTCAACGTTAATTAATTTGTTCTTTACAAAATAATAATTAATTTGTTGACTCCATAGTCAATCCACCAATTTTCAACGTCTGCATGGAGAGAATAATCGATTGGTATACGTTTGAAACAGACTAGATAAATGCCTTCCAGTTTCATGGAAAAAAGTACAATTATGATTATGATTATATTTGAAATAATTTGAAGGAGAAGAATATATTTTATAATTAAATTGATATTTTATAAATTTGTGATATGAATTTAATTATATATTTAATAAATAGTACAAACAATTATTTTTTTTGAAGGTGTATAAACGATGACTTTGATTATAGAAAACTTATAAATATTATATGAATATAACAAATTATATAAACATTACAGCCGCCTAGGATTTAGATTTTCTTTTCCCAAGTCGTCTATTTCTTTTTCCCATCTTCTCTTTATTTAGTATACAGTAACATTAATTTCAGTCTTGATCGTTTATTGTATATATTTCTTATTTTTTTTATTCTTATTTTTATTTTTAATCTATTTTTATGATATATTTTTCTCTAGTTGATCCTTTTGTTTATCCTTTTTTAGAATTGACATAACCTCAACTGATTAAGGGTCAGTTTGATATCGCTTTTGAAAAGTGATGTAGAAACAAACTTTTAAAAATTTAGTTAAAATTTAACTGTTTGAGATTGCTATTAAAAAGTGAGTTTTAAAAGATAAAATGTTCATTATAAACATTATGTTGTAAATAAAAAATATGACATTTAGATTATATTTGTACTTATATATGAATTAATCAATTTAAACTATAATAAAAATATGACTAGTTGTATTGTTGTTCTTCCTTATTTGATCTTTATGCATGGCAAAAATTTGTCTGACTGCCGGTTTGGATTGCCTTTTTGTTTGTTGTATTTGTGGGTTCAGGTTTTATGTTTGTTTCCACCTCAAGGTATACTCTTTTTCCTCCAATAGGTTTAGGGAGGTTTTTTAATGAGGCTCATGGGGTGGTGCACCTTGTATTCTCATTAATACAAAGTACTCATCTTTCAAAAAAAAATATACAAATATTAATGAAAAATATAATTATAATAAAAATATATTTTATATAATTCAATGTTAATATTTTAATATATAAATTATAAATTATATTTATTTTTAAATAATTAAAATAAATTATTAAAAGTAATAATTTTTAGGGACGTTCGTATTAAATTATTAAAATAAAATGTAAATAGATAATTGAGTGAAATCTATGCAGTGGTAAGGGTAAAATATAAATTTTCTTCTAAAGAAAAGTTAAATGAAAAAAATTAGGAATTCTAGTTTTAGTAGTTAGTTTGAAACCACCGTTTCCACCGCATTTTTTTTAAATTTTTCCCGTTTGACATTAGTTTTGCGATCAAAACAAGCTTTTCAGCTAAAAGTCTTTTAAACAATATTATCAAAATGAGGCCTAAAATTATACTTGGATTCGATATTTATATTCGTGAATAGTCTTCTCACCTCGTTCCTTTTTAATTTACAATTTTATTAGTGGATTTTTAATGATTTGGTCCTCTTGATTTGTTTATCAATTTAATTAAATTTATTAATATTTATCTTCAAATTTCTTGGTTAAAATGATTTCAAATGAATAATTTTAATGTCAATAATTATAGAAAAATTATAAAAATTACATATTAAATTTATGGTTATGATTGTTATGTTTTTGTTAAAATTTTAAATATTTACTCTTTTTGGTAAAATTAATTGTTTTTATCAAGAAAAAAACTGACATCATAAATATAATAAAAGAATGGAAAATATTGAATCCATAAATGAATAGATCTATGTGATACTAGATCTCATATTTTGATTTCTGTTTTTTTTTTTTTTTGGTTGAATTTTTAATATTTCAATAACATTTTCCTAATCTATAAGATTATAATTAGACTAAATCTTTACGAGGACACAGAAGAAAGATTTTCCCAGAACTTTAACATTAATCATCAGATCTTTTCCTAGCCACAAGGACTAGAGCGTTCTTTCTGTGTGTAGTAAGACCAGGTAGGACATCAAAGTCTAAGTCTTCCGTATTCATCCCTTTCGGCATTTCCCAATCGAACTTGTAAAGCAGATTTGCAAGTGCAAGCTCCACTACCGCAACTCCCATATGCATTCCAGGACAAACCCTTCTACCGGCACCAAATGGTATGAGCTCAAAGTTTCGGCCTTTGTAGTCAATAGGGCTACCAATGAATCTTTCAGGACGAAACTCTTCCGATTTCTCCCAAGTTTCAGGGTCTCTTCCTATTGCCCATGCATTTACATGGACTAGGGTTTTTGCAGGTACTTGGTACCCTCCTATGCTGCACTTTCGAAGCGTTTCTCGTGGCACTAGCAATGGCGCTGTTGGTTGCAATCTGAATGTTTCTTTTATCACAGCTTTTAGGTAAGTTAAAGCTTGAACATCATCTTCATTTACGAAACCTTTTTTACCGATCGAATCTCTCACTTCTTATTGAGTTTTCTTCAAACACTCTGGGTTCTTCAGTAGAAAGTACATGACCCAAATCACAGTGGCTGTTGTTGTATCTGTTCCAGCAATGAATACGTCCTATGCAAGAACAGACTTATGATTTTATGTTAGGGGATGAACCAAAAATCTAGAGAAGACGAACTAAAATTCTATGGTACAAAACATATTTTCGATAAGAATGAGGTTATATAACTGATCTCCATGGACATGCGTGTTTGCAACATTCAGACAATATAGGATTAAAGTGGATAAGACAGTCCTCATCCTACCAAAAAAAATAAAAAAAATTATTAATGTAATTGATAATTGTTGACGGAAGAAATGAAATTGTGCACGGTTTTCAACTATTTACTTCTTTTAATGAGAAATTGTCGGTATATTTATATGTAAGGTGAATAGTAAATAATATAAAGAAAATTAATGAATAATGAGACAAATTCAAAGAGAAACTGTGAGAGAGAAAAAAAACCTTCTTCAATCATGCATGATACCTTATATATCAATCTAATGTAAGTGTAAAGCCTAATATTAGACTGATTGTTCATAAGTTGATACTACAAATTATAGATATGATTATTTAATAACAAATTTAACATTAAGAGATTATATAAATTTGTCAATAATTATGTTAATAGATTTTAATTGATTGGAAGATATGAAATTTCTAAATTTTATAAAAAATAAACGAAAATTTTTCCAATTTTTTTAATAAACGAAAAAATAACAATTAAAGTAAGATAAATTTGGCAAGAGATTGGACACAAGGGAGACAAAATGACATGGCATACTTTGAGTTCCCACAGCATATTCTCAAGCATAGTTTAATTGGTTGGATGGTAATCTTAGATAGGCTTCCCACTAGAGACCGATTGCAACGTATAGGAATCATTTCTTCTGGGATTTGTGTTCTTTGTAATGACATGCAGGAAAATCGAAATCACTTGTTCTTTGATTGTCGATTGTCATTTTGCTGCTCATTTAAGAGAGAATACCCTTCATCTTTGTGGTTTGAATAAGACATTCCGATCCTGGGAAGAAATGGTTGATTGAGCAAGTAAATCATGGAAAGGCAAGTCTCTCTTAACCACTATTCTCAAAATCACTTGGAACACCAACGTTTATGTTATATGGGAGGAACGGAATCATAGAATTTTCAAAGATTGCTCTCAAAATCCAGCTGACATCTTCAGAAGCATTAAAGATCTTGTAGATATTAAATTGAGGGGGAAAAACATCAATAGACTTGTCAATTCCAAACTTTATATATCTCGGGGTATAGATTAAACCGATTTTTTTTGTATTTTTAGAATGTAATTATTCCAGGTGATCGGATATTGATTTTTGTAGCATTTTGACTTCTTTGGTAATAAAATTTGAATTATCCAAAAAAAAAATAAGATAAAAAAATACAATAATATCCATGAACATACACACCCATAAAATTTGAATTATCCAAAAAAAAAAGAATAAGATAAAAAAATACAATAATATCCATGAACATACACACCCATGCTATGATAGTTATTCATAGGCTAAGATGATAAAAAAATATGACTGAATCTATCAATGATTTTAATTATAAGATGTGACTTTAAAAACTTTTAGGTTTTTAAAAAATGAAAAAGTTTCTTCAGACACTTGGATAGAGGAGTCACAGCAAAAGTACGACTTATGACAAAAATAGGAAGTAAAAACAATATCCATGAACATACACACCCATGCTAACTTAAGGTGAAGATAAGATGAGACGATCCTTGAATGGTAAAGGTTTTGAATGATGATGGGATTACCATAAGAATAGCTCATGCAAAGGTTTTGAGTGATGAGATTACCATAAGAATAGCTTTTACGTGATCCATAGTAAAATCAAACGAAAAGTCACGATTCTTCCATAATCTTAGCAACACGTCAAGTATGCCATCGCGCTCTGATTTCGGCTTATTCGGATCAAGATGCTCATCAATAAGTTCTTGATAAAAGGTATCAAGTTCTTTGAAAATTTTATCAAGAGGAGTAAGAAACCCAGTAAATCCATCAATCCAACCAATGAAAGGAAAATAATCAGCGAAACTGAAGCTTGTGAACATGGCTTCACTCTCTTTAAGCAACCCATGGAACCTGCCTATTTCAGCTCCTTGGTCGTCATACCTATTAAAAAAATAAAGGAGAGCAACACAATAAGATTTTGTAAAACTATTTATAACATCTTTAAGATAGAAGACAATCCAAAATTTTCGAATCAAGTAGCCTTAATGAACATTATTCTCCTTAAAATTATTCGCTATAATTGTTTTAAACAATTATATCTACAGGTACTTTAATTGTTTTAAACAATTTTATCTATAGGTGTATGTTATCAATTACTAAAATAATTATGAATAAATATTATTTTATAATCATTCTATATTATTTAAAGGGAAAAAAGTCTAAAGCAATTAACATGGTAACCAGGAATACATAATTTTATATAATTTTATTTTAGGTAATAGACATAGATAAATTTATAAAATTTTAATAACAAAGATAACTCCGTAAACCACATCCCTGAGGGTAAACTACTAACAAGTAACAATACCTCTTCCCGAAGCCTACTGTACAGATTATGGAACTGGAAAGGCACGCCATTGCCTCACTCAAGTTGACAGGGTTAGACTCGACAGATAATCGACATATTTTTCCAATCAAGCGAGCAACTTCGTCTTCTCGAACGGGACAAAACTCTTGCACTCTACTAAACAGATGTACTGAACAAATTTTCCTCATCTCCTTCCAGTAGTCACTGTATGGTGAATAAGACACGTCCGAGGTGTTGTAAGATAGTTTCCGAGCACCACGTAGGTTAGGTGGGTTTTCATAACCTCTTCAGCCATTTTCGCCGAAGAAATCACAAGTGTTGGCTTAAACCCTAATCGCAAGAACACGAGAAGACCATACTTCTGAGAGAGTTTATGAAAGAAAACATGAGGGGCTGAGTCATCGAACATTAGCAGATGAAGATGACCTATCAAGGGAAGACCTGGAGGGCTCGGGGGAAGAAGATAACGGTTCCTATTGTTGTTGATGCTGCGTTTTAGGAGAACGAAGAGGAAGAAGGGGAGAGGTAGGAGAAATATCATAAACGGTGATACAGCCATTCTAATCAGCTCAATCTGTTTGGAAACTTGGGAGGAAGACTTATTATTTTACATTTAAAAAAATAAAAAAAAATGAAAATTGTAAGTTAGATTACGTGTCTGCATGTTATTTTCCATTTTGTTTGAAGCTGACACATGCACGTATATATGGTGTATCACGTATGGGATGTTTTCAATTCTTAGGTGACATCTGTGCTGGTTATATCACGCTGCCTTGGTTTAGTTACACATCGGCTCATAGGTTAGGCAGGGATGAACAACAGGAATAGTTTATTTTTTTAATAAAAATTCATTCATATTAAAATTTTAGAAGTTTATCTTCTGTAATATACAATTTTATGTTCGTTTCTGATTATAAATTTCTCAATTACTCTTTCTATACGATAAGATGATTAAGATGGAACAAATGATGTTAAAGATATATTAGTGTATTATTTGAAGTTCTTAAATTTTTATATTATTGAAATATTTTTTATATTTTATTAATAATTTTATTTTAATTTTTAAATTTGCATAATTCTATATTCATAATTTTTAATATGAATTTTTAAATTCATATAGATTATATAAATCTCTATTTCTATCCTCAATAAAGTCCTCTCATGTTAGTGGGATCCTCAAGGAAATGTCGACTGATTAACAGTGTAATCGCAAGTAAAAAAGGAACAAACATTCATTACAAAAGAAATTCTAAATACTGTTTGGGTGAAATGAAAAAATAATTTTAATGTTTTTAATTTATGATAAATTGATACGTAAAGTTTAGTTTAATGCGAATAGAATTGCTAATTTTATTAAAAGGGTAAACTACACTAGATGCCATCGAATTTTAGGTGTTGTATCGGTTATGCCACTGAACTTTTAGTTTTTCCAATTATAGCACCGAACTTTAATTTTTGTTTCAATTATACCATTGGGCCATTAACTCGTTAATAGTCGGATCAAAAGACGTCGTTTTGGTGAGGTCTCTACATTGACAGCCGTCACCACATCATCGTGGCATTAAAGATTTAACGGTTTAGTAGTATATTTGAAACAAAAATCAAAGTTCAATACTATAATTAGAAAAATTGAAAGGTTAGTGGAATTAACGATACAATGCCTAAAGTCAGGTGGTATCTAATGTAGTTTACCCTTATTAAAAAAATTACAACAATGTTTATAATCATAAGGGTAAACACATAATTAGAACATTTCTTAATATACAACTAGCCATTTAAGATCATCTAAAGACCATAAAAGGAAAACATTAAAAACTCATAGAGAAACTCGAAACAAAATAAAGATGTGAATGGATATGATTGCATCGACAAACGAACCACAACAAGGTATCAAACAACTGAAAGACCATTGAAAATCACGAATCAAAGTCGAGTGTCACAAGAAAATTATCTCCGAACACAAACCCAAATCCAAATTAATCTAATGGTCCAAATTCATTCAAACACAAACCCATATCCTATATAGGATAATAAGTATGTGTCATTGTAAAGCCCCCGAATCTCAGGTTAGAAGTATTGGGCTAATCCGAGATGGGCCTTGGTTTAATTCTTTAGCTTGTAGGAAGCTTTGACTCTTGAGGTAAGCCCAATGGAGATTAAAAAGGGTGTTTTTAATCTTGAGTCATAATTAAAGGGACCAAGGAAACAATTATACCCTTGTTCAAAAATAAAGCTAAAATTTGTTAATTGAAGTTGATTTCACGTCTGTTTCCCTTCCACTTTTTCTCAACTCTCCTTTGTCATTTTCTTCTTCCAAATCTTCACATTTCTTCTTAGAAAACTTGAGCAAAGGTGGGGGCTTTAGTTTATCTCCAATTTATTCCTTTAAACCAAGGTAAGAACCACATTCTAATATTCCCAAGCTTCATTTTAAGCCCGCTCTTGCAAGGTTTGTTGATAGATGCCAAAAACGATTTTTGAAGGGGTTTAAGGAATTCAGAGAATCCAGCTTGTTTTCAGTGTTTTCTAGCTATAAAAAGTGTTTTTAAACCCTTCTTAGCCTTCACTTTCAGCTCATAATCTTTTTTTTGAATCATGTTTAGTGAGAGATGTTGGTGAAAGCTCCAAAGATAAAGGGAAGGAGAAATTCACCCTTGGTTGAGCATTGGGTGTTTTCAGCAGTTTAGCATCAAAGGTAACCCACTCTTGACTCAACTATACCATATGTAAGTCATTTAGATGAAATGTAGTAGGTTGCATAATCTTGAATCATCCCCGTTGTAGATTTCATGGTTTAAAATTATAAACATGTTTAAAGCCCTATTTATGCTCCTTTGTATATTCATAAAACATTAATGATGTTTGGGGACCTCACTAAGGTCTTTGGTTAGTAGAATAGGAATTTTGCACCTATTTTATGATTTATGCATGATGAGTTTCGATAGTAGAGGGATAATATCGAAATTTGTTCTTCTTCTCGGGCAAACTCGTGAGTTTCTGGGCAAGCGTATTGATACTCTTGAAAGAGTATTGATAATTTGGGTCATATTTTTGAAACTCCCAGAAGGTTTCGAAACTAGGCAGAACAGAATGTTTAAAAGTATCGGTACTTATATAAAGTATACAAAATTTTCAAGAGTATCGATACTCTTGTGCTACTATCGATACTTTCAGTCTGTTTTGGACAAAAAGACTAGTTTTTAAGAGAATTAGACTCGAGGTACCCCAACCCTTCAATATATCCTCAAATAAGACTTAAAGTGAGAACAATATTTAATATCAGAACAGCAGAAACATAAATAACTAGGTTTACATAAAACTAGCCTTGCTTGAATGCTCGGGAAAATAATCAGGACACCTGAGTCCATTTTAGCAGAAATACGACAGTCAGTAGATCCAAGTTAGTGTTACGACACTATAGCAGCCAACTGGGTGCAAATGCCCCAAGACTCGACGGAGTAAGTCAGTGAGTGTACGTTTCGATGCAGAATTCTGAATCTTACCCATGAGTACCCGATGGTGCTTCGGCAGTACTAGAGGGGTGCGAGAGCTCTGAGATGCAGAATCCCTCAGCCGTACCATTATGCCAGCCACAGATTAGCAGTCCAGTAGTTGTATACTTAAACCTGTGCTACTTTCCATTTTCATATAGTGAATGCATATATTATAGTACAGTTTTTAGTAAGACACTTAGCTCATAAGCTTAGCGTTCGGAATGTGTTTCTGTGCGCAGGTTCTTGAGGGCAGATTGTGGGGAGCTATCGTCATCAGATATTCTAGTGCAGTAGAGCATATTTCTAGAGACCTCTCAGAGTACGTCTTGAGTCATCTTTATAGGGCATGTACTGTTATCGACCTTGTTATGTAGTTAGTCGTAACTCTTTTGAAACTCAGTATTTTGTATTATTTTGTGGATGTATTTTGGGAGCTCCCCATTAATTGTAAACCTATTTCATTTCTATTTTTTATATTACATTATGGATGTCTAAATTTCAGATATTTACAAGCAGTGTTAAAAGAAAATTTTTGGGTCACTATTTCGGTAGTCTGGTGTAACATTGCAATCCAAGGATCTTCGGGTCTAACTGGACTAGGGTGTTACAGTCAATTTGATTAGTCGAAGACTAGAGACAAAGCTACGTGGGAAGTGGGAGGGGCAATTGCCCCCTTCATGGTTTAATTGGTTTCAAGTCCCGTAATATTTTTGAAATCATTATAATTAAGCCATTACCTCTCCCAAATTTATTGGTTTAATTATATTTTAGGACCTTTATAGTTTTAAAATGAAATTTTGAGTTCTAATTTTTTAGTTTAATTACTCTTTAAGACCCTTCAATTTTAAAATTAGTGAAATTAAGTAATAATTTCTTTAAATTTTATGGTTTATTCAATTTAAAGATCCTATTTATTTAAAAGTTAAACAACTTGCCCCTCATAATTCAATCCTGGTTTCTTTCTAGTCGAGAGGATGTCAAATTCAACCCTGAAAAAGCTAAACAAAAAAGAATGAAAAAACAAACAATAGATAAGATTTAGAACGTTCCAAAAGACAGAGGAAAAATATATTATAAAGGTAGAGAAAATCGTGTCATGAAGGCCGTTATTAAAAAATAAAAAATAGAAGAAAAATAAAGGTGCAATATAAGAAAATAGATAAAAAAAACAAATAATATCGGCAATCGACAACCAACATTAAGGTTAATATCTCTGTCAATCAATAAAATTAAGGGTAAACTACACATTTAGTACTTAAACTATCAATTTTAGTCCGTTTTAGTACCTAAACTTTTATTTTTTTCAAAATCATACCTAACATTTAGTTTTTATTTTATTTTAGTACCCGTTAAAATCTTAACGCGTTTTGTACCTAAACTATCAAATTTAACCTATTTTAGTACCTAAACTTTCCATTTTTTTTCAAAACTTAACATTGAATTTTGAACGAGAGTACTAAAATGAAACAAAACTAAAGTTTTTAATGGGGTACTAAAAAACAAAAACTAAACTTTATGTATGATTTTGAAAATTGAAAATTTAGGTATTAAAACGGACCAAAACTGATAATTTAGTTACTAAACTTGTAATTTACCCTAAAATTAAAGAGAGAGATCAAACGAGACTTAAGATAAAAAGTCAAAACTCTTGTAACACATTAGTTAAATTACAAACAAGAATAAAATTTAAATATATATATATATATAATTTTAGTGACGTGTCAATACGTATTAATGAATTTAATTAAAGTTTCTTTTGCTAATATTAAATGGGTTTCTCACCCCGGATATTGCATAAAATTTAAACTAAGTCAAATATCACCAAACTTTAAGTGATGGCTCGTTTATACATAAATTATAAATAATCTGAATTGTATGATATGTATATTACATTTGTAAGAATATAACAAAGATCTTAAGTTATTCGAGTGGTGAAGCTTCAATCGTAGTTTCTAAAGATTTGGAGTTCAAATAACACCAAATATATTTTTTAATCAAAATAACATCGTTTTAGGCTTTTTTAGGTATCAAAATAGTCGTGCCAAAATGACGTCATTTTGATAAGGCAACCACATCAGTAACACCATGACGCAAAGCTGATATGTCATCATTCCGTAAAGTATTTAACAACGGAGGTTAAAGTGACATAATTGCACTTAAAAATAAACGTTAATGATAAAATTAATAAAATTAAAATTTTAAAAGTATAAATGAGTCAACATTTAAAATTTGATGGTATTTGACATAGTTTAAGGTCTGTTTGTAACTTTTAGTTTTTTATATTTTTTGTAAAAAAATCCCACCCCTTAATCACATGAAAATCCTAAAATTTTATTATACTTTTTAAATAAAATCTACCATTGAAGATATTTTATTATACTTTTTATTTATTTTATTTTTATTTTATTTTTATCAAATTTGAATCATATAATCATATATAACTTTAAAATATATGTAACTTGAATTCTTTGGTTTGAAACATATTTTTTTAATTTAATCTCTCAATTTTATTTTTTATTCAATTTAATCTTACAACTGCAACTCTATGTAAACTTTTTTTATCAATTCTCTGACTTATTTATAATTATATCAGTATTTTATGCTCAAAATTTATTCTTTAAAATTATTATAAATATATCTTATTGTTTTAGATGATGCTTAATTTATGAAATAATATTATAAATGTTATATAGATATGAAAATATACATGCATATTGTATATGATTACAGAGAATCATGTAAATTGAATAAGTTGATAACGTAATATTATATATTATTATATTTAAATTTAAACTTAATTTCGAACAAATGTATTTGATTGAAATCGACTCAAATTTCATAAATTTAAATAAAATTTAAATAAAATTTAAATAAAATATTATACTCGTAAACTCAATTGACTCAATTTTTTTCAACACGACTCAATTTAATATATGATTATGATACACATATTTATGTAGACATGGTACAAAGATATTTCTTCAGATTTATGATAAAAATTAGAGTAAACTACAAATTTAGTTTTAACACCTAGCTATTTTTTCCCAAAATCATTGCTAATGTTACATTTTGGTCTCTCATCGTTAAAAAATTATCAGAATTGTTGACGTCACATTTTTTTCAATTATCTTATGGTGACACGTCAACTTCACCATTAATTTTTTAAAGACATATATCAAAATGAAACCAAAACTAAATGTTAGGTAGGATTTTTTTTTTAAAATTAATTGGATGACTGAAATGGAATAAAGTGATAGTTGGGATACATATAGTTTACCCTAAAAATTATTGTAAAAGAGTTGGATAAAGGTCCTCTTCCTCTCAAGTTTCAAACAGATTAAGTGTAGAACTTAGAATTCCAATGGTATTGTTTATCAATATCTTTCTTCTAGCTCTCCTGTTCTTGCTCTTCTTTTTCCTAAAACATAAAATTATCAACAATGACAAATACTGCAACCTTCCTCTTCTTCCCCCTGGCCCTGCAGGTCTTCCATTAAACGGTCACTTATATATGCAGATGTTTGATGGCTCTTACGGCCCTCGTATTTTCCTTAGGAAACTCTCTTAAAAGTATGGATCTCTCATGTCCTTGCGATTTGGATTTAAACCGGCCCTAGTAATTTTTTCTGCAAAAATGGCGGTAGAGGTTATGAAAACACATAACCTCGATTTTTGCAGCAGGCCAAATCTTCGTGGTCCTCGCAAATTATCTTACGAGGCTTTGGATTTAGCTTTTTCACCATACATTGAGTACTGGAAGGAGATGAGAAAAATATGTGTTGTTCATCTCTTCAGCGGGGTGCATAGTATCGTTCCATCCGAGAAGACGAAGTTTCTCGGCTGGTTGAAAAAAATATGCAGATTATCTATTTGTTCTAAGCATGTCAACTTAAGCGAGACGATTATGTGCCTTACTAGCTCAATAATTTTCAGGGTAGGCTTGGCAAGAGGTATTGTTGGATTTTGACTCAAATGTTTTTCTTCTTTTTCGCCTGTGATTTTCCATAAACGGTTTTGCACGTAAAATCTTGATATCTCTTTTACTGTACTATCACTATACATGTCATTATATTCTAAAAGGTATGAGGAAGAAGGAGCCGAAAGAAGCAGGTTTCATGGGATGCTGAAAGAAAGTGAAGCCATGTTCACAGGCTTTAGTTTTTCTGACTATTTTCCTTCCAGGGGTTGGGCAGATAGATTCACTGGCTTCCACACTCGTCTTGAGAAAGCCTTCAAAGAACATGTTGCCTTGTATCAAGAACTCATTGATGAACATCTTGATCCAAATAGGCCAAAACCAGATCAAGAGGACATAGTGGATGTGTTACTAAGAATAAGGAAGGATCGTGATTTTCCCTTTGATCTTATCATGGATCACATAAAAGCTGTTCTTATGGTCACTACTTCGTATTCACTCAAAAACGTTTTACCATCAGCTTCACAATTTATGCACATGTTACCTCGTTTATTTATTATGCATGCAGGACGTGTTTATTGTCGGAACAGACACGGTTGCGGTTACTGTGGTTTGGGTCGTGACTTTCCAAATGAAAAACCCAAATTGATTGAACAAAACACAAGCTGAAATGAGGCATTTGAATGGGAGAAAAGGTTTCGTAAATGAAGATGATCTTAAAGGTTTAACTTACTTGAGAGCCGTAATAAAAGAAACATTTAGATTGCTGCCAACAGAGCCATTGTTATTGCCACGAGAAACACTACGCAGCATAAGTGGGTACAAAATACCAGCAAAAACTTGGTCTATGTGAATGTATAGGCAATAGGAAGAGACCCTGAAACTTGGGAAAACCCTGAAGTGTTTTGTCCTGAAAGATTCATTGGCAACTCTATTGATTACAAAGGGCGGGATTTTGAGCTCATACCCTTTGGTGCCGGTAGAAGAATTTGTCCTGGAATATTTATGGGGGTTGCAGAAATGGAGCCTGCTCTTGCTAATCTTCTTTACAAATTTGATTGGGAAATGCCGAACGAGATGAGCAAGGAAGACATAGACTTTGCTACCGTACCTGGTCTCGCAGTACACAAGAAAAATGCACTTCTCCTAGCAGCTTACTCTAGTATGTAATTTGTTAGGTTTCAACCACATCCTTACAATGCTCTTATGAGTTCCATACAATTTTCTTTCGGTCTATATGACAAGTTCAATTTTTTTAATATATTTTATGGAACTTGTCATTTCCTCATGACGAGTTCCACACGTACGATAGCAAATAGACTACATACCAAAATAAATTTTCAACACCTGTATTTAAAAAAAAATCTGCCCACAATATTTTAAAATTTTATTGAAATCGTAACAATTGTGCAACTTGTAATTAGAGTAATCGAGAGTTGTCAAGTTCATATAAATAATTGAGTATAATACTTTTGGATTTACATTAAATAGCTCCTTGTAATCTTTCGATGTAGGGTCAAATAATATAGTAACTTTTATTATACAATCTGAAAACCCATAAACTCTATAAAGTTAAAAAGTAGGGTATCGCTTAGGTTGAATCATATTGTGTTGCTATTTGCATTCTATGTATATTATTATGCGTAAAAAGTGTAATTATCGGAGTAACGTACTCTAATGTATGTATGCCTTTCTATGCATGATTTTTGTGGAAAGTGTTGTTCTATGGAAGTCTAAAACTATGTGATTATGTAGATCTAATAAGCATGGTTTTATTTATTTATTTGATCTATGATGTTATTAGGTTTGAATTTTTTCCTTGAATTAACTTTTTCCCCACCATTTAAGCCGTCGTAAACCACTACTTCACCCATTGTACATCAACATTGGTACAACGAGCATGAATCTCTCTCGCCGGAAAGAATCAATTAGGTAGCAAAAAAAAAACTCGTACATACAATTTCGTTCCCAAGTTCTTATTAACTCCAAAATCCAACCCAAAAAAGTGTTTGATCAAGGCGGGTAAAATGCGTACATATTGTCCTAATCCAACTTAATTAGGATGATATGAGATGAACACAAGCATTGATGAATGATGTGAAGATGTAGGAGAGTGCCCACAGCCTCGACATTCAAGGACAAAAAAGGGGGGGAAAGTGACTGGATAACACAATCCAAAGAAGGTAGCAGCTCATAGAAATGTGAGTGAAGCACATGAAACATAGTAACACATCAAATGAAAACACATGCAACCTCAAATACAAACTGTTATATGTTGACTTGATAATCATTTTAACAAGAAAATATCACATGAGCAATCTCATTGATGGTTGAAACACCACATCAACACATGTATCAATTTGAGTTCATATATCAATTAAAAAAAAGGGTTACCAAACTAAGAAAACTTTCTAAACTCAGGGGTTAATTGATACGATAGAAACAGTGCACCCTCAGTTCAAAACTTTCATGTTATATTATTTTCAAATGCTACAGCATAGATTGACTCGAAAACTAAACCATGTACTTCTAATTTTCAACAAAGTTAAATCCGAACTCACTTTGCTTTTGTTCTGACAGGATAGGAAATAGTTTTGTTTTTGTTTTGAAAGGACCCGAACCCGCTTTGCTTTTTTTGTGAGACTCCATGGGAAGAGGAGCACTTCATGGTTTCACCGCTTTCGAATCCGCCATCTTTTTAATAGCATCCCAAAATGCAGGAACAGCCACGTCGTCGGGAACTTCTTTGAACGATGGCAGGTAGTTTACATCCACAACGACATGATCACCGGAACCTTCTTGAATCTAAAATCAGAACAATCCTCAATTAACTCATGCCCGCAATGATTACTTGGACCTCTGATGACTGTAGACACAACATGAATGCGAAGAAAATGCAAAAACATGACCATATATGAATGTATTAAAATCCATACAACACAAACGCGGTCGAATCAATGTATTAAAATCCATACAACACAAACGCGGTCGAATCACCGATAGAAACCATGTTTACTAAATGTTATATTACTTCTATCAAAAAAAAAGTTATATTACACTATCTCTTGCATCCTTCTTGACCCAGAGCTTCTTTGCAAGATTTCACCAGTATGTATCTGACATGGATATCTTTAATTTTCCCAAGTCTCTAATACAAATATGCATCTGAAATGAGCATGCTTAGGGAGGGAGTCATATCTCCGTATCCATGACCGTGTCGGACACGAGTACTTCAAGAAAAATGGGGACTTGGAGCAACATGCCAGTGACCAAGGATTTAGTAAGATCCAAATAGATATTATATGGCAGACAAACATTCCTCTTTAGTTTCAATTCTAGTTATAGAACAAAAGATTTTGTCTGCATATTTTCCATAAGCACAGCTTTCCACAGTTAACACTATTGCCTTAAATAAGAATTCACCGAAAAACAGCTTTAATAAGAATATAATGGTTTTTCACAGAATAAATATGCAAGAAAAGTTTATTCGAGCTACTCACAACAACATCAAAGCCAAAAATGGTGAGACCCAACTTTTTTGAAAGCCACTCAGCAGCCTTGTTTACTAGCCCAAGATCAAGGCACAGATCCCGACCTTCAGAGTTTGCAGGGGCAGTAGGTAGAGATTTTAAGCTGTGGAGGAAGCAACAACAGCAAATTTCTAAAGAATAAGTCAATTTACAGATACACACACACATATACATATAAAGTTGCATTACAAGGGAGAAAAGGGTGAACAGAAACAGTTTACCTGTCAAAGAGAAGAGGTTTTGATCCATCCTTTTCAGATGATTTAATCAAAATGTCAGAATTAGGAATCGACTTTTTTACGACATGGAAAACTCTCTCACCTAGAACATAAAACTTGAACAAAGTGGATGAATGATCAACGTATTCCTGCAGTCCAAGGCATTTCCCGTTTTAGAGCCAAGATTTCAAACTTCAAAAGGATTGTCACACATAATGTTCATAGAAATAGTTTTTGATGTAGCATCATAGTCCGTTAGGTCTCCCATGGATCATTGATGAAATTAGTAACTGAACTCTTTGACCTTTTCCTATAACAAATTTAGTACCTTAAAATGTAATCGTCTCCATGGCATAGTAAAAGACAAGAACAAACAAATAAAAAAATAGAGTCTGATACGCAGAAGAGTGCAGCAGCACGTAAATGCAAGGAACTAAATCTTCATTTTATACTTCAAACGACAAGCAGCACGATTTAAAAATATAGTCTGATAAGCAGAAAAGGGCAGCAGCACATAAATGCAAGGAACTAAAACTTCATATTATACTTCAAGCGACATGCAGCAAGATTTAACAATATAGTCTGATAAGAAGAAAAGGGCAGCAGCACGTAAATGCAAGGAACTAAATCTTCATTTCGTACTTCAAGCAACATGCAGCAAGATTTAACAATAAAACATGCAACCATGGTTCCCTTTTTGAAATATTAGTGGATGCTTACCTGAATGACAGCAGGTACTGAAACGCTCAAATCCTTGAAGTCTTCAACACTAAAGACAATTGCCTGTTAATTAAAAAAATAAGTAATTCAATTTAAATAAACTAGTTCATTAATTTCATCTCATATAGAAATGGTTAATTGTCACAATCATATTTTCTTTTTAAGAAGATACGGTAAATTCTTTGGTTTGAAGGATAAAGTTGACCAAAATTATAAAAATAAGGGGTAAAATTGTAATGAAATAATCCAGGTTTCTCTAATGTGTTTTCTCAACAACAATTATCCAAACTCAAGGTACCAGAAGGGATTTGCATTTTTACCATACTATGAGCATCAGCTACACCACAAGCAACCTGAGGTTTCACTATACTTGGAGGAGACAGTTCTGCATCATGAAGTCTTTGTACCAAATCAGGTTCATCAAAACTGTTAACCTGCAAATTTGAGAGGCAAACAACAAAACAACCATTAAACTCGGCGAAACATTGAAGAAGCTAAAACATAATTGTTTAATTGTTCTTAAACTAATGACAAAAGGTAGTGTGAAAGCATTTGTAGCCTCCTCTTTTCTTTTCTTTTCTTTTCTTTTTTAAGGCATAAAGGGGGGAAGGGGACTTGCTCATTTAGAGTGTACATAAGCCTAAATCCTAGGGGGAGAGAAGGTTATCTATGAACCTCCACTATTTTGCAAATGGAAATGTTAATTCAACCACAAAGTTGTCATCCACCAAAATAAAATCTAAAACGGTCTCATGAGAAAATATTACCACAACATAAGATTGTTTTCGCAAAGGTGGTTCCATAAACTCACTTATACTTCTATGCAAATGTGTGCAACAACAACAATAATATTATCTAAATAAACAAGTAATCATTAGGAGAAACATAAACTGTTCCAACTTATAATAACTGCCGCATGCTATTTGAAACCGTACCAAATATTTATGCACCCGACTCAAGGCAAGACTATGTAAAAGATGAATTACATAGATCTCATTTCATTCAAAGCTTGAATGAAGTATTGAAACAGCGCATCTTCTCGATCGCAACTAGAGAAGGCAACCGGATTGCAATCTACCAAAATAAAAAAAGAAATACCAATTGCTCTTATCACTTACATATTGCCAATTCTATTTCCTAATTAGGAAACATTTAGACAAGTCAAACTATCAACCAACTTCAGACTAGAAGTACTGACTCCTATTATAACAAACTTCATCATGCAAGCAACTGAAAATAAGTAACAATGCCTAACACAGGCTTTATTCAGGTAGTATATACAGTTCAATCATAAAAGTAACATTATCTGCAAATTACAGTTAAGAAAAAGTCTCATAAAGACCTTGAGAAAGTGAGGGCCCCTGACTTTGCAGCTTCCTGCAGCAATAAGATCCTCTAGCCCAAGTAAAATTTGTTGGATCTTTAACCGATCAAGTACAGGGTAAATGCTATTAAGTGGATCAACTTCGAAGCAGTGATTTTGGCTTTTAATATACCTGTACATCCATCAGCCCTATTTAGAAAGCAGTTCTATGATTATATCATCAAACTAAAATTATTCAAGGACTACATAATAAAATAACCGTTTTCTTAGATGAATACAATAAGAAGACAGTACGATTCTTGGCCAATATAAAGACCATGTAGTCAGACACACAATAAGGAAACCCAAAAGCTTTATATTTTATGCAGTCACATGTAAGCATGTATACGCAGACAAAAGACACATACTTTGATGTTAAAAGTCACCTTTGCATTTCTTGCATTCCGTTTGTGTAATCAATTCTGTAGGAAGGTTCTGAGGAGCTATTTAATTCAATGGACACAATTTCATCAGTTGCTTTGTGGAGAATCACATCAACCTCTTCTAACTGTGTTGCTATAGGAAGATCAAAAGTTAAGGGCAAAAAGATCAACCCATTGGGAGTTGGACACATTGGAAAGGCACCTCTCTACAAATATGTGAACATGAGCTTTGGCTGGTCAATATAAATCATAACAAGAACTACAAAAATAAAATCATAACTTGTTGAGTTGGTTTTTAGCAAATTTGAAAGGAAAGGAAAAAACATAACTTATAAGTTTGTAATTATTTTTAATAAAATTCTTCCAAAGAAAACTGAATAATTTCAGTTGTTATCAAAGGGCTGACCTTGGCAAAATCTTCCTCACGAGAAGGCCTCATAACGTAACCAACTGTTACAACATCATTGCTTATTGCCTGAGAAAAATGTTAAAGAAGTCATGAAAAGTAGTTTTCCTTTGAGGAACCCAAAGTTTGTTTAAAAGTAAATTGATCTCGAGGCAAATCCTTACTATTTGGTTATAATAAAAGGAGATATCTTAGTATATTATAAATATATATCATTTACACAACAATACTTTTATTAGATCTTCATAATTATCCCTATTTTTTTATAGGAATTGAATGCCTCATTAAAAAACCCCTTCATGATTAAGGAACTCAAAATGAATTCCTTAATCAGAGGAAGGAGGAAAAGAGTGCCTTATACTTCATTAATAAGAAGAAGCATAAGATTTACATCATCAGTATAAAACCCTTACAAACAACCCTTAGAACCCAAAATAAAATACCCCTAAAAAACACACTGAAATTAACCAATACGAGACTTAGCCAACCCATCAGCCTCTATATTAGTTGTCCTAGCAACCCATCTAACAACACCCTCCACTTCTTTAAGCTTAACCGCTATATCCCTAACAATTAAGGCATGGAAATCAGGACAAATAGCTCCATTCTTAACTCATTCCACTACCATTTTACAATATGATTCTATAATCAACCGACCCTTAATACCTCCTCGCAAGGAATCAAAAAAATCTAATCCCTTCTGAACAGCCTTTAACTCCATCAAAATAGGTGGACCCGGACCATAAGCCTCCTTAAAAGAACCTAAAAACAATCCTTCATCGTCTCTTAAAATACCCGCAATTCCACTGCTCTTCCAATCACAACTGGTAGCTGCATCCACATTCAATTTGACAAAGCCCTTAGGAGGGGGGACCAAGGGATCGTAGAGACAATCGATTTGTTGAGAGGGAAACATGAATCCCCAAGGGAGGGGTCACTGATAAGAGAATCCATAGAAATAACAGAATCTTCAAACTTAGCTAAGAATCCCTATGACCTGTGAAGTTTTTATGTGGCTGGTGAATACAGTGAGCCAAGGATTTGGCAGCATGTTAAGATTTCGCAAATGCATAGAAAAGAATGATAAGGGTGACCTTTTTATTTAAGCGGCAAATAGTCAAAGGTAGCTCTTCCAATTTATCCATGTATATCCTGTTTGACTTTTGCAGGGCACTGGTAACTTCAGCATCTGAAAAAAGGAAGCAACTTTGAAAATGAATTTGGGTCAAACAGAGGGGTCATCCCCCTTGAATGCAAGAAAACATCAATAAACGCTAGTTGGTCACCAAAAAAGATGGTTATACATATTTGCAGTGCAAAAGTTGACATACCTTTCCTGATTATTGTAATTTACTTAGGAATGAAAAGATTAAATGCGCTCATCAGGAGCAATTGAGAAGTATGTGCAACTTATTTTGGGAGAGCTGTCTTGGTTAGGAATGAGATACAAGATGGTGCCTGAGACATGAGCCCAAGTTTGGGCAACCTCAAGTGGTGCAATGTCCGAGGAAAATGCAGTCAAAGGAAGGCATTTAAAAGAATGTAGCTCAGCCATTGTCTGCAGGTGATTAACCTAAGAAAAACAAAATTTAAAATAAATATATATCTATAATTCAGCCTGAGAAAATGTTATTCATGGCATTGATAATGACGATCTATGCTAGACAGACAGACTCAGGGTGAGTCCTAGATACCGGTGTCTAATAGGGTATGACTAATTTCTTTTTCTATTTTTTCCATATCTTTTGAAGACCATACTACTACCATATACATGCATGTGTCTTACACAGACATATGAAGTAACCATTCGTTAATTTATAGTATCAAATCAATGTAGCACTTCCTATTAGTAAGAAAACATAAAAAACAAACCAATAAATATGACTTACTTTCTCAGCTGAAAGAGGCAACTCGTAGGAAATGGCCTGCAATAAGAGAGGAGAGCAATGCGTGATGCGAATCAAATCAAAACAAACAAGTAAGATCAAAGACTAAAAGAACCGATTTATTAATTTATACCGTGTGGATATTGGAAAATCGGAGCTTGCAGAGCAGGGAGAGGGTTGGGTTTCTCTTGAAATTCTCGAGCTGTTCGATTCCATATTCAAGCAGTGCATGGTCTACTATCACTCCCCTCACAAACTTACCCATTAGCATAAAATTAAAATAAATATAATTGCTTTCTCGGAAAGATTACCACATTGCCGCCATGGATGTTGTTTGCACAGCTGCTCTAGTTCTTCAACCATATCTCTTTTACACCATCGCTATTCATGCATACCGGTGAGCAATCAGTCGCCGGAAGATCTGAGGGACAATAGAGGAAAGTGGACTTAGATCAGTTTAATTCTTCTTTCTCATCTTAAGCTTCAAGATTTATAGTAAAGCAGATGCGCCTGCTCTTCTTTTTAATCATGGGGAATCTGAAATTTCCGGTGGGATTATTTTATATGGTTTATAGTGGTTAATTAATAAATTCAGTCCCTCTATTGTACTAAAATTTTGGTATTCGTAGTTTAATTAGATAAATTATGTAAATGATCATTAAACTACGATAAAATAATCTTTTTAATTACTAAAATTTTAAACATTATAAAATTTATATTATTTTTTTTAATTTGTTACAAAATGAGCATATTTTTAGCAATCAATTAATGTTGTTAATGAGATGATACCACACATTAAATTAATGAGTAACATCATAGGTGAAATCCCAATTATAATTAAAATTTTATTTTAATATTTTTAAATTTTTTTAAGAAATAATTTAAAATTTTAAAAATATAAAAAATCATATTTTATTTTCAGAATTATAAAAATGTTTTTAAAATTATAATTATAATTTGATTTTTTATCTTTATTTTTTTAAAATGTCTAAAGAAAATATAGTAGTTCAACAAAATAAAATAAGGAAAGGAAAGCTATATTAGGAATTGAAGGTCGATTGTTTTTTTGTCCTTTTTCTTTGTGAATATGACTATTTTAGCTATATTATTATGATATTTGTCTTATAACTAGTTATGTTTCTTTCACTGATTTGTTACTATTTATTTTACTAAGTTATTTCTTTGTCAAGTTTGTATTTAGGATGTACTTATATACTATGTTGCACTGATATGGATAAAGGGACGGATACAGGGACAGGGACTGGGACAGAGAACAGTAGTTTCTAAAATTATAAGGTACGGGGATGGTAAGGATACGGCATATAAAAAAAATTTAAATTTTTAAATAGATATAAAAAATATAAATAAAGTCAATACTTCATAGAAAATTAGTGTAATATCCTAATTTAATCCTAATTAAAAATCCTAATATTTGGGAATTTTTTTCTAAATTCCTAAATTAATTTTGGTGGTCAATTTGATAATACTACAAAACTTGTTGCCAGATTTGAAAACCATAGAAAACTCAAGGATCAATCGACAATTAGACAAAAAATTCTTTAAATCTTGTTATAACTCTTATTTTCTCCCCCACACGGTCACTTCATATTTCTTCTTCCTTTTATTTCTTTCTTTCTTTTCACAACCCTAGTTGTCGTTCATTATTCCTCGCCACCCTATCATCGTCGTTCACGACGTCGCCATTCGTAGCGCCATAATAATCTCCGAAACATCCCCAGATAAGCATCGAATGTCCCCGATTTCCTTCAGCTGTACGTTGCCACGTGGTATATCCCCGGTACGTACCCCAGTCGTCTTCGTGCTTCATAGCTTTTATATATATATAAAGTTAGATATAGTCAAACCTAAAGACTGGTCTATAACATTTTAAGGAACTAGTGGCCTCTCAACATCATACAACACCCTCATCTCCTCCGGCGGCACATTCCATGTATGGATTTCATAGGGTAGCATCCATGCTAATTCTGCGTAAGCATATGGAATAAGGTTACAGATTAACTATATGTGGCACCATTAGTGAAACTCTATCCATCTTCGACCCTTGTTGAAGCATTCGAAATACATCTTGACTCTTTGTCTCGACCACAAGTTTCACTTATCAAGATTACTTACGACCTCGAGATCAGATAGTATACCTCATAATTCAGCATCCAACATCGAGTAACACCCAACAGCCTTCGTAAATCATGTAATGCAAACTCTATTGGAGTCCCATAAAACCCTCCACAAGCTACCATACATGCCTCGTTCTTCTTTACCTCATCCATATTTTAGTTTAACCCAATCATTCGAGGGCGGACACCATTTGATTTGTCGATCACTCCACACATCACGATGCATCCCCTGTCCACTATGCAAAACTCTAGCGTTACATGCGTTTACCGATACGACTACTTCGCTAAAACCACTCATCTGATCAAGGAAAAAGTCCCCGCCTTCCACCTAGACAGCCTCTCTTTAATGCGTTGAGTTAAATAACTGTAGGTAGCTCGCGTGACTCATTGGTGAAAGAAAGGAACTCCAATCAAAGTCATCTACTTGAGTGTATTGAGATCCATCGCCAACATCCATACGAATATCTATATCAATGTTATGTGAGAAAAAGATGTTAGTTTTTGTGCGACTTACCTTTAAGAGATCGATGTCTCGACAAAAAGCACAAAGCCGTTCACAAAGAAAAATGTGATAAGGTAGGATTGTCTCTTACTAACGTGATAGTTTGACAATAGATAAATGTAACACCTTAGACTCGATTAGGTTTAAAGTGTCACATTAGGCCACCGAGGCAACCCATGATTTTCAAATACTTATTCATTTCCTTTTTTAAACATGCCAAGCGGTATCATAATTAAAACATAAATAATCTTTATGAAAACATTTATAAAATCAGAGCTTCATGACACAAAATTTAAAATCAAAATAAAACAACACTTTCTTATAAATCAGAAATACATAAGTAAGGTCTTGTGAATATGCATGCCCTCTAAAACTACTATACAATACTCTGAATGAGATGTTGGAAGTCCTATTGCGATGGTGCTCCACAAGCTGCTCAGCTACTAACTTACCCACCGAAAACATCTGAATGTTAAGCTTACAAAACTCAGCAGTATAATCGCTAATCTCGAGCAACATAAGAATTTCATAAACGCAAGCATATTAAACTATGGTACTAAGAAGTAGGTACATGCTTCCTTATTTTCTCTGATAAGGCTTAGACATTAATACATCACTTAGTCTCCAACTCTAATAACCATGACTATTACGTATTATCTAAATGTGTGACTAACTCTACTATGTACCATATAAACATAAACATATACACTTAGTTGAGGTAAGCATCATGGTGCAGTTGAAGGGCTACATCTCGGAGCTCATGCACCCCTCTAACTTACCTACAGTATTATGTCATTCAGTTGAAAATTATATGAGCTGTGATGACAGCATATATGTTCACAACCTCAATTTACTCGCATACATTAAGTTCTCAGTAATGTACATGGGCACATAAAATATATAAAAAGAGTTTGCTTTCTTATACAACATTATGTTATTATTGTTAATTATGAATCATATGTGACATGATTGAATAGTGATATGATAGTTGTGATTGTATATGAAATAATTTGGGTTGTATGTTCATAATTTAGGAAATGCATTATTGTATTATATGGTTCACTAAGTCTGTGACTTAGCGTGTGATTGTTTCACACGTAGGTACGAAGAAGCAGGAGGATCAAAACTAAGGTTTGTAGAGACAACATACCTCTACCAGAAGATCATATCAGAAGTAATTTACATAGTATGTATTTTGTTGTATCAAGTGTGTTGGCATGTAAACAAAGTTGTAAATTACATATGCTCTGATCGATTTTGTAATATTTTGATCGTATTTATGTAAGTTGTTAACTTTATGTTAATGAAAGCAAAATTTTCTATGATCTTTATAAGTGTAAAGGTTTTGAAAAGTCAATGTGACACCTCGTATCCGTATACGGGTCGGGTATGGGTTGGGGTGTTACACTCTGACTTGTAAGACCTTACTGCAGACTCATTTTATAACTTTCTGAAATTGGGTTTGGTAGTTAGGGTCGGTTTAGGTCGATTTCTGATAAAAATGAAGAAAATTTCTAAAATTTATATTTTTGTTTTAAAAATATTTTGGAAAGGTTTTAAGTGATTTTAGATGATTAATTTTAAGTATGAAAGTTTAATTAAATGATTTGGTGACTGAATTGAAGGAATTGAAAATTATAATTTCAATGATCATATTGTAAATTTTCATAATATCCAAAGTCTATGAAGCAATTAAACCAAGACTTATGTTTAGAGTTTTCCCTCCTAAATTAAATGTTTTAATTTTCATTTTTTACCATTTTTCCATCTAGATTTATTTTAATCTAAATTATATTTTCTTATTTACTTGTTTTCATCCACGTGCTTTTCATTTCATTCTTATTTTGTATTTTGTATTTTGGTAACTTCCCGTAACTTTCTCCAATTTTTCTCATTTTCTCCTAAACAAGCTGATCAATTCTTTCTCTTTTTCTTCTTGATTTCTAAATTCACTCATCTTAATCTTGATTTTAATTCTCAAGTTTTTCTTCTATTCTCTTCTTATTTTTAAAACTTGACATAATGTGGAGTTATATTGATGATCTCAATTTCAATCTATTTTTTAGCAAGGTAAGGATCTTTTCCTTGGTTTTCTTTCAAGCTTCGAGGGCAAGCGACTAAATGTTAATGATTTTATTGAATTGTTGATTTAATTGAAATGATTTATAAGATTCTAATTGATTTTTTGAGCTAATTAATGTGCTAATTTATTGAATTGTTTTTGAGGTTTTCTTAATGAACTTGAGTTGTTTTTATAGTTATTATAATCATATTAAACCAGTTTTTCGATTGCAAATGATTTAAAAGTTGATTTCTTGAAAATAATGTTGATTTTTGGTATTTTTGGGAATATGAAAATTTAAGTTTGTAGATGTTGTTTTATGTGGTTCTAACTGAGTTAGATGTTGATTATAGTTGTTGTTTATTAGATTTTAGTGTGGAGATTCGTGCGTTTTGGTTTGGAGCTTCTAGAATGACATTTTGGTAAGGTTTTTGGTGTTTTCGACGTTTGCGCTCTGTTTTGGAAACAAAGGATTCTGTTTCGTTTTAGATTAGATTTTGATGTGTTAATTTTCTTTGAAATGTTCCTATTTTGTTGTTGGTTGAGTAAACTTGGTGCTTTGAGTTTGGTGAACGTTGAGGTAGTGTTTGGAAGGGTTTTCAATTTTCGGACATCAAGGTGAGTGACTCTCATTCTTAGGAAATGAACATGGTTCAAGCTTGAGGTTGTATAGTGTTGCATTGTAATTCGATATATATATATATATTATTGTGTTATTTGGTTAATTGTGATGATGGAATATGAATTATGTAGATTTACATATGATGCCACTTACGTTGGAAATGAGAATATGAATTGTGAATGTGATGTGTTACAAATGATGCATAAGATTTTGGAAACGATTTTGTGAAAATATATACATATTCTGAATGTGAATTGGATGAGCTAAACTTTCTCATTGTTCACATATGTGGGTTGATCATGACAACCAAATTTGTAAGTGTGTTTCAAAGTGTATTTTGAATAAATATGTGAAAATTATGCATCATTGATAACCGCTCTTGGTAAATTAGATTAATTAACTATTGTTCTTAATATGACCTTTGGATATGAAATACATGTTTAGGAAAGATTACTCTATGTGTTTTGTATTAGTGTGTGATTTGGGATTATACGGGGTTCGGGTGGTACGTTGAGCTTTGCTCTGAGAAGATACAGGGTAAGGTTGGGCATTGAGTTTACTCTGCAATTAGCGGTTTTGGATCTATGTGAGTCCATAAGAAAAAAGAAAGTTGCATGGAGTCTGTTTATTCAATGAGTGAGTTGTTTTTGAACAAAAGTCATTGATCTTAAAATGGAAAAAATATGTGTGATTGTATGACTTATCAAGGAAGATAATTGTGCATTTATGCTTGTGATTACTTTTAAGCTATATGGTCCTTTGATGTTTGTTTAACCAGGAAATCAAGTGATTTGGAAAATATTAGTTGATCATTCAAGTATGAGATGTTTAATTATATGTGTAGAGTAAGGAACAAGTTACGTATGAACATATAGGATTGATCTTCATCTTGGTTATGTGCATTGCTTTGAATATTAGTTATTCATTGGGCTTTATAAGATTACACTTATTATTAACATTTTTTAGAGGATTAGAGTTGGGTTTGGAGCTGAGGAGCTTGGAATCGGTGTGACCAAGCAAAGCTAAGGCATAAAGTTATATGTATGTGGTTTTCGAAAACTTAGTGTGGAAATTTGGGGGCGTTTGGGACTTATACCTATTATTCACTTTGTTGGACTTATAATGTTGGATTTTAGCTTGTAATAAGTGGATTTACGTTTGGGATTTGATGTTGTTTTGATTTGTTGACATTGGATTTATAAGTATGAGTTTGTTGCTTGAAGCATGAGATTACTTAAAAGTTGATTTAGACCTTAAGAAGTGTTTAGAGTGTTTAGCTAAGTGTAACTTGGTAAATTAAACGTGTTAGGCTCTTAGGTTGATGAAATGACCTTAAATGCCAAAAATGAGTATGTGACTTGTGCTTGAAATGAACTTTTATGCAATTGTTGACTTTTAGTGTCAAATCCTTAATTAATGTGTTGACTTGTGTTATAGAGCATGATACACCTTTGTTTTGACATGTATAAGTGGTTGAATAGTGTCCAAGCATGTTCCTAGTCCATGATTACTTTTATGTGGGTGGTTAGTTGACCAAATATGCATGTTCATAGCAAATATGCAGTTTTTAGGAAAAAAGATCTATCCCTTAGGGGAAGGATCGATCCCCGTTAAAAAGGATTGATCCCTTCGTTGTTTTGCTTAAGGGAAAAAGGTTAAATTGCATTCATTAAAGGTCTGAAGTATTTTTAAATTCTAATTTGACCCCTGAATGATTATGTGAGTTCAAGTTAACCCAATAATTGATTTGCTTAATTACTTAAACACTTAAATTGGAATTTGATGAGATTTGAGTGATCACATATTTAACACACTTAATTACATAATGGAACCCTTATTTGCATGTTACTATTTGGTACATAAGTTTTGCATATTTACGTTTAGGTCTCTAATCTTGTATGATCAATTGAGTGGTTATTTGATGTCCGATTGGTATGAAATTTTATGTGCTGCTTCCTTATGACATTGTTTAACATGTAGTAACCTTAATTGGGTGATTTTAATTGTTGATTTATTATGTGATGTGAAATAACCAAAATACCCCTAAATATTTAAATGTAATATTTGAATGTTTAATTGAGATTCAATTGCATGTTAGTTACATTGAACGTTGTAGGTGATGAATAATAAGAGATTTTAATTTGTTTGCTTCTACGAAATGTGCGTAATATGGATCCTGATATGTCAAACACGATTGAAACCTAATGTACACTCAGGTATCTGACTCGGAACCTTGGACTGAGTATGGGGCATTACACATTTGCTTTGTGCATTGGATAAGACCTTACCGCAGGGCTTATGTTATTAACATAAGGTCTTTACCTGACGTAAATGAGATTATGGTTCAGGGGGACCTACATATTTTGGTGTTCGAATGGGGTAGTGTTCATGTTTTAAAAATCATGTTTTATAAATAAACTTTTACCGAAATATTTTATCTATATGTTTTTATACACCATAAAGAGCACATTGAGTTTTTTAGCTCATTATTTAAATTTTAACTTTTCAGATAATACCAAACAGTAAGGCTAGAAGACTTGACATTAGGAAGATCAATCTCTCCTTACTTTTATATCACTGTATATATTTGTATGCCCCTTTTGTATACTTTGGTTACACATGTTTTTTACTATTGTCTTCACGCATCTGTATTACTGATATTTTGTTTTCTAACACTCATATCTCCGTATATTTACCGTATGGACTTTTCCAATGGTTATGTATTTTTTTTATTTTACCGTCTAGATTTGTGAATCTAAAAATGATCTCTGAATACGATATGTGACCGTCTAGATTTGGGTCTACCGTCTAGGTCGGGTCTAAGGGGTTACAATCCTTGTTAGTAATCCACAAAAACTTTAGGAGAAAGTAAGTAACTTCAATAATCAAAACCATATTCAGAAGTCAATTACACTTAACCATACCTCAATCTAAATGTGACATTTCAAAATAACTATCTTCATTCTCAACACATTAGATTATAGAGCACAACATATGTGTACAGGGATGAAGCTAAAATTTTTGGTTTAATAATATTTTATATATTTATCCATTTAAATTTAAATAAAATTATTTTTGTCCACTCTAACTTTTTAGATTAAATATATAATAAGTCATTATTATTTTAAACTTAGACACCTTATTCTTCCTAATATTTGATTTTCTTGTTGTTCTTGTATGTGTGTATATGTATATAGTTTCAGATGGTGTTGAATGAAGAAGAAATTAGGATGATGTTGGGTGAATACGATAATAATGCAAATGATAATAAAACGGGGGCTCTGAAATGTATTACACCCTCCGTTCCACTAAAGGTGTCCATTATTGACTTTAAAAAGTAAAAAATTTTAAACTTTGACCACAATTATTTTAAATATTTTAAAGAATTAAATTTTATAAAATATATATTTGAAATCTATTTGATTTAAGGTTTTTAAAATATATTTTTTCATTTTTTATCAATAATAAATTTTAAATAATAATGAGTCAAAGTTAAAAAAAATTTAACTTAAAAAAATCAACAATAGACAAATTTAATGGGACAGATGAAATATATAATATCACAAAAAACGAATTTACAGCTTGACCTAATGGTTAAGCAGTTGTTTTACCCACTTTACACCATAGGTTTAATAATTTCAGACCAACCAAAAGATATCATTAGGGGTGTTTGCGGTCGGTTTGGATCGGTTTTTGGAAAAAAAATTCATCCGATCCGAAAGTATAAATGTTTGCGGTTTGGGTTGGTTTGGATGTTTCTAAAAAAAATCCGATCTGATCCGATCCAATTAAGTGCGGTTTGATTCGGTTTGGATTTTTACGGTTTTTGGATTCTAATTTTTCAAAATAATTCAAAGCAACAACACTGTCAGCACATTGCTTTTTTTTAATCCAAGCTTTGAAATTAGCCAACAGTTAAAAACACTGCAACAAAGAACCGAAAATGACATAGAAAGAAAGCAATAACTGTATGAACTAACCTGCAATGATGCACTACAAAGGAAAAATTGTTGTTTCATACGTAAAAGCTTCCCATTTTCAGTAGCATCTCTAGGATACAAAACAGCACATATATGCAAGTACAAAGTCCAACATTGTTCGAAGAACTAGAAACAAACTTAACATAGTTCCATTCAGACTTTAGAATTGCTCTGAGTAAAAGTAAACCAGCAAATTGTTCAAATTCTAAACCCCAAATACACTACCAAGTCAACAGAACAAAACTAAAAAATCAAAAAAAGGGTTGATTGAATGTAATTCTATGTACTAATGGTATAAGTATAAATGTCAACCAACAAAAAAATTATCAAAAACAGAAATCACTTTTCTAAACATTTAGTGTATTGGTAATGTGCATCAAAGCCTAAGGTCTCCACCAAAAGAAATACAAGATTTAGGAAGCAGATTCAGATACTAGTGTTGAATCAGCTCATTTGTTACTACTCTTTATGCATCAAAGAATAACTAAAAAGCGATCAACAACAACACTACTGCATTCAAATGTTGATATAAGAATTGCAAAAGCATACATAAACATATTAAAATCAATAAAAGGGAAAAAAACTCGCCTAGATAATAATGTAAGTGCAACCCTATAAATAAATAAAATCTAAACGACAGAGATAACTCATCATACAGAGAGATTAAAATCAAGTACTCAGAAACAAAATCACCCTAAAATTCAGCAAACAGAGTTGTAAATCACTTATCAAATACGAATTCTATTATGAAAAAGGCGAAATCATTCCGTTCTTTGGAACTTAAATTAAACCCTTTTGCCTTATATGGTAAGCAGAACATACCAAAGAGACCAATTTACAAACACAATGAAATAAATAAATTCATTAAAAAAAGAGAGTAAAATCAAAATTGCATTTAATGTACTATATATAGTTCTCTCACAAATAACACCAATCACATATCAGTAATAAATAATTTGTGTAGATGAGTGACTTAGACTTCAAGCTTAGTTAACATTTTATTTATACTAGTGTATTCTTTCAATAAATACAGTAGTTGAACATTAATTTGCAATTGAAACTGATTAGCAAAAAACTATTAAAAAACTAAATTTATAATAAATTAATCCAAATCTATCAATTTCATTCAAAAAGGACAGAAAAAGAAATTAAAAGAAGTAGTAATTCAATTACCACGCCTTGACAATTCTTTTGGAATACTCTTCTCAAAATAAAAATCCTTTGAATGAGTTCAATTATGATCCATGATTGAAGTGAGAGCTAAGACAAAAATGGCAATGAAAACCCTGAAAATCAACCCCAAAAGAATAACAGTGAAGTAACATAAAATATTGGGTTGCAGAGTCTTTATCATGTGAAAACAACAAAGAGTTGCAGAGTCTAAACACAGAGAACGTGCAGATTTAAAAAATGAAAAAGGAAAAACCATAAAAATTAAAAATTAAAAAAAAACAATAACCCATCAAACCAAACAACCAAAAATTTTATGAAAGGGAAAAACAGAGAGGATATCTTTTATTTCATCTGACCATCAAACACATATAAACATTAAAAATGTTCCCAGAAGACTCACCAAACGTATAAAAATGAAAGAAATTGATCGATCTGAAAGAATCTTAACGAGAAGATGAAGGATTATGCCAGAAACCCCATATGAAAAAATAAGTTGCCTCAAACTATTCTCCTCTCCTTTCTCAATAAAAGTTGGGTTGTGAGTGAGGGGCTGTGCTCGAGAAGGATGATAAGTGTAATACCCCAATTTAGGGGCTAAATTTTAGGAATTTTAAAGTATTGGATTTAATTGGTATTTTAGAAGAAATTGGGAATTAAATTGTAAAATCGTAAAGTTGAAAGACTATTTTATAAAGTGCAGGAAATTTAGTGGCTAAACTCTTGATTTGCCCATTTTTGTTCAGGAGAGAATTATAAACTCTCTCCCTGTGTTGCAAATTTCATTTTTCCCCCCAGTTTCTCCTCCCTTCAACCCTCCTTTCAACTCCGATCTACTCACCGTCCAACCTCCGTTTGACAAACCGAAACCACCATCGTGTTCGTTGTCGACCGATGAACAAAAACCCTCAAACCTTTCATCGTGAATCGTCGTCGTTTGTTATTAATTTCAGTAGGAAGTATTGTTGGTTTTAACTCAATTTTCGTTGGTTTTTCGTCGATTCACGTCGATCCAACCATTCTTTTTCGACACCTCCTGCACCATCGTGTTCCTTGCAACGTTCCGAGTCCACCGGTATTCTCTGTTTCCGAGTCCACCATTCAAAATTGTGAACCGAGCTTGGTAAGTGTCTCAAAATGTCTAAAATAATTTTTATGAATTTTTCCTGGAATTTTTGGACACTCCACGACACCGCACGCGCCCCACGTGCCGCCCCATGCGCATGGGAAAGTTCTAGCCGCAGGGTGATATTTGTGTAAAAAACTCGGGTGCTAGTTTTGTAAATATTTTTAGAATAGTGCCTAATTTGTAATTAATTTTTGTTAGGGTGATATTTGTGTAAAATCGTTGACTGTTGACTTTGACCGTTGACTGTTGACATTGACCGTTGACTTTGACCAAAAAAGTCAAAATTTTTGAAAAAACATATTTTATGCTTTTTGACGTCCTAAATCCGTTTTGGGGATCTGTTTCACCAAAATCGAACCCGATAGGTTGATTTATCACTGATTCGATCCGTTTTTAGGAAATTAAGCTCCGTTTTTTTATGAAATTTCTATTGTTATGTATTTGAGGAATTATTGGAAGTTGAATTAAAGATTGAGGGTGTTCGAATGGAATTTTTATGGTCGATCAGTATGGCACAGAAATCGAGGTAATACATTACTATCTCTTTATGCCATAGTACGTGTTGAAAATGTAAAAATACATTGATGTATATGATTAGACTATTATGTCTGTTTGTTTATGGATGGACTCGAATCGAATACGGTTTAAGAGATAAATTATGAGAATACTTTGATTAGGTAAAATTACGAAAATACCCTTATGTTGTAATAAGGATAAGAATTGAACCTGTAAGTTGGCTAAGAAGTTTGTAAAGACATATTGATCTGATGAAACTACTGATATGTATGAAAAATAGTAGTTTTGCTTAGGAAATCTGGATAACTGATTTCTAAACCCAATATGGCTTGTACAAGATACTAGAAGTTGATAAGGAATAATTTAAAGTTTAGAGATTATCCGGGAAAGCGATTAACCCTAGAATCTCTAAATTATAATTATCTTTGTTAAGAGTTTTAATACCGAAATGATATGGTTAAGAAATTATGAGATTGCCCTTGAGAGAGAAAAATAACCCGAATTGATCTTGAATGGAAAAGTACTCAAGAAGTCATGCCTAAATCGATGAATTACTAATTTCATTGTTAAGTTCACGCGTTTATATAGAAAATTCTTGATAATCCGTAAATCTCCGAGTTATGAGTAAATACTTGAAGAATAAATTATCGAGGGTACAATTTGGTCAGAATTATTCGAAAGAAATGGAAAAGACGTTTGAATTAATAATAAGATTATATGGAAGGAAAGGATTCAAATACACTGGATTTGTAAAATGACCAAAATACCCCTGTAATGGAAATGAATCAAGAATATCATCAAGCCCATGAATGAATGCATATCCTCAAGCTTTGAAATGAATGGAAAAACATTGAGCATCGAAAGGACCAAAATACCCTTATGGCCAAGAATAAGTAAATGTTTTGGATTCATTAAGGAATTCAAATAAGTATGGATGTGGCATTGCCTTAAAAAGTTATAGAAAACACCTTATGCGAGTCGATCAATGATAATACTATATTAGTACTCGAATGACATAGATATCACTTGAATACGTGTTCGTCTTCTCAAGTTTGGATCAATGATAATTCTGTAAGTACTTAGCTCAGCTCAACTCTACAGCGTATTCGGTACTAAAAGTGGATATTCGTTAGACAAATCTACCACGAAGACCATATTGAACTGAACGGAAGTATTATATGTGTCCCTATCTGTAATGAGTAAACCTAAGTTTTATCCGTTAAGGCTCTACTTATGCATAAAGGAATACCAGAAAATGTCTATCTAAATTCTGTAAAGTGCCTCATGAGCCATGTGAGAGTTACTCATCTAAGAAATTCTGACCCGACTTCAGAAATGAAATTGAGATATATTACTGCTCTATGAGCCTATTTTCGTAAACAAGGCTGAATTGTTTCCTCAAGGATAAATTTGTTCTAATTATTTTATTGGACTGAGGGAGAGTTCTGATAAGAATGTAAAATCAGCTGGTAAAAGATTGTAAAGGACTCGTACTTCTATAAAATCTACTTGAAGATATGGAAGAATTGATGGAATTTTCATTTTTACAATTATGTGACATGAATGAATTTTGAGGACGAAATTCTTTTAAGGAGTGAAGAATTGTAACACCCCAATTTAGGGGCTAAATTTTAGGAATTTTAAAGTATTGAATTTAATTGGTATTTTGGAAGAAATTGGGGATTAAATTGTAAAATCGTAAAGTTAGCAAACCATTTTATAAAGTGCAGGAAATATAGTGGTTAAACTCTTGATTTGCCCATTTTTGTTTAGGAGAGAATTATACACTCTCTCCCCGTGTTGCAGATTTCATTTTTTCCCAGTTTCTCTCCCCCTTCAACCCTCCTTTCAACTCTGATTTACTCACCGTTTGACGAACCGAAACCACCATCGTGTTCGTTGTCGACCGATAAACAAAAACCCTCAAACCTTTCATCGTGAATCATCGTTGTTTGTCGTTAATTTCAGTCGATTCATGTCGATCCGGTCATCCGTTTTCGACACCTCATGCGCCATCGTGTTCCTTGCATTATTCCGAGTCCATCGTTGTTCTCCGTTTCTCCGTCGTCGTCTGCGCGTGGAGGGGTGAGAAAGTTAAACTTTCCAACATTTCGGAATCGAGTTCTCCAGTATTCAAAATTGTGAATCGAGCTTGGTAAGTGTCTCAAAATGCCTGAAAATAATTTTTAGGAATTTTTCTGGGAATTTTATGACACTCTATGACGCCGCACGCGCCCCACGTGTTGCCCCTTAAGTGTGGGAAAGTCCTAGCCGCAGGGTGATATTTGTGTAAAAAACTAGGGTGCTAGTTTTGTAAATATTTTTTGAATGATGCCTAATTTGTAATTAATTTCTGTTAGGGTGATATTTGTGTAAAATCATTGATCGTCGACCAACATTTACCGTTGACCGTTAACTTTGACCAAAAAAGTCAAATTTTTTGAAAAGTTGTATATTATGTTTTTTGACGTTCTAAATCTGTTTATGGGGTCGTTTCGCTAAATTCGAACCCTGTAAGCTGATTTATCACTGATTCGATCCGTTTTTAGGAAATTAAGCTCCGTTTTTTTATGAAATTTCTATTGTTATGTATTTGAGGAATTATTGGAAGTTGAATTAAAGATTGAGGGCGTTCAAATGGAATTTTTATAGTCAAAGTAATACATTACTACCTCTTTATGCTTTATAGAACATGTTGAAAATGGAAAAATGCATGGATATATATGATTGGACTATTATGCCTGTTTGTTTATGGATGGACTCGAATCGAATACGGTTTAAGTGATAAATTATGAGAATACTTCGATTAGGTAAAATTACGAAAATACCCTTATATTGTAATAAGGATAAGAATTGACCCTGTAAGTTGGCTAAGAAGTTTGTAAAGACATATTGATATGATGAAACTACTGATGTGTATGGAAAATAGTAGTTTTGCTTAGGAAATCTGGATAATTGATTTCTAAATCCAATATGGCTTGTACAAGATACTAGAAGTTGATAAGGAATAATTTAAAGTTTAAAGATTATCCGGGAAAGCGATTAACCCTAGAATCTCTAAATTATAATTATCTTTGTTAAGAGTTTTAATACCGAAATGATATGGTTAAGAAATTACGAGATTACCCTTGAAAGAGAAAAATAACCCGAATTGATCCTGAATGGAAAAGTACTCCAGAAAGTCTTGCTTAAATCGATGAATTACTAATTTCATCGTTAAGTTCACACGTTTATACATAAAATTCTTGATAATCCGTAAATCTCCGAGTTATGAGTAAATACTTGAAGAATAAATTATCGAGTGTGCAGTTTGGTTAGAATTGATCGAAAGGATTGAAAAATATGATGCGTTTGAATTAATAATAAGATTAGATGGAAGGAAATGATTGAAATACACTGGATTTGTAAAATGACCAAAATACCCCTATAATGGAAATGAATCAAGAATATCACCAAGCCCAGGAATTAATGCATATCCTCAAGCTTTGAAATGAATGGAAAAACATTGAGCACTAAAAGGACCAAAATACCCTTATGACCAAGAATAAGTCAATGTTTTGGATTCATTAAGGAATTCAAATAAGTATGGATGTGGCATTGCCTTAAAAAGTTATGGAAAACACCTTATGTGGGTCGATCAACGATAATACTATATAAGTACTTGAATGGCATATATATCACTTGAATGTGTGTTCGTCTTCTCAAGTTTGGATCGATGATAATTCTGTAAGTACTTAGCCCATCTCAACTCTACAGTGCATTCGATACTAAGAAGTGGATATTCGTTAGACAAATCTACCAAGAAAACCATATTGAACTGAACGGAAGTATTATATGTATCCGAAATTTAGAAACGTCCGAATTACTTTGGAAAACTCTGAAGTAACCGAGATAACTTGACTACTAAAGGAATTAAGTAATCTTTATGACTGAGGATTAAATAAGTGATTTGGGTGAGTATGAGAACGCTAATGAACTTGCATAATGTATTGTTATTATGGTAACGAACCACAAATCAAATACGTCAGTATTTCTTGACACTTTTGAAACGTGGAAATGAAATAGAGACTACTGGAGGATATATTCAGCGATGATTTTGGAGATGATCTATGTATATGCATTTTGTTATTAAAGAGTTAACGCCATAGAAGGATAATGAATTGAGCTATCGACAAGCACTATTTCTGAGAGTTGTTTGATAATTCGATCGATTATTATAAATGGTAAATGTCTTGAATCTTCATTTCTTCTTTATCAACTCAAATCACTCCAGGCATTCTTGAACACTTTCCTGATGCACATGAAAACATAGTGGGATTATAAGTATCAACTTTAAGTGTCTGATTAGATCGGTTAGTAATAAATTCTCTCCAATAGAACCTCGTTCCTGTAATTCGATCAAATTGTACAAGCTTCATGTTATCCATACTGATAACTATAAAATGCCTATGAAAAATACTTGGATATTCTAGTGTGTTCCACATGTACTACATGACAGTTTTATATGTTTTGAAATGAGTTTTAACAAAATTATTGATTTACTGGTTTATGAACCATGGAAACATGGTATGTGATATCTGATTTCGATTTTCATCGAAAACTATAAATTATTATTGATTTATGGACCATGAAATATACTAGTTACTTATGGAACTGTTTTATTGGGATATTATATGGGTAGATTGGAGATACATCTCTGATCAAGCTGGAAATTTCTTACGGACCTAAGGTAATCCTTGGGTAGGCTCTCAGGCCCCAAGGTGCTCCCTTAGATTAATCATTGGCCTACTTATGGTGTACAGGTGGAATCAGTAATACGATTTATTTCATTATTATGATTATGACATATTACTGGATAACGGTCCAGGTATTACGTTTTATGGCTAAAACTAATTTATACCGGATTTTTATGTGGATAGGATTTTGGAGTATGGAGGCACATCCTTGATCCAACTGATAAGACATTACGGACCTAAGGATACCCTTGGGTAGGCCTATGGGCCCCAAGGCATATCCTTAGGTTGGCTCCCTCTGCTGTGTGCTTAGAGTAAGCCCCACGGACTCAGTTATGAGGAACTGCATAATGGAGTTTGGTTGGAGGGTTTCGCTATGGTTTTAAAAGATTTATATATTTTCATTGGTTTTGATTGGAACACACTAGACATCTTATTTGACCTTATGAAAGTGTGTTACTATGAATGCTTCCTATGAACTATAATATTCATGGTTTTGACTCGATGAACTTCTATGGAACCCCATATTATTCCGCCAACTGGTATACGTCTGATTAAATAAGGAAATATGGCTTCCCATTTATTTGCATGTCATGAAGCATCATCTGCTAGTTCTGTATTACTTAGTTTTCCGAAGCTCACTCTATTACTCACCATTGCAGGTTAAAAGAATTGTACCAGTGTAGCTATCGACTTCAGTAAGGGAGTTCTTCTGGCGTTGTTTGCAAAGTATGGTACATGTGATTAGGGGGCATATAATTGTATTTTGTTTAAATACGAGTATGAAAATCTATTTTATTTCTGAATACTAATAAATGATTTTATGAGTTTACATGTTCTGATAAAAAGTTTTAAATTTTCTGATATTTTACAGTGGGTTGCTCTGGTGACCCTAATGTGACACTCCAGATCGGATCGGGTTAACCACATCGATCTGAGGGGTTACATTTAATGGTATCAGAGCTTATGTTTGAGTCAAATTTTTCAAGATAGACCGGCCGGTCGAATGTCAAAAGATGTCTGATCAGTACATACCCATAGACTACAATCGTACCTCTCTTAACCGGAACTCCAAGGTTGAGTCCCTATCTGTAATGGGTAAACCTAAGTTTTATCCGTTAAGGCTCTACTTATGCATAAAGGAATACCAGAAAATGTTTCTCTAAATTCTGTAAAGTGCCTCATGAGCCATGTGAGAGTTACTCATCTAAGAAATTCTGACCCGACTCCAGAAATGAAATTGAGATATATTACTGCTCTATGAGCCTATTTTCGTAAACAAGGCTGAATTGTTTCCTCAAGGATAAATTTGTTCTAATTATTTTATTGGACTGAGGGAGAGTTCTGATAAGAATGTAAAATCAGCTGGTAAAAGATTGTAGAGGACTCGTACTTCTATAAAATCTACTTGAAGTTTATGGAAGAATTGATGGAATTTTCATTTTTGCAATTATGTGACATGAATGAATTTTGAGGACGAAATTATTTTAAGGAGGGAAGAATTGTAACACCCCAATTTAGGGGCTAAATTTTAGGAATTTTAAAGTATTGGATTTAATTGGTATTTTGGAAGAAATTGGGGATTAAATTGTAAAATCGTAAAGTTGGCAGACCATTTAATAAAGTGCATGAAATTTAGTGGTTAAACTCTTGATTTGCCCATTTTTGTTTAGGAGAGAATTATAAACTCTTTCCCCGTGTTGCAGATTTCATTTTTTCCCAGTTTCTCTCCCCCTTCAACCCACCTTTCAACTCCGATTTACTCACCGTTTGACCTCCGTTTGACGAACTGAAACCACCATCGTGTTCGTTGTCGACTGATAAATAAAAACCCTCAAACCTTTCATCGTGAATCGTCGTTGTTTGTTGTTAATTTCAGTCGAAAGTATTGTCGATTTTAACTCAATTTTCGTTGGTTTTTAGTCGATTCACGTCGATCCGGTCATCCGTTTTCGACACCTTCTGCGCCATCGTGTTCCTTGCATTATTCCGAGTCCATCGTTGTTCTCCGTTTCTCCGTCGTCACTGGCGCGTGGAGGGGTGAGAAAGTTAAAGTTTCCAACATTTCGGAATCGAGCTCTCCAGTATTCAAAATTGTGAATCGAGCTTGGTAAGTGTCTCAAAATGCCTGAAAATAATTTTTAAAAATTTTTCTGGGAATTTTTTGACACTCCACGACGCCGCACGCGCCCCACGTGCTGCCCCTTAAGCGTGGGAAAGTCCTAGCCGCAGGGTGATATTTGTGTAAAAAACTCGGGTGCTAGTTTTGTAAATATTTTTTGAATGATGCCTAATTTGTAATTAATTTCTGTTAAGGTGATATTTGTGTAAAATCGTTGACTGTCGACCAATATTTACCGTTGACCGTTGACTTTATCCAAAAAAGTCAAATTTCTTGAAAAGTTGTATATTATGTTTTTTGACGTTTTAAATCTATTTTTGGGGTCCGTTTCGCTAAATTCGAACCTTGTAAGCTGATTTATCACTGATTCGATCCGTTTTTAGGAAATTAAGCTCCGTTGTTTTATGAAATTTCTATTGTTATGTATTTGAGGAATTATTGGAAGTTGAATTAAAGATTAAGGGTGTTCAAATGGAATTTTTATGGTCAAAGTAATACATTACTACCTCTTTGTGCTTTATAGAACATGTTGAAAATGGAAAAATGCATGGATGTATATGATTGGACTATTATGCCTGTTTGTTTATGGATGGACTCAAAATCGAATACGGTTTAAGTGATAAATTATGAGAATACTTCGATTAGGTAAAATTACAAAAATACCCTTATATTGTAATAAGGATAAGAATTGACCCTGTAAGTTGGCTAAGAAGTTTGTAAAGACATATTGATATGATGAAACTACTGATGTATATGGAAAATAGTAGTTTTGCTTAGGAAATCTGGATAATTGATTTCTAAATCCAATATGGCTTGTACAAGATACTAGAAGTTGATAAGGAATAATTTAAAGTTTAGAGATTATCCGGGAAAGCGATTAACCCTAGAATCTCTAAATTATAATTATCTTTTTTAAGAGTTTTAATACCGAAATGATATGGTTAAGAAATTACGAGATTACCCTTGAGAGAGAAAAATAACCCGAATTGATCCTGAATGGAAAAGTACTCCAGAAAGTCTTGCTTAAATCGATGAATTACTAATTTCATCGTTAAGTTCACACGTTTATACATAAAATTCTTGATAATCCGTAAATCTCCGAGTTATGAGTAAATACTTGAAGAATAAATTATCGAGTGTGCAGTTTGGTCAAAATTGATCGAAAGGATTGAAAAATATGATGCATTTAAATTAATAATAAGATTAGATAGAAGGAAATGATTGAAATACACTGGATTTATAAAATGACCAAAATACCCCTATAATGGAAATGAATCAAGAATATCACCAAGCCCAGGAATTAATGCATATCCTCAAGCTTTGAAATGAATGGAAAAACATTGAGCACTAAAAGGACCAAAATACCCTTATGACCAAGAATAAGTAAATGTTTTGGATTCATTATGGAATTCAAATAAGTATGGATGTGGCATTGCCTTAAAAAGTTATGGAAAACACCTTACGCGGGTCGATCAACAATAATACTATATAAGTACTTGAATGACATATATATCACTTGAATGTGTGTTGGCCTTCTCAAGTTTGGATCGATGATAATTCTGTAAGTACTTAGCCCATCTCAACTCTACAGCACATTCGATACTAAGAAGTGGATATTCGTTAGACAAATCTACCAAGAAAACCATATTGAACTGAACGGAAGTATTATATGTATCCGAAATTTAGAAACGTCCGAATTACTTTGGAAAACTCTGAAGTAACCGAGATAACTTGACTGCTAAAGGAATTAAGTAATCTTTATGACTGAGGATTAAATAAGTGATTTGGGTGAGTATGAGAACGCTAATGAACTTGCATAATGTATTGTTATTATGGTAACGAACCATAAATCAAATACATCAGTATTTCTTGATACTGTTGAAACGTGGAAATGAAATAGAGACTATTGGAGGATATATTCAACGATGATTTTGGAGATGATCAATGTATATGCATTTTGTTATTAAAGAGTTAACGCCATAGAAGGATAATGAATTGAGCTATCGACAAGCACTAGTTCTGAGAGTTGTTTGATAATTCGATCGATTATTATAAATGGTAAATGTCCTGAATCTTCATTTCTTCTTTATCAACTCAAATCACTCCAGGCATTCTTGAACACTTTCCTGATGCACATGAAAACATAGTGGGATTATAAGTATCAACTTTAAGTGTCCGATTAGATCGGTTAGTAATCAATTCTCTCCAATAGAACCTCGTTCATGTAATTCGATCAAATTGCACAAGCTTCATGTTATCCATACTGATAACTATAAAATGCCTATGAAAAATACTTGGATATTCTAGTTTGTTCCACATGTACTACATGACAATTTTATATGTTTTGAAATGAGTTTTAACAAAATTATGATTTACTGGTTTATGAACCATGGAAACATGGTATGTGATATCTGATTTAGATTTTCATCGAAAACTATAAATTATTATTGATTTATGGACCATGAAATATACTGGTTACTTATGGAACTGTTTTATTAGGATATTATATGGGTAGATTGGAGATACATCTCTGATCAAGCTGAAAATTTCTTACGGACCTAAGGTAATCCTTGGGTAGGCTCTCAGGCCCCAAGGTGCTCCTTTAGGTTAATCATTGGCCTACTTATGGTGTACAGGTGGAATCAGTAATACGATTTATTTCATTATTACGATTATGACATATTACTGGATAACGGTCCAGGTATTACGTTTTATGGCTAAAACTAATTTATACCGGATTTTTATGTGGATAGGATTTTGGAGTATGGAGGCACAGTCTTGATCCAACTGATAAGACATTACGGACCTAAGGATACCCTTGGGTAGGTCTATGGGCCCCAAGGCATATCCTTAGGTTGGCTCTCTCTGCTGTGTGCTTAGAGTAAGCCCCACAGACGCAGTTATGAGGAACTGCATAATGGAGTTTGGTTGGAGGGTTTCGCTATGGTTTTAAAAGATTTATATATTTTCATTGGTTTTGATTGGAACACACTAGACATCCTATTTGACCTTATGAAAGTGTGTGTTACTATGAATGCTTCCTATGAACTATAATATTCATGGTTTTGACTCGATGAACTTCTATGGAACCCATATTATTCCGCCAACTGGTATACGTCTGATTCAATAAGGAAATATGGCTTCCCATTTATTTGCATGTCATGAAGCATCATCTGGTAGTTCTGTATTACTTAGTTTTCCGAAGCTCACTCTATTACTAACCATTGCAGGTTAAAAGAATTGTACCAGTGTAGCTATCGACTTCAGTAAGGGAGTTCTTCCGGCGTTGTTTGCAAAGTATGGTACATGTGATTAGGGGGCATGTAATCGTATTTTGTTTAAATACGAGTATGAAAATCTATTTTATTTCTGAATACTAATAAATGATTGTATGAGTTTACATGTTCTGATAAAAAGTTTTAAATTTTCTGATATTTTACAGTGGGTTGCTCTGGTGACCCTAATGTGACACTCCAGATCGGATCGGGTTAACCACATCGATCTGAGGGGTTACATTTAATGGTATCAGAGCTTATGTTTGAGTCAAATTTTTCAAGATAGACCGGCCGGTCGAATGTCAAAAGATGTCTGATCAGTACATACCCATAGACTACAATCGTACATCTCTTAACCGGAACTCCAAGGTTGAGTCCCTATATGTAATGGGTAAACCTAAGTTTTATCCGTTAAGGCTCTACTTATGCATAAAGGAATACCAGGAAAATGTTTATCTAAATTCTGTAAAGTGCCTCATGAGCCATGTGAGAGTTACTCATCTAAGAAATTCTGACCCGACTCCAGAAATGAAATTGAGATATATTACTGCTCTATGAGCCTATTTTCGTAAACAAGGCTGAATTGTTTCCTCAAGGATAAATTTGTTTTAATTGTTTTATTGGACTGAGGGAGAGTTCTGATAAGAATGTAAAATCAGCTGGTAAAAGATTGTAGAGGACTCGTACTTCTATAAAATCTACTTGAAGATATGGAAGAATTGATGGAATTTTCATTTTTGCAATTATGTGACATGAATGAATTTTGAGGACGAAATTATTTTAAGGAGGGAAGAATTGTAACACCCCAATTTAGGGGCTAAATTTTAGGAATTTTAAAGTATTGGATTTAATTGGTATTTTGGAAGAAATTGGGGATTAAATTGTAAAATCGTAAAGTTGGCAGACCATTTAATAAAGTGCAGGAAATTTAGTGGTTAAACTCTTGATTTTCCCATTTTTGTTTAGGAGAGAATTATAAACTCTTTCCCCGTGTTGCAGATTTCATTTTTTCCCAGTTTCTCTCCCCCTTCAACCCACCTTTCAACTCCGATTTACTCACCGTTTGACCTCCGTTTGACGAACTGAAACCACCATCGTGTTCGTTGTCGACTGATAAATAAAAACCCTCAAACCTTTCATCGTGAATCGTCGTTGTTTGTTGTTAATTTCAGTCGAAAGTATTGTCAGTTTTAACTCAATTTTCGTTGGTTTTTAGTCGATTCACGTCGATCCGGTCATCCGTTTTCGACACCTTCTGCGCCATCGTGTTCCTTGCATTATTCCGAGTCCATCGTTGTTCTCCATTTCTCCGTCGTCGCTGGCGCGTGGAGGGGTGAGAAAGTTAAAGTTTCCAACATTTCGGAATCGAGCTCTCCAGTATTCAAAATTGTGAATCGAGCTTGGTAAGTGTCTCAAAATGCCTGAAAATAATTTTTAAAAATTTTTCTGGGAATTTTTTGACACTCCACGACGCCGCACGCGCCCCACGTGCTGCCCCTTAAGCTTGGGAAAGTCCTAGCCGCAGGGTGATATTTGTGTAAAAACTCGGGTGCTAGTTTTGTAAATATTTTTTGAATGATGCCTAATTTGTAATTAATTTCTGTTAGGGTGATATTTGTGTAAAATCGTTGACTGTCGACCAATATTTACCGTTGACCGTTGACTTTATCCAAAAAAGTCAAATTTCTTGAAAAGTTGTATATTATGTTTTTTGACGTTTTAAATCTATTTTTGGGGTCCGTTTCGCTAAATTCGAACCTTGTAAGCTGATTTATCACTGATTCGATCCGTTTTTAGGAAATTAAGCTCCGTTGTTTTATGAAATTTCTATTGTTATGTATTTGAGGAATTATTGGAAGTTGAATTAAAGATTGAGGGCGTTCAAATGGAATTTTTATGGTCAAAGTAATACATTACTACCTCTTTGTGCTTTATAGAACATGTTGAAAATGGAAAAATGCATGGATGTATATGATTGGACTATTATGCATGTTTGTTTATGGATGGACTCGAATCGAATACGGTTTAAGTGATAAATTATGAGAATACTTCGATTAGGTAAAATTACAAAAATACCCTTATATTGTAATAAGGATAAGAATTGACCCTGTAAGTTGGCTAAGAAGTTTGTAAAGACATATTGATATGATGAAACTACTGATGTATATGGAAAATAGTAGTTTTGCTTAGGAAATCTGGATAATTGATTTCTAAATCCAATATGGCTTGTACAAGATACTAGAAGTTGATAAGGAATAATTTAAAGTTTAGAGATTATCCGGGAAAGCGATTAACCCTAGAATCTCTAAATTATAATTATCTTTTTTAAGAGTTTTAATACCGAAATGATATGGTTAAGAAATTACGAGATTACCCTTGAGAGAGAAAAATAACCCGAATTGATCCTGAATGGAAAAGTACTCCAGAAAGTCTTGCTTAAATCGATGAATTACTAATTTCATCGTTAAGTTCACACGTTTATACATAAAATTCTTGATAATCCGTAAATCTCCGAGTTATGAGTAAATACTTGAAGAATAAATTATCGAGTGTGCAGTTTGGTCAGAATTGATCGAAAGGATTGAAAAATATGATGCATTTAAATTAATAATAAGATTAGATAGAAGGAAATGATTGAAATACACTGGATTTGTAAAATGACCAAAATACCCCTATAATGGAAATGAATCAAGAATATCACCAAGCCCAGGAATTAATGCATATCCTCAAGCTTTGAAATGAATGGAAAAACATTGAGCACTAAAAGGACCAAAATACCCTTATGACCAAGAATAAGTAAATGTTTTGGATTCATTATGGAATTCAAATAAGTATGGATGTGGCATTGCCTTAAAAAGTTATGGAAAACACCTTACGCGGGTCGATCAACAATAATACTATATAAGTACTTGAATGACATATATATCACTTGAATGTGTGTTGGTCTTCTCAAGTTTGGATCGATGATAATTCTGTAAGTACTTAGCCCATCTCAACTCTACAGCGCATTCGATACTAAGAAGTGGATATTCGTTAGACAAATCTACCAAGAAAACCATATTGAACTGAACGGAAGTATTATATGTATCCGAAATTTAGAAACGTCCGAATTACTTTGGAAAACTCTGAAGTAACCGAGATAACTTGACTGCTAAAGGAATTAAGTAATCTTTATGACTGAGGATTAAATAAGTGATTTGGGTGAGTATGAGAACGCTAATGAACTTGCATAATGTATTGTTATTATGGTAACGAACCATAAATCAAATACATCAGTATTTCTTGATACTGTTGAAACGTGGAAATGAAATAGAGACTATTGGAGGATATATTCAACGATGATTTTGGAGATGATCAATGTATATGCATTTTGTTATTAAAGAGTTAACGCCATAGAAGGATAATGAATTGAGCTATCGACAAGCACTAGTTCTGAGAGTTGTTTGATAATTCGATCGATTATTATAAATGGTAAATGTCCTGAATCTTCATTTCTTCTTTATCAACTCAAATCACTCCAGGCATTCTTGAACACTTTCCTGATGCACATGAAAACATAGTGGGATTATAAGTATCAACTTTAAGTGTCCGATTAGATCGGTTAGTAATCAATTCTCTCCAATAGAACCTCGTTCATGTAATTCGATCAAATTGCACAAGCTTCATGTTATTCATACTGATAACTATAAAATGCCTATGAAAAAATACTTGGATATTCTAGTTTGTTCCACATGTACTACATGACAATTTTATATGTTTTGAAATGAGTTTTAACAAAATTATTGATTTACTGGTTTATGAACCATGGAAACATGGTATGTGATATCTGATTTCGATTTTCATCGAAAACTATAAATTATTATTGATTTATGGACCATGAAATATACTGGTTACTTATGGAACTGTTTTATTAGGATATTATATGGGTAGATTGGAGATACATCTCTGATCAAGCTGAAAATTTCTTACGGACCTAAGGTAATCCTTGGGTAGGCTCTCAGGCCCCAAGGTGCTCCTTTAGGTTAATCATTGGCCTACTTATGGTGTACAGGTGGAATCAGTAATACGATTTATTTCATTATTACGATTATGACATATTACTGGATAACGGTCCAGGTATTACGTTTTATGGCTAAAACTAATTTATACCGAATTTTTATGTGGATAGGATTTTGGAGTATGGAGGCACAACCTTGATCCAACTGATAAGACATTACGGACCTAAGGATACCCTTGGGTAGGTCTATGGGCCCCAAGGCATATCCTTAGGTTGGCTCTCTCTGCTGTGTGCTTAGAGTAAGCCCCACAGACGCAGTTATGAGGAACTGCATAATGGAGTTTGGTTGGAGGGTTTCGCTATGGTTTTAAAAGATTTATATATTTTCATTGGTTTTGATTGGAACACACTAGACATCCTATTTGACCTTATGAAAGCGTGTTACTATGAATGCTTCCTATGAACTATAATATTCATGGTTTTGACTCGATGAACTTCTATGGAACCCATATTATTCCGCCAACTGGTATACGTCTGATTCAATAAGGAAATATGGCTTCCCATTTATTTGCATGTCATGAAGCATCATCTGGTAGTTCTGTATTACTTAGTTTTCCGAAGCTCACTCTATTACTCACCATTGCAGGTTAAAAGAATTGTACCAGTGTAACTATCGACTTCAGTAAGGGAGTTCTTCCGGCGTTGTTTGCAAAGTATGGTACATGTGATTAGGGGGCATGTAATCGTATTTTGTTTAAATACGAGTATGAAAATCTATTTTATTTCTGAATACTAATAAATGATTGTATGAGTTTACATGTTCTGATAAAAAGTTTTAAATTTTCTGATATTTTACAGTGGGTTGCTCTGGTGACCCTAATGTGACACTCCAGATCGGATCGGGTTAACCACATCGATCTGAGGGTTTACATTTAATGGTATCAGAGCTTATATTTGAGTCAAATTTTTCAAGATAGACCGGCCGGTCGAATGTCAAAAGATGTCTGATCAGTACATACCCATAGACTACAATCGTACCTCTCTTAACCGGAACTCCAAGGTTGAGTCCCTATCTGTAATGGGTAAACCTAAGTTTTATCCGTTAAGGCTCTACTTATGCATAAAGGAATACCAGAAAATGTTTATCTAAATTCTGTAAAGTGCCTCATGAGCCATGTGAGAGTTACTCATCTAAGAAATTCTGACCCGACTCCAGAAATGAAATTGAGATATATTACTGCTCTATGAGCCTATTTTCGTAAACAAGGCTGAATTGTTTCCTCAAGGATAAATTTGTTCTAATTATTTTATTGGACTGAGGGAGAGTTCTGATAAGAATGTAAAATCAGCTGGTAAAAGATTGTAGAGGACTCGTACTTCTATAAAATCTACTTGAAGATATGGAAGAATTGATGGAATTTTCATTTTTGCAATTATGTGACATGAATGAATTTTGAGGACGAAATTATTTTAAGGAGGGAAGAATTGTAACACCCCAATTTAGGGGCTAAATTTTAGGAATTTTAAAGTATTGGATTTAATTGGTATTTTGGAAGAAATTGGGGATTAAATTGTAAAATCGTAAAGTTGGCAGACCATTTAATAAAGTCCAGGAAATTTAGTGGTTAAACTCTTGATTTGCCCATTTTTTTTAGGAGAGAATTATAAACTCTTTCCCCGTGTTGCAGATTTCATTTTTTCCCAGTTTCTCTCCCCCTTCAACCCACCTTTCAACTCCGATTTACTCACCGTTTGACCTCCGTTTGACGAACTGAAACCACCATCGTGTTCGTTGTCGACTGATAAATAAAAACCCTCAAACCTTTCATCGTGAATCGTCGTTGTTTGTTGTTAATTTCAGTCGAAAGTATTGTCGGTTTTAACTCAATTTTCGTTGGTTTTTAGTCGATTCACATCGATCCGGTCATCCATTTTCGACACCTTCTGCGCCATCGTGTTCCTTGCATTATTCCGAGTCCATCGTTGTTCTCCGTTTCTCCGTCGTCGCTGGCGCGTGGAGGGGTGAGAAAGTTAAAGTTTCCAACATTTTGGAATCGAGCTCTCCAGTATTCAAAATTGTGAATCGAGCTTGGTAAGTGTCTCAAAATGCCTGAAAATAATTTTTAAAAATTTTTCTGGGAATTTTTTGACACTCCACGACGCCGCACGCGCCCCACGTGCTGCCCCTTAAGCGTGGGAAAGTCCTAGCCGCAGGGTGATATTTGTGTAAAAAACTCGAGTGCTAGTTTTGTAAATATTTTTTGAATGATGCCTAATTTGTAATTAATTTCTGTTAGGGTGATATTTGTGTAAAATCGTTGACTGTCGACCAATATTTACCGTTGACCGTTGACTTTATCCAAAAAAGTCAAATTTCTTGAAAAGTTGTATATTATGTTTTTTGATGTTTTAAATCTATTTTTGGGGTCCGTTTCGCTAAATTCGAACCTTGTAAGTTGATTTATCACTAATTCGATCCGTTTTTAGGAAATTAAGCTCCGTTGTTTTATGAAATTTCTATTGTTATGTATTTGAGGAATTATTGGAAGTTGAATTAAAGATTGAGGGCGTTCAAATGGAATTTTTATGGTCAAAGTAATACATTACTACCTCTTTGTGCTTTATAGAACATGTTGAAAATGGAAAAATGCATGGATGTATATGATTGGACTATTATGCATGTTTGTTTATGGATGGACTCGAATCGAATACGGTTTAAGTGATAAATTATGAGAATACTTCGATTAGGTAAAATTACAAAAATACCCTTATATTGTAATAAGGATAAGAATTGACCCTGTAAGTTGGCTAAGAAGTTTGTAAAGACATATTGATATGATGAAACTACTGATGTATATGGAAAATAGTAGTTTTGCTTAGGAAATCTGGATAATTGATTTCTAAATCTAATATGGCTTGTACAAGATACTAGAAGTTGATAAGGAATAATTTAAAGTTTAGAGATTATCCGGGGAAAGCGATTAACCCTAGAATCTCTAAATTATAATTATCTTTTTTAAGAGTTTTAATACCGAAATGATATGGTTAAGAAATTACGAGATTACCCTTGAGAGAGAAAAATAACCCGAATTGATCCTGAATGGAAAAGTACTCCAGAAAGTCTTGCTTAAATCGATGAATTACTAATTTCATCGTTAAGTTCACACGTTTATACATAAAATTCTTGATAATCCGTAAATCTCCGAGTTATGAGTAAATACTTGAAGAATAAATTATCGAGTGTGCAGTTTGGTCAGAATTGATCGAAAGGATTGAAAAATATGATGCATTTAAATTAATAATAAGATTAGATAGAAGGAAATGATTGAAATACACTGGATTTGTAAAATGACCAAAATACCCCTATAATGGAAATGAATCAAGAATATCACCAAGCCCAGGAATTAATGCATATCCTCAAGCTTTGAAATGAATGGAAAAACATTGAGCACTAAAAGGACCAAAATACCCTTATGACCAAGAATAAGTAAATGTTTTGGATTCATTATGGAATTCAAATAAGTATGGATGTGGCATTGCCTTAAAAAGTTATGGAAAACACCTTACGCGGGTCGATCAACAATAATACTATATAGTACTTGAATGACATATATATCACTTGAATGTGTGTTGGTCTTCTCAAGTTTGGATCGATGATAATTCTGTAAGTACTTAGCCCATCTCAACTCTACAGCGCATTCGATACTAAGAAGTGGATATTCGTTAGACAAATCTACCAAGAAAACCATATTGAACTGAACGGAAGTATTATATGTATCCGAAATTTAGAAACGTCCGAATTACTTTGGAAAACTCTGAAGTAACCGAGATAACTTGACTGCTAAAGGAATTAAGTAATCTTTATGACTGAGGATTAAATAAGTGATTTGGGTGAGTGTGAGAACGCTAATGAACTTGCATAATGTATTGTTATTATGGTAACGAACCATAAATCAAATACATCAGTATTTCTTGATACTGTTGAAACGTGGAAATGAAATAGAGACTATTGGAGGATATATTCAACGATGATTTTGGAGATGATCAATGTATATGCATTTTGTTATTAAAGAGTTAACGCCATAGAAGGATAATGAATTGAGCTATCGACAAGCACTAGTTCTGAGAGTTGTTTGATAATTCGATCGATTATTATAAATGGTAAATGTCCTGAATCTTCATTTCTTCTTTATCAACTCAAATCACTCCAGGCATTCTTGAACACTTTCCTGATGCACATGAAAACATAGTGGGATTATAAGTATCAACTTTAAGTGTCCGATTAGATCGGTTAGTAATCAATTCTCTCCAATAGAACCTCGTTCATGTAATTCGATCAAATTGCACAAGCTTCATGTTATCATACTGATAACTATAAAATGCCTATGAAAAATACTTGGATATTCTAGTTTGTTCCACATGTACTACATGACAATTTTATATGTTTTGAAATGAGTTTTAACAAAATTATTGATTTACTGGTTTATGAACCATGGAAACATGGTATGTGATATCTGATTTCGATTTTCATCGAAAACTATAAATTATTATTGATTTATGGACCATGAAATATACTGGTTACTTATGGAACTGTTTTATTAGGATATTATATGGGTAGATTGGAGATACATCTCTGATCAAGCTGAAAATTTCTTACGGACCTAAGGTAATCCTTGGGTAGGCTCTCAGGCCCCAAGGTGCTCCTTTAGGTTAATCATTGGCCTACTTATGGTGTACAGGTGGAATCAGTAATACGATTTATTTCATTATTACGATTATGACATATTACTGGATAACGTCCAGGTATTACGTTTTATGGCTAAAACTAATTTATACCGAATTTTTATGTGGATAGGATTTTGGAGTATGGAGGCACAACCTTGATCTAACTGATAAGACATTACGGACCTAAGGATACCCTTGGGTAGGTCTATGGGCCCCAAGGCATATCCTTAGGTTGGCTCTCTCTGCTGTGTGCTTAGAGTAAGCCCCACAGACGCAGTTATGAGGAACTGCATAATGGAGTTTGGTTGGAGGGTTTCGCTATGGTTTTAAAAGATTTATATATTTTCATTGGTTTTGATTGGAACACACTAGACATCCTATTTGACCTTATGAAAGCGTGTTACTATGAATGCTTCCTATGAACTATAATATTCATGGTTTTGACTCGATGAACTTCTATGGAACCCATATTATTCCGCCAACTGGTATACGTCTGATTCAATAAGGAAATATGGCTTCCCATTTATTTGCATGTCATGAAGCATCATCTGGTAGTTCTGTATTACTTAGTTTTCCGAAGCTCACTCTATTACTCACCATTGCAGGTTAAAAGAATTGTACCAGTGTAACTATTGACTTCAGTAAGGGAGTTCTTCCGGCGTTGTTTGCAAAGTATGGTACATGTGATTAGGGGGCATGTAATCGTATTTTGTTTAAATACGAGTATGAAAATCTATTTTATTTCTGAATACTAATAAATGATTGTATGAGTTTACATGTTCTGATAAAAAGTTTTAAATTTTCTGATATTTTACAGTGGGTTGCTCTGGTGACCCTAATGTGACACTCCAGATCGGATCGGGTTAACCACATCGATCTGAGGGTTACATTTAATGGTATCAGAGCTTATATTTGAGTCAAATTTTTCAAGATAGACCGGCCGGTCGAATGTCAAAAGATGTCTGATCAGTACATACCCATAGACTACAATCGTACCTCTCTTAACCGGAACTCCAAGGTTGAGTCCCTATCTGTAATGGGTAAACCTAAGTTTTATCCGTTAAGGCTCTACTTATGCATAAAGGAATACCAGAAAATGTTTATCTAAATTCTGTAAAGTGCCTCATGAGCCATGTGAGAGTTACTCATCTAAGAAATTCTGACCCGACTCCAGAAATGAAATTGAGATATATTACTGCTCTATGAGCCTATTTTCGTAAACAAGGCTGAATTGTTTCCTCAAGGATAAATTTGTTCTAATTATTTTATTGGACTGAGGGAGAGTTCTGATAAGAATGTAAAATCAGCTGGTAAAAGATTGTAGAGGACTCGTACTTCTATAAAATCTACTTGAAGATATGGAAGAATTGATGGAATTTTCATTTTGCAATTATGTGACATGAATGAATTTTGAGGACGAAATTATTTTAAGGAGGGAAGAATTGTAACACCCCAATTTAGGGGCTAAATTTTAGGAATTTTAAAGTATTGGATTTAATTGGTATTTTGGAAGAAATTGGGGATTAAATTGTAAAATCGTAAAGTTGGCAGACCATTTAATAAAGTGCAGGAAATTTAGTGGTTAAACTCTTGATTTGCCCATTTTTTTTAGAGAGAATTATAAACTCTTTCCCCATGTTGCAGATTTCATTTTTTCCCAGTTTCTCTCCCCCTTCAACCCACCTTTCAACTCCGATTTACTCACCGTTTGACCTCCGTTTGACGAACTGAAACCACCATCGTGTTCGTTGTCGATGATAAATAAAACCCTCAAACCTTTCATCGTGAATCTGTTTGTTGTTAATTTCAGACGAAAGTATTGTCGGTTTTAACTCAATTTTCGTTGGTTTTTAGTCGATTCACGTCGATCCGGTCATCCATTTTCGACACCTCCTTCGCCATCGTGTTCCTTGCATTATTCCGAGTCCATCGTTGTTCTCCGTTTCTCCGTCGTCGCTGGCGCGTGGAGGGGTGAGAAAGTTAAAGTTTCCAACATTTTGGAATCGAGCTCTCCAGTATTCAAAATTGTGAATCGAGCTTGGTAAGTGTCTCAAAATGCCTGAAAATAATTTTTAAAAATTTTTCTGGGAATTTTTTGACACTCCACGACGCCGCACGCGCCCCACGTGCTGCCCCTTAAGCGTGGGAAAGTCCTAGCCGCAGGGTGATATTTGTGTAAAAAACTCGGGTGCTAGTTTTGTAAATATTTTTTGAATGATGCCTAATTTGTAATTAATTTCTGTTAGGGTGATATTTGTGTAAAATCGTTGACTGTCGACCAATATTTACCGTTGACCGTTGACTTTATCCAAAAAAGTCAAATTTCTTGAAAAGTTGTATATTATGTTTTTTGACGTTTTAAATCTATTTTTGGGGTCCGTTTCGCTAAATTCGAACCTTGTAAGCTGATTTATCACTGATTCGATCCGTTTTTAGGAAATTAAGCTCCGTTGTTTTATGAAATTTCTATTGTTATGTATTTGAGGAATTATTGGAAGTTGAATTAAAGATTGAGGGTGTTCAAATGGAATTTTTATGGTCAAAGTAATACATTACTACCTCTTTGTGCTTTATAGAACATGTTGAAAATGGAAAAATGCATGGATGTATATGATTGGACTATTATGCATGTTTGTTTATGGATGGACTCGAATCGAATACGGTTTAAGTGATAAATTATGAGAATACTTCGATTAGGTAAAATTACAAAAATACCCTATATTGTAATAAGGATAAGAATTGACCCTGTAAGTTGGCTAAGAAGTTTGTAAAGACATATTGATATGATGAACTACTGATGTATATGGAAAATAGTAGTTTTGCTTAGGAAATCTGGATAATTGATTTCTAAATCCAATATGGCTTGTACAGATACTAGAAGTTGATAAGGAATAATTTAAAGTTTAGAGATTATCCGGGAAAGCGATTAACCCTAGAATCTCTAAATATAATTATCTTTTTTAAGAGTTTTAATACCGAAATGATATGGTTAAGAAATTACGAGATTACCCTTGAGAGAGAAAAATAACCCGAATTGATCCTGAATGGAAAAGTACTCCAGAAAGTCTTGCTTAAATCGATGAATTACTAATTTCATCGTTAAGTTCACACGTTTATACATAAAATTCTTGATAATCCGTAAATCTCCGAGTTATGAGTAAATACTTGAAGAATAAATTATCGAGTGTGCAGTTTGGTCAGAATTGATCGAAAGGATTGAAAATATGATGCATTTAAATTAATAATAAGATTAGATAGAAGGAAATGATTGAAATACACTGGATTTGTAAAATGACCAAAATACCCCTATAATGGAAATGAATCAAGAATATCACCAAGCCCAGGAATTAATGCATCCTCAAGCTTTGAAATGAATGGAAAAACATTGAGCACTAAAGGACCAAAATACCCTTATGACCAAGAATAAGTAAATGTTTTGGATTCATTATGGAATTCAAATAAGTATGGATGTGGCATTGCCTTAAAAGTTATGGAAAACACCTTACGCGGGTCGATCAACAATAATACTATAAGTACTTGAATGACATATATATCACTTGAATGTGTGTTGGTCTTCTCAAGTTTGGATCGATGATAATTCTGTAAGTACTTAGCCCATCTCAACTCTACAGCGCATTCGATACTAAGAAGTGGATATTCGTTAGACAAATCTACCAAGAAAACCATATTGAACTGAACGGAAGTATATATGTATCCGAAATTTAGAAACGTCCGAATTACTTTGGAAAACTCTGAAGTAACCGAGATAACTTGACTGCTAAAGGAATTAAGTAATCTTTATGACTGAGGATTAAATAAGTGATTTGGGTGAGTATGAGAACGCTAATGAACTTGCATAATGTATTGTTATTATGGTAACGAACCATAAATCAAATACATCAGTATTTCTTGATACTGTTGAAACGTGGAAATGAAATAGAGACTATTGGAGGATATATTCAACGATGATTTTGGAGATGATCAATGTATATGCATTTGTTATTAAAGAGTTAACGCCATAGAAGGATAATGAATTGAGCTATCGACAAGCACTAGTTCTGAGAGTTGTTTGATAATTCGATCGATTATTATAAATGGTAAATGTCCTGAATCTTCATTTCTTCTTTATCAACTCAAATCACTCCAGGCATTCTTGAACACTTTCCTGATGCACATGAAAACATAGTGGGATTATAAGTATCAACTTTAAGTGTCCGATTAGATCGGTTAGTAATCAATTCTCTCCATAGAACCTCGTTCATGTAATTCGATCAAATTGCACAAGCTTTCGATTTTCATCGAAAACTATAAATTATTATTGATTTATGGACCATGAATATACTGGTTACTTATGGAACTGTTTTATTAGGATATTATATGGGTAGATTGGAGATACATCTCTGATCAAGCTGAAAATTTCTTACGGACCTAAGGTAATCCTTGGGTAGGCTCTCAGGCCCCAAGGTGCTCTTTTAGGTTAATCATTGGCCTACTTATGGTGTACAGGTGGAATCAGTAATACGATTTATTTCATTATTACGATTATGACATATTACTGGATAACGGTCCAGGTATTACGTTTTATGGCTAAAACTAATTTATACCGGATTTTTATGTGGATAGGATTTTGGAGTATGGAGGCACAACCTTGATCCAACTGATAAGACATTACGGACCTAAGGATACCCTTGGGTAGGTCTATGGGCCCCAAGGCATATCCTTAGGTTGGCTCTCTCTGCTGTGTGCTTAGAGTAAGCCCCACACGCAGTTATGAGAACTGCATAATGGAGTTTGGTTGGAGGGTTTCGCTATGTTTTAAAAGATTTATATTTTCATTGGTTTGATTGGAACACACTAGACATCCTATTTGACCTTATGAAAGCGTGTTACTATGAATGCTTCCTATGAACTATAATATCATGGTTTTGACTCGATGAACTTCTATGGAACCCATATTATTCCGCCAACTGGTATACGTCTGATTCAATAAGGAAATATGGCTTCCCATTATTTGCATGTCATGAAGCATCATCTGGTAGTTCTGTATTACTTAGTTTTCCGAAGCTCACTCTATTACTCACCATTGCAGGTTAAAGAATTGTACCAGTGTAACTATCGACTTCAGTAAGGGAGTTCTTCCGGCGTTGTTTGCAAAGTATGGTACATGTGATTAGGGGGCATGTATCGTATTTTGTTTAAATACGAGTATGAAAATCTATTTTATTCTGAATACTAATAAATGATTGTATGAGTTTACATGTTCTGATAAAAAGTTTTAAATTTTCTGATATTTTACAGTGGGTTGCTCTGGTGACCCTAATGTGACACTCCAGATCGGATCGGGTTAACCACATCGATCTGAGGGGTTACATTTAATGGTATCAGAGCTTATATTTGAGTCAAATTTTTCAAGATAGACCGGCCGATCGAATGTCAAAGATGTCTGATCAGTACATACCCATAGACTACAATCGTACCTCTCTTAACCGGAACTCCAAGGTTGAGTCCTATCTGTAATGGGTAAACCTAAGTTTTATCCGTTAAGGCTCTACTTATGCATAAAGGAATACCAGAAAATGTTTATCTAAATTCTGTAAAGTGCCTCATGAGCCATGTGAGAGTTACTCATCTAAGAAATTCTGACCCTACTCCAGAAATGAAATTGAGATATATTACTGCTCTATGAGCCTATTTTCGTAAACAAGGCTGAATTGTTTCCTCAAGGATAAATTTGTTCTAATTATTTTATTGGACTGAGGGAGAGTTCTGATAATGTAAAATCAGCTGGTAAAAGATTGTAGAGGACTCGTACTTCTATAAATCTACTTGAAGATATGGAAGAATTGATGGAATTTTCATTTTTGCAATTATGTGACATGAATGAATTTTGAGGACGAAATTATTTTAAGGAGGGAAGAATTGTAACCCCCAATTTAGGGGCTAAATTTTAGGAATTTTAAAGTATTGGATTTAATTGGTATTTTGGAAGAAATTGGGGATTAAATTGTAAAATCGTAAAGTTGGCAGACCATTTAATAAAGTGCAGGAAATTTAGTGGTTAAACTCTTGATTTGCCCATTTTTGTTTAGGAGAGAATTATAAACTCTTTCCCCGTGTTGCAGATTTCATTTTTTCCCAGTTTCTCTCCCCCTTCAACCCACCTTTCAACTCCGATTTACTCACCGTTTGACCTCCGTTTGACGAACCGAAACCACCATCGTGTTCGTTGTCGATCGATAAATAAAAACCCTCAAACCTTTCGTCGTGAATCTTTATTGTTTGTCGTTAATTTCAGACGAAAGTATTGTCGGTTTTAACTCAATTTTCGTTGGTTTTTAGTCGATTCACGTCGATCCGGTCATCCATTTTCGACACCTCCTTCGCCATCGTGTTCCTTGCATTATTCCGAGTCCATCGTTGTTCTCCGTTTCTCCGTCGTCGCTGGCGCGTGGAGGGGTGAGAAAGTTAAAGTTTCCAACATTTTGGAATCGAGCTCTCCAGTATTCAAAATTGTGATTCGAGCTTGGTAAGTGTCTCAAAATGCCTGAAAATAATTTTTAAAAATTTTCTGGGAATTTTTGACACTCCACGCCGCACGCGCGCACGCGCCCCACGTGCTGCCCCTTAAGCGTGGGAAAGTCCTAGCCGCAGGGTGATATTTGTGTAAAAAACTCGGTGCTAGTTTTGTAAATATTTTTTGAATGATGCCTAATTTGTAATTAATTTCTGTTAGGGTGATATTTGTGTAAAATCGTTGACTGTCGACCAATATTTACCGTTGACCGTTGACTTTATCCAAAAAAGTCAAATTTCTTGAAAAGTTGTATATTATGTTTTTTGATGTTTTAAATCTATTTTTGGGGTCCGTTTCGCTAAATTCGAACCTTGTAAGTTGATTTATCACTGATTCGATCCGTTTTTAGGAAATTAAGCTCCGTTGTTTTATGAAATTTCTATTGTTATGTATTTGAGGAATTATTGGAAGTTGAATTAAAGATTGAGGGCGTTCAATGGAATTTTATGGTCAAAGTAATACATTACTACCTCTTTGTGCTTATAGAACATGTTGAAAATGGAAAAAATGCATGGATGTATATGATTGACTATTATGCATGTTGTTTATGGATGGACTCGAATCGAATACGGTTTAAGTGATAAATTATGAGAATACTTCGATTAGGTAAAATTACAAAAATACCCTTATATTGTAATAAGGATAAGAATTGACCCTGTAAGTTGGCTAAGAAGTTTGTAAAGACATATTGATATGATGAAACTACTGATGTATATGGAAAATAGTAGTTTGCTTAGGAAATCTGGATAATTGATTTCTAAATCCAATATGGCTTGTACAAGATACTAGAAGTTGATAAGGAATAATTTAAAGTTTAGAGATTATCCGGGAAAGCGATTAACCCTAGAATCTCTAAATATAATTATCTTTTTTAAGAGTTTTAATACCGAAATGATATGGTTAAGAAATTACGAGATTACCCTTGAGAGAAAAATAACCCAATTGATCCTGAATGGAAAAGTACTCCAGAAAGTCTTGCTTAAATCGATGAATTACTAATTTCATCGTTAAGTTCACACGTTTATAAAATTCTTGATAATCCGTAAATCTCCGAGTTATGAGTAAATACTTGAAAAATAATTATCGAGTGCAGTTTGGTCAGAATTGATCGAAAGGATTGAAAAATATGATGCATTTAAATTAATAATAGATTAGATAGAAGGAATGATTGAATACACTGGATTTGTAAAATGACCAAAATACCCCTATAATGGAAATGAATCAAGAATATCACCAAGCCCAGGAATTAATGCATTCCTCAAGCTTTGAAATGAATGGAAAACATGAGCACTAAAAGGAACCAAAATACCCTTATGACCAAGAATAAGTAAATGTTTTTGGATTCATTATGGAATTCAAATAAGTATGGATGTGGCATTGCCTTAAAAAGTTATGGAAAACACCTTACGCGGGTCGATCAACAATAATACTATATAAGTACTTGAATGACATATATATCACTTGAATGTGTGTTGGTCTTCTCAAGTTTGGATCGATGATAATTCTGTAAGTACTTAGCCCATCTCAACTCTACAGCGCATTCGATACTAAGAAGTGGATATTCGTTAGACAAATCTACCAAGAAAACCATATTGAACTGAACGGAAGTATTATATGTATCCGAAATTTAGAAACGTCCGAATTACTTTGGAAAACTCTGAAGTAACCGAGATAACTTGACTGCTAAAGGAATTAAGTAATCTTTATGACTGAGGATTAAATAAGTGATTTGGGTGAGTATGAGAACGCTAATGAACTTGCATAATGTATTGTTATTAGGTAACGAACCATAAATCAATACATCAGTATTTCTTGATACTGTTGAAACGTGGAAATGAAATAGAGACTATTGGAGGATATATTCAACGATGATTTTGGAGATGATCAATGTATATGCATTTTGTTATTAAAGAGTTAACGCCATAGAAGGATAATGAATTGAGCTATCGACAAGCCTAGTTCTGAGAGTTGTTTGATAATTCGATCGATTATTATAATGGTAAATGTCCTGAATCTTCATTTCTTCTTTATCAACTCAAATCACTCCAGGCATTCTTGAACACTTTCCTGATGCACATGAAACATAGGGGATTATAAGTATCAACTTTAAGTGTCCGATTAGATCGGTTAGTAATCAATTCTCTCCAATAGAACCTCGTTCATGTAATTCGATCAAATTGCACAAGCTTCATGTTATCCATACTGATAACTATAAAATGCCTATGAAAAATACTTGGATATTCTAGTTTGTTCCACATGTACTACATGACATTTTATATGTTTTGAAATGAGTTTTAACAAAATTATTGATTTACTGGTTTATGAACCATGGAAACATGGGTAGTGATATCTGATTTCGATTTTCATCGAAAACTATAAATTATTATTGATTTGGACCATGAAATATACTGGTTACTTATGGAACTGTTTATTAGGATATTATATGGGTAGATTGGAGATACATCTCTGACAAGCGAAAATTTCTTACGGACCTAAGGTAATCCTTGGTAGGCTCTCAGGCCCAAGGTGCTCCTTTAGGTTAATCATTGGCCTACTTATGGTGTACAGGTGGAATCAGTAATACGATTTATTTCATTATTACGATTATGACATATTACTGGATAACGGTCCAGGTATTACGTTTTATGGCTAAAACTAATTTATACCGGATTTTTATGTGGATAGGATTTTGGAGTATGGAGCACAGCCTTGATCCAACTGATAAGACATTACGGACCTAAGGATACCCTTGGGTAGGTCTTGGGCCCCAAGGCATATCCTTAGGTTGGCTTCTCTGCTGTGTGCTTAGAGTAAGCCCCACAGACGCAGTTATGAGGAACTGGATAATGGAGTTTGGTTGGAGGGTTTCGCTATGGTTTTAAAAGATTTATATATTTCATTGGTTTTGATTGGAAAACTAGACATCCTATTTGACCTTATGAAGCGTGTTACTATGAATGCTTCCTATGAACTATAATATTCATGGTTTGACTCGATGAACTTCTATGGAACCCATATTATTCCGCCAACTGGTATACGTCTGAATTATTCCGCCAACTGGTATACGTCTGATTCAATAAGGAAATATGGCTTCCCATTTATTTGCATGTCATGAAGCATCATCTGGTAGTTCTGTATTACTTAGTTTTCCGAAGCTCACTCTATTACTCACCATTGCAGGTTAAAAGAATTGTACCAGTGTAACTATCGACTTCAGTAAGGGAGTTCTTCCGGCGTTGTTTGCAAAGTATGGTACATGTGATTAGGGGGCATGTAATCGTATTTTGTTTAAATACGAGTATGAAAATCTATTTTATTTCTGAATACTAATAAATGATTGTATGAGTTTACATGTTCTGATAAAAAGTTTTAAATTTTCTGATATTTTACAGTGGGTTGCTCTGGTGACCCTAATGTGACACTCCAGATCGGATCGGGTTAACCACATCGATCTGAGGGTTACATTTAATGGTATCAGAGCTTATTTGAGTCAAATTTTCAAGATAGACCGGCCGGTCGAATGTCAAAGATGTCTGATCAGTACATACCCATAGACTACAATCGTACCTCTCTTAACCGGAACTCCAAGGTTGAGTCCCTATCTGTAATGGGTAAACTGTTTTATCCGTTAAGGCTCTACTTATGCATAAAGGAATACCAAAAATGTTTATCTAAATTCTGTAAAGTGCCTCATGAGCCATGTGAGAGTTACTCATCTAAGAAATTCTGACCCTACTCCAGAAATGAAATTGAGATATATTATGCTCTATGAGCCTATTTCGTAAACAAGGCTGAATTGTTTCCTCAAGGATAAATTTGTTCTAACTATTTTATTGGACTGAGGGAGAGTTCTGATAAGAATGTAAATCAGCTGGTAAAAGATTGTAGAGGACTCGTACTTCTATAAAATCTACTTGAAGATGGAAGATTGATGGAATTTTATTTTTGCAATTATGTGACATGAATGAATTTTGAGGACGAAATTATTTTAAGGAGGGAAGAATTGTAACACCCCAATTTAGGGGCTAAATTTTAGGAATTTTAAAGTATTGGATTTAATTGGTATTTTGGAAGAAATTGGGGATTAAATTGTAAAATCGTAAAGTTGGCAGACCATTTAATAAAGTGCAGGAAATTTAGTGGTTAAACTCTTGATTTGCCCATTTTTGTTTAGAATTTAAACTCTCTCCCGTGTTGCAGATTTCATTTTTTCCCAGTTTCTCTCCCCCTTCAACCCACCTTTCAACTCCGATTTACTCACCGTTTGACCTCCGTTTGACGAACCGAAACCACCATCGTGTTCGTTGTCGATCGATAAATAAAAACCCTCAAACCTTTCGTCGTGAATCTTTATTGTTTGTCGTTAATTTCAGACGAAAGTATTGTCGGTTTTAACTCAATTTTCGTTGGTTTTTAGTCGATTCACGTCGATCCGGTCATCCGTTTTCGACACCTCCTTCGCCATCGTGTTCCTTGCATTATTCCGAGTCCATCGTTGTTCTCCGTTTCTCCGTCGTCGCTGGCGCGTGGAGGGGTGAGAAAGTTAAAGTTTTAAAAATTTTTCTGGGAATTTTTTGACACTCCACGACGCCGCACGCGCCCCACGTGCTGCCCCTTAAGCGTGGGAAAGTCCTAGCCGCAGGGTGATATTTGTGTAAAAAACTCGTGCTAGTTTTGTAAATATTTTTGAATGATGCCTAATTTGTAATTAATTTCTGTTAGGGTGATATTTGTGTAAAATCGTTGACTGTCGACCAATATTTACCGTTGACCGTTGACTTTATCCAAAAAAGTCAAATTTCTTGAAAAGTTGTATATTATGTTTTTTGACGTTTTAAATCTATTTTTGGGGTCCGTTTCGCTAAATTCGAACCTTGTAAGCTGATTTATCACTGATTCGATCCGTTTTTAGGAAATTAAGCTCCGTTGTTTTATGAAATTTCTATTGTTATGTATTTGAGGAATTATTGGAAGTTGAATTAAAGATTGAGGGTGTTCAAATGGAATTTTTATGGTCAAAGTAATACATTACTACCTCTTTGTGCTTTATAGAACATGTTGAAAATGGAAAAATGCATGGATGTATATGATTGGACTATTATGCATGTTTGTTTATGGATGGACTCGAATCGAATACGGTTTAAGTGATAAATTATGAGAATACTTCGATTAGGTAAATTACAAAAACCCTTATATATTAATAAGGATAAGAATTGACCCTGTAAGTTGGCTAAGAAGTTTGTAAAGACATATTGATATGATGAAACTACTGATGTATATGGAAAATAGTAGTTTGCTTAGGAAATCTGGATAATTGATTTCTAAATCCAATATGGCTTGACAAGATACTAGAAGTTGATAAGGAATAATTTAAAGTTTAGAGATATCCGGGAAAGCGATTAACCCTAGAATCTCTAAATTATAATTATCTTTTTTAAGAGTTTTAATACCGAAATGATATGGTTAAGAAATTACGAGATTACCCTTGAGAGAGAAAAATAACCCGAATTGATCCTGAATGGAAAAGTACTCCAGAAAGTCTTGCTTAAATCGATGAATTACTAATTTCATCGTTAAGTTCACACGTTATACATAAAATTCTTGATAATCCGTAAATCTCCGAGTTATGAGTAAATACTTGAAGAATAAATTATCGAGTGTGCAGTTTGGTCAGAATTGATCGAAAGGATGAAAAATGATGCATTTAAATTAATAATAAGATTAGATGAAGGAAATGATTGAAATACACTGGATTTGTAAAATGACCAAAATACCCCTATAATGGAAATGAATCAAGAATATCACCAAGCCCAGGAATTAATGCATATCCTCAAGCTTTGAAATGAATGGAAAAACATTGAGCACTAAAAGGACCAAAATACCCTTATGACCAAGAATAAGTAAATGTTTTGGATTCATTATGGAATTCAAATAAGTATGGATGTGGCATTGCCTTAAAAAGGTTATGGAAAACACCTTACGCGGGTCGATCAACATAATACTATATAAGTACTTGAATGACATATATATCACTTGAATGTGTGTTGGTCTTCTCAAGTTTGGATCGATGATAATTCTGTAAGTACTTAGCCCATCTCAACTCTACAGCGCATTCGATACTAAGAAGTGGATATTCGTTAGACAAATCTACCAAGAAACCATATTGAACTGAACGGAAGTATTATATGTATCCGAAATTTAGAAACGTCCGAATTACTTTGGAAAACTCTGAAGTAACCGAGATAACTTGACTGCTAAAGGAATTAAGTAATCTTTTATGACTTAAATAAGTGATTTGGGTGAGTATGAGAACGCTAATGAACTTGCATAATGTATTGTTATTATGGTAACGAACCATAAATCAAATACATCAGTATTTCTTGATACTGTTGAAACGTGGAAATGAAATAGAGACTATTGGAGGATATTCAACGATGATTTTGGAGATGATCAATGTATATGCATTTTGTTATTAAGAGTTAACGCCATAGAAGGATAATGATTGAGCTATCGACAAGCACTAGTTCTGAGAGTTGTTTGATAATTCGATCGATTATTATAATGGTAAATGTCCTGAATCTTCATTTCTTTTTATCAACTCAAATCACTGATGCACATGAAACATAGTGGGATTTAAGTATCAACTTTAAGTGTCCGATTAGATCGGTTAGTAATCATTCTCTCCAATAGAACCTCGTCATGTAATTCGATCAAATTGCACAAGCTTCATGTTATTCATACTGATAACTATAAAATGCCTATGAAAAATACTTGGATATTCTAGTTTGTTCCACATGTACTACATGACAATTTTATATGTTTTGAAATGAGTTTTAACAAAATTATTGATTTACTGGTTTATGAACCATGGAAACATGGTATGTGATATCTGATTTCGATTTTCATCGAAAACTATAAATTATTATTGATTTATGGACCATGAAATATACTGGTTACTTATGGAACTGTTTTATTAGGATATTATATGGGTAGATTGGAGATACATCTCTGATCAAGCTGAAAATTTCTTACGGACCTAAGGTAATCCTTGGGTAGGCTCTCAGGCCCCAAGGTGCTCCTTTAGGTTAATCATTGGCCTACTTATGGTGTACAGGTGGAATCAGTAATACGATTTATTTCATTATTACGATTATGACATATTACTGGATAACGGTCCAGGTATTACGTTTTATGGCTAAAACTAATTTATACCGGATTTTTATGTGGATAGGATTTTGGAGTATGGAGGCACAGCCTTGATCCAACTGATAAGACATTACGGACCTAAGGATACCCTTGGGTAGGTCTATGGGCCCCAAGGCATATCCTTAGGTTGGCTCTCTCTGCTGTGTGCTTAGAGTAAGCCCCACAGACGCAGTTATGAGAACTGCATAATGGAGTTTGGTTGGAGGGTTTCGCTATGGTTTTAAAAGATTTATATATTTTCATTGGTTTTGATTGGAACACACTAGACATCCTATTTGACCTTATGAAAGCGTGTTACTATGAATGCTTCCTATGAACTATAATATTCATGGTTTTGACTCGATGAACTTCTATGGAACCCATATTATTCCGCCAACTGGTATACGTCTGATTCAATAAGGAAATATGGCTTCCCATTTATTTGCATGTCATGAAGCATCATCTGGTAGTTCTGTATTACTTAGTTTTCCGAAGCTCTCTATTACTCACCATTGCAGGTTAAAAGAATTGTACCAGTGTAACTATCGACTTCAGTAAGGGAGTTCTTCCGGCGTTGTTTGCAAAGTATGGTACATGTGATTAGGGGGCATGTAATCGTATTTTGTTTAAATACGAGTATGAAATCTATTTTATTTCTGAATACTAATAATGATGTATGAGTTTACATGTTCTGATAAAAAGTTTTAAATTTTCTGATATTTTACAGTGGGTTGCTCTGGTGACCCTAATGTGACACTCCAGATCGGATCGGGTTAACCACATCGATCTGAGGGTTACATTTAATGGTATCAGAGCTTATATTTGAGTCAAATTTTTCAAGATAGACCGGCCGATCGAATGTCAAAAGATGTCTATCAGTACATACCCAGACTACAATCGTACCTCTCTTAACCGGAACTCCAAGGTTGAGTCCCTATCTGTAATGGGTAAACCTAAGTTTTATCCGTTAAGGCTCTACTTATGCATAAAGGAATACCAGAAAATGTTTATCTAAATTCTGTAAGTGCCTCATGAGCCATGTGAGAGTTACTCATCTAAGAAATTCTGACCCGACTCCAGAAATGAAATTGAGATATATTACTGCTCTATGAGCCTATTTTCGTAAACAAGGCTGAATTGTTTCCTCAAGGATAAATTTGTTCTAATTTTTATTGGACTGAGGGAGAGTTCTGATAAGAATGTAAAATCAGCTGGTAAAGATTGTAGAGGACTCGTACTTCTAAAATCTACTTGAAGATATGAAGAATTGATGGAATTTTCATTTTTGCAATTATGTGACATGAATGAATTTTGAGGACGAAATTATTTTAAGGAGGGAAGAATTGTAACCCCAATTTAGGGGCTAAATTTTAGGAATTTTAAAGTATTGGATTTAATTGGTATTTTGAAGAAATTGGGGATTAAATTGTAAAATCGTAAAGTTGGCAGACCATTTAATAAAGTGCAGGAAATTTAGTGGTTAAACTCTTGATTTGCCCATTTTTGTTAGGAGAGAATTATAAACTCTTTCCCCATGTTGCAGATTTCATTTTTTCCCAGTTTCTCTCCCCCTTCAACCCACCTTTCAACTCCGATTTACTCACCGTTTGACCTCCGTTTGACGAACGAAACCACCATCGTGTTCGTTGTCGCGATAAATAAAAACCCTCAAACCTTTCATCGTGAATTTATTGTTTGTCGTAATTTCAGACGAAAGTATTGTCGGTTTTAACTCAATTTTCGTTGGTTTTTAGTCGATTCACACGTCGGTCATCCATTTTCGACACCTCCTTCGCCATCGTGTTCCTTGCATTATTCCGAGTCCATCGTTGTTCTCCGTTTCTCCGTCGTCGCTGGCGCGTGGAGGGGTGAGAAAGTTAAAGTTTCCAACATTTTGGAATCGAGCTCTCCAGTATTCAAAATTGTGATTCGAGCTTGGTAAGTGTCTCAAAATGCCTGAAAATAATTTTTAAAAATTTTTCTGGGAATTTTTTGACACTCCACGACGCCGCACGCGCCCCACGTGCTGCCCCTTAAGCGTGGGAAAGTCCTAGCCGCAGGGTGATATTGTGTAAAAACTCGAGTGCTAGTTTGTAAATATTTTTTGAATGATGCCTAATTTGTAATTAATTTCTGTTAGGGTGATATTTGTGTAAAATCGTTGACTGTCGACCAATATTTACCGTTGACCGTTGACTTTATCCAAAAAAGTCAAATTTCTTGAAAAGTTGTATATTATGTTTTTTGATGTTTTAAATCTATTTTTGGGGTCCGTTTCGCTAAATTCGAACCTTGTAAGTTGATTTATCACTGATTCGATCCGTTTTTAGGAAATTAAGCTCCGTTGTTTTATGAAATTTCTATTGTTATGTATTTGAGGAATTATTGGAAGTTGAATTAAAGATTGAGGGCGTTCAAATGGAATTTTTATGGTCAAAGTAATACATTACTACCTCTTTGTGCTTTATAGAACATGTTGAAAATGGAAAAATGCATGGATGTATATGATTGGACTATTATGCATGTTTGTTTATGGATGGACTCGAATCGAATACGGTTTAAGTGATAAATTATGAGAATACTTCGATTAGGTAAAATTACAAAAATACCCTTATATTGTAATAAGGATAAGAATTGACCCTGTAAGTTGGCTAAGAAGTTTGTAAAGACATATTGATATGATGAAACTACTGATGTATATGGAAAATAGTAGTTTGCTTAGGAAATCTGGATAATTGATTTCTAAATCCAATATGGCTTGTACAAGATACTAGAAGTTGATAAGGATAATTTAAAGTTTAGAGATTATCCGGGAAAGCGATTAACCCTAGAATCTCTAAATTATAATTATCTTTTTAAGAGTTTTAATACCGAAATGATATGGTTAAGAAATTACGAGATTACCCTTGAGAAGAAAAATAACCCGAATTGATCCTGAATGGAAAAGTACTCCAGAAAGTCTTGCTTAAATCGATGAATTACTAATTCATCGTTAAGTTCACACGTTTATACATAAAATTCTTGATAATCCGTAATCTCCGAGTTATGAGTAAATACTTGAAAATAAATTATCGAGTGTGCATTTTGGTCAGAATTGATCGAAAGGATTGAAAAATATGATGCATTTAAATTAATAATAAGATTAGATAGAAGGAAATGATTGAAATACACTGGATTTGTAAAATGACCAAAATACCCTATAATGGAAATGAATCAAGAATATCACCAAGCCCAGGAATTAATGCATATCCTCAAGCTTTGAAATGAATGGAAAAACATTGAGCACTAAAAGGACCAAAATACCTTATGACCAAGAATAAGTAATGTTTTGGATCATTATGGAATTCAAATAAGTATGGATGTGGCATTGCCTTAAAAAGTTATGGAAAACACCTTACGCGGGTCGATCAACAATAATACTATATAAGTACTTGAATGACATATATATCACTTGAATGTGTGTGGTCTTCTCAAGTTTGGATCGATGATAATTCTGTAAGTACTTAGCCCATCTCAACTCTACAGCGCATTCGATACTAAGAAGTGGATATTCGTTAGACAAATCTACCAAGAAAACCATATTGAACTGAACGGAAGTATTATATGTATCCGAAATTTAGAAACGTCCGAATTACTTTGGAAAACTCTGAAGTAACCGATATAACTTGACTGCTAAAGGAATTAAGTAATCTTTATGACTGAGGATTAAATAAGTGATTTGGGTGAGTGAGAACGCTAATGAACTTGCATAATGTATTGTTATTATGGTAACGAACCATAAATCAAATACATCAGTATTTCTTGATACTGTTGAAACGTGGAAATGAAATAGAGACTATTGGAGGATATATTCAACGATGATTTTGGAGATGATCAATGTATATGCATTTTGTTATTAAAGAGTTAACGCCATAGAAGGATAATGAATTGAGCTATCGACAAGCACTAGTTCTGAGAGTTGTTTGATAATTCGATCGATTATTATAAATGGTAAATGTCCTGAATCTTCATTTCTTCTTTATCAACTCAAATCACTCCAGGCATTCTTGAACACTTTCCTGATGCACATGAAAACATAGTGGGATTATAAGTATCAACTTTAAGTGTCCGATTAGATCGGTAGTAATCAATTCTCTCCAATAGAACCTCGTTCATGTAATTCGATCAAATTGCACAAGCTTCATGTTATCCATACTGATAACTATAAAATGCCTATGAAAAATACTTGGATATTCTAGTTTGTTCCACATGTACTACATGACAATTTTATATGTTTTGAAATGAGTTTTAACAAAATTATTGATTTACTGGTTTATGAACCATGGAAACATGGTATGTGATATCTGATTTCGATTTTCATCGAAAACTATAAATTATTATGATTTATGGACCATGAAATATACTGGTTACTTATGGAACTGTTTTATTAGGATATATATGGGTAGATTGGAGATACATCTCTGATCAAGCTGAAAATTTCTTACGGACCTAAGGTAATCCTTGGGTAGGCTCTCAGGCCCCAAGGTGCTCTTTTAGGTTAATCATTGGCCTACTTATGGTGTACAGGTGGAATCAGTAATACGATTTATTTCATTATTACGATTATGACATATTACTGGATAACGGTCCAGGTATTACGTTTTATGGCTAAAACTAATTTATACCGGATTTTTATGTGGATAGGATTTTGGAGTATGGAGGCACAACCTTGATCCAACTGATAAGACATTACGGACCTAAGGATACCCTTGGGTAGGTCTATGGCCCCAAGGCATATCCTAGGTTGGCTCTCTGCTGTGTGCTTAGAGTAAGCCCCACAGACGCAGTTATGAGGAACTGCATAATGGAGTTTGGTTGGAGGGTTTCGCTATGGTTTTAAAAGATTTATATATTTTCATTGGTTTTGATTGGAATACACTAGACATCCTATTTGACCTTATGAAAGCGTGTTACTATGAATGCTTCCTATGAACTATAATATTCATGGTTTTGACTCGATGAACTTCTATGGAACCCATATTATTCCGCCAACTGGTATACGTCTGATTCAATAAGGAAATATGGCTTCCCATTTATTTGCATGTCATGAAGCATCATCTGGTAGTTCTGTATTACTTAGTTTTCCGAAGCTCACTCTATTACTCACCATTGCAGGTTAAAAGAATTGTACCAGTGTAACTATCGACTTCAGTAAGGGAGTTCTTCCGGCGTTGTTTGCAAAGTATGGTACATGTGATTAGGGGGCATGTAATATTTTGTTTAAATACGAGTATGAAAATCTATTTTATTTCTGAATACTAATAAATGATTGTATGAGTTTACATGTTCTGATAAAAAGTTTTAAATTTTCTGATATTTTACAGTGGGTTGCTCTGGTGACCCTAATGTGACACTCCAGATCGGATCGGGTTAACCACATCGATCTGAGGGGTTACATTTAACGGTATCAGAGCTTATATTTGAGTCAAATTTTTCAAGATAGACCGGCCGGTCGAATGTCAAAAGATGTCTGATCAGTACATACCCATAGACTACAATCGTACCTCTCTTAACCGGAACTCCAAGGTTGAGTCCCTATCTGTAATGGGTAAACCTAAGTTTATCCGTTAAGGCTCTACTTATGCATAAAGGAATACCAGAAAATGTTTATCTAAATTCTGTAAAGTGCCTCATGAGCCATGTGAGAGTTACTCATCTAAGAAATTCTGACCCTACTCCAGAAATGAAATTGAGATATATTACTGCTCTATGAGCCTATTTTCGTAAACAAGGCTGAATTGTTTCCTCAAGGATAAATTTGTTCTAATTATTTTATTGGACTGAGGGAGAGTTCTGATAAGAATGTAAAATCAGCTGGTAAAAGATTGTAGAGGACTCGTACTTCTATAAAATCTACTTGAAGATATGGAAGAATTGATGGAATTTTCATTTTTGCAATTATGTGACATGAATGAATTTTGAGGACGAAATTATTTTAAGGAGGGAAGAATTGTAACACCCCAATTTAGGGGCTAAATTTTAGGAATTTTAAAGTATTGGATTTAATTGGTATTTTGGAAGAAATTGGGGATTAAATTGTAAAATCGTAAAGTTGGCAGACCATTTAATAAAGTGCAGGAAATTTAGTGGTTAAACTCTTGATTTGCCCATTTTTGTTTACGAGAGAATTATAAACTCTCTCCCCGTGTTGCAGATTTCATTTTTTCCCAGTTTCTCTCCCCCTTCAACCCACCTTTCAACTCCGATTTACTCACCGTTTGACCTCCGTTTGACGAACCGAAACCACCATCGTGTTCGTTGTCGATCGATAAATAAAAACCCTCAAACCTTTCGTCGTGAATCTTTATTGTTTGTCGTTAATTTCAGACGAAAGTATTGTCGGTTTTAACTCAATTTTCGTTGGTTTTTAGTCGATTCACGTCGATCCGGTCATCCGTTTTCGACACCTCCTTCGCCATCGTGTTCCTTGCATTATTCCGAGTCCATCGTTGTTCTCCGTTTCTCCGTCGTCGCTGGCGCGTGGAGGGGTGAGAAAGTTAAAGTTTCCAACATTTTGGAATCGAGCTCTCCAGTATTCAAAATTGTGAATCGAGCTTGGTAAGTGTCTCAAAATGCCTGAAAATAATTTTTAAAAATTTTTCTGGGAATTTTTTGACACTCCACGACGCCGCACGCGCCCCACGTGCTGCCCCTTAAGCGTGGGAAAGTCCTAGCCGCAGGGTGATATTTGTGTAAAAAACTCGGGTGCTAGTTTTGTAAATATTTTTTGAATGATGCCTAATTTGTAATTAATTTCTGTTAGGGTGTTTGTGTAAAATCGTTGACTGTCGACCAATATTTACCGTTGACCGTTGACTTTATCCAAAAAAGTCAAATTTCTTGAAAAGTTGTATATTATTTTTTTGACGTTTTAAATCTATTTTGGGGTCCGTTTCGTAAATTCGAACCTTGTAAGCTGATTTATCACTGATTCGATCCGTTTTTAGGAAATTAAGCTCCGTTGTTTTATGAAATTTCTATTGTTATGTATTTGAGGAATTATTGGAAGTTGAATTAAAGATTGAGGGCGTTCAAATGGAATTTTTATGGTCAAAGTAATACATTACTACCTCTTTGTGCTTTATAGAACATGTTGAAAATGGAAAAATGCATGGATGTATATGATTGGACTATTATGCATGTTTGTTTATGGATGGACTCGAATCGAATACGGTTTAAGTGATAAATTATGAGAATACTTCGATTAGGTAAAATTACAAAAATACCCTTATATGTAATAAGGATAAGAATTGACCCTGTAAGTTGGCTAAGAAGTTTGTAAAGACATATTGATATGATGAAACTACTGATGTATATGGAAAATAGTAGTTTTGCTTAGGAAATCTGGATAATTGATTTCTAAATCCAATATGGCTTGTACAAGATACTAGAAGTTAATAAGGAATAATTTAAAGTTTAGAGATTATCCGGGAAAGCGATTAACCCTAGAATCTCTAAATTATAATTATCTTTTTTAAGAGTTTTAATACCGAAATGATATGGTTAAGAAATTACGAGATTACCCTTGAGAGAGAAAAATAACCCAAATTGATCCTGAATGGAAAAGTACTCCAGAAAGTCTTGCTTAAATCGATGAATTACTAATTTCATCGTTAAGTTCACACGTTTATACATAAAATTCTTGATAATCCGTAAATCTCCGATTATGAGTAAATACTTGAAGAATAAATTATCGAGTGTGCAGTTTGGTCAGAATTGATCGAAAGGATTGAAAAATATGATGCATTTAAATTAATAATAAGATTAGATAGAAGGAAATGATTGAAATACACTGGATTTGTAAAATGACCAAAATACCCCTATAATGGAAATGAATCAAGAATATCACCAAGCCCAGGAATTAATGCATTCCTCAAGCTTTGAAATGAATGGAAAAACATTGAGCACTAAAAGGACCAAAATACCCTTATGACCAAGAATAAGTAAATGTTTTGGATTCATTATGGAATTCAAATAAGTATGGATGTGGCATTGCCTTAAAAAGTTATGGAAAACACCTTACGCGGGTCGATCAACAATAATACTATAAGTACTTGAATGACATATATATCACTTGAATGTGTGTTGGTCTTCTCAAGTTTGGATCGATGATAATTCTGTAAGTACTTAGCCATCTCAACTCTACAGCGCATTCGATACTAAGAAGTGGATATTCGTTAGACAAATCTACCAAGAAAACCATATTGAACTGAACGGAAGTATATGTATCCGAAATTTAGAAACGTCCGAATTACTTTGGAAAACTCTGAAGTAACCGAGATAACTTGACTGCTAAAGGAATTAAGTAATCTTTATGACTGAGGATTAAATAAGTGATTTGGGTGAGTATGAGAACGCTAATGAACTTGCATAATGTATTGTTATTATGGTAACGAACCATAAATCAAATACATCAGTATTTCTTGATACTGTTGAAACGTGGAAATGAAATAGAGACTATTGGAGGATATATTCAACGATGATTTTGGAGATGATCAATGTATATGCATTTTGTTATTAAAGAGTTAACGCCATAGAAGGATAATGAATTGAGCTATCGACAAGCACTAGTTCTGAGAGTTGTTTGATAATTCGATCGATTATTATAAATGGTAAATGTCCTGAATCTTCATTTCTTCTTTATCAACTCAAATCACTCCAGGCATTCTTGAACACTTTCCTGATGCACATGAAAACATAGTGGGATTATAAGTATCAACTTTAAGTGTCCGATTAGATCGGTTAGTAATCAATTCTCTCAATAGAACCTCGTTCATGTAATTCGATCAAATTGCAAGCTTCATGTTATCCATACTGATAACTATAAAATGCCTATGAAAAATACTTGGATATTCTAGTTTGTTCCACATGTACTACATGACAATTTTATATGTTTTGAAATGAGTTTTAACAAAATTATTGATTTACTGGTTTATGAACCATGAAACATGGTATGTGATATCTGATTTCGATTTCATCGAAAACTATAAATTATTATTGATTTATGGACCATGAAATATACTGGTTACTTATGGAACTGTTTTATTAGGATATTATATGGGTAGATTGGAGATACATCTCTGATCAAGCTGAAAATTTCTTACGGACCTAAGGTAATCCTTGGGTAGGCTCTCAGGCCCCAAGGTGCTCCTTTAGGTTAATCATTGGCCTACTTATGGTGTACAGGTGGAATCAGTAATACGATTTATTTCATTATTACGATTATGACATATTACTGGATAACGGTCCAGGTATTACGTTTTATGGCTAAAACTAATTTATACCGGATTTTTATGTGGATAGGATTTTGGAGTATGGAGGCACAGCCTTGATCCAACTGATAAGACATTACGGACCTAAGGATACCCTTGGGTAGGTCTTTGGGCCCCAAGGCATATCCTTAGGTTGGCTATCTCTGCTGTGTGCTTAGAGTAAGCCCCACAGACGCAGTTATGAGGAAATGGATAATGGAGTTTGGTTGGAGGGTTTCGCTATGGTTTTAAAAGATTTATATATTTTCATTGGTTTTGATTGGAAAACACTAGACATCCTATTTGACCTTATGAAAGCGTGTTACTATGAATGCTTCCTATGAACTATAATATTCATGGTTTTGACTCGATGAACTTCTATGGAACCCCATATTATTCCGCCAACTGGTATACGTCTGATTCAATAAGGAAATATGGCTTCCCATTTATTTGCATGTCATGAAGCATCATCTGGTAGTTCTGTATTACTTAGTTTTCCGAAGCTCACTCTATTACTCACCATTGCAGGTTAAAAGAATTGTACCAGTGTAGCTATCGACTTCAGTAAGGGAGTTCTTCCGGCGTTGTTTGCAAAGTATGGTACATGTGATTAGGGGGCATGTAATTGTATTTTGTTTAAATACGAGTATGAAAATCTATTTTATTTCTGAATACTAATAATGATTGTATGAGTTTACATGTTCTGATAAAAAGTTTTAAATTTTCTGATATTTTACAGTGGGTTGCTCTGGTGACCCTAATGTGACACTCCAGATCGGATCGGGTTAACCACATCGATCTGAGGGGTTACATTTAATGGTATCAGAGCTTATATTGAGTCAAATTTTTCAAGATAGACCAGCCGGTCGAATGTCAAAAGATGTCTGATCAGTACATACCCATAGACTACAATCGTACATCTCTTAACCGGAACTCCAAGGTTGAGTCCCTATCTGTAATGGGTAAACCTAATTTTTATCCGTTAAGGCTCTACTTATGCATAAAGGAATACCAGAAAATGTTTATCTAAATTCTGTAAAGTGCCTCATGAGCCATGTGAGAGTTACTCATCTAAGAAATTCTGACCCTACTCCAGAAATGAAATTGAGATATATTACTGCTCTATGAGCCTATTTTCGTAAACAAGGCTGAATTGTTTCCTCAAGGATAAATTTGTTCTAATTATTTTATTGGACTGAGGGAGAGTTCTGATAAGAATGTAAAATCAGCTGGTAAAAGATTGTAGAGGACTCGTACTTCTATAAAATCTACTTGAAGATATGGAAGAATTGATGGAATTTTCATTTTTGCAATTATGTGACATGAATGAATTTTGAGGACGAAATTATTTTAAGGAGGGAAGAATTGTAACACCCCAATTTAGGGGCTAAATTTTAGGAATTTTAAAGTATTGGATTTAATTGGTATTTTGGAAGAAATTGGGGATTAAATTGTAAAATCGTAAAGTTGGCAGACCATTTAATAAAGTGCAGGAAATTTAGTGGTTAAACTCTTGATTTGCCCATTTTTGTTTAGGAGAGAATTATAAACTCTCTCCCCGTGTTGCAGATTTCATTTTTTCCCAGTTTCTCTCCCCCTTCAACCCACCTTTCAACTCCGATTTACTCACCGTTTGACCTCCGTTTGACGAACCGAAACCACCATCGTGTTCGTTGTCGATCGATAAATAAAAACCCTCAAACCTTTCGTCGTGAATCTTTATTGTTTGTCGTTAATTTCAGACGAAAGTATTGTCGGTTTTAACTCAATTTTCGTTGGTTTTTAGTCGATTCACGTCGATCCGGTCATCCGTTTTCGACACCTCTTGCGCCATCGTGTTCCTTGCATTATTCCGAGTCCATCGTGTTCTCCGGATTTTTATGTGGATAGGATTTTGGAGTATGGAGGCACAACTTTGATCCAGTTGATAAGACATTACGAACCTAAGGATACCCTTGGGTAGGCCTATGGGCCCCAAGGCATATCCTTAGGTTGGCTCCCTTTGCTGTGTGCTTAAGGTAAGCCCTACGGACGCAGTTCTGGGGAACTGCATAATGGAGTTTGGTTGGATGGTTTCGTTATGGTTTTAAAAGATTTATATATTTTCATTGGTTTTGATTGGAACACACTAGACATCCTATTTGACCTTATGAAAGCGTGTTACTGTGAATGCTTCCTATGAACTGTAATATTCATGGTTTCGACTCGATGAACTTCTATGGAACCCCAGATTATTCCGCTAACTGGTATATGTCTGATTCAATAAGAAAATTATGGCTTCCCATTTATCTGCATGTCATGAAGCATCATCTGGTAGTTCTGTATTACTTAGCTTTCCGAAGCTCACTCTATTACTCACCAACCAGTGCAGTTATCGACTTCAGTAAGGGAGTTCTTTCGGCGTTGTTTTCAAAGTATGATACATGTGATTAGAGAGCATGTAATTGTATTTTGTTTAAATACGAGTCTGAAAATTTATTTTATTTCTAAATACTGATAAATGATTTTATGAGTTTACATGCTATGATAAAAAGTTTTAAATTTTCTGATATTTTTACAGTGGGTCGCTCTGGTGACCCTAATGTGACACTCCAGATCGGATCGGATTAACCACATCGGTCTAAGGGGTTACAAGAAGAGGCGAAGTAAATTGGGAAATGTGGGCTAGGTTTTCAGTTTTTGGACAGTAACTTGAAACGTTGTCGTTCTCCCTGGGAGATATTCAACTATCAGTTCGGTTCGGTTTGGATCGGTTCTGAATTTTCAAATCGAAATCGAATCGAACTGAACCGAACCGATCGGTTTTAAAAAAAAACCAAATACACTAAATCGGTTTCGGTTTTTTCGGTTATCGATTTTTTGGATCAGTTTTCGGTTATTTTTTTGGATCGGATTAGATCTGAACACCCTTAGATACCATGTATCTATATTGGTTGATTGTAATTAATATAATAATTACATAATTAATTTAATAATAATTTTATACGCATGTGCCATTTATCATATAAATTTAAATATTATTATCCAAAATTATATTTAATTAAGAACTATACTGGTAAACTATTTGAATCCAAAATATTTATTTATTTTACTCAATCATTTATTGTTGTATACTTCACCAAAATATATACTATTTCTATTACGTATATTTTATAGAGAGAACATAGATGGTAGAAGTTGAAATCGTTGCCCTTTTTTAGAATACGTGAGGAGTAATGATTCTAGATTGTTCCACGATAACAAGACGCAAGAATGGACAAGAGAAATAATTACAGTAAGATAAATCCAACGGTCCAGATTAACCAAAAAGTTAGGTTTCCCCCGCTTTACAGAACTTATAATCCGAAAATCTGCATTTTCGGCAGAGCACATCAAAATCTCCTCAAAATCCTAAAAAAAGGTAAGGTGCACTTCCTCTTCTTCTCTTTTCCTCCATTTCATCAACAGCCGCCGCAAGACCTTCATCGCCACGGTGGTCCTCCCCCTCCACCCGCCGTCTTCCTTGCGGTCTTCGCAAGACCTCACTCCAACACTCATCCTCACGTTGGTTCGTCCGTACATCAGGTCACAATCTTCCTCTTTCCCTCCCCGGTTGACACAAGACCTCAGTAGCTCACTCATTCTCACGTTAGCTCCTCCGTACCTCCGGCCACCATCTACAGCCTGCCTTTTCACGTCGTTTTCTACTCTATACCACGTTTTCTTCTTCTTTTATTTCGTTCCTCTCTTATTCCCTTCGTATTCGTTGATACTTCTTCCCGTCTTTACTGCTCTTTATTCCCTTCACCTGCCTCTCTCTCCCCTCGTTTTATTTCTTTATTTATTTACTATTCATTTTGGTACTGATATTTATTTATCCAGAAATCTGCTTTCATTTTAATATTTTGAATATTTTTCAGCTCAATAGAAGTGTAAGATGGCATCCTCCTTCACAGCCATGTCTTCAGTTGGCTCATTTGTTTCACCTAATGGTCTGGTTATGGATAAGAAGCTTCAATTTTCTTCAAACAGATTGTCATCTTTCGCTTCCGTTTCTTCATCCTCTTTTGTTAGTAGACGAAATGTTGTTCTTAGAAGATCTCGCCTGCCCAAGATTTGTGCTGCAAAAGAGCTGCATTTCAACAAGGACGGGTCGGCCATAAGGAAATTGCAAGTGAGTCATTGTTGCAAATGGTTATGAATCTCTGACTAGTGTTTAACCGAAGTTCAAAGTTCAGAGGCTTTATATTTTTGCTCAATCTTACTTTATGTTCTTTATTCGTAGACTGGTGTAAACAAGCTTGCTGATTTGGTCGGAGTTACTCTTGGCCCTAAAGGTAGGAATGTTGTTCTTGAAAGCAAATATGGCTCCCCCAAAATTGTCAATGATGGTGTGACAGTGGCTAAAGAGGTATACCCTTTCTCTACTAGTTATCGAGTTTGAATTTAGAATTGCTTGCTTGCTTGCACAAGTTTAAGTATTTTCCAATGTTAAATGCCTCACTTAATGGTCTATTGACTGGTTAAATATTGTTCCTGTATCGATTTCAAAGGTTGAGTTGGAGGACCCAGTTGAGAATATAGGGGCTAAGTTAGTAAGACAAGCAGCTTCTAAAACAAATGACTTGGCTGGTGATGGAACGACGACATCGGTTGTTCTTGCACAAGGTCTGATCGCTGAAGGTGTCAAGGTTTGTTAATCTATCTTCAAATCATTATGTTTGGCTATAGAAGATCAGTATAATGTTGGCCATTTTCATGTTATTTGTGGTTAATTGCTAAGTGCAATTGTTATTCAGGTGGTGGCAGCTGGTGCGAATCCTGTCTTAATCACTAGGGGCATTGAGAAGACTACAAAGTCTTTAGTATCTGAGCTTAAGGCTATATCAAAAGAGGTAATCTTAATGCTCATACAGTGTCATGTTTTCTGTAATTTATATTTGAAGGGGATATAATCAGTGTACCATGGGATTTAGGTCGAAGACAGCGAGCTTGCAGATGTGGCCACTGTTAGTGCTGGGAACAACTATGAAGTAGGAAATATGATTGCTGAGGCTATGAGTAAAGTTGGTCGAAAGGGTGTAGTTACCCTCGAGGAGGGAAAAAGTGCTGACAACAACCTCTATGTTGTTGAAGGGATGCAATTTGACCGTGGTTATATCTCTCCTTATTTTGTCACTGATAGTGAGAAAATGTCAGTAGAATATGAGAACTGCAAGGTAACTGTCGATAATCATGAGGTTGAAGTTTTCATTTGGTTAAACATATACCTTTCCTGAATTGAAGGTTGACAATTGCCTGTGCATTCTGGTTGCAGTTGCTACTGGTTGATAAAAAGATAACAAATGCAAGAGATCTTGTTAACATCCTGGAAGATGCTATTAGAAGTGGATACCCAATTTTGATAATTGCTGAAGACATTGAACAGGAAGCCTTAGCAACTCTGGTTGTGAACAAACTTAGAGGCTCTTTGAAGATTGCTGCCCTCAAAGCTCCTGGTTTCGGAGAACGCAAGAGCCAGTACCTTGATGACATTGCTATTCTTACTGGAGGTTTTTAAAACTCTCATTTTAATTTACTTATATTGCTCCCAACACTTCTCTCATGCATACACACGAGCATGCACACAGTCAAGCACACACTGCTTATGTTCTAATTACTGCAAGATTTCTATCTTTGTGACAGGTACTGTTATCAGAGATGAGATTGGACTTTCCTTGGACAAAGCTGAGAAAGAAGTCTTGGGCCATGCTTCTAAAGTAGTTCTTACCAAGGATACAACCACCATTGTGGGCGATGGAAGCACCCAGGATGCTGTGAACAAAAAAGTTGCACAGATTAAAAATCTCATTGAGGTTGTCATTTAAGTTTATGCTAATTGTTGTTACGAGTATTTCTTGCAGATTTCTTGTTCTTGCAATGTCCAAGTCAGGCATTATTACTTCAATGCAGGCTGCAGAACAGGACTATGAGAAGGAAAAACTTAATGAAAGGATTGCAAAATTATCTGGTGGTGTGGCAGTGATCCAGGTAAACCACTATTTAGATGTAGTTTATCTGAATGAAATTTGATTAAAGAAATTAATATATCATTTATATCTAATTTGTTGTGTAATTTTCTTTTGAAATTTGAAGGTTGGAGCTCAAACTGAAACAGAACTTAAAGAAAAGAAACTGAGAGTAGAAGATGCTCTAAATGCAACCAAGGTATGTCTTGGAGTTTTTCACGTTGATTGTATTTTAATTATTGTTCTTCAATCCCATAAAAGATTGGAAGATTTAATGGATTTTCAGGCAGCAGTTGAGGAAGGTATTGTTGTCGGTGGTGGATGTACTTTGCTAAGACTTGCTTCTAAGGTGGATGCCATTAAGGATTCACTTGCTAATGATGAAGAAAAGGTAAGCCTTGTCTTGGCAACTTACCAAAAGCTAACCTGTTCATGGGAGATTTCAGATTGTTCCAAGTTCCATTCTTACTAAGTTTCTTGATTTGTTTGTTATAGGTTGGAGCAGATATTGTTAAAAGAGCATTGAGTTACCCTCTAAAATTGATAGCTAAGAATGCTGGTTTTAATGGAAGTGTTGTCAGCGAGAAGGTATGAAATGTAATGTTTCGAAGTTATCATGAGCAGTACACCACCATTTTTATATAGTTTGCTAATAGATGTGGTCTTCCCTTCTGCTATTTAATTATTTGCAGGTGCTCTCTGATGATAACCCTAGGTATGGGTTCAATGCTTCCACTGGAACTTATGAGGATCTTATGAGTGCAGGAATTATTGATCCAACCAAGGTTAGTAAGAATCTACCTCATAAGTCATAAGGGGGTGGAAAATATTTCTGATTTCAAAACAGACCTACTAACATTCTAAATAATAAGATTCATTTGGAATATGGTTAAGCCATTTTGCTATTTTGCTTGCGCGTTTCTCAGCTTCTGTCATGGTTATAGACAAGTGAAGTTGCATTTTCCTTAAAATAGGTGGTGAGATGTTGCTTAGAGCATGCAGCTTCAGTGGCCAAGACGTTTTTGATGTCCGATTGTGTGGTGGTTGAAATAAAAGAACCCGAGCCAGTGCCAATGGGCAACCCCATGGACAATTCAGGTTTGCATTTTACAATCTAAAGTGATTCTTGTTCTTTTATATCATACATGCTATTAATATCGAGTACTGAAATTGTCCTGATCATGGTTCATGTCAGGTTACGGCTATTAAAGGAGATGTTAAAACGAGAAGCAAATAAGGTATCCGATCCCCATTGTAGCAAAGAGTAGGATGCTTATTTTCGTCGTTTATTAATTCGAGGGAAAATCCGTGAGATTATGCAACAATTTTGAACATTGTTTTTTTTTCCCAATGAAAGGAAAAAGTTTCGTATTTGCAGTTGGTGATTGTGGTTGGCACTTGGCAGAAAGTTTTGCCAATTGAAGTTATAATAACAGAATTATATAATATTCTAATTATTCCAAGAATTGTTTAACATTGATTGCTGATGTCCTAAGACTCCATATGGTCGACAATAGGGACATATTCATTTAATATACGCTTTCCAATCATGAACGCAAGGGTGCCGTTCTCTTCAAGCTTTCTTTTTTGAAGGAGCGCGGCTCCCATCTTTTAGAAGATTACGACAGCCAATCGGAAACAAATTACCCAAAGCTTAAACTATTAGCAACGGTGCTGTGTTGTATTGATGGAATATGGTCCGCTACAAATGTAGAAGTAGGCGTAACCAATTTTTACAATTATTATAATTTTACTCTAATATTTTATTATAATTTTTAAATTAAAAGTTAAATGATTAGAATTGTTAATTTATTTACATGTAATTTATATATTATCTTAAATAAAATTTGGGTCTTATGAATATTTTTTTAAAGTGATTTAGTTCTTTTTAATAATTTATCTTAAATACAAGTGAATACTTTATATATTATTATTATTTAGTGAACAAATGAACAATATTTCTTTTAATTATTAAAGCCACTTAATTGGTTTTACAAATTGAGTTGAATGATGATATATAATTGATTTATTTTATCTTGTAAAGGATATGAGATAATGTCTATCTTTTCTTGGAAGTTTTCAGTTTTAATTAGTAGAATATTTTTAGCTATATTTAAAAGATAAGGAAAAAGTGAAATTACAGAGTGATTTTAATGATTAAAATAAATATTGTTCTCTCTTGAGATTTGTTGTTCGAACAACTACGTAATGAGTGCACACATTATCAATATATTAATAAATATTATAAATGAATACTATCTTTATAATTATCTCATATTATTAAATAATAAGAGTCAAATGATGTGTTATTTAATTAAATCATATTTTAAATTTTATTTTTGAAATTTGTAATAAAGATAATGTGTTTTCAATTGATATTTTTAATGAAAATAGAATAGATAATGAATTTTTAACATTTTAAAAATTAGGAATCAGCTTTTTGTTGGTTAAAAAGCCTCCGCCGTCGATGTCGGGTCGAGTAATCGTATCAACGGTCATAAAAGCAAAGGTAAACCAATACGGAACAGTCCACAAATCCAATAAACCAAGCAAGGCAAGAAAAATGGAAAAATAAAAATAAAAAATAAAATGAAAAAAAACATCATTGCTGATTCTTCCATCCCATCGTAGAAAAACAAAACCAAACCCTCCTTTTCCTTCTTCGATATCTCCAGAGTATTATATTTCCGTTTTCTTCTTCTTCATTCAACTGAGTCGCCGATTTCTAGATATTCCTCTTGCGATCCAAACAAGGTAAAACTATGATCAATATAATCTCCTTATTATCGTTTTTTTTTGCTTTTTTGAAACGATCAAATCGATTTGATATGCTTCAGGTAATCGAGGTAATGGAGAACTTGGCGCAGTTAGAAGCATTATGCGAGAGGCTGTACAATTCTCAGGACTCGGCGGAGAGAGCTCACGCGGAGAACACTTTGAAATGCTTCTCGGTTAACACTGATTACATCTCGCAATGCCAGTACATTCTCGAGAATGCTTTGACTCCTTATGCTTTGATGCTCGCTAGCTCTAGTCTTTTGAAACAAGTCACTGATCATAGCCTCGCTTTGAATCTTCGCCTCGATATCTGTATGTTTAGTGTTTCTTTCACCTTCCTTCTTTATATATTTTTTAATTTCTAAAACGAGATTTGATTTAATTCGCCAGGGAGTTATATTTTCAACTATTTGGCGACTAGAGGACCGAAATTGCAGCCGTTTGTCACTGCTTCTTTGATTCAATTATTATGCAGAGTGACAAAATTTGGATGGTTCGATGATGAAAGATTCCACGATGTGGTTAAGGAGTCAACAAATTTCTTGAGTCAGGTGATTTTTTCTTCTTCTGTTTTTTAGTCTCTCATTTTGGTTTTGCTTTTGAGAAGATTGCTCTAAGTTGAAAGCAAATGGGAGAAATTGAGAATATGGTAAGGGATTATGATTCAACACCATTGTCAATGAAATTGTTTTATATTGCAAGAGGAAAATCATGCATTTTGGTATAAACGTTTAAGTTATTCCAGAAGCAAAGATAATATACTGAAAGTAACAATCAAGTACATTATGGCATGTGCATAAGTACATCATGACATATTTGTTTAAGCTTTAATGTTGGTTGTTCCGTTTAAAGCTGTGGATTGTACTGGCACATTGATAAACGCTATATGATATGTGTGATTGAGAAGTCTCACTGGTTTTAACTTTCTTACTTCTTGCCTCGGGAAATTTAAATTCCAATACTGAACCTGCTATGTATGTTCTTTGTGCATGGCTGAGATGTCTTGGTTTGATTCGCTTATTGCAACATGCTCATTGGAGTCGATATATTTGTTTTTTTCCTTATTTGTTTCTCGTTAACATTATTGCTTGTTCAAAATAGCATCCTGAATCATTCAATCTCCTATAAATGTTGTGCTGTAACTTCTTTTTTTTTTGTACGACTTGCTTTCCTCATTGTTAATTTGTAAAGTTTGCTAATGTTTTGTTCTTATTATTGGTGCCTTGCTTTTCCAGGGAACTTCAGAACATTATGCCATTGGTTTGAATATACTAAACCAACTTGTCTCTGAGATGAATCAGGTAAGTTATCTTCATGGTTTTAGTTTATCTTTCTGATTCTGGTAGTCTCTAATTGTTGTCAGATGGTATGAAAATTGTTATCTTAGTATGTTACTTCAAGGAATTCATATGTAGGTATATAACGTTGACTATCGTAATTTATGGGGTAGAACATGCTGTATGTCCTTATTCTCTGTTTTTCTGATCAGACATTTTTATCTATTTAGGTTGTTGCTAGCTAGAAACTATTAGCAGGGTTGCATTTGTTCCCTATTTGTCCTTTAATTTCTACTGTCCATCCATATGAAGTTTTCCTTGAATTGGAAGTTTACTTATAGTCTTTTCTCGAAGATATTTTTTCTTGGCACATTCTGAGTTTGCATTAGAAGTTCACAAACACTTAGTAAACTTGAACAAAACATCAAACAGTGAGCAGGGATTTTTAACCCGAAACATTCTTGTTTTGAAGAAAGCACTTTTAGCGGTCTATTTTTTTGACAATGTTTCAAGAATATGGTGTCATATAATATTTTTATTGATCACTTAAGAAAACTTCATTGATAGTTACTTTTATAGTAAACTATAGCCTCCAGTTCCTTCATGGGAAATAGCATTAGAAAAACCTTGAAGATAAGCTTATCCAGTATTACCCCCCCCTTCCCAAATAAAATTATAAGTTCCTTTTTTGTTGAATAGTGATTAAATGATACCTAGCTTATTAAACTTCACCTATGATCCAGAACTGGGTACAATTTCTTTTTTTCACACAGTTGTTTTTCCTTTTCTTTTCAATTACAATCATTTATTCATGTGCTTGCATTGGTTTCTTGACGAGCTTGCGTATCTTTTGACACCTTAATTGTCAGCATAATCCTGGGTTGCCATCCACACATCATCGTAGGGTAGCTTGTTCATTCCGGGATCAGTCACTTTTTCAAATATTCCAAATGTCTTTAACAGCATTGCGCTACCTGCAAAATGATGGTAATATTCCATATTTGCTCATGTTTTTTTAATTCCTTCCCTTTTCCTTCACTCCCTATTCTCGTCCTCATATTTTTCTTGTGATTTTTTGTTTCTGGTTTTTTTTATATAAAATATGCAGTTGGAAGTCGATTGCAAGAGCTGGCCCTTTCTCTTGCACATAAATGTTTGTCCTTTGATTTTGTTGGGACATCAATTGATGAAAGTTCTGAAGAGTTTGGTACTGTTCAGGTATCGTATAACATTTTCTCAATTGTGCATTTCTGTGCTTTTTATTGCTTGAAAGTCTCTCATTGGGTATTATTTGTAATTAACCAAGTATTTGGTGGCAACTTTACAGATTCCATCATCTTGGAGGCCATTATTGGAGGATTCTTCAACACTTCAGATATTTTTTGACTACTATTCAATTACTAAACCTCCTCTTTCAAAGGAGGTTAGTTTATACTGTTTTAATGTTTTTCCTTCTTTTTAACCTTTTTTACGAGTTATTGGAAGCATCTCTGCCATACTGTTTTGAACTTCTTTTAACTTGTCAGGTTGAATTTAGTATCAGAATCTCTTTTAAACTAGGAACCGGTAGTTAAATTAAAATTTGAAATTAGATTTCTGTTTAGATGTCTATGCTTCATTTCTCTTGTAGATACGATAAAAGACCTTTTTTCTATTGAAAGTTGTAAATTCAACTAATTATCCATTCCTCATTTATTTTTCCTTGCTGGTTATTCAGGGATTTCCCATACTTATTGATAATTTTTTTCAGGCTTTGGAATGCTTGGTAAGACTAGCATCTGTAAGACGTTCTTTATTTGTAAATGATGCTTCTCGATCCAAGTTTTTGGCTCATTTAATGACAGGAACGAAAGAAATTCTGCAATCAGGACAAGGTATCTTTTGACTTGTATACTGTTAGTACTAGATTTTTATTACTTAGGGGTCATTATGATACTTAATTTTGTAGGTAGTTACTGTTAAAGTTTAAATTACCTGGTTGCATTGACTGTCATATAAAGCGCATTTTTTTCTTTTATTTGGATTCATTTAAATTATATTTTATGTGGCTGATAGTTTACTGTCTTATTGTCTTTATGTTCTGTTTTTTCCTGGGAGGGTTAATGCGTATCTTATGTAATTCTGGTCTTTTAATAAATTGAGGTACTCTTTTCCTCCCTCATCTAGTTGCCTCTTATTAAGAGCCAACTATGAGGGAGGTTTTTAAGGAGGCCTCCTATTCCTATCAAAAAAAATTCAACAGTCCTTTTCTCTGTTCTTTTGTTCTGGACTAGTGGAATATATGCGTGCTTTCCTGAAGTTATGATGTTTCTATGTTGGCTATTGAGGTCAATTTAAGAGAAAGTACTTCCATAGGCATAGCTTTCAAAGATATGCTCTTAAAGCTGTTTGAACTAGCTTTTGCCGAGATGTCTCTTAAATGAAAGTTTACAGTTTTTGCTCCTGTTTCAATCTTGATGGATAAAATGTTCTCCGAAGAAGGCCTAGATTATTGACCCCGACATTAGCTGTAGGGTATGACTGGGAAAAATAATTGAACAAGGCTTGATTTATCTACTTATGGATCTGGGTAAAACCTCCATAAATAACTTGTGCAAAACTTTTTATGCATGGAACTTTTCTGTTGTTTGTTGTTTATTTGTGGTGAAATCTTTTAGTAATCACATGTTATGTTGCTTGCTTGTAATATCGTTCATGGACAATCAAGTAATAATGGTTACTTGAGATGTTCAGTTTTGAGAAGTTGGGCCCTGTAGTTTAACTCCCGAGCAGTCCTGTTCTCTGAAACAGAACTGGGTGCATGTGATTTGTATTCTGTAAAATTCAGAAAAATTTTCTCTTTGATTTTTTTCCCTTCAAAATCTGAAAATAATGTATGCACTGTATATTATCAGGTCTTGCTGATCATGATAATTACCATGAATATTGCCGACTTCTTGGACGATTTAGGGTGAATTATCAGGTAATTTTATAGGTTCTAAGTATGACTACTGGAACTAATCACGTTGCTTTTATGTTTGGTGAAATTGTATCATTTTATATGGTCATCATGTAGCTGCCTGTGTTTGTCAAGCTGTATCTTTGCCTGTGGTCTCTGGAGTTCAAACTTTTTAGTTCATGTAACTTATGCACTTTCTTCCGGCTTGTCACCGAGTATTATCATCCTGATAAATGTCACAAATTCATGTTACTTATACGCACTTTCTTGCCTGATGTGTAATTCAATATATGTCTCCGTGTGGTACCCTTCATGCATGTTGTTCGGCGCTGAGGTACACTGTTCTATGCCATTAAGTTGCAGATTTTTTTGTGAGCATTCTTGATGCAATGCAATTTTCCTTGTTATTTTAGGTTGTGATAATGATATGTGCAAGTGTGATTCTTTTATCTGGTTTTGAACAATTGTACTATGCTCTGATTTTTTTTCTCACTTTTTGAGTGACCGCTAATGCTTACAAAATTCTAAATTCACAGTTGTCAGAGTTAGTGAATATGCAAGGTTACAGTGATTGGATAAGATTGGTGGCTGAATTCACATTGAAATCTTTGCAATCTTGGCAGGTTGGTTGATATTTAAAATTTTATGTATTCTGGAAAATAACTTTTGATTGTACATGGCTTAATGGGGCTCCGACTGTTTGTAAACTATTATTCTGACCTTGAGCCATTACTTGTGAACTATTTGTTGGTGAACCTAGAAACATTTTTTTTATTCTTAATACCTTCTGCAACTTAACCTTAATTAAGTTTATGATTTTGTACCAGTGGGCAAGTAGTAGTGTATACTACCTATTGGGGCTATGGTCCAGATTGGTTTCGTCTGTTCCCTATTTGAAGGGTGATGCACCAAGTTTGTTAGATGAATTTGTTCCTAAGATAACTGAGAGTTTTCTTACATCAAGATTCAACTTTGTGCAGGTATCATGTAACTTGGTTTCCCTTTGGGATTGATTAATTTAACTTGAGGGTATGATTTCTCATTTTCTTTTTGTTCTGTAGGCTGGATTTCCAGATGATATTTCTGAAAATCCACTTGATAATGTTGAACTGCTTCAGGATCAGCTGGATTGCTTTCCTTACCTCTGCAGATTCCAGGTTTTTTTCCCTCTTGTTCTTCATGTCACTTTCATTTTTAAAGTTTTTTCCAGATTTTTTTAATCCTTCCTTTGATTCCATTATCTCTGTTTTGCATGTCTTACCATTTTCAGATTTGTCCTAATGAATATCATATTTTAGAATTTATACCTTCTCCTTTCTCTTTCAATTTTCATTTTAACCATATAAATATCATTAAGCTTCTGATGTTGGAAAAAATTCCGGAATTTCCAAACAAGGAAAATAAAACAAGTCAAAGGGTATTATTATATCAAAGAAAACTCATGATGGTCAACTTGATATGTAAAAGATCAGAGGGACTGATAATTTCAGGGCCTGATCTTTCGAAATGAGCTTTTATATGCCACAATTATGAATTTTTAGTTGCTTCCTGATTCCTTTATTTTCTTGAATGCAGTATGAAAGCAGTAGCTTGTATATGGTAAACATAATGGAGCCTATTCTGCAGTCATATACGGTGTGTTCATTTATGTTTTTTTTGGAATTTTGATATTGACAGATATTTTCATGTGATAATTCTAATTAGTATTTCTAATTGATTTTTTGCAGGAAAAAGCCCGATTGCAGACCTGTGATAAACATGAACTCTGTATTATTGAAGCTAAACTTACTTGGATTGTTCATATTATTGCTGCCATTCTTAAGATAAAACAATGTAATGGCTGCAGGTTAGAAATTATATCTCTTATATTTTTTGTTTTGTTAACTTCAATATTACATTATTCCTTAATTGTATCAATAACTAGAGCGTTTTAAATTATTTTTAGCAGTGAAGTGACTATTCTTTCTAGAAATAATGATCACTTCTTTTAGAATGGGCATTATGTTGTTGCACATGTTATAGTGAATGCCAAATCCTATTTTATGTGGTATTCTAATGTGAAAAGAATATTTTCTGCTTGATAAAAAATAAATAAAATTTGATCAAACATGAAAATGTTTGGTAATAATAATTCAAATGTTGTTTACTTTTCAGTTTAATGAAACCAAATAGCAATTGTGTTTAGTTCACTGAAAAACACTCGGAAAAACTTCTTTTCTCTCTCCCAGTACTTTCAAAAGGAAATGAAAATGTAAAGTAATATAAAAAATATAACAACAGCAACAACAATGAAAAAGAAGAAAATAAAAAAAAATCTTATGTTAAAAGGAAAAAAACAACCCAATTAATAAAATCCTAATTTTAACATTGATTCCACCTAAATATCTATAAGTGAAATTTGAGAGACACCTGATGTTCATTTCATGGAGAAATGAAAGGAGAAAGTTGAATTCAATTTTTTCCAACATCATTACCAAACAACTCCATGTTCGCAGCAGGAGTCTTGAATCTGCCCCAAAAATATATTATGGTTTTACTTGGCTCGCATTCTTCACATATATCAATATATTTTTACATTTCTTTCATGCAGCATGGAATCACAAGAAGTACTCGATGCAGAACTTTCAGCTCGTGTTTTTCAGTTAATAAATGTCACTGATAGTGGATTACACAGTCAGGTATACCAACTGCCATATTTTATCGATCTTTTCTATTTTTTCTTGCACAAAATGCACTCTCATCTCTTCCATGTTATACTGTCATGCATTTTCTTATGCTTTTGATAGTCCATTAATCATGTTCATAATCACCCAGCTCTAACTGTAAGATCCTTGATATATATTGAAGTTATTTTGGCCTTCAGTTTTATGCATTGAAACATTCTTTTTAATCTACAGACAATGTTTCATGAATATTACAAACTTATTTGTAATTGATTTTTTCAAATTTGCTTTTGGCAGAGGTATGGCGAGGTAAGTAAACAAAGACTTGATCGAGCAATTCTCACTTTTTTCCAGCATTTTCGCAAGTCCTATGTTGGTGATCAAGCAATGCATTCATCTAAGGTAAAACCAATTTCTTTTATATTCTTATCAAAATTTGGTGGTCTGTAATTAAGTTGAGTTTTTCACTCTGTTACAGCAGTTATATGCCCGTTTATCTGAGCTTCTTGGACTCCATGATCACCTGTTACTATTAAATGTGATTGTTGGGAAGATAGCTACAAACCTGAAGTGCTACACAGAGGTGACTGTTTCATTCTGGCTTTATATTGGTTATGTAATGTGATGGTACATACATTTGCTTAAATGGTGTTTATTTCAGAGTGAGGAGGTCATCGATCACACTCTAAGTTTGTTCTTGGAATTAGCATCTGGGTAAGTTTTTCTCGTTGTTTTGTCCAATATAATTAAAGATGCTTGTATCCTGTAAATAAAAGTTGTGCACTTCCCATAAAGTAATTTGCTTGTTTGACCAATGCATAATTTGGCAGATACATGACTGGAAAGTTGCTTCTGAAGCTGGACACTGTTAAATTTATAATTGCAAATCATACTGTAATTCCACTCACAACTTCTTTTTGTCTAGTCACTTTTGTTTGTTTCTCTGAATTCATGCTTCTGGATAATGACATTATTTCTTGAACTTTATTTCAGAGAGAGCATTTTCCTTTCTTAGAAGAATATAGATGCTCTCGTAGCAGGACAACTTTCTATTATACCGTTGCGTGGTTGATATTTATGGAAGATAGCCCTATCAAATTCAAGTCTTCAATGGAACCACTTTTGCAAGTACTCTCTCTCTCTCTCTCTCTCTCTCTCACACACACACACACACACATGCATGCACGTAAAGTAATATCATGACTTTTTATACAACATGAATTGTCTCTTCGATGGTTTTTCCGCCGACATTTTTCTGTTAGTTCATCATTTATTTTTTCAATTTGACTTCATTAATGTTTTGTGCTGCTTTAGGTCTTTCTCAGCCTGGAGTCGACACCTGATGCAGTATTTCGTACTGATGCTGTCAAGTTTGCTTTAATCGGATTAATGAGGGATCTTAGAGGAATTGCTAGGGCCACAAACAGGTTTGTATATAATTTTTCTTTGGAATTCTTTTAAATGTAGAAAATTCTTCAATAACGTTTTTTTATTTCTTGAACCCCTTCAGTCGTAGAACATATGGTTTTCTATTTGATTGGCTATATCCTGCACACATGCCACTTATCTTGAAAGGAATTATTCACTGGAGTGACACACCAGAGGTACATTCATAACTCTCGAGGTTTTTTAGTTGCTGCTGTCCTAGATTTCTTATTTGTTGTTGTTTCATCTTATTCATCTATATAGTATTATTATCTTGCTTTTCTCTTTTTCTCAAAGAATTCAAAATATTAAAGCTGATTTTACTGGTGGCCTGCATTACTTAAGATTGAAAGCATGGTTATACGTTAGGCAGGCCTGTTTCTGAAATTTTAGTGGCTTGAGGGCGAACACAGAAAATTTTATTTATTTATTAGTCTGGGGTGATTACAAGGTATTATCGGTTCGAAAGACTTAACTATTTGACAATAAATGCTCGAACACCCTTGCAGACGTCGTGCTCTAAGTTGAGACCTCTAGGGATAATAATCATTCCTTAACCACTGAGTTTGCTTGGTTTGTGCTGGAAATTGGATCTCTAATAATAAGTATTAAAAAAATTTAGTTTTAAGAGTAAGCAAAAATAAATTAAATTGCTTGTCAATTGTATTTTTTATTACATTTAACAAACTATCTAATAAATACATCAAATTTTAAATAAAAAACATTAAGAACTTTTATTAAACACCCAACTACTCACACAAAACAAGCATGGTCCTCTTTTAAGAGGGTCAGAGTTTGATTTCAGCCATCTGCATCTTGTTAAAAATGATAAATGAATAATCAAATAGAAATTTAGAAAATAATTTATAAAATGCCAAATTAGCATCGGCGTTAATTTTTTAACGGAGGGTGACCAAAATAGAAACAAAATGTATCATTAGGCATGATTTAAAAAATATAATAATTTGATGACCAAAAGAAAAATAAAGTAATAAGTGGGTGACTAAATAGGTAATTTACCCTTTTAAATTATACATGAACTTCATAATTTTGGGCCCTGGGCAGGTGCCCCTCCTGTCCAGGCTCAGCTATGGTCCCGATGTTAGGCATACAAGGTTTTTCTGTAATACTGGTAGATTTTGCTTCATTCTTGTTAATTTAGTTTTTACAATTGCTGCTCTCACCTCATAGTTTACTGGTAGATTTTGTGGAAGGCTACTTGTAACTTTTGGGCTTGTCTTAAAGTCAAATTTTGTTGTATCCATTTAAATATCATATGCAGTGCATTTATTACATTAATATCAGCCAATAAACTCTTAACCTGGATACGTAACTGTTTGATTTGACACTGCAGGTTACCACTCCTTTGTTAAAGTTTATGGCTGAATTTGTCTTGAACAAAGCACAACGCTTGACTTTCGACTCATCTTCTCCTAATGGGATTCTTCTTTTCCGTGAAGTCAGTAAATTAATTGTAGCATATGGGACAAGGATTTTATCTCTGCCTAATCCTGCTGATGTATATGCCTTCAAGTACAAAGGAATGTGGATTTGTCTAACTGTTCTGTCAAGAGGTCAGAATATGAGCCAGCAATTTTATATTTTTATTTTTTTTAATCACCAAATTGAACCAATGGTGCTAAACCATGTACAGAGCTAAATTCTTAGGTCTATAAGATCAATAAAGTCTAAAGCACAATTAATTTCTTGTTTTAGTTGAGAGTAGTGAGCACTGCTTTTTATATTTACCGTGCACATGCTTCATTAGATTGATATTTATTCTTTGGTAGAGATCTTCATCAGTGCATACTGTATGCATTTAATCTTATGATGAACTAGCTCTTTTAGAAGTTTTTTAGTGTCAGCCATGTAGTGACGTCCTTATAGGAAGCATTGTAGTAATTAAATATTCCTAAGCAGCTGTCCACGGGCTGAGCAACCCACTACCTGTAAGAAAATTGTATTTGTTGTAAGATTTCCTGAAATCACAAATTAACTTCCGATCAACAAATGGCAGGTCTTGCTGGAAACTATGTAAACTTTGGTGTTTTTGAACTCTATGGTGATAGGGCACTCTCTGATGCACTTGACATTGCTCTAAAGATGATAATGTCAATTCCTTTGGCTGACATATTGGCATTTCGAAAGGTATGCATGAATTTGATTACAATTATTTACGTTATAGAATATTTTAACAAATCTAGTGTTGGAAGTGCCTGTCCGTTCAGTTTCTGCAAAATTTGCAAAATTTTAAAAACTCTATGGAATTTGCAAAATTTCCATCAACTTGAGTTTTCTGCACTTGTTACTTGATAAGTCACATTCATTAAGGATCTCTATAGATAAAATTGTGTAACACAGGTAATCTTGATTGTTGACTTTGTTGACATATATATTTCTATGGACGGCACTAAACATTTCATCTGCATTTAACCAAAGCTATTCTTCTAAGCTTCCCAACAATTAGATGTGGCAATTGTGCTGGTCAGGTTTGGGTTGCATCATCTTTGAGTCTGGTTGACTATCGTTCTGGTCTTTCAAGTTTGGCAGTTGGTTTTTCAAGTTCAGGTCATTGAGTTAGAGTAAATCCAGGACTGAATTATTGGGTTGGTCTTTCCGAGTCATTTGGGTTTGGATTATTTTGGATATGGGTTGTTCCGAATTTGGGTGGGGGTTGACTTTTCTTGGTGAATCTGGGTTGGGTTTGTGTGGGGTTTTGGATTCAGACAAGCTTTGCCAACTCTACGAACAACTTATGATCTACCATCCTATCAGATTCAACCACATGCTTCATTTTGAAGCCTTGGTCCTAATTAATGATGATGTCACCATTACTTTTGCTGTCAATTTTTTGATCAATTGTTTAATTTTTTAATATCTTCTGCTTTGTCTATCTGAATCTTCTCTGCCATCCATCTTAAAAACAATTTAGATCTGATGTTCTCAATATTATTAGATTTGATCTTCTGAATTTTCTTAAAAGCCACAAATCTGTCTGTTATCAACATTGCTATTTGTTCCTTTTATACCTTCTTATCTTCTAAGTGACTCTCTATCATATGTTTTGATGTCAGTCTTAGATTTAATTCAGTTTCCATTTTCCATTTTCTTTTGGTTTTTGCATTTGTCTTCTCACTTAAAAAAATGATGAATCAAGCACTGGTTATTTCTTTTTGCATTCCTTTTCATATGTGAGCTCTTTTTAAAATTTCCAATTGCAGTTAATTTGAGCTTTGAAATGATTTGTTTGTTTTAACTGCAAGTTTTAGCCTCTGATTTGTTGCAAGTTGGGGAATGTTAATTGGGATGAAGAATAGTCTTCTCATGGTATAATAAAAACATTGTACAATGTGAAAAAGTTGATAACCAGGAGTTAGAATAAGGTAAAATAATGTTAAGAACAAACGTTGCTGTTGTAAGCAGTTCACCCAAAATAAGAGATCTGAAGTCGAACACTGAAGACCTAAACGTGGGTCAGTTACCCTTACCCAACCAAAAATAAAAAGAGTTCCGAGTCACTATTAGCTCTTATATCCTTCTTGTAAATGTACCAATATGCAAGTGTGATGTCAACTTTGTTATCATGTCATTTAAATGTCCTTTGTTGTCATGGTATGTGAATATTTTGTGTTATTACTAGAATGAATCACAATGTCATGTTTACTTTTTCTTTTGCAGTTAACGAGGGCGTATTTCTCTTTCTTAGAGGTTCTATTCAACAGCCACATCAATTTTATATTCAATTTAGATGCGGCAACCTTTATGCATATTGTTAGTTCTCTTGAATCGGGTCTTAAAGACCTGGATATAAATATCTCATCACAGGTTTGTATCATGCTGTAAAATTTGTGGTTTACCTGTTCTTTTGTTGCTAAAACAGTTTATTTTAATTTTTCAAGCTGTTACTTGATCACATAAGTAGAAATTATGTGAGTTCTTTGGAAATTTTCATGTATGATATCCCTTCCGACTTCCTTTCCCAGGCCCAAAATAATACATTCTTGTAAAACTCATTATCACATGATGAACATTTCATTTCAGTGTGCAGCAGCTGTTGATAATTTGGCTGCTTTCTACTTCAACAACATTACTATGGGGGAGGCACCCACTTCTCCCGCTGCTGTCAAACTTTCCCAGCATATTGCAGACTGTCCTAGTTTGTTTCCACAAGTGAGTGATGGACTTCCTGATATATTATGCTTCTTTCGTTGTCATTTGCATTTGTGTTAAGCAGGCATCCATTCTAAACTTTTATGCCCTTGTACCATAATACATCTTATTACTTTGGTGCATAACATCATATAAATTTCAAACATTAGTGTTACCTTTTTCAGACTAGTTAAATTCCTGGATCACTACATTAGCTTGATGTATCATATAAAGTTTGGTTCCTGATGTCTGTGTCATGAAATATGGTGTATTGCTTTACATCCCATGAAATGTTTTTCTATCTAACATAACAAACTTACATCATAGAAGATTTAGCATGTTAGTTCCTCAACAAATGTATCAGAATAAAAATCACTTTTTTTTTTATAGGAATGAGAGGCCTCATTAAAAAAACCCCTCATGATTAACGGATCACCAAATCGGTGTTCCTTAATCAGCGGAAGGGGGAAAAGAGTGCCTCAATTTATTAATAAAGCATACTCGTACAAATTTCTTAAAAAAATACACCTTAGACACCAGCATAAGAAACAGACTCCCGGCACAAACTACTAAGAACCAAAACACAGACACAACTCATCCAATCCCTTGTTTAGCCAAAGAATCTGCCTCCCAATTACAACTCCTAGGAATGTGCCTAACGATAATCTCCCTAGCCGAAATTAGAGATACAATTTTCCCAACCAAAGAAATAAAGAAAGGAGGGGCTGTATTCGGCAACAAAATCCAGTCCACAGCTACTTTACAGTCACTCTCAATGATCAGTCTTCCCTCCTTAGCCCAAGCTGATGCGAGAAAAAAATCAATGCCTTTCTCTATTGCTTTCAATTCTGCCAAAGGTGGAAGACAAGGGCCAACACTATTCGAGAAAGAGCCTAAAATATTACAGCTAGAGTCCTTCAAAATGCCTCCAATACCACCCACTAGCCCATCAACTCTGACCGCCCCATCAACATTAAACTTAAAAAAATGAGTTGGAGGAGGAAGCCAACTCTGAATGATTTTCCTTTTAACAGTAGGCGAGGGAAGCTTATCTGCAATAGTGGGATCCCCAATAAGAGAGGCAACTTGAATATTAACATTCGGGAACTTTGCTAGATACCATTTGACCAATCTGAATCTTGAAATGAAGAAAAGAGATGATCTGTCCAGCTTCATCTTATCAAACACCACCGAATTCCTAGTCTTCCAAATTGACCAGAAAACAGCACCTGGAATAAATTTCCAGATTAAAGAATTCGCCCTTAAATCAGCCCAAGAACTCAACAGAGACGACGGATCTTTAGGCAGAACTGTAGAGATATCCCATAGTCTGAAAAAACAATTCCATAAATGAACACTTGTCACTCACAAGCATACAAGTTCTTGTCCAATTAATAATACAATGGAAGTACATCCGAAGGGAGTTATTCCGAGGATTGAAACCCAAATGGCAACCGGAAATTGATTCTAAACTTACCTGCTAGGGAATCAATCAACACAAATACCAATTTGGTTAATCATATCCTTATTAGCATCAACAAGCTTAATTGAAACAATCAACTACATTGCATTTTTTTTTATAAGAATAGGAGACCTTGTTGAAACCCCCCTTCTTAACTGTCCGTTCCCCTAAAGAAGAACAAACAATCAGCGGAAGAAGGAAAAAAGTGCCTCAATTTTTTATTGAAACAGGGGTTTAAATACCCAACATTACAACCAGAAACAAAGAAATTACCCCTTTACAAAGACAAAACCCCACCCTCAAAATTTCAAATCCTCACCTCACCCAATCCCTTTTTTAGCCAATTCATCAGCTTCCCAATTCGCACTTCTTACAATCAGTCTACAAATTACATCTTTAGCTAAAACCAAGGACCTAATTTCCCTAACAATACATTCATAGCAAGAAGGACAAGAGGAAGAAGTTTTAATCCAATCTAAAGCTACCGAGCAATCGCATTCCAAAATGAGACGACCCAGCGAAACCCAATCTGAATCCAAGAATAATTTCAACCCCGCTTTGATCGCCTTCAGTTCAACAAGGATTGGAGGACCTGGACCCACTGAATCAGAAAAAAACAGCAGTGTACTGCTGTTCGAATCCCTTAACAGACCACCAATGCCCCCTTCTTCCAATCACTCACTACTGCACCATCAATGTTAACCTTAAAAAAGACTTAGGGAGGGGGAGACCAACAAGTGATTTTCGCTTCTAATTTCCGAGGGACAATCAACGAGTCCGCCAAACAAGGATCACCTGACAGGGAATCCAACGGAACAGCCATGTTCGGATGTTTAGCTAAAAAACAAGTCGCCAATCTGAATCTTGTTAAGAAGGACAAATGGAGTCTATCTAAGGAGCCATTCTCAAACACAATATTGTTCCTAGCCTTCCACGCAGATCACAAAACAGCACCTGGAATAAATTTCCAGATTATGGACTTTGGGACAAAATCATCCCAAGAGGATAACAAAGCTTTTAAATCACTGGGAATGACTGTTGATGCATTCCATAGACGAAGGAAAAGACTCCATAACTCCCAAACAACTTTACATTTAATGAACAAATCATTAGAGGATTCTGGGAATAGCTTGCTCAATGGGCAAACAATGTCCGATTCATCCAACACCCCTCTTTTCATTAGCCCTTCTTTGACTGCAATTCTTTCATGCACCGCCTGCCAAACAAAGAATTCTATCCTTGGAGGTGCTAGTCATTTCCAAACAAAACTATCCCAGCTCTTTTCATTGGTTCCTTTATAGGTCATGAGCTCCATGCAAGACTTGACCGTGTAAACGCCTTCACCATTCCCATTCCAGATCACTCGGTCATCCTCAGAACCATCAAGAATAACCAAACTTAAATCTGACATTAATTCGAGCCAAATATCCAGCTCCTAATCGGCAAGGTTCCTTCTCAGTTTAACATCCCAAACCCAACCTGATGAACAAAAAGATCCGAACTCAGCCACCTTACCTTCTTTATTGATGGACAATACATAAAGCCTCAGAAATTTGATCTTCAAGGGAACATCGGAAAGCCATTTATCATGCCAAAAAGAGATTGCGTCCCTCCTACCAACTCTCCGCTGGAAATGGGACCGAAGGCAGTCCCCAAAATCATCCTCCTTGGTGAAATTGTTAACCATTCCCCTCAACATCCAAGAGGCCTGGGGATGATTGGCCTTGGAAATTGACAATTCTTTACTGTCTAAATTATATTTGCAACATAATATCTTCTTTCACCATGAATCCCTTTCAACCCCAAACTTCCAGACCCATTTCCCAAGTAGAGCCCTGTTCATGAGGTTTAAGTCTGGAACGCCCAATCCGCCTTTCCTCTCTCGGCTAGCAAACAGAATCCCAATTTATTCAATGAATTCGTTTGAATTCCTTCCCACCACCCCAAAAAAACCTTGCTAAAAAAGAATTCAGTCTCCTGTATATAGTCAATGGCATTGAGAAAATTGATATGAAGTGCATAGGTAATGCAGATAATACAGACTTTACCAACTACATTGCATTAAAAGTAAATTGGCATGAATTAAAGATTCTAATTCCAAAAGCAAGTGAAAAAGCAGCTAGACTTGACTTAAAATGATAAATGCGGTATAGGCTTATTATAATGTGAAGAACTCAAGCCTGTTATCAAGGAGTGTATATTTCTTTCTGGTATTCTTCATGTCCGTTCGGGGTTCGTCGCTGCCCCTCCCAACAATGTCATCTCCAAGAGTGTATATTATCTGTAAATAATGTGTTATGAATTCTTGAAATCATAATGCATTTATTTAATTTAAATTGTTAGTTATCAATTTATTAAATGAAATAGAAATGCTACATGCCGTATAAGTACGATGAAGCTATTTATATGCTGTATGAAGTGAAAAATAATAAAGATTTTGATTTGAAAAACTATGAACAAGATATCTTTCGTATGAGATAAACTACCACTTACATAGCACATATTATCCTGAATCAATATTTGAAAGTTGAACTCTGAAGGCTAACTTCCTCGGATGATATAAGGTATCTATCCTGCTTTACAAGTAGAACCGTTAATATTTGTCATATGAGAATTAACGTACCTTTTGTACAGTTGTTTCTTCTTGTCATGAACCAAATGTGATGGTTTTTCTTCCAATCTTTTATTTAGATCCAATTATTTTCTGTTCCTTTATTACAGATATTGAAGACCTTATTTGAGATAGTTTTGTTTGAGGATTGTGGCAACCAATGGAGTCTTAGCCGGCCTATGTTGAGCTTAATTCTTATCAGTGAGCAGGTAATAATTTGCAAATTTGTTACTTACATTTCTCTGCTATCCATTTTCAATTTTGCTCCTCCATATGGATATTTTTTCTTGGTATACTTTGAACATTATCACTGAACTGTACCGTGAGATTGGTTACAAAACATGAAAATTTGAACAAACTTCATGTTAGTATTCTCATTCCATGTGACTTATATCTTTGATCTTTCCTAAACTATTAGCATTACCAATGTGAACAAAAAGGATAAAGGAAAATTGCAATGGACAATGTTTACATTATCTGATAAGAAAACCTGTTTGACTGGTTTACTGAGCAGCTCATTGCCTGGACTCATCATTTTTTTAAGAAAAATAATGTCCAACACTTGTGTCCAACATATATTGGGGGATGACAGTGAATATTAAAAAGATAGGTATCCAATATTATTAGATCCATACTTTATATTGGTTTCTAAAATTTTTATTTAGTTTTAGTTGATCTCTTCTCTCAAGTGAGAGCACTTTTGAGAATATTATACCCTGCCCTTGTGTGGCACCTATTGCATTTGACTCTAGCATGACTAAAGGGGAAATGTTGAATCCAACATAGAAGCAGAAGTCATTGAAATTATTTTCGTATCCCTTCCCTTGCAGTTTCTACTTTGTTGGTTATGTTAGCTTGTTTGAAAGACAGGTTTGAAGGTCAAAAAGTTCTGCTCCAGTTCCACTTTACAATCCGGTTGTGTTTTGTTCTTGGTTTTTTATGATAAGCGAAGATTAGATTGTTTTTCCCTCTTCTCTGTGCTTGTTAAATAGTGTGTGGTGCTTTTAATGCAACTACAATATCAAGTTTTTGTTATGTGGTTGCTGCCACTAGGAAAACCAGTGAGAGTCTCAACTGAATTCGTTGTTGAGCACTTCTTGATGCACCTTTAGAATCTTAAAATTATGCACGCCTTCTGCTATTTAGCTGACAGAACTGCGTTTCTAATGCAGATATTTGCTGATCTCAAGGCTCAAATTTTGGCTTCTCAGGTAAGTTTTGGGTATACGGTTTTTTATTTGTCTTTATTTTTCTGAAAAACTTGGCGACCAAATTTCTCCTCATCATATTTGTGTAGTTACTTGGAACAAATTTCTATCTGTTACGGAAAACGATGAAAGGGTTTTATGTTAGGTAGTGTCGGGTTGTGAACGATTGGGACCAGTTTAGCAAAATTAATCGTCTCCAAACAATTAGACTAGAGACTAAATCACATGCAATGACCTATCCCTAAAAAATCAGTTCTATTGTAGAAATACATAAATATGTACATAAATTTTTTGACAAACCAATGAAATTAATGGAGAGAACCTAGAGGTTTTATAACCCGACGTTTTCTGGAATTCCCAATTCTTTTGTAATTGTTTTTTCAACTCTAATTCTATTGATTTACTGATGTTTCCCACCATAACCATACCAACTGTTGGTTTCATGTTGTGAATGGCCATAAAATTAGTTCTGATGATGGTTTTAGCATGGGACTAAAAACTTAGCATCTCTCTCCTTTTCTTCCCCGTTATTTTCTTTTTACTCTTTTAGTGTCCATCATGTTATACATTGTTCATTTTGCAGCCCATGGATCAACATCAGAGGCGTTCCGTTTGTTTTGACAAGCTAATGCAAGATGTTACTCAAAGCCTAGATTCAAAGAACAGAGACAAGTTCACCCAGAATCTAACTGTATTCAGACATGAATTCCGTCTCAAATAGCGAATCCTTTGTGCTCTCAAGTAACCCTTTTCTTTTTCTGCAAAAGATGCTCAATGGAAAGCGTGAATGTGGGAAGCCAAACATCTTTTTGCTGCATTGTGTCTGTTTTTCCTGGCTGAAGTAAAAAGAGAAGACACTTGTTTGAAGTTGATGGGAAAGTTGTTCGAAAACTGTTATGGTGGTATTTGTATAGTTTGCTATTCAGGAAGCATTGTGGAGTGTTACAAAGGGTTTTGCCAAAGTGCATAAGCATCTAGGATACGCAACATTGATACGGTAGGGCTATGAGCGATTTTACATCTAGCTTAGGACCATCATTCTTTTGCAACATATAATATAAAATCATTTCGGGGTTTTATGTTTTGAGAGCGGTTCATGTAAAAAAAATAAAAAATAGGAAAGTAAAAGTAAAACAACCTTAGTTATGAAGTTGTTGATGCTTTTGTACATTAATCATCCACATATTCTTTGTACTTGTTGATAGCATGACGAAAGAGTGGAAATTCTTCAAGGTTGGTAGGTTTATTCCCCCCCCCCCCAAAAAAAAAAAAACAACAAAACACAATCTGGTCTGCATACCCTAGTTTCTTATCAGCTATATTCGAAATTGTATATATATATATATACTGCGTCGTGTATCACCAGAATTAAACCAGCTATCCAAAATTGTATATATCATATACATTTTGTTTATTCAAGTTGTGTTGAAAATAGAGTCTCATGTTTAGCTTTTATTTTGAAACAGCTGATTCTTATTTTAGTAGTAGCCATGGTTAAAATAAATCAACCTTTTCTTTGTTTTTTATGGCCGAAGAAGTTTGATTCTACTCGATTAATCTTAAATTTGATAAATTTGTTTGACAAAGTTTATACAGACTTGAGGAATTCGTTCGAATTTGTTTGAATTTGAGTCAATACAAAATTTCAAACAAATTAATAATCCACAATAAGAACTGAATTAGATTCAATAGTTTTGAGAATTTAAAGTATTGATATCCTACGTCAGGCTAGAATTTAAAGTATGCTTTGACATCGTACAATAATTAGAAGATTGCAGTAATTATACCTTGTTATAATGATAAGAAATTATAATTCCTTATGTACGTTTAAGTGCAATTATATAACTCGGTGGGATTTATTAATTAAAATTTGAACATATAAAGTTTAACTACACACTGTTATTCCAATTCTTAATATTCTAATATTTTTGTACAAATTTATTAATGGCTAAAGTACACAAATGATCCATTGCTTTGTTGAGACTCTCGATTATTGAAAGTTACAAAATGTTCCCGGCCTATAACACATTGTTTTGTTGAGTTTTCTGACTATTAAAAGTTATAAAATAGTCACTAAATTATTCATATGTTCCAAAATCATCCTTTTCCATTTAAAAATTAGTGACCATCTGAATTGGATGTTGACCTACTCATTGCAATATGATAAAAATTTGGTCTCATAACTGTTTGAGTTGTATTTTGTGGATTTCTCTGTTTACATTATACCGTCAAACCAGAGCTTGAAAGCAACGACGGTGTCAATAGACATCATTAAAATATGATTTTATCATATTTAGTTAGTAGGTTAAGTGTAGCTCGAACAACTATAAATTTTTTCATAGAAAAAATGAGTTTGAAACATATGAATAATCGGATGATTATTTTATAACTTTTAGAACTCAACAATACAAGGATGATCATTTTTTAACTTTTAATAGTTAGAGACTCAATAAAGTAGTGCCCTGCAATCAAGGTACCGTTTGTGTACTTTACCTTTTTTTAAAATTATAATGGTTATAAAAACATGCCACATGAATAATTATATAGAGTATTAAAGTACACGCTCAAAGTAATTTTGCTAACGTTTTTTATCTGGCAAATTTAATTCTAGTAATTGGACACGTGTCACATAAAAACAGTTATAATTAATTATAGAAAAGTGTTACATTATCTTCTTACCATAAAATCCATTTGAATATCTTTTACCACGAAATCAGTGAACTAAGAAACTATAATTAAAATTATTTATTGATATCAACAATGAAATATAATCGTGAGCCGTCATGTTAATCTTTTGAGGAAAAGAATTAAGGGTTTAATCATGAAGGAATTTGGAGTAAAACTAGTACTTGGCATAAAAAGTCCTCAACAAGGATATGATATTATTTAACTTCTTTTATGATAAATCTTATAACACTGTTCCGTCTCTTCAGAAGACAAAACTGTTTACCACGATAATATTAGAAGCCTCTGAACTACCTCCGACCATGCACCGGTCAAAATCTCGAAGACGGTAAAGTAGAGCAATACTACCGGTTTCTTCCATTAGAGAGAATTTGTTGGAATGATATCAATCTCTACTAACCAAGTTGTAAGGCCGTGCTCCTTGTGCCGAACTAATTACAACTCTTCGTGCAGCTCTGATTCTACCTTAGCTTCTGAGTCCTCAGTTTGAGAAGTATCCGTCTCCAGAGTTGAATCGGGAGTTTTTGAATTCTCTGAATCAGTATTGGTTTTGTTATTTACGGGCTTCTCATCCTTAGGCTTTGGCTTGGGGATTTTCTTAATGCTATCAGCCTAATCAAACAGCAATATGCATTTCAGGAAACTACTTGCTGAAAGTATACTCATTTCCAGTATTAATCAAGCCGGCCATACCTTTTCTTTTATACCGATTATCTTCTCGTATACTTCTTTAGATGTGGAAACAGGAGTGCTGAATCCGGATGTCCTGCAGTACTTAACGTGAAAATCATTTAGTAAATGTATAAAAGAACAAGGTCATAAAATATATACAAATTATGGCCTTGATATATATATATATATATATATATATATATATATATATATATATACACACACTTGTTTATTTACATTTTTAGTTCTCTTTTGTCACAAAATAGGTCTTTCTTATTTTATCTTTTGCCTTGTATGATTATGTTTAAGAAAACAGAGTGCAATGCAAATGACTTTTACTATTGCAGCAAATTACTTGTGCTGTCAGCCTCCTTTTCATCCAACCAAGTCTTGAACTTGTCCATATTAATCGACAGCTGAAAAGCAAATCATTTGTAAGTTTCTGTCACGTGAATAGGCATACATATAATCTAGCAAATATCAGAAAGAGAGATTCAAATGAGAATTTATACTTCCTCTATTTTGTCTTTTGGCAGCCAAGGTTTGTCCTCCCACCCACGAATGGTCTACATGGAAACCCACAAAAATAAATATTCATGTAGGGGAATCTATATTATAAATATCCATGTGGCACTATGAATTCATAAAAAAGAAAAAAGAAGAAAATATCCATCTAAATTTGATGCTAGAATGTTTTCTAAGGGCAGTTTCCTTTTGGGTACAAGTAGCACTATGGCTTAGATATAGGATACCTACATGTACCTACCACACCCTTATCATTTATGGATCTAAGTTTGGTCTCTAGGAATTTGCGGACAATGATCCCACAAAGCAATATCACACAGAGTGAACTAAGAAAGGTAAAGGTGTAAGACCACCTTAAAGACTTCTAAAACATTTTTGGAAATATTTGGTTGCAAGCTAAAACAGTTTGAGTCGATATCTGTTTGCAGCTTCAGAGCATGAATTCTTTAGATACTAAGTTATTGAATCTTCCAGTTTGCCTCCTCTCTTTGACTCTTCCATTTTTCAGCCTATTTCTCTCTCTATTTCTATATATTCTTGTGTCTCACCAGTCCTCCATCCATTGACCAATGATAAATCAAAATAAACTTTGGTATTCATACTAGGTACTTTAGTTATACTGAGCCTTAGATCTCTACCCCCCGAACAACAACACTGACTAAACCAAACCTAGGTTGCTACATGACCTTTAAAAAAGCATGTTACAAATAAACAATTTGAAGCACCTGTTGCAATTCAGTACGGTATTGTCGAGCAAAATTTACTGCTTCTGGCCGTGCGGTCAACTCTTTAATTCTAAAATTTAGTCACAGTAATTGTTTTAGTTCAATAAATTTCAATCCCTTATAATGAATGATTGTTCAGAATACAATTACCACAGATAAGAATACCAGTCCCAAGAAATAGAAGATACCGGAAAAATATTGGGTCAGTGGAAGCTTTTAACAGATTTAGGCGTTCTTGAAACTCCGTAGCAGTTTCTTGAACCTGAACGATAAGAATGTCCTATGTTCAATTTTAATGCAAACAAACTGTCTAAAATGTCTCTGAAAACATGAGACTAACCTCATCAAGCTTTTCGATAACAGATTGGCGTTCATCATTTGAAGATATTCTTTCAAAGTCTTCAGATGTTTCAAGCTGGTATGAAATAAGGCAACAGAAAATAAAATTACTATGATATGAGAAAAGCTGAAATTACTAATGTTCTCTAGATGGAAGACCAAATGCCATGGACTGCCGACCATTCTTACAATCAAACCAAACATAATGAAAACTACATAAACAAGTGCACAAACTACAATTTCTGGTTACGTAGAAACTCTGAACAATTTCATTTTAAATTTTTTAAAAAATATGAGAAATAAAATAACACCACTATAGAATGAAAATATGATACTAAATTTTAACAAAATGAATAAACAAACAAAAGATCCGCACCTTCTCTTTTGTAGAATATATATATTCCTCAAGGTTATTTTTCAATTCTGCTGTTCTCCTTCGCACTGCATCCTTCTTGTCCAATTTACTTTTAGCATTCAACAAAGATTCTTTTGAAAGAGGTATTCCAGGTCCCATTGTTATTTGCACTATCTACAATGAAAAGAGAACGCAAAAGTGTAAGAAAATTAGCTGATACAGAAACAATCCAAAAATGCAAGGCAAGTAAGGGCATGAAACTAATTGAAGAAAAATTGTAACAGTCTGCTTGTTTGCACCTTGAGTGGAATTCTGAAGGTCATCTTCTTCAGTTTCTTTTCTGTACCCAGATCCACTGTATTTGTTTCTTTAATGGTACTGTTAGTTGAACTACTGAACCCACCATCTGACTCCAAGTTATTGTTTCTTAGTTCAGAAAGAACCAAGATCAGCAGATACATCGGGAGAAGCACTGGTTGAATTCTCTACAGTCAAATTCCGTTTAGAAATTTCTACCCATTCTGTTACTTGGAAAACAGCCTCTGCTCGATTGAAAGAAAGTATTCCACTTCTACTAAGAGAGAAATGCACATTTGTTTTGATGGGAGAAGACAAATTCCTAGATGAGTACCTGCATAAGGCGAAGATGAACAAAATAACTTATTTCTAGCATTAAGAGTAAAAGCAAACTGTAACAAAGCATCACGTAGGTGGTTGGTATTAATTGAATAATAATATTAGTATTAAACATAACTGACCTCTAACCAAATAAAAATCATAGAAGATTTTAGATGGGTTTGTTTCGAGCTTACTTATATGTGAGATCAGAGGAAACCATTAGCATAATTCGTATATCAGCTACCAATCATTTATGAAACTATGCAATCTAATAATTTTATTTGAATTATTTGAGCTTTCTAAATACATTTGAGCCCCCAACAAAAAATATGAACTAATAAATCCAAAGGAAGGTACAAACCAAAACGGTTTCCAGGCCTGAATTCATTTAAATTCGTTAACAATATTGTCATACCAAAAGTCTTATTCGTTTAAAAGTCCCCTATGAAAGAAACTAAACCAAACCATTAGCACCTTAACCATAGAAAGGGGGGCAAAGATCAGCAAGATCCTTACTTCTAGGATGCATCTCTTAAACCAGAAACTGCATACTGAGCAAATACAGGCGAGGAAAGCCCTGAAGGTAGAAGATCTTCATGATCATAAGCAAGAGACACTTCAAAGTCTTTCCTATGATTAAAGAACTTGAAAATCTGTAAATGGAAAGTTCGACATGACCATTAGTGCAACTACAAAGAAGATGAGTAGTCTTTATATGGGCTCGAACAACATATTATTTTACCTTGCTGGGAAGCTTTTTCATCCTTGGCACAACTAAAAGCATAGTAGCCCCGCCCCATGTTTTGAAAGATCGGGCCCATCTAATTCCATGAAAAAAACTATAGGAGGAACCATCAATCATCCCCAGTTTACGGTTCCATTTAATTCCATCACTTAAATTTGCAGCATGTAGTGCTGCACCAAGAACAATAGCTTCATCTGCATCCAGATGTTTGTCCAGATCTTTCCTTCCAAAGTATTCTTGGAGCTTAACCTATCAAGGAAAAGGGAGTTTGCTTTCAGCTTGTCTTTCATCAAGTAAACATGATCAATCTATGGAAATTACATGGCAGAAAGCCTTTTGGAAAGGATCATCTTTCTGATAACCAAAGGCTCACACTGCACCAAAATGCAACTTGGGATGAACGATCTCCAAATTTATACCAAATATGCATATTGCTTTTGTTGAATTTTTTTGTTGGTGTTACCGTTCAGTGCACATCACAATGGCGAACAGTCTATTAAGGTAGATATTTAAAAATCTTAAATGTCCATGGGAAAGAAGAATGTATCTAAGAAAAGGTATCTAGTTATACCTCAGTAAAATTAATAGCTTTGTAGTAGGTTGCAATATTCAAATATTTCCATTTCATGTTGGAAACACCACCAAACTTGAGTTATATAATTTCCATCATATTATTAATATATTAATGGCAATAGAAGATTCCTGAGGCCTTCTATTCATGTCGAAGCCTTTATTGCTAGTTGATTTTAGGATTAGCCTAACATTTCCTTCTTTCTTTCAACTCTTACTGTCGAAATGATTTTCTTTTTTTAAAGAGTAAAAAAAGTGAGATTTTGAAAACCACATTAATTCTTAATTATTCTATTTTTAATTCAAGAAAATGTGATTTAAAAGACCTTCCGTTTCGAAAAATTTTGAATTTCCTTTACGATCGAAAAACACGATTCGAAGAGTCGCCACCAATCTTTGATTAGGGTGTGATTGGGCACCCAAAAATACTTGGTCATTTTAAATAAAAATTAATTTTAATTAAAACAACAAATTGAGGTTTGCGTTACCAAAAAATGAGTTTGGGAGTCGGTTACGTGTGGGGAAGTATTAGCACCCCCACAACGCCCTAAATCGGTACCTAGTCGATTAATTAACGTCTTTGCAATGAACTTTACAAATTCGGACTTAATTTGATTTTTGATCCCATAGAACAAAGATATAAATTTTAAAAACATTCAAAAGCACTCAAATAAATTAAATTAAAATTACCGAGTCGTTTTAGAAAGATAAAGAATGTTCGATTATTTACAAATATCGAGACCAGATCTTAAAAGTTATAACAACCTTATCTCGATAAATTTAAATAAACGAACATTTCCTTTTCTTTCGTTCCCAAGTCTTAGGTGACGAATCAATTTTTTTGGTCTGACTTTCGGGATACACTTTTATTTTAAAATCATTAAAAGCGGACCTCAAATCAGTTATGACTGCCCACTTAAAACAATTTTAAATTAAAAGTATATTACCTTTAATCCAATTATGTAATATGTCGAGTTATGCAAATGAGGCTATCATACAAATTGTGCAAAAAGTGGATGTCATGCCAAAATTAATTAAAAAAAAAATTAAAAAAATAGCATACAATGTGACATACTAAAATTATATACATATATTTTAAAATTAAAAATTAAAAATTATGCATATTAACATATTATGTATACATGTGACCAAAATATAAAAACAAAATCATAACATGTCAGACTATGAATTTTTAAAAAAATGATATATACATATTAGAATTAGGACTAAATTTAAATAAATGTAAAATTCGACATACAAATTAAAACTAAAGTAGGAATCTAAATGAAACATACGCATAAATGAGGGATCTACACCCAAATAATCCAATGAAATTATAGCTAAAATTAAAAAACTAGAAAATAACTAAATTAGGACAAACAAAAAAAAATAAATTCTAAAGCAGTCCTAAAGATGACTAAAATGCTAATTCACATTAAACTTAGGAGGATTAAAACTACATTTTACTATTAGACTACGATGGCCAAAACTTAATTAACCCAAATACTTTAATATATAAGCTAAACTAAAATAAAACCTAAGCTAAACTCCTAAATTTAACACTGCCATTTCCAGTACCCTTCTCCATTCTCCATTTCTTCTCCGATAGTTGAACCGAGAGCCTCCATCACTACCATTCGGTCACCAAACCTTGGTGGCCAACCTCCATTTGACTGCAATCGTCAACCGACGAGCAACCCAACGACAAAAGAAGATTAACCACTTCGGTTTTCCATGTCCCAAAAGAACCCACTCTCAACTAAGGACTTTGGCACACCCCTAACCTTCACGATCGAGAGAACCATTCCAATGACCACCCTAAACGGTGACTCTCTACTTCTCCGGCGATGGACTCAACTTCTCTTCCTAACTTCCTTTACATCCCTCGAAACTCATAAGCCCTCTCTTCCAAGCCCCCCACCGACGAAAGAAAACGAAGAAAAAAGGTAAATTTCATTTGAGTTTTTCACTTCTATAGACAAGTTCAATCTTTAACTTTAAAATGTTTGTTTGTACTTATGAATCTCTCAAATCAAATCAAAGAAGCTAAATTAACAAGTTTCTACCCTAAAGACGCAAACATAGCATTAGAAATGACATTAATTTCTAAGGTAAATAAACCACTGCTCCTTTATGCTTCTGTTTTGGTCCTGATTCAAAACATGTACTCACACAAGAACAGTATGAAAGCAATGGAAAATGAAAGTAAAATAAATACCCTTTATGATTCTATGTATTGCTTTGGCTTGATGAAATGAGGGAACTACTCTGTTTCCTTTGATAATCAAAATCCCCGGAAAAGACAGTACAATTTCGATCTTTATACACTTTCTTTTTTTTATGTTTGTTTCTCTTTTCTGTAAGAAGAATAGGTGGGGAAGGAGTTTTTTTTCTGCTTTCTCGGTTAATTGTTGGTTTTTTCTCTCTGTAATTTTTTTTCATGGATGATAATCTGCTCTCCCTTTTGTTAAGCCCCTTGTTAACCCCCCACCATCTGGTTGTTAACTGTTAAAAACCGATCTTGATTTTCTTTCTTCAACTGCTGATGACCATTGGGCTTGAGATGGGCCTCCAGTTGGTTTGGGATCGGGTTAGGTTACCATTGCTTCGGGTCTGCTCCGACATAACCCCAGATAAATCGAGTATCTACAGCTGCCCGTCTTTGCACATTGTCGTGTAACGAGAATATAGCAAAGATCAAAAGATGATCGAGTTTGTCCGATCCTGATAACTTCAAAAGATTAAAGCACTCCACTGTTACTTCGAGATAAATGAAACTTGAAAAATCTTCAAATGATGGGTCCGCTCCCTCTTGTTCAGGGATTAAGGAACTCGAACAATCTTCTAAAAATGGGTTCGCTCCCTATTGCTTCAGGGAGTAGAACTCGAATAATCTTCTGCTTATGGGTTCACTCCCTCTTGCTTCAGGGGGTAGAACTTGAACAATCTTCTGCCTACGGGTTCGCTCCCTCTTGCTTCAGGGAGTAAAACCTGAACAATCTTCTGCCTACGGGTTCTCTCCCTCTTGCTTCAGGGAGTAGAACTCGAATAATCTTCTGCATACGGGTTCGATCCCTCTTGCTTCAAGGAGTAGAACTCGAACAATCTTCTGGTGTGATTCTGCTTCACTATTCTTCCATGAAGGCTCAACTTCGAAGGTTAAACCTGAAAATCAAACGTTTCCACTTATTACTGTATATTTGAAGATTTAAAAAAACATTATACTCGAAAAAATTTAGAATTTAAGAGAATCTTTGAGAATTCATTTTTCTTAAGGGAGCTTGTCTCGCAACAACTAGATATGAGAATCTTCTTGGACTCGGCTGCCATCTGAACCTCTCTTTTCCTAGGACCTTGAATTGGTTAATGACTCCTCATGCGCATTTCCTTTTAATCAATTGATCCGTTTCTTTGTACTCGAGAACCTTCGCTTTCCTCCCACATCTGATGATCTGATGACTTGCTCGAACACTCTTCCGAGAAGGCTTAAAATGGCCCGAAGAACTTATCACCTTGATCGAAAGACTTACAAATGACCCGAAGGATTTCATCATCATGCTCGAAAGACTTATTGATGGATTTGCTTCACTACTCTTCGGTGAAGGCTTACAAATTACCCAAAGGATTTAATCATCATGCTTGAAAAACTTACTGATGGCCCGAAGGACTTCATCATCATGCTCGAAAGACTTACTGATGGCACTTACTGATGAGTTTGCTTCACTACTCTTCCATGAAGGCTTATAAATTACCCTAAGGATTTAATCATCATGCTCGAAAGACTTACTGATTGCCCTAAGGATTTAAACATCATGCTCGAAAGACTTATTGATGGCCCGAAGGACTTACTAAGTGTGAAATTTTGGGGAAAAAATCCTTTTTAGTTTTCAAAGGTTTCATTTTCTTAAAACATCACTTTCTTATTTTTCAAACTCATGTGAAAACATCCTACCCGAAGGTCTTAAGGATGGCCCGAAGGACTTATCATCTTGCTCTAAAGGCTTATAGATGACCCGAAGGATTTTTAATCATCATGCTCGAAAGACTTACTGATGGCCCGATTGACTTAAATTGTTTGCTGGGTATGAAACCTTACTTATTTTTCAAAATCTCAAATTTCATATTTTAATGAGAAATCCTTCTCATTTCACTTCATAAAATGACTTAAAGGTCGAGCCTCGTTCCCCGCTTCAAAGTAATGTTTCCTCTGCGGATTGACCCCTGCGTTCCTCAGGTTCTGCCTCTCTAAACATGATTCCCTGTATTTGATGTTTAACTTCTACCTTTCAATTATCGGGATTTTAACATCCTGTATCTTCTCTTTTTACTGGAAGATCTATCAAAACCATGTGTTTATGCATGAAACATGAATACAATGAAATATATCAGTGTAATGCATTTTCTTTTATGCAAATGATGTTCTTATGAATGCATAAATGTCGATTCAATCTTCATTTTACTTCAAAGTGGCAAACTCAGTCTTCTTATTCTTGATCATTCCTCTCTGTGGTTTACTTTGATATCAGTGTAGCAACTCATAATTTCAAGCTTGCATTCTTCCGAAGAGCCATCTTATCTTCTTTTATCTTCTTGTTGTCTTCATTTTTTATCTTCATTTTGGAGAAATTGCTTTCTCTCTCAACTTCTTGCTATGATCAGAAATACCACTGTATTGCCCCATTTCTGTCCTTGGCTCAAGTACGATTTCTGAGTTGTTCTTTAAGGACTCTGCCATTGATTGATGTTCGGTTGGCTTCCTCTACAACTTAAGCTCTGCTCAAATTCACGGTTTGCCCCTGACACTTCAAGTTGTGAGACCCATTCTCAATATCTTCTTAGTTTAAATCTTGTCATCCCAACATGATATGGATTTCTGGTCATGCCCCAAAGTGGGTACTCATGGATTTCTTTGTGCCCAATATATCATAACTTGAATAGTCTCAATCTGATGTCACTAAACAACTGTATTATCAAATAGCTCGAGGGCTTCTCTTCATGTCTCCACAAACACTTAAGAAGTGGTCAACTCTTTTAACAAAATGTCTTATATTTTTATACAAGCTGGGATAATGCCCCTTACGAATAATGAGACCATCTTCTTCTTGGCGGGTTACTAACAACGTCACAAGGAAATGCTACAAGCTGTATTCTTTAGTCTTTCTAATCTCTCATACCACTTGCTTTCAATACTGTGAAATGCTTCACTATTCTGGCATCATTTATTTTTTTTCTACAACAGAGGCAAATTGAATCTTTCCAGCTTCAAGGATCTTTGACATTTGAGACTGTCCTATTTGAAAATGTTTTTCCCTTTTCTCTTATTATAGGGATCAAAGAATGAAAGAATTTTATAAAGCATTGCCCCTTAATTCAGGCTTACAATCAAATCAAATCATAAACATGAGTTCAAAGAATATCAAAAGAATCAATAACTAATTAATTTTTCAGAGTTATAACTCTTTGACAAGTGTCAAAATTGATGGGTTGGCTTGAGGTTGGCTTTCTATTTTTTAAGGTTTCGGCCAACAAACTTACATTTCTTTCTAGGTCCTTGCGAACATCACAACATGCCCCTCCTTCTGGCTTGGTATTTTAATCGGATACAGACAAAATGAAGCAACTTGTATAATCAATTACTAGACTTTATAGAACACTTTTATTTCAGTTCTCTGAAATCTTCCATTTGTTCAAGCCTCGTAGACTCCTCTAACAAAGGCAGTGTAGAAATATCGGTCTAAAAATGAAATTCCTGAGTGCTCGTGTGATATTGACTATAATAGGTGTTCCTTAACTCCCTTAGTCAATCTTTACCGAAACTACTTATTCATAAAATTGATTTAATTTGCCATTATCTGGCTAGCTGAAATAAATTTTATTGTAATTTGCCTCTATCGGGCTAGCTGAAGGGTTCATCTCATCACAAAGTCTTTGACTTGACAATCACAGTGGAGCATACACCAAATTGCCAGGTACCCGATCAAGGTCATGGTTTGAATATAATCTATTCATAAAGCCAGGGCTTTCGAGTTTCCTCTATAACCAATTGCTTTAGCGGAATAGCTCAGCTTTATTGTGTATATATAATATCATCACCTTTATTAGGCTAGCTAAATTATGTCCATAAAGCCGGTGCGTTTAACCAATTGCTCTAGAGGGACAGCTCAAGCTTTATTGTATACATATAATATTATAATTTGGGTATACGGGTCCAATTTCTTAAGCTTGTCAAGAAGAACCTGTCATAGTCTAGGTGTTGTTGAAAGTCAGAAAATCTCATCGTTAGAGTTCAATTTCCAAACAACTGACCTAAACTAGATTCACCTACTCGACTATTCCACCTGTAAGGATCATAATCATCATTGAACGTCATCAACAGAAGTGTAATCTAGTCGGTTTTGTAACATCATACACAAAAGATGCCCCATGTTTTCCGCTCCTATACATACCTGAATACCAAACCTATTGTTCATCTCCTTATGATAGAAGAAGGCTATATCGGTCCCTGCAATAGAAGGGTATGGTGTTCGATTGTATATTCTGGAGATAAGGTAAAGGTCTTTGTTTTATCAGGTTTCAACCTTGTCATCTTGTCAAAGATTTATAACTCTAATTATTTACAGAGTTTTTAATTCAGTAGGTATTCAAAGAATTTCAAGTTGCAAATTCGATTCAATGCTCACCATCCTCAAAGTAACATGAATTTATTTAAACATCATTATAAAAAAAACTGAGAAAGGATGAAAAATAAGTTCAAACATGATGTTGCAAATGAAATAAAGCTCCATAATGAATGAAATGATCTCTTTCTAATTAGGATGCCCCATTACCCATCTAATGTCGTGGTACTTAACTCAAACGGATGTTACATATTGTTCTTTGATGCCCCACTCAAGCTCGTTATCCACTGTTCCACCAATTCCTCTGTTAACGTCCCATTTGCCACAAGCATCTCTATCTCCTTTAACATCGACCTACAATTTCTCGTAGAATGTCCCAATGCCACCAAGTGGAAATCACAGACACTATCTTGATCATAGCTATGAGCAGAAGGGTCTGGTTTCACTTTCACTGGCCTCGGTGTGAGGTATTGACCTTCAATCAAATGGGGATATAGATCTGAGATAGGAGTTTGGAACACTTTCAAAGCATTTTTCGATCTTGGGACTTTCTTTGGATATCTCGAGTAACCACCTGCCCCTTTTCTTTTACGGCTTTGAGAGCTCTGGACGTAACATTCATTCACCTCATCAGTTTGTTCCTTTTGATCGGTTGGGTTTTTAGAAGTGTCTTTCAAGTTTCCTTTACTGATTGCATCCTCAATTAACTCTCCAGCTGTCATAAGATCCTTGAAGTTATTCGTCGACTTTCCCAACATTAACTCAAAGAAAGGAGCTGGAAGAGAATCGTGAAACATATATGATATTTCTTCTTCTAACAAAGGAGGTTGAACTTGTGCTGCCACTCCTCTCCATCTTAGGGCATATTCTTTAAAGCTCTCAGTAGCTTTCATTCTTATCCTTTGAAGGTCATGACATTTTGGGGCTAAGCTTTTAACATATTGATATTGTCCCAGAAAAGCATCAGCTAGGTTGACCCATGTCTTGATCTGTTCTTTGTTCAAATGGTTATACCATACTATAGCCGGCCCAACAAGACTATCATGGAAGTAATGAATCAACATATTGTCATTATTTAGGTACCCTTCCATCTTTCTACAAAACATCTTTAGATGAATTATGGGACAACTAGTGCCATCATATTTTTCAAAATTAGGCACCCTAAATTCATGTGGGATGACCAAATCAGGGACCAAACTAAGTTCTCTAGCTTCTAACTCCTTGTGAGGGGCATTAACAATCTTCATATCTTCAATAGCTTCATTCAACCACCTGAATTTATCTTCAAATTGCTCAAAATTGACGAGGCTCATCCCTAGGTCTGAGTTAAACGCTCCAGGGCAAATTATTACTCTTGATGTACCAGTCTGATGAGATTGATTTCCTTTATCCTCTATTTTCTCTTTACTAGCAGCTTGTGGTACCAGTACCTGGATCATTTGATTCGATACGCCTTGCAAAGAACCCGATGCTTGATTCCCCGTATCTTGTTGTGACCCGACTAACTGCTCTTGCAACTTATCTTGTGATCCCTTATGAGATTGCTCCATTGTTTCCATTTGCTTATTCATGACGATGAGGAAGTAGTATAAATGGATGATCTTGTTATTACCTTCACATAACCTTCCATAAATTATTTCTGTGTTTTTATAATTAATGCATGTAAAATGCTTAAATAAATACATGTAATGCAAATGCAAATGCCAAATGCAAATACAAAAGGTGTCATTCCAGAGTGACCATCTTAAAACAACTTTCATTGAACACAAAGGTCTCGATACATCAAACAAACTTTACATATAACGGACAGCTTTCAATCCAAATTTTTCTATTTCCTTCAAAAGCCAATTTAATTTCCACTCATACTCGGGGGTCGAGTTGTCAATATGCTTCAATTCTCTTGCAAATCCAGCTAAATCAACCCATTTTTGAGCCACATTGCTTACTTGGGTCATAGTTTCTTTCATGACATTGTCTCTTTTCTCTATCTTGAGTGCTGATTCTCGGAGCTGTAGACACTGCTGTTGAATCTTCCTTGTAAGAAAGTCATTGTGGTTATGAAGCTCTTGTATAAGATCACTGCAATCATCCACCATCTTCATCAACTTCTCATTCTTGGCTCTAACGGCTTTAAGCTCAGCGTCATTCTCCCGCTTGTGGCGTTGATATGAAATTTCCATATTGGCAATAGACTTATTCAACATCTGATTCTCGGTCTGATATCTTCCCAAATTATCAACAACTATATTGCGTCTTTTTTCTGCAATTTGTAAATCATGAGAAAACTTCTCAACTTGACCTTCGTGCATCTTGCAATTCTTTCCCAACTGTTCAACATCATTTTTAAGTTTAGTGACCCCTATTATCCACTCCTCTGGGACATTTCCTATACCAACAAATTTAAAAGTTTGACTGATCCTTCGAAAATCATCTCACATGGCTTCCATCTCTCTGCTCAATTTATTATTTTCACTTCTTAAACGACGAATCAAAGCTTCGTATTTTGGCAAACAATTTTCTTCATGGATGTCCTCACTGATACTCTTACCCTTGGTCACTTTTGGTTCAAACTCAACAGGATAATTTGTTTTCAAACTGGGTTGTCTTTTCAATTCAAACTCCAATACTCCATGATCTAGAAGAAGTTGGACTCGACGTTTGAAGGTGGAACAATTCTCAATAGAATGTCCTTGAATCTCAACATGATATTCACAACGAACGTGGACGTCATACAAACTTGGATATGGAGGTTGCAAAGGTTTCACATAATGCGGTGCCACTTCTCGGGCTTCTAACAATTCATCATACAATTCCTTATATGATATTGGGATGGAATCACAATGAGATCCACCTCTCAACTTGGGTTGAATTGGAGTTTCCAGTTTTATTTCCCCTGATGTTGGGAATAGATTATCAAACACCAACGAGTTTGGACTACATGTCTTCTTTTCATCCTTCTGAACTTCTATAGTTGCACTATTTCCTTGGCATTTCCAAACAACTTGTTGATACGAATAATGATTGTGCATGGTTTCTCATTTTGGCTAGAATCAGCAGGTTCTAAAGTAGTCCCTTGCGTATCTGACACCTCGAGATTGTGTTCATTGAGTTCTTTCTTTTCTTCGGTAGAAGTCTCTCTTCCTTTGGACAAAACATCTATTCTATCCATCATCTTGGACATTTCCTCTTTTATATCTCTTATCTCATTGTGCTCTTTGTCAGACATATGATCTTTATGTGCGCAAGTCTCCACTATTTTCGAAGCTTTCTCAAGATGTCATTTCTTGACTGTGTTATAGTCTGTTTGATCACGAAACCCCTTGTTCCTCATGAAAACCTTTTACTATGATGACCACTCACAAATCAACACCTTTTGAATATGCCATGATCATGCAATGCGGACAAAGAGAAAAAACAACATAGAAACAAGTTAGTACAAATGAGATAACAAAATGACAAAAAACAACAATAACGAAATAAATAAATTAATGCTAGTAAGAATGCAAATGCAAATGCACAAGGTTTTAATTCCAAAAGTGACCACCATAGAACAACCTTCATTTAGACAACAAGAATTCAGTACACCATGTAGTCAAAATATAAATGTGATTATTCATTTGTTTATTTCCTTAAGTTGCACTCTTCATGGAATCTAATATTGCACCCAAAATTGTCGGCGTACTTTATCACCTTTAATGACACCAGATGTCTTTAAATTGAATCTTGAGGTCTCCATTTTTACTTTCAATACGAAGTGATCTTCATGTCTTTGTGAAGGGTCTTCTTGTCCTTGGTATAATTGTATCTATCTTCTGAGAATATCTTGGCCTTCACTCTTTTAAAAGAAGTCTTCAATCAGCTTCAGATTTCTTCATTCATCGGATGTCCTTCTTCATGGATCATCTGAATATCTTTGAACCTCCTGATTTTGACTACATGGTTAAGAATTTCTTGTTTCAATATGACCAGCCTTCTTATTAGCCAATCACTTGCGAATTAACACCTTGTGATGACATGAAGATGCGAATGCAATAAAATCAAAATAAAATAGACATAGAAAAAAAGAAAAAAAAAGAAAAAATGGGTTAGTACACATAATATCAACAACAAGATAATAAATATCATAATCATTAAATAAAACCTACCCTTACATGTTGGCTACCCAATCATGTTTTAGTAGATCCTACCCAACATGATATCCACCTCCATGCTTTGTTTGAACATTAAAACCCTAACCGCATAATATCTAATTCACATGCTTGCTTGACAAATAAACCTAATCGCATGATTTCTAGTTCGCATGCATTTATTCGAAAAGTGAAAATAAATGACTCAAAAAGCTTTTCCTTGTGTACGCTTCTCACGGGACTCTTAAGGTTCGGGTTAGGCTCAACCTAAGTTCGGGCTCTATGTTCACTATATGCTGGGTTCGGTTCTAAAGTAATAGGTTCTCGAATTGTCCTTGCCAGTGCCCCCTTGGGCTGCTGAACCCTCGATCCTAGCCCATCACAGACTTTAGGGGATCGAGTTCAATTTCGAGGGAACACACCTACTTATGTCCATGCGGAGGTGATTACCATCACAAGGATCATAAGGCGTGAGCTCCAGGAGTGATCCACTATCCCATACGGAGGTGAAAACCACACGAGGGCATAGTCTCTTACTCCTACTTAATTAGGACAGAGCGGGGTTTTAGCTCATGTCATGAAAATGCAGCTGTGCAGTGTGTGAGGAAAAGCATAAAACACACACAATAAAAACACTCAAAATCAATTCCCAAAAACACACAATTATTCTGAAACCATTAGCAAACATATCAGTACAACTATTTAATGGTTAATCAAATTAAATTAAAGAAATCAAAATACAAACAAAACTTATTAAAAACAAAGCAAGGGATCAAAAACCAAATTAAAACGAATTTATAATTTCCAATTGCAAAGACAATTAATTAATCGACTATCAGTCTGACTCTCTAAAAAAAAGTCCCCAGTAGAGTCGTCAAGCTGTCGAAACAATTTTTCTTAAAAGGTGAGATTTAAAAAACCACATTAATTCTTAATTATCCTCTTTTTAATTCAAAACAATGTGATTTAAAAGACCTCTCGTTTCGAAAAATTTTGAATTTCCTTTACGATCGAAAAACACGATTCGAAGAGTCACCACCAATCTTTGATTAGGGTCTGATTGGGCACCCAAAAATACTTGGTCATTTTAAATAAAAATTAATTTTAATTAAAACAACAAATTGAGGTTTGCGTTACCAAAAAATGAGTTCGGGAGTCGGTTACGTGTGGGAAGGATTAGCACCCCCACAACGCCCTAAATTGGTACCTAGTCGATTAATTAACGTCTTTGCAATGAACTTTACAAATTCAGACTTAATTTGATTTTTGATCCCATAGAACAAAGATATAAATTTTAAAAACATTCAAAAGCACTCAAATAAATTAAATTAAAATTACCGAGTCGTTTTAGAAAGATAAATAATGTTCGATTATTTACAAATATCGAGACCAGATCTTAAAAGTTATAACAACCTTTTCTCGATAAATTTAAATAAACGAACATTTCCTTTTCTTTCGTTCCCAAATCTTAGGTGACGAATCAATTTTTTTGGTATGACTTTCGGGATACACTTTTATTTTAAAATCATTAAAAGCGGACCTCAAATCAGTTATGACTGCCCACTTAAAACAATTTTAAATTAAAAGTATATTACCTTTAATCCAATTATGTAATATGTCGAGTTATGCAAATGAGGCTATCATACAAATTGTGCAAAAAGTGGATGTCATGCCAAAATTAATTAAAAAAAATTAAAAAAAAATAGCATACAATGTGACATACTAAAATTATATACATATATTTTAAAATTAAAAATTAAAAATTATGCATATTAACATATTATGTATACATGTGACCAAAATATAAAAACAAAATCATAACATGTCAGACAATGAATTTTTAAAAAAACGATATATACATATTAGAATTAGGACTAAATTTAAATAAATGTAAAATTCGACATACAAATTAAAACTAAAGTAGGAATCTAAATGAAACATACACATAAATGAGGGATCTACACCCAAATAATCCAATGAAATTATAACTAAAATTAAAAAACTAGAAAATAACTAAATTAGGACAAACAAAAAAATTTAAATTCTAAAGCAGTCCTAAAGATGACTAAAATGCTAATTCACATTAAACTTAGGAGGATTAAAACTACATTTTACTATTAGACTACGATGGCCAAAACTTAATTAACCCAAATACTTTAATATATAAGCTAAACTAAAATAAAACCTAAGCTAAACTCCTAAATTTAACACTGCCATTTCCAGTACCATTCTCCATTCTCCATTTCTTCTCCGATAGTTGAACCGAGAGCCTCCATCGCCACCATTCGGCCACCAAACCTTGGTGGCCAACCTCCATTCGACTGCAATCGTCAACCGACGAGCAACCCAACGACAAAAAAAGATTAACCACTTCGGTTTTCCATGTCCCAAAAGAACCCACTCTCAACTGAGGACTTTGGCACACCCCTAACCTTTACGATCGAGAGAATCATTCCGATGACCACCCTCAACGGTGACTCTCTACTTCTTCGGCGATGGACTCAACTTCTCTTCCTAACTTCCTTTACATCCCTCGAAACTCATAAGCCCTCTCTTCCAAGCCCCCCACCGACGAAAGAAAACGAAGAAAAAAGGTAAATTTCATTTGAGTTTTTCACTTCTATAGACAAGTTCAATCTTTAACTTTAAAATGTTTGTTTGTACTTATGAATCTCTCAAATCAAATCAAAGAAGCTAAATTAACAAGTTTCTACCCTAAAGACGCAAACATAGCATTGGAAATGACATTAATTTCTAAGGTAAATAAACCACTGCTCCTTTATGCTTCTGTTTTGGTCCTGATTCAAAACATGTACTCACACAAGAACAGTATGAAAGCAATGGAAAATGAAAGTAAAATAAATACCCTTTATGATTCTATGTATTGCTTTGGCTTGACGAAATGAGGGAACTACTCTGTTTCCTTTGATAATCAAAATCCCCGGAAAAGATAGTACAATTTCGATCTTTATACACTTTCTTTTTTTTATGTTTGTTTCTCTTTTCTGTAAGAAGAATAGGTGGGGAAGGAGTTTTTTTTTTTCTGCTTTCTCGGTTAATTGTTGGTTTTTTCTCTCTGTAATTTTTTTTTCATGGATGATAATCTGCTCTCCCTTTTGTTAAGCCCCTTGTTAACCCCCCACCATCTGGTTGTTAACTGTTAAAAACCGATCTTGATTTTCTTTCTTCAACTGTTGATGACCATTGGGCTTGAGATGGGCCTCCAGTTGGTTTGGGATCGGGTTAGGTTACCATTGCTTCGGGTCTGCTCTGACATAACCCCAGATAAATCGAGTATCTACACTTACAATTTATTTCAGCACATATGAAACATCAGGAAAATGTGTAGTACAAACCTGCAACTTTGGAACTCTAGTAGCGCCTCCAATCAACTCCACAGCATATATATCACAGCTTGCAAACTTTAATGCTTAAGCACTTCTTTCACAGGCATAAGAGATTTATCCCGAAGGTCCCCCCAAAGTTCTTCAAACTTTTCCCGAGATATGGTGCTCCTGAAGGAAGAAAAAAGAATGAACAAAATAAGTTTCATACAAGAACATGTACTAAATCCAAATACTACCACAAATTACAAAATTTTCGAGCGTGTTATCTGTGATTTTGTGATTTAGTCAGCCTTAGGAAACAACACCTAAGGTTCATTTTCTATCTTAGAATTTCTTCTTTCAATTTGCTCATTTTATTCAGCATTCAAATCTGAAAGCTGCCATAACAAATAGATACATAGCTGTTCTCCATCTCTTATTTGACAAAAAAAACTTGAAACAATCATAACATACAAGGTTTGGATCAGAATGAAAGGGCAAAGTAATTAGGGAGAACTGAACAAGGAAAAATAATGACTACATGATCATTAGCGTCCTAGACAGTGAATAGATTATGATGATATATGAAAACAGAAGTACTATATTCCTTTTTATCGGCGTAAATTGTAAAGAAAAATTAATAGAATTTTTTTCCCGATTATGTAAGCAAACTCCATAGAAACTGTAATACATTTTGAAGGAATGATCATTGCATCTATAAAAAGAAAGCAATGTCCATCTCAAATTGTCCAGGGACTATTAGATGATACCCTGGCATTAATAAGATTAAAATACATTAAAAAACAGTCAAAAGAGAATATTGAAAGCAAGAAGCTGCAAATGAAGTCCCAGATAAGTTAGTATTGCAGCAGCTAAACCTGCATCCAGATAAGACTAATCAACAGTTACAAAATATATTTACCTCAAGGCCTGTTCAATCATAAATTTACTTTTAAAGAAGAATATGTAACAATATGGATCTTGCATAATATTCATTTAAAATGTTTCAACTATATCTAGTAGCTAATTGGTTCATAGGAAAAAGTCCTAAGCTTCCTCAAAGCAAAAAGACTAGCAATCATAACTGAACATATTTAGGAAGAAGAAAAATTTGTTGAAAGTCATGCCTTCACATGGCATAATTGTTGAAAGTCATGCCTTTACATGGCAATTGTCAAACAAGGAGGCACCACACATTGCATTTGTTAAACAAGGAGGCACCGCACATTGCATTTGTTAAACAATGAGGTAACGAAATGGGGAAGTCAAAAGGGGCTGATTTTTGTTATTTTTTGGTAATGGAATAATTGTATTTTAGTCCCTACACTTAGAGTATTTACAAAATTAGTCCCTATAAATATCTTAACCCATTTAGCTTCAAAATCATCCCAAATCATTTCTTTCTCCCAATACTAGAGAGCTTGCTTGTGAGTTGTGAATGTTTTATAAACACCTGTAAATTTTCTCTCTTTAGTAAAAGATCTGCAGCAGTCCGGAGATATATGCATAATTGACTGAACTCTGTTATCAATTTCGGGTATTATTTTTTCGCTTTTATTTCGCATTCTTACTAATATGGTTTTAGGGAAATTACTCGTTCTCGTTTTATTTCCCAACAACTGACATCAGAGCTTTTGGTGGGGAATTTTGTCAGTTTTCTGCGAGGTTACTATTCATTACTAGTCACATGAATAGTGAATAGTGAATTTTGTGAATAGAAAAATTTTGTCGGCGATACGAATTTGTCGACAGAGGTGTTTTAATACACGGCGGTTCGCAGAAATTTTCAGAAACGATCCAAAGAATCCAGATTCGAGTGGGAGCGATGACTGCAGACGAAGGGAATGTGAAAATTGAGAAGTTCTATGGTGCGAACTTTGACTTTTGGAAGATGCAGATTGGAGATTTTCTGTACCAGAAAAATCTATATCAACCTTTCTCAGGAAAGCAACCAGAGGGCATGAAGAATGAAGACTAGGCTCTTCTCGAAAGACAAGCCCTCGGAGTTATTCGACTGACGTTATCCCGCATGTTGCTTTCAACATAGCAAAGGAAAAGACCATGGCGGGTCTTATGGCGGCTCTCTCCAGTATATATGAGAAGCCATCAGCCTCAAACAAAGTTCACTTGATGGGGCGATTATTCAATTTGCGGATGGAGGAAGGGGTATCAATGGCTCAACACCTAAATGAACTCAACACAATCACAACCCAGTTGAGTTCTGTGGAAATTGAATTCGATGATGAACTTTGAGCTTTAATTCTCTTATCATCTCTACCAGACAGTTGGAATGCTACTGTTACAGCAGTTAGCAGCTCGTCGTGAAACAATAAATTGAAATTCGACGATGTTCGGGATCTGGTACTGAGCGGAGAAATTCGACGGAGAGAATCGGGTGAAGCATCAACCTCCTCAGCCTTGCACACAGAGTCTAGAGGGAGAAATTCAAATCATGACATATCCAAATCCAGAACGGGAAAATCAAGAACGGGAAAGAAAGATTATAGCTGTTATAATTGTGGCAAGAAGGGTCACTTTAAAAGAGATTGACGAGCACCGAAGAAAGATACCAACGCACATGAATCTGCCAACATGACAGAGGAGACAGGTGATGCCATAATTCTAAGCGTCAATAGTCCGATTGAATCATGGATCTTGGATTCAGGGGCATCTTTCCACTCCACTCCATGCCAAGAAATCATTGAGAACTATGTCAGTGGTGATTTTGGGAAGATTCATCTAGCTGATGTTGAAACCTTGAAGATCGTCGGAAAATGAGACATTCGATTAAAGTTGCCAAACCAGACCACCTGGAAGCTAAAAGGAGTGAGACATATTCCTGGCCTCAAAAGAAATTTGATCTCTATAGGACAGCTTGATGAAGAATGATATAATACAACCTTTTCAGGTTGTGGATGGAAGATTTCCAAAGTAGCACTCATCATTACTCGTGGTAAGAAGACCGGTACTCTCTATGTTACCTCAAATTTAGAGAATATCATTGCATTAGCAGATGTTGATGGAAAAGCAAACCTATGGCACCAAAGGCTTGGCCATATGAGCGAGAAAGGGATGAAGACACTTTTGTCAAAAGGGAAGTTGTCGGATCTAAAAAATATAGATGTCAGACTATGTGAGGATTACATCTTTGGCAAACAAAAGAAAGTCAGTTTTGCAAAGATTGGCAAGATACCCAAGGTTGAAAAGTTAGAGTTGGTTTATACTGATGTATGGGGACCATCTCTAGTTCCATATCTTGCAGGCTCACTATATTATGTCACCTTCATCGATGATTCTACAAGGAAGGTGTGAGTTTATTTTCTAAATAAGAAATCAGAAGTCTTTAATACCTTCAGAAAATAGAAGGCCAAGGTGGAAAATGAGATTGGTCTAAAATTCAAGCGGTTGAGGTCTGATAATGGAGGAGAGTACAAAAATAGAAGATTTAGAGATTTTTTCGCAAATAATATGATCAAGATGGAGACAACAGTTCCCATGACACCGCAGCAGAATGGCATAGTAGATCGCATGAACATAACTCTAAATGAACGTGCCAGAAGTATGAGGATACATGTCGATTGTCCAAATTGCTATGGGCTGAAGCTATTAACACTGCAGCTTATCTGATCAACCGTGGGCCCTTATTTCCCTTAGATGGTGGAATACCAGAGGAAGTTTGGAGCAAGAAAGAAATAAACCTTTCACACTTAAGAGTGTTTAGTTATATTTATTATGTACAGATAAATTCTGCTGAAAGAAGTAAACTTGATGCCAAGTCCAACAAATGTGTCTTTATTGGTTATGGTGGTGATGAGTTCGGTTACCGGTTTTGGGACTATGAAAATCAGAAGATCATCAGAAGCAAAGATGTCATTTTCAATGAGAATGTGATGTACAAAGACAGGTCAATCGTAGAATCAAGTATCTCCAATACCGAAGCTGAAACAAAGAAATTTGTTGAGTTTGAGGAGATTTCTGGAAATGATTTTCAGATCAATCCTTAAACAGTTCAAGAAGAACTAGGCACACCATAATTGAGACGCTCCTCCAGAATTCCTAAACCAATCCATCGTTATTCGCCTTCTTTACACTACTTGTTGTTGACTGACAATAGTGAACCAGAGTGCTATGATGAAGCAATGCAGGTGGAGGATTCAGTCAAGTGGGAGTCTTCCATGAAAGATGAGATGGACTCGTTTTAGCCAAATCAAACGTGGAAATTAGCTGAATTACCACTATGTAAGAAAGCGCTTCATAACAAGTGGATTTACAGGATCAAAGAAGAGCATGATGGGAGCAAACGCTACAAAGCAAGATTGTCGAAGTAGTTTGCAATGAAAGATCTGGGCGCTACAAAGCAAATTGATAACTCCGTAAAAGGCCACATTTTGGGGCCTTTTAACTTAATTTATTGAGTGTTTAAAGGCTCATTTTGGACCATGTAGATGCATTTAGAAGCATTTAGTTGCATGTAGTGGATTTCGGTTTGCCATGGCATTTTATTTTTACAGCGGTGCTACTTTATGGGAAAGATACTTGTTTGATGATGTGCATGTATTGAGAGCAAGAAGAAGAGGAAAGAAAATATCATGACATAAGGAGATTGCTGAGCAAAATGAATTTACCGAGGTCAACCAGCATTTCGAAGGTGTTGTAAGTACGAGAAGATATTTTTTAAGCCAGCTGTATCCAGTTGTCTGAGAGCTCTGCCCGAGAAATCCACGTCGAAGATACGCCTGGAGGGATCAGCGCTGTAACCGCTAGTTCTGCTGATGACGCCACCTGACCCTGCAGATCCTGGCTGTCCTTGGGCGTCTGCCACATGATTATGTCGGTCACTCAGCCAGCTACCCAGGCTGTATCATCACCTGTCTTGCCCGACTCCCAAGTAAAGTTAACCATGGTTTGGGAAAGTCAACTCTTAGTTCAAGGGTTAATTTTCCCTTATAAATAGAGGATGAAGCCACATTGTTAGAGACTTTGGTTCCACCCAGATTTGAGCTTAAAAAGTTAGAGAGAGAATGTCTCATCTTTCTCCGTCAATCCTACTTATCGTGGCATTTCTCCGTGACAAGCATGCGGGAGTGGCATTCTAGGCATCCGAGAGGAGCTAGTTTGCTGGGGGCAGTTTGTGGTGGTCGAGGAAAGCTCCGAAAGTGCACGTCAAAGGCTTTTTCTCATTCCCTTAGTTCTTTTCTTTCATATTTTGTTATTTGGGTTGTAAGGAACGGATAATCTTGCTTTATGCTTGCTTATTTCGAACCCCACCATGAACTAATTCTATTTGGTGGGAGTTCATTTTGGATGTTTAAGTTTATGGAGTTTAATGCCTTAAGGTTGTAGGAACTACGAGAGTAGTCATTCCTTAGGAGATTCTTAGGGTTCTAGAGAATACCTAGGTAATATATCCTTAGTGTTCGAGAGAAACTAGGAAGGAACTACATAAACAAGGGGTTCTAGGTAGTAACTAGGCCTAATCCACCTTAGAGATAAGGCTAGGATTTCATTCGACAAAAAGGAGTTGTGCATGAACGATAGGTTAGATGTTAATGCTGCTGCACAAAGGTATTGTCGAGACATATCCTGTTATCTGGACCAATAGGATCACTGTAGGGTTTACGCCAATTGGTTTTGCCAGGGCATCTTTAATTTGTCAAGTCCCTTACTAGAGATAGCATAGGGCACCTTAGTAGACTCTGTCGGACAGACTAGGTATAAAAGAAAGACCATTCGGAGAAGTAGACTTAGATTTTCCTTAATGACTCCTATCACTCACTTCCATAGTTGCTTGTCGTGTGAGAAAGCCAAAGTCCTATTAATCAAATCATATATTTACATTTTATTTTTCCTTGACATTTTCATTTGTTTGCATTAAACACAATCTATTTTGCCACGACATATCCATTTGCTACCATACCACCATTCCATTTCCACAACATCCATCTCATTTTTCCACTGCATTATCATTTGTATATAACATTACTAACTTTACTTAGGTGACAAAGTAAAGTCCTTGACAAACCTATTTGACTTCTCTAATTCCCTGTGGAGACGATACTCTACTTATCACTTTATTACTTGTTCGATTGTGTATACTTGCATACACATCCGCACTCATTTATAGTTCTCACAAAGAGCGGACAAGTTTTTGGCGCCGTTGTTGGGGAGTTGGCAACTGGAATTTAAATTGATTTGTCATAGTATTTTTATTTTACTTGTTCTTATTTTCTTTTTAGTTAGTTTACTTTTTATTTTCCTTAATTTTTCTTCATTTAGTTTTCTAGGTACATGACCCGAAGCAACCCTGAAAACCATTAGAACCGATTGATCTTGAAATCGAGAGGCTTTTTAGGCAACGAAGACGTGCTCAACGTGTAAACATGTACCATCTCGGAAATCAAGGTATAGGTCATGAGGAGGATCAGAATGTCGAGGAAAATTTAAATGCCGGAAATGCAGCCAGACCTCGTGCCATTCGTGATCACCTAAATCTGATCTTAGAGGATCTAAATCCTGGTATTGTGGCCCTAGATATTCAGGCAGCCCACTTCGAGCTCACACCCGTCATGTTTAATATGTTGAACTCTATAAGCCAGTTTGGGGGCATGCCAAATGAAGATGCCAAACATCATCTTCGCAACTTCTTAGAGGTGTGCGATTCGTTCCGCTAACAAGGGGTGCACGAAGACGTTCTGAAATTAAAGTTATTTCCTAACTCCCTACGTAACCGAGCAAGGGCGTGGTTGAGTGGTGTTCCAGCGGGTTTAATGGAGTCATGGACTAATCTGTGTAAAATAATTTACTGCGGTATAATCCTCCAAATATGAACACCCAACTGAGGAACGACATTGCTTCCTTTCGTCAGGCTGATGATGAGTCGATGTATGAATGCTGGGATCGATACAAGGCATTGCTTCGCAAGTGCTCAAACAATGGCTTTCAAGATTGGACACAAGTGGTGATGTTCTATAATAGGGTAAACGCACCCACGAGGATGATGCTAGATGCCTCGACAAATGGCACGTTACTTGACAAATCACCAGCAGAGGCATTTGACATCCTGGATAAAATTGCCACTAATGATTATTAGTTTCCATCCACAAGGCTTGGAGTTGGGCGAAAATCTCATGGAGATTTCGAGCTAGATTCTAAAGATAACGTGTCCGCCCAACTTGCTGTTATCACCAACATGCTGAAAAATTTACAAAGGCCAAGTGAGGTGAGAAAAGTGAAGGCAACCCATTCAGCTTGTTTATTATGCCACGACAATCACAATGAGAGTGAATGACTGGCCAATCAAGAATCTATCAACTATGTGGGCAACTTTAATCGAGGTAACAATAACCCCTATTCCAACACATATAATCCGGGGTGGCGTCAGCATCCAAACTTTTCGTGGGGAAATCAAGGAAACAACAATGCTCATCAACCAGCTCGGCAGCAGAATTATAATGACTCATAGAATTATCAATCGAACATGCCATGACATAATTCTAACAAGGGAGGGCCATCTTCATCAAACACTAGTTCTTTGGAAGCCATAATGCAATAGTTTATTGCAACAACGAAGACAATGCTGCAAGATCATGCGACCTCCATAAAAAATCAAGGAGCTCTGCTTCAGAGCCATAGTTCGTCATTGAGGGCGTTGGAGAGTCAAGTTGGTCAAATTGCCGCAGCATTACAAGAACATAAACCAGGACAATTACAGAGTGACACTGAAGTCACTAAACCTCATCGCAAAGAGAGTTGTAGTGTGCTAACTCTCCAAAGTGGTACATAAATTAATGTTGAAGACAAGTTTGGGGGAAGACAGAAGAATGAGTCGCCCCCTGTGACCGAGCAAGCTAATAATGAAGTGCAAGAAGAAGCACCATGGAAGAGGAAACGGCTGAGGAGTCGTCAAGTAAAGAAACTGATGGGGAAATTAAAGATGCCAATGTAACTTCTGTTCGCACCCTATCAGTACAGGAAGCCAGACCCCCACCTCCTTTTCCACAAAGGCTGAAGAAGTATAATGAAGATATTCAATTTAAAAAGTTCATTGACATTCTGAGTCAACTGCAAATCAATGTTCCTTTTTAGAGGCTATGGAACAAATGCCCACCTATGCCAAATTTTTAAAGGAAATCGTTACCAAGAAGAGAAAGGTTGAGCAGTATGAAATAATTGCCACGGCAAAAGAATTTTTCTCGTCCTTAAGTAAGCTGCCACCAAAGAGACATGATCCGGGGAGCTTCATCATCCCATGTTCAATAGGAGATAAATTTGTTGGGAAGACATTATGTGACCTTGTATCAAGTGTGAACTTGATGCCTAAGTCAATATTCGTCAAGCTTGGGATAGGAAATGTGAAACCCACCTCGGTCATCTTGCAATTAGCTGATCGTTCGCACGTTCGACCAGAGGGGAGAATTGAAGATATTATCGTGCGGGTTTACAAGTTCGTTTTTCCTGTTGATTTTATGATTCTGGACTGTGAGGTTGACTCTACAGCGCCCATCATCTTGGGGAGACCCTTCCTAGCTACCAGTCGTATTCTCATCGACTGTGAGAGGGGAGAGTTAATGATGCGAGTGATCGATCAACATGTCACTGTAAATGTCTTCCGATCACTTAAGTACATGGATGATTCTGAAGAATGCCAGAGCATTTTTGAAGTAGATACAATAATAACAAAAGAAGCAGATCAATTTTGACCGGACAATTTCATTTAGCTGGGACCTGATGAGAGGCTGCTGGAAGATTTAGAGGCCGAAGAGCCTAACGACCCTTCATTCGAGGAACAACAGGCTAGCTTTCTCAAGGCTAGCCCAGGTACGCATTTTGAACCTTTGAACTTCAAAGAGTTTGTTCCTACCAAGCCCTCATTACAACATGCTCCTACCTTAGAACTTAAGAATTTGCCACAGCATCTTAAATATGCTTATCTGGGTAGTGATGAAACTTTGCCTGTGATTATTCTTCTGCCCTTACTCCTAACCAAGAAACCAGTTTGTTAAGTATTTTGTCACAGTATAAGAAAGCGTTAGGATGGACAATGTCATATCTCAAGGGAATACGTCCAACAATCTGCATGCATAAATCCTGCTGGAAGAATGCCATGGCAAATCCATAGAGCCACAACGAAGATTGAACACAATCATGAAGCAAGTTAAGAAGAAGGAGATTCTCAAATGGCTTGATGCTGGAGTAATTTACCCCATTTCGGATAGTTCGTGGGTAAGTCCCATTTAATGTGAGCCCAATAAGGGAGGCATGATCGTGGTGACAAGTGAAGACAATGAATTGATACCTACTCGCACGGTCATTGGATGGCAAATTTGCATGGATTACAGCAAGCTGAACAAGGCCACCAAGAAGGATCACTTCCCTTTGCCGTTCATCGATCAAATGCTGGATCGACTTGCTGGCAAGGCATTTTACTATTTTTTGGACGGTTACTCGGGGTATAACCAGATTGCCATCGCACTATAGGACCAAGAGAAGACCACGTTAACATGCCCTTATGGCACTTATACTTTCCGCAGAATGCCTTTTGGACTCTGTAATGTCCCGTCAACTTTTCAGCGCTGCATGCAAGCCATATTCTCTGACATGGTTGAGGATTATCTTGAAATTTTTATGGATGATTTTTCCATTTCTGGTGACGACTTTCAAAAATGCATCAGTAATTTGGAAAAGGTACTGAAGCGGTGCGAAGAGGCTGATCTCGTACTGAATTGGGAGAAATGCCACTTCATGGAAACAGAAGGCATTGTTCTAGGCCACAAGATTTCTGCAAAGGGCATTGAGGTAGACAAGGCCAAGATTGAGGTGATCGAGAAACTTCCCCCACCAACCTCTGTCAAGGGCATTCAGTGTTTCCTTGGACATGCTGGATTTTATCGAAGATTCGTCAAGGACTTCTCCGTAGTATCAAAGCCCTTGTGTACCCTACTGCAATAGAACCAACCATTTGTGTTCGATAAAAAATGCCATGGCGCATTCAAAGACCTGAAGCAAAGACTTATCTCTGCACCGATCGTAGTTCCCCCAGATTGGATGGCACCGTTCGAATTAATGTGTGATGCAAGTGATTTTTCCGTGGGAGATATGCTCAGACAACGTAGAGGTAAAATTTTTCATGTGATTTATTATGCCAGTCATACTTTAAATGATGCACAATTGAATTACACTACTACTAAAAAAGAATTACTTGCCGTGGTATTTGCATTTGACAAGTTTAGGCCATACTTGTTAGGCACAAAGGTCATAGTTCATACTGATCACTCTGCTATAAAATATTTAGTGAACAAGAAAGATGCCAAGCCTAGACTGATTAGATGGATATTACTCTTGCAAGAATTCGACTTAGAGGTAATTGATAGGAAAGGTACTGAAAATCAGGTTGGATACCACTTATCTAGGCTAGAGAACATTTCAGAATGTCATGACATATTTGATATTAAAGAGGAATTCCCAGATGAGAAAATTTTATATGCCACGTCAATTTTGTGGTACGCTGACCTCGTTAATTTTCTTGTTAGCAGTGTTTTTCCTTATTAACTAAATAGCCAGGGCAAGAAGAAGTTTTTGCATGATGCCAAGTTTTATTTTTGGGATGAGTCGTGCTTGTTCAAGCAATGTGTCGATCAAATGATTAGGCAGTGTGTCCCCGAAGAGGAGTAACACAATATCTTATACCATTGCCACACAGCAACCTGTGGAGGGCATTTTGGAGGATCGAGGACTGCTGCAAAGGTCCTCCAATCGGGCTTCTATTGGCCATCATTATTTAAAGATGCCCATAAATTTTGCAAAGCGTGCGACAGATGCCAGTGCACTGAAACCTTTCCATACGACATGAAATGTTGCTGCAAAATATTATGGAGATATAATTTTTCAATGTTTGGGGCATTGATTTTATGGGACCATTCCCATCATCTTTTGGGGATTTATACATTTTACTTGCGGTGGGTTGAAGCAATTGCTACGTCGAGGAACGACTCGAAGACGGTTCTCAAGTTCTTTCACAAGAACATATTCACGCGATTTGGAGTACCGAGAGCCATCATTAGTGATGAGGGTACCCACTTCGATAATAGATTAATTGCCAAGGCATTGCAGAAATATGGAGTGTGACATAAGATTGCCACGACATACCACCCACAGACAAATGGGCACTGAAGTGTCCAATCGTGAAGTCAAGCAAATCCTTGAGAAGGTGGTGAACCCTCGAAGGAAAGATTGGTCCCCCAAGCTCGATGAAGCATTATGAGCCTATCGTACGACATTCAAAATGCCTCTGGGAATGTCGTCTTTTAAGATGGTATATGGAAAAGCCTGTCACCTCCCAGTTGAGTTAGAACACAAGGCATAATGGGCAATCAAGAAGCTAAACTTCGACGCACAACTTACTGGGGAGAAACGATTGCTCGATTTAAATGAAATGGAGGAGTTTCGAGCACAAGCATATGAAAATGCCAAGCTCTACAAGGAAAGGACTAAGAAGTGGCATGATAAAATCTTTTGCCATAGCATTTTCATGAAGGCCAGAAAGTATTGATGTTCAACTCAAGGCTCAAACTCTTCCCTGGCAAACTAAAGTCACGTTAGTCGGGACCGTTTGAAGTTCACCATGTTTATCCATATGGCGCTGTTGATATCAAGAACATGGACGATAGATCCATTTTTAAAGTCAATGGCCAGCGCCTGAAGGCCTACCAAGGAATCCCACCTACGCGTGACAAGTTAGCGCTGCTCTTGCACGATGTCGACACGGGTCTGGCATCTTAAGGATGCCATTACATTTTAAATTTACTCCTGTGTATAAATAATTTTGATTTTACTATTATTTTTAGTTTTTATTATTTTTAATTAATTATGTTTGTTTTATTTTTGTGCAAGAGACTTCCCACATGACCATCACATGAAGAGTATGAAGGAAGCTTGTGAAATTTGGGCGGCAAAAGTGAATAGTAAAAGGAGGGAACTTTTTCACTTTTACTTAGGATTAAAATTTTTTAACTTTTAATTTTTGTTTTCGTCCCGCCTTGACCCCACCGTTTCTTCTTTTATTCCCCACATAATCTCATTTTTTGTTTTTATCCTTATTTCCTTCTCATTTTTCCTTTCACTTTTTCGTATTTCATCTTCTTCTTCTTTCTTTAACTGAAACTGCCATAACCGTCCAAGGCCTCAAGTTTTTCTTCTTTTCTCATTTTCTATTTTGATGATGGTCCGTTCCCGCCCCCCTGTGCCACCTTTGCCACCACGGATTATGGATGATTCTGCCCGCGAACGGTTCCAAACACTCAAAAATCACCGAGTCTTTTTCGAGTTAGGATTTGTCTTCTCTGAGGAGGAAGATGCGGCCTTAGGGAGTGACGTCATTGACGTTGTCACCACGCATAAGGGGGAAAAATTTCCAAGCAACCCACAGTCGTCAACGCCACTCTAGTGAAGGAGTTTTATTCCAACATATCGAGCAAAACCAACATGCCGTGACAGTTCGCGATATTTCTATTCGTTTTACTCCTTCTGCAATTAATCGTTATTTTAAACTGCAGGTTGCTGAAGACCAGCATACTACTTTTGTTCAAGATGCTGACAACGAAACTTACCAAGGCATACTGGAAGATCTCTGTCTTCCAGACACAATGGAATGGGCAACAAATGACCGCAAGACCGTGGATTGGGAGAGGCTCCTTCCACAAGTGAAGTTGTAGAATCATTTTATGAAGCACAAACTTTTACCCACTTCCCACAATACGACCGTGTCTTGCCAGTGAATGCTTCTGCTTCACTCGATCATCTTTGGGCGAGCTATTGATGTAGGGCAGATTATAGTGGAGCAGGCTCATTTGTGCCTGAAGCGCCCTGCAAGTGCCTTGGTATTTCCAAATCTCATTACAACATTATTCAGTAAAAAGAAGGTCCCTGAAGAAATGTTTGATAAGATTTTACCGGGTATTGCTGGGATCACCAAAGCAAAAATCCCTTTGTTATTGGGATTGAAGGAAGCTAAGGGGAAGGGAAAAGTGGCATCCACATCTCGCGTATCACCATCTCCACATGCCAAGGCAAGGCAGTCCAACGCACTCAAGATCATGTCGGGCAGCTGTCTGACAAACTGATGATATATTTCGCCTATGCCAAATGCGGATGAATTTCTTACCAGTGCCTTGATGGAATTGCTCCCGCACACGAACTTCACCATTCCTGTCTTCCCAGACATACTCGTGCCACCGAATGAGGTTATCGAGGCATCTGCAGAAGCACCTCGTCCTACCCATAATGATGTCCCTCATTCGCATGGTGCAGAGAGTCCCCAACTGTGAACCTGAAGAGCCTGCTGACGCTGAAGAGACCGATGATCCTGACCCAGTCCATGTTGTAGCACTCAATGCAGATCAAGAAGCCAACCTCCAACTCGCTAATATCCTGGAGCCAGCACAACTTGTTGAACCTTTGGAGGCCGAACACCCTGAAGTACCACAACCCACTGAGTCAACCGAGGAGTCGCAATTCGAGATGCCACGGCAATCTCCTTTGCGTAGAGCCGACGTCGCCTTAGAAAGGCATCTCAGCATCAGGAGCCCCGCTCCCAGCCATTCCAGAAGGACCTAGCACTCCTCCAGCTGCACCTGCGTCTGACTCAGAGCATTCTAGCCCTGCCAAGCTACGAAAGCGTACTCGTCACGCAGCCGCTACACCACCACCTGTTTAAAGCCAATGTACCTTGCATTTGCATTGCATTCATAGCATGTAGTTTCATTTTCCTTAGTTTTAGTAAGCATTGGGGATAATGCTTCTCTCAAGTTTGGGGGAAGTAGGGGATGATGATGAATTTGGTGGCTAGGATTGAATATACATGAATGTTTGAGGATGATAGAACCAACTCTATGACTTGCTTCTTTGAAACCCTTGATTACACGATTGTATATATTTCATGCTTGAGAAACTTATAAATTTTTTATAAGAGAATTCTTAAAATTTCTTGGCATAAAACTTTGACTGATGAAAGCCCCGTTTCAATATAACAAAAAAAAGGTATGAAGTTCTAAATAAATGCCTAGGCATATCTGTAGAGGGACACTCCGCTATGCCATGTCATATGAGTGAATGAAAGATGTCACTGGATGACTCTATCTGACTAGCTCGGGGTGGAATGTATGCTCCCTTTCACCTAGAGTGTAGGATGATAGAGTGATGGGCTGACTCCCCTCGTAACAGAACAAATAAAAGAAAATAAGGGCAAGGTGGGAACTGACTTAGAAAATGTCATGGAAAATTAAGAAAGCTTGTGTAGAAAATTTTTAGGGTTGTTAAGCATAGACTGGATACAAACACGCACACACCCACACCCACAAAGAATCTTTCCCAAGGGGACAGTACTAGATTTCTCGACCTAGTCTAGCATGTTGAAGCCATATGTGCTGAGGGCTGAAATTTTATTCCATGAAACTATTTGGCTTCTGAACTTGTCATGGTATTTTTGTTTTGCTTATTACTATCCATTGTTTGAGGACAAACAATAGCTTAAGTTTGGGGGTGTGATAACTCCGTAAAAGACCATATTTTGGGGCCTTTTAACTTAAGTTATTGAGTGTTTAAAGGCTCATTTAGGACCATGTAGATGCATTTAGAAGCATTTAGTTGCATGTGGTGGATTTCGGTTTGCCATGGTATTTTATTTTTACAGCGATGCTACTTTATGGGAAAGGTACTTGTCTGATGATGTGCATGTATTGAGAGCAAGAAGAAGAGGAAAGAAAATGCTGTGACATAAGGAGATTGCTGAGCAAAATGAATTTGCCGAGGTCAACCGGCATTTCGAAGGTGCTGTAAGAGCGGGAATATATTTTTGAATCCAGTTGTATTCAGCTGTCCGAGAGCATGTCCGAGAAATCCACCTCGAAGATACACCTGGAGGGATCGGCGCTGTAACTTCTGGTTCTGCTGATGACGCCACCTGACCCTGCAGATCATGGCTGTCCTTGGGCGTCTGCCACGGGATTATGCCGGTCACTCAACCAGCTACCCAGGATGTATCATCACCTGTCTTGCCCGACTCCCAAGCAAAGTTAACCATGGTTTGGGAAAGTCAACTCTTAGTTCAAGGGTTAATTTTTCCTTATAAATAGAGGACGAAACCACATTGTTATAGACTTTGGTTCACCCAGATTTGAGCTTAAAAAGTTAGAGAGAGAAGGTCTCATCTTTCTCCGTCAATCCTACTTGCCGTGGCATTTCTCCATGACAAGCCTACGGGAGTAACGTTCTAGGCATCCAAGAGGAGCTAGTTCGTTGGGGGCAGTTTGTGGTGGTCGAGGGAAACTCAGCAGTGCACGTCGAAGGCTTTTTCTCCTTCCCTTAGTTCTTTGCTTTCATATTTTGTTATTTGGGTTGTAAGGAACGGATAATCTTACTTTGTGCTTGCTTATTTCGAACCCACCATGAACTAATCCTATTTGGTGGGAGTTCATTTTGGATGTTTAAGTTTTATTTCAATGAATGGTTGATTTTTCTATGCTATAATCTGTTTGTTTATGGAGTTTAATGCCGTAAGGTTGTAAGAGCTACAAGAGTAACCATTCCTTAGGAGATTCTTAGGGTTCGAGAGAATACCTAGGTAACAAATCCTTAGTGTTCGAGAGAAACTAGGGAGGAACTACATAAACAAGGGGTTCTAGGTAGTAACTAGGCCTAATCCACCTTAGAGATAAGGCTAGGATTTCATTCGACTTAAAAGAGTTGTGCATGAACGATAGGTTAGATGTTAATGCTGCCGCAAAAAGGTATTGCTGAGACATATCCTGTTATCTACACCAATAGGATCACTACAGGTGTTTACGCCAATCGTTTTGCCAGATCATCTTTAATCTGTCAAGTCCCTTACTAGAGATAGCATAGGGAACCTTAGTATACTCTGTCGGGTAGACTAGGTATAGAAGAAAGACCATTCGGAGAAGTAGACTTAGATTTTCCTTAATGACTCCTATCACTCACTTCCATAGTTGCTTGTCGTGTGAGAAAGCCAAAGTCATATTAATCAAATCGTATATTTACATTTTATTTTGCCTTGACATTTTCATTTGTTTGTATTAAACACAATCTATTTTGCCACGACATATTCATTTGCTACCATACCACCATTCCATTTCCACAACATCCATCTCATTTTGCCACTGCATTATCATTTGTATATACCATTACTAACTTTACTTAGGTGACAAAGTAAAGTGCCTTGACAAACCTATTTGACTTCTCCAATTCCTTATGGAGACGATACTCTACTTATCACTTTATTACTTGCTCGATTGTGTATACTTGCACACACATCTGCACTCATTTATAGTACTCACAAAGAGCGGACATAAATTCTTGGGATAAGGATTAAAAGAGACACAAAGTCAGGGACTTTGATGTTATCACAGACTGAGTACATCAACAAAGTACTATCCAGGTTCAACATGCAAGATTCTAAACCAGTAAGTATACCTTTTGGTGTTCACTTTAGACTCTCCAAAGAACAGTCACCAAAGATGGAGGAATAACATGCACACATGGTGAAGGTGCCATATGCCTCAGCAATTGGAAGTCTGATATATGCCATGGTTTGTACCAGACCAGATATTGCTCAAGTAGTGGGAGTTGTTAGAAGTACATGAATAATCGGGCAAAGTACATTGGGAAGAAGTCAAATGGATCCTCAGATATCTGCGAGGTACCACAAACAAAGTTCTTGGTTTCAAAGGAAAATATACGATACTGACAGGCTATGTAGATGCTGACTTAGCCGAAAATGTTGACATCACAAAAGCACTACAGGGTATGTCTATACTCTAGGAGGTACTGCAGTGAGTTAGGTTTCTCAACTACAGAAGATAGTTGCTCTTCTGAAGTAGAATATGTTGTTACAAAGCCAACAAGAAGATGGTTTGGCTCCAAAGTTTCTTGGAAGAGTTAGGCAAGAAACAAGAAAACAATGTCTTGTATTGCGATAGTCAAAGTGTTATCCATCTAGCGAAGAATCTGTCTTTTCATTCCAGGACAAAGCACATACAATTGCGATATCATTTTATCCGGTCTCTTCTGGAAGATGGGATCTTGAAACTTGAAAAGATCAGTGGAGCTCAAAATCTGATAGACAGTTGACAAAGACGGTGACTACAGACAAACTGAAGTTGTGTTCAACTGCAGTTGGCATGCTAGAATAACAAGACCAGAAATGTTGTTGCATTGATTGAGGTGTGAGGACAAATTTAAATCTGTCTTCAAGTGGGAGATTGTTGAAAGTCATGCCTTCACATGACATAATTGTTGAAAGTCATGTCTTCACATGGCATAATTGTTGAAAGTCATGCCTTCACATGGCATAATTGTTGAAAGCCATCCCTTCACATGGCATTTGTCAAACAAGGAGGCACCACACATTGCATTTGTCAAACAATGAGGCACCGAAATGGGGAAGTCAAAAGGGGGTTGATTTTTGTTATTTTTTGGTAATGGGATAATTATATTTTAGTCCCTATACTTAGGGTATTTACAAGATTAGTCTTAAACTTCAACTATAAATACCCTAACCCATTAGCTTAAAAATCATTCCAAATCATTTCTTTCTCCCAATACTAGAGAGCTTTCTTGTGAGTTGTGAGTGTTTTGTAAACACCTGTAAATTTTCTCTCTTTAGTAAAATATCTACAGCAGTCCGGAGACGTAGGCATAATTAGTTGAACTCCGTTATCAATTTCGGGTATTATTTTTCCACTTTTATTTCACATTCTCACTAATCTGGTTATAGGGAAATTACTCATTCTCATTTTATTTCCCAACAACATTCTTATTTATTTTAATCGTAGTGCAATCTTTTAACATAACAGAAACAAAATAAAAAGGAAATAATCTTTAGTAATTAGTTTCCCTAAAAATTAGTAATTAGATTATGGCTAATATTTACAAGGAAATTCCTAGAACTAAGTTAAAGAATCTGCTTGATTTAAGGATTTCCAACACTCCCCCTCAAGTTGGAGTGTATATGTTAATGGAACCTAGCTTGCCCATAATTTCTTCGAATCTTTTTCTACTCAAGCTTTTGGTTAACACATCTACTACTTGTTGTTGAGTAGGTAGATATGAAACACAAACTTCCCCTTTGTTAATTTTCTCCGTAATAAAGTGACGATCAATTTTCACATGCTTGGTACTGTCATGGTGTACAGGGTTATGAGCTATGCTAACTGCTGCTTGGTTGTCACAGTACAATATTATAGGTTTTGTATAGGACAATTTTAGTTCTCCATTAGTCGTTGTAGCCACATTCCTTCACATATACCGTGGTACAGAGCTCGATATTCAGCTTCAGCACTGTTACGTGCCACATTAGATTGTTTTTTACTTCTCCATGTCACGAGATTACCCCAAACATAGCTGCAGTAACCATTTGTGGAGCGCTTTGTCATTAACAACACCTGCCCAGTCTGCATCATTGTAGACTTCTATGCTTCGATTTACTTCTCTCTTGAAATGCAACCCCTGACTAGAGTCCCTTTTAAGTATCTCAATATCCTGTAGGCAGCTTCCAAATATTTCTCCCTGGGGGCATACATAAATTGACTAATAACACTTACTCCAAAAGCTATGTCTGGACGAGTGTGAGAAAGATAGATGAGTTTTCCCACTAACCGTTGATATTTCCCCCTGTTTATTTATTCTCATCCTTATCAGTTCCTAATTTAAGGTCAGGTTCCATAGGAGTCTCGGCTGGTTTGCAACCCAACAGTTCGTCTTCAGAAAGGTGATCAATAACATACTTTATTTGAAAAATTGAAATACCTGCCTTTGACCTTGTTATCTCCATTCCAAGAAAATATCTAAGATTCCTCAAATATTTCAGTTGAAACTCAATACTTAAGAACTCTTTTAATCTTTCAATTTCAATACAATGAGAATACAACACTTCTCATTATCTGAGTATTTGTAGAATAAGGTGTGATCAGCTTGACCTTGAATATAATGTTTACTCGTCATGTCTTTGGCAAAACGATTAAACCAAGTCCTAGGAGATTGCTTTAGTCCATACAAAGACTTCTTCAACTTGCATACTTGGCCCTTGTTTCCTTCGAATCTGGGCAATAGAGCAGCTCATTTAATGGCAAATATAGTAGAGCTTGGAGATGAAGAGCAAATTGGATCTAAGAGGGCTCTCGGTGTGTGGAGGTCCAAGTAGCAACAAACTACAAAAGTATGAAGCCTCCTTAGATGAGGAAGATTTTGTTGACATGCAGATCATGATCTATCTGATGAATTTTTCTCTCCTTTGCTTTATTCATGTAATGGTTAAATTTCATAAAAGAATGGAGAGGAAGAGCAAGCGTTTTTCTTTAGTTTTGTTGAGTTTTGCTTTTTTGCATTTTTTTTGGTTGGTTTTTAGACGTTTAAGTTGTTTTCTGATGTTGTCGTACAACTGTTTTCAATTTGAACATGTGTTTTTTCTTCTAGTTTAATAAAAGTTGGATTTTCATTTGTTCAAAAAAATAAATTTGTACAATTTAAATAAAATTCTATGTATATAATTTAATCAAAATTAAACACCTATAATTATACCAAACTAAAACTTATGTATCGTATCTTGTCAAAAAAAGAAAATTCAAGTATCATATTATATATTTGATTAAATTTTGTGTATTTAAAAAATTATAGCCAAAATAAATTATTAAGATTTATGGTTTAGGAATTAATGAATATTCCTCACCCCCAATTTCTAGGGTTAGCCCAATAAATAAAATAAGAAAATAACATTGCTTCTTCAATCCCACACACGACAGTTTTCATCTATCAAAAAGATTATTCAGTGAGACCCTTTTTCAGACCCTTTCGATCACTGTGTCTGTAAGTTTCTTGCATGAAATCAAATTTTCAATTTCATAATCCTTTTGGGTTTCTTTTTCCACAATATCTGCCCATTTCTTTGTTATTTCATTTGCCACTTCATTAATGCTTCCATCAATTCTTTTGTGGAATTGAGTTACTGGGTTTTTTTAATTTGTTTATTTGAATTCAGTAGTTTTTATCATTTACTAGATAGGGCATTGCTTTGAATGCGATTGTAATTGACCACCGTGTATTAAAACAGCTAGATTGACTGAATAGAAGCAAAACATGCTGAATTGTTTGTTGTATGTGATGAAAGCATGGATGTGAAAGGGTGGGAAGGGGATAATGTCCAGAGCATAAACGTCGAGTCTGATAAGGGTGAAGATAACAGCTGGAATTTAATCGGAAATTCGACAGAGACAGAGGTGATTGTTAACGGGAATGATGATCGAAGTGCCGGAAGTAAGCCATGTGTGGGGATGGAATTCGAGTCGGAGGATGCAGGCAAGACTTTTTACGATGGATATGCTAGGCGGTTAGGGTTTAGTACCAATGTTGGTCAGTTTACTCGTGCTAAGCCTGACGGGCCGATTGTAACATGGAATTTTGCATGTTCAAGGGAGGTTTTAAAGAGGAAAAATGTCGAAAGTTGTAATGCCATGTTTAGGATCGAGAGAAAGGATGGCAAGAAGTGGGTTGCCACAAAGTTTGTTGAGGATCATAATCATTCAATGGTTGCTCCTAGTCAGGTTCATTACCTTAGACCTCGTAGGCATTTTGCGGGAGCCACTAAGAATGTTCCAGAAACATGGATGTCTCTACTGATGTTTGTGGTTTGGTAGATGGAAATCATACTTCCTGTGATGCCACTAGGGTCGGGAATATCTCATGTGTTGAACCTAATCACCTTGTAAGGAATATTGGGTCTTTAGGCTATGTCGGACCTCCTAGCCAAAGGAGAACACTGGGGAGAGATGCTCAAAATCTGCTGAACTATTTCAAGAAGATGCAGGCTGAAAACCCAGGTTTTTATTATGCGATACAGCTTGATGATGATAACCGAATGACTAATGTTTTCTGGGCTGATGCAAGATCAAGGACAGCATACAATCACTTTGGAGATGCAGTTATTTTCGACACAATGTATCGACCTAATCAGTATCAGGTTCCATTTGCTCCTTTCACAGGCATAAATCATCATGGTCAGATGGTATTGTTTGGTTGTGCATTACTTCTAGATGAATCTGAGTTGTCCTTTACTTGGCTATTCAGGACATGGTTATCTGCAATGAATGGTCGACCTCCTGTTTCCATCACCACGGACCAAGATAGAGCAATACAAGCAGCAGTTGCACAGGTCTTTCCAGAAACTCGCCACTGCATTTGCAAGTGGCACATCTTGAGGGAAGGACAAGAAAGGTTGGCTCATGTCTACCTTGCTCATCCTTCATTATATGGTGATCTCTATAGCTGCATAAACTTTTCAGAGTCGATTGAGGATTTTAAATCATCATGGAGCACTCTCCTTGATAAGTACAACCTCCATAAAAATGAGTGGCTTCTGGCAGTATATAATGCTCGTAAACAGTGGGCTCCAGTTTATTTTCGTGATACATTTTTTGCTAGTCTTTCTTCAAAGCAAGGGGTTAACTCCTTTTTTGATGGGTACGTAAATCAGCAGACAACTATACCACTTTTCTTTAAGCAATATCAAAGGGCTCTAGAACATTCTCTAGAGAGGGAAATAGAAGCTGATTGTGATACAAACTGCACCACGCCAGTATTGAAGACAGCATCACCTATGGAACAGCTAGCAGCAAACCTCTACACGAAGAAAATTTTCTCAAAGTTTCAGGAGGAGCTTGTTGAAACTTTTGTGTACACTGCAAACAAGATTGAGGGTGATGGCATTGTCAGTAAATACAGGGTTGCAAAATATGAACATGATCATAAGGCGTACTATGTAATGCTAAATGTTTCTGAGATGAAAGCAAATTGTACATGTCTGATGTTTGAATACTCTGGTATTCTTTGTAGACATATATTGACAGTGTTCACTGTGACAAATGTCCTTACCCTCCCATCCCATTACATATTAAAGCGGTGGACCAAGAGTGCCAAATCTTGCGTTGGATTGGATGAGCAAAATGCTAATCTTCAAGGTATTGAAACTCTAACCACCCGTTTCAATAACCTATGTTGGGAAGCCTTCAAATTGGCAGAAGAAGGTGCAGTTGTCCCAGAGACATATAACGCAGCTATCAATACACTTAGAGAGGCTGGGAAAAAGATTTCTTTTGCAAAGAAAAATGTAGCTAAAGTCACACCACCTGGCTCTCTTACTAGCGGAAATAGTCATGAAGATGGTAGCCAAAAAAACACTTATCCGGTCTCTGACATGGTCCCATCGTTGTGGCCATGGCAAGATGCAGTGCCGCCTTGCTTTAATCTTAATGATATTGAGACTCCACTTACTGACTTGAATCAACCTAGCATGGTCCCTACATCTATTCATCAGGATACTGATCACCCTGATTGCACGGTATGTGTGGAAAAATCTTATATATATATATATATATATATATATATATATATATATATATATACTTATAAATATACATTATATATGAATGTCACGAGCTCAGACATACATGTCTTGGATTATTGTTGTATTCAGCATTAACGGATGTTTTATTAGTAAAATTATGAGTTCTATTTCCGTTGATGCAGGTGGTTCTCACTTATTTTAAATCCATGACTTGGGTTATAGAAAATAAAAAGGCAATAGAAGCTTGTAAAGTAGCTGTTATAAACTTGAAGGTATGTCCGCATATACTCCCATCTCAGTAACGATTTAGGCTAATTTAACTATCTTCTCCTAATCTTTTTCTTTACAGTTTTCCTTTATATATTAAAGATACAGGTATCCATCACATATAATATTCTTTGACAACAGTTATACGTAAAACTAACAACTAATTGTAGTTAGTCTAATGCCATCCTTAAAGGCCATTCACTTTGCTGAATTTGCAGTCATGTTTCAAATTGCAAAGCTAGCACCAATGACTTGATTGTTTTTATTGCTATAATTTTCTTTCACCTCTGTTTCAGCTGCATGACTATGGCATGAATCCTTCAGGAGAGAGTGAAGTGCAGTTTAGGCTCACAAAGGTAACTCTGGAGCCTATGTTGCGATCGATGGCTTACATCAGTCAACAGCTCTCAACTCCAGTCAACAGAGTTGCTGTAATAAATTTAAAGGTTTGGGAATGTTGAACTTTTGTCCCTTCATATGTCATACCCTAGCCTGTTTTCCTTTAAAATATATTATCATTTAGAGGGGGAAAAGATCGAATGAGTTGGGTTTTGGTGATGATTTTCTATTGTATGAATTACCTCGGTGTTAGCATAATGATATTAGATGCTATACCGTACATCTAAAAAAAACTTCATAATTATCTGTTCGTTTCCCTTGACTACAGATGTTTCTTGTTCCCATCCGTTTTTGGGTTTATATATTATTTTATACTTTCCTTTCCCGGTTAGGTGTGTGTATGTGTGTGTGTGTGTGTCTAAAAAGGGTTTTGATCAAGCTGGCCAGTCTAACCATTTGAACCAATTGGAGCAAGAATAGGGGTCTAATCGGTCCCCTGGGCAGCAACACTTTGATGATTTTTCCCATGTCCATAGAAACTAGGTTCAAATGATAAATTTAGGAGTAAGATTTGTGATTCTTGTTGCTTCAAGTGCTTATTCTTTTGTTTTTAGTTCAAGTCTAAATTGGACCTTTTGGACTTATTGCTTGTTGATTTGAAATTTCCAGCTCCAAGATACAAACACAGCTTCTGGGGAAAAAGAAGTAAAATTCCAAGTGTCGAGAGATACTTTGGGTTCGATGTTGAGATCGATGGCCCGTATTCGCGAGCAACTTTGACAACCGTAAGCATTTCATCTCTCCACACTTTATCTTTATTGTCAATGGGATCATGATTCAATAAATTACCAGAAAGTAAATAGGCAACTTCCTACTCAGAAGCTGGCGAAGAGATGAATTTCTAGTGGTGAATGTTAGAAGATTTCTTTGTAGATGAGAAACGTTGGTATTTTAGTGTTTATTATTTCAATCACTTGAATTTATGGAACTTGACTATTTTCATATGCAAGGGCAAGGATTGGAAAGCTTTCAATTTACAGCTATTTTATTCGTACTCTGAGCGAGCGATTTTCAGATATGAACATCAGTGTTCAGTTTAGAACTATGATATTCAGATTATAAAGTTTTACCATATGTTGGACACGAGTACTATCCGAAAAATGAAAAGTCGGAACAGCATAGGAAGATTCTTACGTGGTAGAATTAGCAGTATGCAAAGATTCGAATTCCGTACTTATTGCGATTGTATGAATCAATTAGGCTAAGTTTTTTTATAGATAACAATCCTGAAGTTTATTTGATTTGGTAGAACATGCTTCAATTTTTGGTCTGGTTTCGAAGAAAGTTGTAGTATCAAGAATGGGAAAGGATTTCATATTTGAACTACTCCAGGGCTAAGCAAAAAAAAAAAAAAAACTTCACATTAGAGATCTACTTTCCTTTAAATATCCATCGTGAATGTGCTTATTAGTCGTGAAAATAAGCTTCACATATTAAATTATTGGGAAAGCTATCAATTTAGTTACCCATTTATTACCATATTTATGTTTTGGTCATCCAACTATTGTTTTTTTGTCAAAATCATATCTAGCAATACATTTATTATTTGGTTATCCGACGTTAGATTTGATCATTGATTTATGAAATTGTTAATGTGGGATTGGTATAATAACAATTTTAGTCAATAAAATTTACACATTTTATTAAATTGATCCTAATTCAAAAAAGTCCACAATACTTAAAAATTCTATTAATTTATATATTTTTGGATAATCAATTTGATTTAAAATAATCTAATATTTTTTAATAATTTATATAATTTATTTATTTAAATAGTAAAAGAGGTTGAAAACCGAAACACGGTTGAATTTCTCAAATAATGCGTTGGAAAAAATTATTTGCTCGAATAATACACTCGACAAATTATTTCATGAAATAGGGTGACTATTACAGTAAACATCGAAGACGTATTGGAGTCCAACGATTTATTGAAATCCTTTGAAGTCGCATGGAGTCCAAGCATCTCCTCAAAGACGCATGGAAATCCATCCGCCTTCCCCCTCCCTTACCCATACCATCGTTGTGGCCCCTGTAAAGCAATAATGGAATTTTTTTATAATAATAGAAATCCATGCAAAACGTTGTGGCCCTGTATAGCAATAATGGAAGATTTTTTTATAATAATAGAAATTCATGCAAAACGCATGAAGATGATGCGTTTTCCATTAATTTGCATGAATTGAACCTAATTTCTTAGGTTTTACAAAGAGTTATCCTTAGGTACGTATTGTGCTCCAATTTTATTTTATTTTATTTTATTTATAATAATAGTCAAAATTAAATCCAAATATTAAACCCTAAACTCTAAACCATAAATTATAATCCCTAAATCCTAAACCTTGAATCTTAAAATTTAAGAACGAATGTGAACTAAATTTGAAGAAATTTTATTTAAGGTATTTTATAATTATTTTAAAAAAGGTATAATAATGCTCAGCAATAATGGAGTCAATAAAAAATTCAAACACATTATCTAAAAGTTTACCCCACGTCAAAATGTAAGCAATAATATTTGTGGCCCATGCATGCATAGTGTTTTACCACGTGAATATGTAAGAGCAATAATGCTCAGTAATAATGGAACAATAATAGTGGGAGTAGGGACTGACGATTGGGGTTGTGGTTTGAGAATTGGGATTGATTTTTTAAATATAAATATGAGGTGTAGAAAGAGGATTACTGGGAATGAAAACAAGAAGATGAGAAGAAAGAAGAGAAAAGATGAAAAATAAGAGAAAATCGAAAGAAATGAGAAGAAGAGAATATCGGTTCGTGCTACATTATTCGATAAATTTATAAGAAATTAGTCTAATAGTTTGTTAATTTTTTTGGAAGAACGAAGGTGAACTAAATTTGAAGAAATTTTATTTAAGGTATTTTATTATTATTTTTATAAATATTTGTTAATGTTACGATTGTTGTTATGTTTATTTTTATATTGTTGTTATATATTATATCTTATCTATTATAAATACAAAATTTAATGTTGTACAAAAAATGAGCAACAACTTTTTCACGATTGTCCACTATAATGGACATATTATGGAAAATGAGGTCGGAGTTATTTTCCAGTCTGAAAGACCTATAAATATGATGTTCAAAAGGGACATCACATTTGTAGAAATGAATAGACGATAGAAAGAAAAATCCGAGCTGCAATTGATGGTTTGAAGTATAGGTTCATGGTATGTCCCAATCCAGTTAGATATGTTGCAGTACCAGTTGAAGAAGATGATGATATTGGAACCATGATTGGATTACATGAGTCAACAAATATTTCAGTTATTGAGTTATTTGATGATGTGCGTAACATATCTGATGTTCATGGGTCATCAAGAAATGTGGCTGGAAATTCATCTGAAATGGCTTTCGGAAGTGAGTTAGAGGACCCGCATACAGATCGATAAACAATTTTATGGCGCTATTGGAAAGTGGAAATGAAGTCGGTGGAATATCCGCACTAGCAGAGTACGAGGAGAGAAACATATATAACTCGGAATTGACTGTTGATGTTGATGTTGAAAATCGATGGGGAGAAATCCATGATGATTCCAGCGAAGATGAAGAAACTCAGGAACCCGTTTTACCCGACGATGATGATTTTGGTTGTGGTGGTGCACCTAACTTGGGACCAACTGATGAAGTTCTGACACTGTATCAATCAACTCCTCACATGTGCGAGATCGATTATGATGCGATAAGGGCACGAGAATTCCCAGACATGACACATATACCTCCATACCATATGGTTGAATCATTCAAAATTTCTGGTGAATTTTCAGTTAGGATGCAATTTAGAGGAAAAGATGAAACTATGCTCTGGATTAAAGAGTATTGCATCAAAGGCCATGTTGATGTCCATATTGCAAAGTCCAACCAAAAAACCATATATGCGAAGTGTGTTAAATATGGCCCAGAGTGCAATTAGAAGATCAGAGTGTCCAAAATTCAAAGGCACAATGTTTGGGTCATCACAAGGTACAATGGCCCTCACACATGTTTGCGGAACTCAATCGAGCAAGACCATCGACTATTGGACTCTTATGTAATTTGTGATTACGTTAAGGTATTAGTTGAGAAGGATCCAAGAATCCCTTGTTCAGTGTTAGCTGCATCTATTCGAAGCCAATTTGGATACCAAGTAAAATATGGCAAGGTTTGGAATGCGAAAATGAAGGCAATGAAGTTGACATATGGAGATTGGGATACATCGTACAATAAGCTACACATTTGTTACAAGCAATGAAGCGATTCATCCCGGGAACCATAGTGAAGTCTCAAACCATGCCTGTGTATGACGAAGAAGGTCAACTTTTTACAGGGAAGAAGATATTTTATAGACTCTTTTGGGCATTCAAGTCATGCATAGAAGGATTTCCATTTTACAAACGTATGGTCCAAGTAGACGGTATGTGGTTGTATGGTCAATATAAACATGTATTGTTGATGCAGTTGCGCAAGATAGTGAACAAAATATCTTCCCATTGCATTTACCATTGTTGAAGGAAAGACAACAGAAGCATGGGATTTCTTTTTGACCAATCTACGTAAATATGTCACTCGAGAAGATGGTGTTTGCTTGATATCTGATTGAGGAACAGGCATTTTGGCGGTAATTGAATGACCAGGAAGTCGTTGGATACCTCGCATGCATATCCCACATTTTGTATCCGCCATATTGGTAAGAATAGTATCGATCAGTTTCATAACGCCCACATTGTAGGGAGATAATAAGCATGGGTAAGTTTTGTTTTCAACATTTGAGTATTAATTTATGTGGTTTTTTTAATTGAGCTGTAACAAATATATATATTATGAAACAGGATACGAACTACGACAACCAAATTTTGACAAAAGATTGGACAATTTGAAGGTATTTTATGATGATCAACGTGTATGGAAGTGGGCTTCGAAAATACCGCGAAAAAATGGTCACAAGCATACGACGAGGGTCGGCGATATGGACACATGACACAAACCTTGCTGAGGCAATTAATTCATACTAAAAGGTACACGTCATCTCCCAGTAGCGAGTTTAGTGAAGGAGACATACTTTAGGTTGGCTAAGGTTTGGTCCAATAAAGGCAAGGAGATTGAGTGTCTCATAAATAGAGGTCAAACTTGGGCTCTATAGTGGTGGAAGCAATGGAAGCAAATGAGAGATTGACAACCTCAATCTTGTTCATAATTTTGACCGAGTTGGTCATACTTTTGTTGTGTCATGCATACGCCACAATGAAGGAGGAGAAGGCCAAACATTTAGAGTTAATTTACAACTCAAATGGTGTGATTGTGGTTGCTTTCAAGCATGGAGATATCCATGTACTCATGCATTCGCTGCATGTATGTATGCTGGTGTAAACGCATACAGTTATGTTGATGAGTGTTTTCACCTACATAGGATATTAAATGTCTACAGCTATGAGTTCATACAGATCCCAAATGAATCATATTGGCCGAAAAAGGATCATGACGAATGGTTGCCAAATCCAATGCTTCGTAGAAGTCCAAAGGGTCGACCTGAGTCCATTCGTATTCATACCAATATGGATTTTCATGCTAGAGAGAGAGGTCAACCAAAGAGATGCGGATTATGTAAGGGTGAAGGTCATTCAAAAAAGAAATGTCCTAATCTACCAAGATATAGACCTCAGTAGTAATCATATATATATTTAATTTTTTTTTAATAATTCATTTGATTTTATAATAATTTATGCATAATAATTTATGTATATATATTTTTGATTTTAAAATAATTAACTTAAATTTATAATAATTTATTGTTATTTATAAATCTTGGAATTTATAACTATTATTTATTAAATCTTCAAATTTAAGTTAATGTAAAAAATTTCAAAACAATTATTTACTCATGTTTACGATTGTTATTTTATTTTATTATAATCTTCGAATTTAATCAATTTGGTAAGATAAACAATTTATAAGTAATAATTATTAAATCTTTGAATTTAAGTTAAGGTAAAAATTTCAAAAAAATTACTTATGTTTACGATTTAAAATACTAGTATAATTTAAATATTTAGCTTTAACATATAATAATAACATTTTTCACATATTACTATTTTAAAAAATAACAATAGAGTTTATAATTGTTGTCGATGTAGGGGTGTTGTCGAATGATAATGTCGAGGCGGACGTCTAATGCGTTGTGGTCGTTGCAGTTGCTCAGGAGTATGATAGTCATCCTCCTTATTCATTAGGGGCATATAAGCTACTTTTGTAAATATACGCCCACCACTATGCTCTCCCATTCCACCAGTTTCATCTTCCATCCCTCTTGGAAACATAGACTGACAAATAGTGGTATTTGGCATCATAGATGTCATTTGTTCAAAGCCATACGTCGATTCAAACATGGGAGTGTAGTTGGATGCATGAGGAGGCATCAACTCCGGTTCTGTTGTTTCCGTTTCATGTTGTTGAGATGAGCTCCCACTTTCACTCCGTATAAATTTCTCAGCTCTCCCAAATTTTCTCTTATATTTTTTAAACTATTGTCTTTCTCCCAACGTCATCAGGTACGGCTTTCCATGCTCGAAATAATACTGAAGGTAAGCCGAAGTTTCAAGATTAAACTCATCATCTTCCATTGGATCAATTGGTAGCACGGATGAAGCTCTGTTGTTCCAATCATGAATGTAGTTTGCGTGCTTCGCAACCCAATTCACGTTGTGCTTACCCCGTCCATCTAATTGTGTAAGGGGTAATGATCCAATGGAATTGACGGAATAGGTTGGTGGCACTTGAACTGCCTCAACACTCGATTCGCAAACAATATCTCAACAAATGCAAAATGAATAATGGTGTAACAGCAGCCCACGTTTCATAACCCAACAAAACATATGGTGGCACACACGCTAAAACTTCTTGCTCTAGGTACAACATCCAAACAAACTGTAAAATTAACATTTATGAAAATAATTCATTACAAAAAATTATAAATAAAGAAATAAATATAAATAAATAAATGAAGTTAAATAAATTAATTTAAATTAAATTAATTTGTATAATTATATTACATATTCTAAAATTTACCTTCTTTTTGCTATAAACGTCGATCTTTAACTAAAACTCTTTGATATTATTGTGAAATAGTCATGTTTTTTCTATTTTATGCCTCCGTCTGTAAATCAAAAAAATGTTGTTACTTATTTTTAATCAGAATAAATAAATTCTAAATTAAGAATTTAAATTAAAATACATAAAATTTATATTACCTCCCCGCAAGAGGAAAGTCAATTGATGTTCGACTAATCGGTGTTAAAAATGGAAGTCTGTGCCAAGCCCAAGATTGTAGCAACATCAGACATCCACCGATTTCCACGGTATTAGTATCATTGACGATTACTGACGCCTTGCACATCTCACGGTACAAGAACGCCAATAGCACAATCCCCAACTGTACTGACGTGTATTCTCAAAATTTCTCAAAAACGGGAGATAATGCGTATGAACCAGATTACCATATTTGTATGGCATAAAAACTCCCCCAATCAACTGCAAGATACATGCTCGAGTTGGATATACAATTTCTTCTTCGGTACTATTTTTGTTGAGTTGAAATTGATCCTCCAACCAAGACAGCCTCAAACGCCACCCATTTACATTTGGGCGTATGTCGTCTGCTCAAGAAACTCATTGCAAAGTGTTCCCACGTTATTATAATCATTTTTCATCACCACTGGCATCTCATTGGTTGGAACCCGAGTTGGAAGGCGCATCTTCTAGGGTTATTGTGCATTCTCCACATAGCAAATGAAATGTATGTGTTTCTGGCCTCCAACGTTCAAGCAATGCACTTATCAAACCCGAGACCAACTTATACTCCCGTACAAAAGTAACATGATAAAATCCAGCCTCTTCCAGGTTATCTTCAATCAAAGGGTGTGGCTTAGCGGGAATACTAATCCGATGACGGATGACTCACTGCTCGTCTGCCTACAATTATAATATTCATAAAATTTATATCAATTAATCATAAAATAAACATTTTATAATATTTAATAAAAAAATTATAATATTTTATTAAATAATAATAACACCATCGCTCCCAAATGGCTAGAAATATGTTGAGCGTTAAGATGAAGTAATTGATTTTGTTCTGTCATTTCAACGAGACGAACCTGCACAACGAAATTTAATAACATTAATAATTTAATAACACATACTACTAACTAACTACATCTAATTATTCAACAAACATATGACACATACAACTAATTGAAACGAAATTAACAAGCATAACAAATTTAAATTTATGTCTATATTATTCATATTATTTTATAAATAATATAGATTTTATAAACAAAATTAACTAACTAATCGGGTTAAATTTATCGAATAATGTAGCACGAACCGATATTCTCTTCTTCTCATTTCTTTCTATTTTCTCTTATTTTTCCTCTTTTCTCTTCTTTCTTCTCCTCTTTTTCATTCCTGATGTAATCATCTCTCCCTCCCTACACCTCATATTTATATTTAAAAATCAACCCCAATCCTCTAACCACAAACCCCAATTGTCCATCCATACTCTCATCATTATTGCCCATATTGTTGCAATAGTTGCAGCATTATTGCTCTTACATATTCACGTGTAAAACACTCCATTATTGCTATGCATGCAAGGGCCACAAGTATTATTGCTACAATTCTTATATTTCACGTGATATTAAATACTTTATTGATTATAGTAGATTTATAATATTAAAATCCAACCCTTTATTCTAGAATTTAACATAAACGGTGAGAATACAAAATAAACAAAAGCAAGGCCCACCTCACTACTATTATCCTCCCGGTGGGGAATACAAAATAAAATAAAGGTAAATGAGGGGAGGTGGATGGATTTTCATGTTTTTGAAGAGACGCTTGAACTCCAATGCGTGTTCGGTGTTTACTGTAGCATTCATCATATTTCACGAAATAATCTGTTGAGTGTATTATTCGAGCAAATAATTTTTTCCAAATTATTATTGAGAAATTCAGCCCACTGGCTTCTTAAACGAGAGTAAGGAGGACCATGAATATCCCGATAAAGGATATTAAGCTGTGGGGTCGGAAAAGAATCAAAAATAGAAACAGAACCATCTCGAGGGACAAGCCATGTTATTGGCTTCGCGGTAAATCTTCTTGAACTTGATAAACCAAGGTCTATTAAAGAGAAGTGCAATGGATCTCACCAGCGCGAAAGGACTGTCTGCCGGCGGAGGAGAGAGCAGGAGAAAAGCTTCGCTACTATTTGTTTGAACGGTAACCTTCTCAAAACCATTTTATCATGCAATCGGAGACCTTCGAGGAGGATGCCCCAAAGTTTGGCTTCAAGCACTGTAACATGGCCGAGAAACCTGCAGAAAGCTGTTAAACAGTCACTCCTTGAGTTCGTATAAGACCACTGGCTGAACCCAGATTGGTCGAGGGAGATAGAGCACCGTCAGTGTTGAGACCCAACCATCTTCCTGCAAAGACCAATTGATCAGAGTGAGCACAGGGGCAATAGATCGTGGATGCCGAATAACAGAATCTCCATAAACTTTTCCCCACCGTTTAATAATTTATTTAGTCTAACTTATTGTTTACTTTTAAAATTGTCAAAGTTTAGGAATTCATTATGTGAATATCTTTTTTTATTAACTTTATCTCTGTCCAAATATTTTTATAGCTCTTACCACCATCATTGCACCAATGTTCACCCTTCATCGTATGATGATTCTTCGGAATCTTATCGCAGCTTTGTTCATCCTCATCATTGTAACAGCATCATCACTCATTCGACGATTCCTTCGAACTTACAACATAATTTTTCACTGTCACTGTCGCAACATCTTCATGCATTTGACATTATCTTTGTTCTTTTACCGAACACACACCCTTCAGACACCACCTTTTCGTTGTTCCTCCCGATTTTCTTTCTCCTCATTTGTTGCTCTTCCTTAATGTCAGTTGGCCCTAGCTTTCAATCATTTAAAACCTAATTTTTATAATCTACCTAATAACTCAGTAGGGGTGCAATTGAATCCAATGATTGTAAGGCCTAAAGAACATTGTAAGGGGTCAACAAGGGGTGTGCAACCGACGTGAAAAGGCGACAACATCACTTGAGCATACGGTCAACCATGACTAGGGATGGGCATGGGTTGGGTTTCGGCCAAACCGACCCGACCCGAAAATATATATACCCTCCATCAGACTTGAACCCGACCGGTTTTTTGAGATAAAATTCAAGCTCGACTCGAAATAATAAAAAAATTATTTTTATTCAATAAAAACAGTGATTTAATTGAAAAATATATAGAGGGTATTATTGTAATTATTTCTAAATATATAAGGTAAACTTATATTTTTTTCGGGTCGGGTCGGTTATTTTTCACCCTAAACCCGAACCCGACCCAACCCAACCCTCACCTTTAAAAAACCTGACATGACCCAAACATCACCTTTAAAAAACCTGACATGACCCGACCGGATTCGATTTTTTAAAAAAAAAACTCGACCCGATCGGGTCGGAACCAGTTGGGTTCGGGTCCCATGCCCATAGGTGAGACCGTTGTGTTTATTTCCGCTATGCCATGGGGTGCGCCGATGGTCCCAACACGGGATATGTCAAATATAAATGTCATCTTCCAAAGATGAAGGGATCATGCAAGAAGAAGGATTTTGTTGTTACTTGGAGTGATGAGGACATCACCGATGATGAAGAGGATGAAGTAGCCAACCTTTGCTTATGGCCATCCAAGAAGATTCAAAGGTATCTTCTAACTCAAATGAATTAAATTCATATTCTTTTGATGAGTTACAAGATGCTTGTGATGAATTGATTTTGGAATTTGAGACAATGAATTCCAAATACAAGAAAATAATTTTAAAATTTAAAAACAAAAATGATTCTCTTTTGAAAATTAAATTGGATTTTGAAAGCAAAAATGAAATATTGAAAAAGGATTTGGAACTTTCAAAATTGAAAAATGAAAATTTTGAAAAAGAAAATTTTGACTTGAAAATTAAGCTTAATAAAAGAGAAAGAAATTATTTCTCATAATTCATCAAAGTCAATAATGGCAAAATGTTCACATTGCCATTATCATGGTCATAATTCCAATACTTGTCCCATAAAGAAAAGAAAATCTTATAAAAGAAGACAAGTATGGGTTCCTAAGGGAACTAGAGGCATTGAAACTAACAATCAAGGACCCAAAGTAATTTGGGCACCAAAAATCCAGTAAATGTCTCTTGTAGGTGTGTTTGGAGCAATGGTGAGCAAATACAATAAATTTGGAAGCTCTAAAACACACTAAGGATGGACATTTGAAAAATGGGAGACAACTTTGATTCAAGTGATAAAAAGTTTTAATTTCATGTGATTTTGTGCTTCGTATGATTTAAAAAAATTTATGCATGATTGTATGTCCCCATATAGTGCTTAACTGCAATTTGTTAGGGGAAGTTAGTTTTTGCACGAGTTGCAATTTTATGGCCTTATATGCTTATGATGATGAATTAGGTTGAATTTGGTGGTTATAGAACCTTTATTCATTATTGAAATTATTTTTTTATTGCATGGAGCATTACCCATCAATTATTTATGAAAAATCCCAAATTTTTGTCCTACACCCACAAAGTGTTCGATAAAATTTCCCATCTAAAACCACCCTATAATCCCATTCGGCCATACCATTTTTCCAAGCCCAAAATTCATTTTTAAATCTTCCTAAATTTGGCCTAAACCCATTTACCTTTGTGAGGTTTTCTTTTGTTTGCTAAATTTGTAATTTATATTTGGGAAAGAGCGTAATCAAGGTTTTGGGGTATAAACCTTGTGTGTCATTGTAAGGTTACACATTGTCCTTAAAGGTTTACAAATCTAGTGGATTTGAGAAATCATTAGTTTGGACAGCTAAGGTAGTGTATGTAAACTTGGTTTAGAAGTCGAATCACTCTAAATCATTGTGCAAAATTCTTTCAATTTTTCGATTGCTTCCACCTATTTTCTTAAAAGGCCAATTCACCCCCTCTTGGCATATTTTGGTTGTTAAGAGATCAACAATTGATATCAAAGCGGGTCACAATCAATGGTTTAATAATCTTGTGAAGATCCTTGAAGAGTTTTATCATCTTCTATAATCAACTTTCAACTTATACTATATTAAAGATTCGCACTCCGTAACTAAGCTACCATACTTCAATAGAACAAATTATTCCTATTGGAAAAATAAGATGATGTTCATCCAATCTATTGACCTTAAGGTTTGGGATCTATCGTCGACTGTTCTCCCGTGTCTCCAATAAAATGAAAGGAATGGACAAGTGAAGATAGGAAGCTTGCCCAACTCAATGCTAAAGCCATGCATATATTCTTTTGTGCTCTTGGCCCGGATGAGTATATTATAATATCTTCATGGTCTAATGCTAAGGAGATTTGGGACAAATTGGAGGTGACTCATGAAGGAACAAACCAAGTGAATAAGTCAAAAATTGGCATTCTCATTCTCAACTATGAGAACTTCAAGATAAAACCCGATGAAGACATAAAGACAATATCCAATCAATTTACCACGATCATCAATGACTTAAAGAACTTTGGGAAGGTTTATCCCAATGAAGAGATGATGAGAAAGATGCTTGCCTCTTTACTTATATCATGAGAAGGCAAAACAAATACCATTGAAGAAGCCAATGATTTGGAGTTATACACCCTCAATGAGCTCATCGGTTCTTTACTCACTCATGAGGCGAATCTCCAAAGAAAGAAGGAAAAAGAAGAAGAGAAGAACAAAAAAAAAAGAGGTTGGAATATTCCAACTTTAAATCCACCAATGAGAGTAATCAAGACTCAAGTGAAGAGGTGGATGAAAATGAAGAGATGACCAAGCTCTTCAAGAAGTTCAAACGATTCATGAAAACCAAAGAAGACAATAAGCATGAATCGAGTAAGAAGAAAAGTACCCCAGTGTGCTATAAATGCCAAAGAACGGGATGTTAGAGTATGCCCAAAGACCAATCATGAGATGATTGAAATGATACTTTTATTTACTAATTTTTGAATAAAGGCATTGCCATTATTTATTTCAGCTATATTTATATTCTCAAATAAACTGAAAAATAACAAAATCCATATAATAATATGATTGTTATTAAAAGATCCTTAGTCAAGTATTATTATGGACATGGATAATAATACGCTTAAGACTAACATGTTATTGATTGATAATAGTGAGTTGTCATTGACATAGAGATGTCAGAATTGATGCATGAATATGTTGTTGGAGAACAATGTATTGGATTGATCCGCTACGAGCATATGTCTTGGATTATTATGTGACGGTCACGATATTGCTCATGGTGACAACTATATGTATGATCCTTAGACTTGAGATAATTAGTATCTCAACATATATTGTTGTATGTTTTGATACAGTTAAACATGCTATGCAAATGGTTGCACTATAAAGACTGATATTAAACATATCACGATATATGTAGTAAGGTGTGAATGATCGAGATAGGATTTGTCCTTCCGACATAATAGGAAATATATCACAGGCCACTTGATTGAGTGATACTAGAAATGCAAGGCCAAAAGGATATAATACATTAAAAGAGTTAGTCACGAGCATATTATGTCAAATCATGACTTCCTGTAACTTAGGTAACAATGATATATTGCTAGATGTCACTCATTATTTGTAATATTAGAATGGTTCTAATTATTACTACTAACGTTACAAGAACCTACAGGGTCACACCCTAGGGTTGAAATGACCAAATATTAAACGGATTTTATTGTACAACTTATTGTACAATAATTAAAGAATATAATTAGAATTAATATATGTATATTTGATATACATATAATTTAATTGTCATGAATATAATAAGTAAACATTAAAAGAATATAATTCAGATTACAACTCTTTTAATGAATATTCAATTCAGAATAATTAAATAAGATTTTAATTAATTCATAAAACCCTAAGTGTTAGGACAACAATATTATAAAAGGAAAAGATTGGCCTAGCAGCCATTTCTCTTCTCCTTAGACTTTACACGTTTTCTCAAAACAATTTTGGGAAAAGTAAAATTTTACTCTCAACCGGGTGAACTAAGTAGAGGCCGATAAGTGATTTCGTGGAGGCTTTACGATTCGAACCGCTCGTGATCACTGCCATATTGTTTTTTTAGTAACCCAATGTAAGTAATCGTATCACTTCCTCTCGATTTCGGTTTCATCGTACATGGATCGTTGGTGAGATTAGGGATAGGTTTGGGTCGGGTTTCGACAAACCCGACTCAAAAATTTTACATCCTCCACCTGACCCAAAAAATATATACCCTCCACCAGACCCGAACCTGACTCAAAATAAAAAAAATTATTTTTATTCAATAAAAACAATAATTTAATTGAAAAAAATAATATATATAGAGAGATATTATTATAATAATCCATAAATATATAAGGTAAAATTATATTTTTTCCTGGGTCGGGTTGGGTATTTTTCACCATAAACTCGAACATGACCCGACCCGACTTGAATCTGAATTTTTTTTATAAAAATGACCCAATCGGGTCGGGTCGGAACCCATTGGGTTCGAGTCTCATGCCCATCCCTAACCATGACGATTGGGATTTAGGAGAGAGACTTTGGATTTTATATTGGGCCAAATTTAAGGATTTTTTAAAATTATTTTGAATTAGGACCACTTTGATAGATTCTCATAAATTTTGAAGACTAATTTTTTTTTATCATGATGCATCACCACTTCTATTAAGTTTCGAATTTAATGGTGGGTGATAAAAATAAAAATAAAACGTAAAATTAGATATGCTTCTAGAAAAAATAGTTGAATGATCAAAACAAAAAATAGAAAAATAAGTGAGTGATTTAATAAAGTAATTTACCCTATAAATTTTATAATTTTAAGTCAAATTTTGACAAAAGAAAAAAATAATGTTATAATTAAATTTGAATAAAATGTTTATTATTATTTTTTTGTTCCAATTTTTAAGGCTTTGTCATGACTAACTTGGACCGACTTACGTCGGACACCTGGTTTTGGTGAGTGAGTCTCCCAAGAGAATTTTTGCATATACAATAACTCAAACTCGAGACTTGATTAAGTAATATTAAGTTGCTTACCGCTTGAACTAACCCTGTTAATAAATATTTATTATTAATCGATATAAATTCAAATAATGCTTACTTGTGAGATGCAAAATGTAGCTTGTTTACAATCGAATTGGACATACCGGTCTAAGTTTGCGACCCCAAATTAGTAAATAAAGTTTCTATATAAAATTTATCAAAAACAAGTTCTTAAATATATATATTATTTAAATTTAATTTTAAGATTTAATTTATTATTTAAAAGTTTAATTAATTATATGTATTTCCTTTTTTATTTTAAAAAGTATTTATATATTTTTAATTAGACTGAACCAACAAACTAAATTTAGAAACTTATTGAATTAAATAAGTTAAATCATATATTAATTAAAAAAAACAAGATTCAGATACTTAATGAATCAAAAATATCATATATCAAATTAAATATTCAGATTAAGTTTAGATAGTAGAATATTTATTGATTTTTTTAATAAAAAATGATGTGAGATTATGTGATGTAATCAGTTATATTTTAATTTAGGAGAGATATAAAATTTTATGTTAATAGTATGAATTTATATTATGAATTTAGATACATAAAATTTTAAAATTTTAAAAAAATGCAAAATCGAACAAATTTATGAAATGTGAAATTAAATCATCAATAAAATATAAAAAATATATAAGATATAAGAAAATTTAAATTCTGGATAATATAAGTCTAACATCATTAAATCTATTTATGATTTCACCTACTTAACTGGCATATTTCTTTAAATATCACCATTTACAAATTTATTTCTCAAATTAATATTTATTTAAAATTAATTTCTAAAATGAAATCCTTAAAGCAAATGCACCTTTAGTCACATGCGTTATTGAAAGGGTTAACTACATGATTGATCACATTTATGTTTTTTTATATTTCTTTATTGATTTAGAAAATATAATATATAATAACTTTGTTTTTATTTAATTAAAATATAACTACTGAGAGTTAGTTGTCGTTAGATTTTTAAAAGATTATTGATATGACATGATAAATATATAAAATTAAAATGAGTAAAATACACAAATAGTCACTAATATTTGAATAATTTTTGTTTATCTACTGAAGTTTATAAAATAACAAATTGGTTGATACCATTTTGTGATATACGTCCTCTAAGCGGTTTCTTCATCCCCTTACTTCACACCTTTGGAATGAAAATTTCTCGGACTTTCCCACCCTTGGATTCTCGTCTTCATCGATATGAAATACTTCATCAAATTTTTATAGCCCACTTTTCTAGGTTAATATATGGAGGAGAGAGATATAATAATCATAAGGAACTATTAGAAAAATTAGTGAGCAATTTGTTAATTTTGAAATTTCAAAGGGGAAAACAAAAAATTACTTAAACATTAGTAACCATTTGCGTACTTTACCTTTTTTAATCTGTTAAAAATCTAATGGCAGTTAACCCTCAGTGACCACATCTTAATTAAATAAAAATGAAAGTGATCACATCTTAGTTAAAATAAAAATAAAAATGATCAAATATTATACTTTTTGAATTCAGTAAAAAATAGTAGACAAAATGTTGAGTTAATCGATCGATGGAATCAGCCAAGAGGGGGTGAATTGGCAATAAAATTTCGATGGAAGTTTTTGCAGAAAATTGAAAATATTTGCACAGCGATTTAGAGTAGTTCGACTTTCTCAACCAAAGTCTACGTCCACTACCTTAACTATTCACACTAAGGATTTTTCACAAATTCACTAATTTGTCTTTCTTTTGAGGACAAAGAGTAACCTTACAAATTCCTCAAGAAGTATACCACAAATTCTTGAGAACACTCTCTCTCAAAGAGAATAATACAAATTTTGCAAACTTACAAGAAAATCCTCACAAGGCAACATGTCTGCACAATTCTAGAACAAAGAAAGAATATTCAAGAATAATACAATTGAATACAATAAGTGTTCTTGAAAGCAAAATGAATATTGAATGAAATAGGCTTGAAAATGCTCAAACTTGAGGTTTGATGCTTTCTCTTTGATTCTCTCTTGATTCTTGTTGATTGTTGTTTCTTGTTATTGATCAAAGGCTTCTAAGCTTGTTTAAATACTCATTCAATTGATTCTGAACGTTGGAGATGATTAGTGGAGTCAATGGAGCCGTTTAAGTATGACAACAAGTTGAGAGCGTCTGGTGCATCGATGCATGAGGCTAGTGCATCGGTACACTATGTGTAAAATTCAAATATTTCGACCGTTGAACCCTTAGTTCATCGATGCACTATAAAATGCATTCGATGTTTTAAACAAGCCTGAGTGCATCGCTGCATGGTCTGTGCATCGATGCATAAAATGCGTTCGATGTTTTTCATAAAACCTGAGTGCATCGATGCATGGTTTGTGCATCGATGCATAAAATGCATTCGATATGGTGAGTGCATCGATGCATCAATGAGTGCATCGGTGCATCCCTTCTCAATTTTGATTTTTAGCTCGTTTTTTGTTCGAAATACTTTGTGAAAATTGTCTCAAAAATATTTTAAGTATAAAACACAATTTTACACATTAGTAAGGATTGAAATTGAACTTTGAAAGACTTGGAGTAATATTTTGATATTCGAGTAATTAAATCGAATATACTTAGAAAATTATTTGTAAAATCTTAAAATTCATTTAACTTAATTTGTTATATCGAAACATCAAAATGTTTTCAACAATCTCCCCCTTTTTGATATAACAAAACATTTTAGTAATTTTAAGATTTTCTAATAAGTTTTGAAATCAAGTTTGAAAAATTACTCCCCCTTACTTTAACACTTCTCCCTTTTTTTGTTAAATCAAAAAAACTTTAAAACGCGTTGAACAAGGTTTTGAAAAGCATAGTCAATTGATTATAAATAAATATAGCTTAAGCTTCTAAGATTAAAGATCAAGAGAACGGTTAGTTATTAGTTTCATAATTCAATATTCATAATCAAATGTGAAATGGCATAATTGGTCATAATGCAACTAATATGTAAATGATGAAAAAATTAATAAACATTAAGCTCAAAAAGAAAGTTAAAACCAAACCAAATATATATATAATAAGTTTAAACATCCAATCATCCAAATCATAAATCCAAACAAATTCAAACATTCAACAACTAAAGTAAAACAATCCAAAAACAACAAAATGTTTATCAATCCAAGTTTTAAGTTCTAGAAAGTATGGCAAGTAAAGATCTACTCCATCAGAGAGTCAGGAGGAGGAGGATAATGTGCTCGTACTTCAAGAATGAGAGCGTCCATACGTTCACGCATCTCCCATTAAAATTCAATTATCTGAGACTCCATGGAAGCAAACCTCATATCAAACGACTATAAGAAAGATCAAAAATATGGTGGCGTTTGATCTTCTTAATGTGTTAGTTCCAGTGCAGGCTCATCATCTGGTATGTGATCGTCAATATCTTGCATAAGCTGTTGAAGCTCGAGATCGTCGTCAGCAGCCGGTGCCGGAGGAGAATGAGGAGCACGAGAATAGCTAGGAGAAAAACGTGAAGAACTAGCTCCCAAAGTTTGCTTATTGGGTCAAAAGACCCATTAACCAGTTTCCTCGTCCTGTTTCCAATCAGGTTTTTTCAAGAAGTGAGATTGATTTGATTTTGAAGAGGGATTGGATTGTAAAGAGAAACTCTAAGACTAAGTTTGATAAAAAGATTACTAAGTAGATATCCATAAACTAAAGTTTCAACATGTTTAGAATGGACAATATTTATGGTATCTACTAGTTCACTAAAAATGATTTGTGGCAAATTTATATTTCTATTATGCTGGATACAATGCATCCACCATAAATCCCTGACACGAAGAGTGGATTACCTACCTCCAGATGGTCAAAACCACCAAGAGATCATTAAATAGAAATCGATTGTGATGTGTATGTAAGGTACTAACACTAGCATTAGGAAGATAGGGATATGCCACAGTTTCTTTCTCATTATATAAACCATTGTCATCTAGCCCATATTGCTTAGCTATAGTGTCAAAGTCAAAATGAATAAATTGTCCTAAAAGGTAGGATCTAATTCCTATAGTCCCACATTGACTCTCGTTTTGAATACATACTGTATTAGAGTAGAAAATGTGGACTAACTGATGATAGACAATAGGTTTAAGGTGAAACGGTTTATCAAACTTCCAGGACTTAAGAGTCGGTAAGTATTGAAAGTTGATATCTATCATGGCTTGAACAGAGGGAATACGTTCTTCCCGGATTTTGTAAGTTTGGAAGGAATCCATGTACTATGGTAGAGTTCCTCTCTACGACGCTCAGGCATATTAAAACACGAGTTTAGAATGGTCATATTGGGATCGTTTGGATTTGGAGCTTGGGGAGTAATAGGATTAGGAGGTCGGTTAGAATGACAAGAAGAGGTCCTAGGGTGTTTAGGGTTTGGCATGGTTTAAGGAATCAGAATTAGGAATGTAACCTATAATTTTGAAACACATGTATGCAAAATAATCAATCCCAAAACTCAATTGAGTCTGGAATAATTCAAGGTTCTCTAAACCGAATCCTAATGGGCATGATTTTGAAAACTATTTGAAAATAACATTGGAAATATCATAATACATATAGTTTTCATGAAAACAATACAATTAAATCAAAAACATCAATAATTTTCAAAAATAACAATTTTTTTATTTCGAAAATTCAAAGACAATGTTGAAAAATTGTTTGTTTTTGACGAAATTGATTGTAAAATCTAGTTTAGAATCATAATATAATCAATGCCCGATATAATGTTCATCCTAGAACTAATCTAAACTAGTTCTAAAATCAAAATTTGATAAAATAGAGATTTTTGGAAATATACCTTGAAAAATTCAGATTGAGTGGAATGTGACGATGTTTTGCATGATTTAATGATGTTAGCAGGACTTGGAGATGTAAAACTCGAGGATTTCGACTATTTTCCATTGATTTTGAGCAAATGGAGAGTTTAGAGAGAGAGAGAGGGATGAACGGCGGCTAAGAGTGTTTGAAAGGGTTTTGAGAAAATGAAGAAAAACAGGGTTTTTATCCAAAAACCCGATGGATGCATTGATGCATGGCCTTGTGCATCGATGCACATTCAAGGAGTGCATCGGTGCTTCTTCATGATGTATCGATGCACATTGAAGGGGATGTATCGATGCACTATTCGGTCTATCGATGCATTATGCACAAAAATGACAAAAATCCGTTTTAAACACTTAAAATGCTAAATAATTTAGCTCTAGTGGCATTGACAACTCATATATTGAAAATTAATCAAGTCCAATCAATCAATTTTATCTTTAAACTATATTTAAGCATATAATTAATTTTCTCCAAAGAACCATAAACTCCCCCTAACTATTAGCAAAGAATGCAATCAAACAATATTATTATTATAAGCATTTTCAAATTTAATATAAAAGTTCTAAAATTATTTTAAACACTAAGTGAAGATAGGTCGGTTAAACCTAATTCTCTTCTAAGTGTCCAAAATCTCTCTTTGTCTAAAGGTTTTGTAAAGATATCCGCTAATTGGTGCAAAGTATCAACAAATTCTAGGACTACATCTTCCTTAGTGACATGATCTCTAATGAAGTGATGTCTAATTTCAATGTGCTTAGTTCTAGAGTGTTGGATGGGATTTTTAGTGAGACAAATAGCACTAGTATTGTCACACTTGATAGGAATGGTATCTACTTCAATTTCATAATCAAAAAGTTTTTGTTTCATCCATAAAACTTGTGCACAACAACTACCGGTTTAAATGTATTACGCTTCAGTGGTAGATAATACAACACAATTTTGTTTCTTTGAAAACAAAGAAATCAACATATTTCCAAGGAATTGGCAAGTACCGGATGTGTTTTTCCTATCTAATTTGCATCCTCCATAATCCACATCAGAAAAAGCATGCAAGCAAAAGCTAGAGTCTCTAAGATACTAAAGTTCTAAACTAGGAGTGTCCTTAAGGTATCTAAAGATTCTCTTAACAGCTAGTAAATGTGATTCTTAGGATATGATTGAAATCTAGCACATAAGTAAACGCTCAACATAATGTTCGGTCTACTTGTGGTTAAATAAAGCAAAAGTCAATCATTGACCTATATAGTTTAACATCCACACATTTACCTTCTTCATCTTTTTCAAGCTTTGTAGATGAGCTCATTGGAGTGTCATGAGGTTTCCCATTTTCCAGTCCAAACTTCATGAGCATATCATTGACGTACTTAGCTTGATTGATGAAGATGTCGTCTTTTCTTTGCTTGATTTGGAGTCCCAAGAAAAATGAGAGCTCCCCCATCATGCTCATCTCGAATTCACTTTGCATTAGCTTAGAAAATTCTTGGCAAAGAACATCATTAGTTGAACCAAATATTATAGCATCAACATAAATTTGAACTACTAATAAATCTTTACCTTTATGCTTTAAAAACAATGTAGTGTCGACATTCCCTTTTGAAAAACCTTTTTTAATTAAAAAGTTTGACAATCTTTCATACCAAGCTCTAGGAGCTTGTTTTAAACATAAAGTGCTTTTGTCAATTTAAGAACACGATTTGGAAATTTTGAATCTTCAAAACCAGGAGGTTGTTCCACATACACTTCTTCTTTTATAAAACCATTTAAAAATGCACTTTTAACATCCATTTGATATAGTTTAAATTCATTGAAACATGCAAATACTAATAAAATTCTAATTACTTCCATCCTAGCAACAGGAGTGTATGTTTCATCATAGTCTATGCCCTCTTCTTGAGTATACCCTTGAGCAACAAGTCTAGCCTTGTTTCTCACTATATTACCATTTTCATCAAGCTTATTCCTAAATACCCATCTAGTGCCTACAGTAGACTTATTACTAGGTTTTTCAACTAATGTCAATACTTTACTTCTCTCAAATTGATTTAACTCTTCTTGCATAGCCATAATCCAATGTTAATCATTTAATGCTTCTTTAATATTCTTAGGCTCTATGAATGAGATAAATGCAACATAATTACAAATATTTCTAAGAGAAGATCGAGTTGTTACCCCTTTTGATGGATCACCTATTATTTCACCATCCTTGACATAGTTGTATTCCCTTGATAAGAGACTTCCCTTTCTTCAATGGTTGGACTCTCGAGAGGATCATGAGTTTCCTCATCTTTCGTTTTTCATTTGATGATGGTTCTCCAACGTCATGTCCAACGTTATTTATGTTTATAATACCTACATCATCATTCACAAGAATCCTTCCTCGGAAGGGGATTTTCATCGAAAACAACATGTATAGACTCTTCTACAACTAAAGTTCTTTTATTAAATACTCGATAAGCTTTAGAATTTAAGGAATAACCCAGAAAAATCCTTATCACTTTTAGCATCAAATTTGCCAAGATTGTCTTTGCCGTTGTTTAAAACAAAACATTTACATCCAAAAGGATAAAAATAGCTAATATTAGGCTTTTTATTTTTAAAAAGTTCATATGGAGTTTTCTTCAAAATAGGCATAATCATTACTCGATTAATAACATAACAAGCGGTATTTGTGGCTTCCGCCCAAAAATATTTTGGCAAATTATTTTCACAAAGCATTGTTCTAGCCATTTATTCTAAAGTTCGATTTTTCCTCTCAACAACTACATTTTGTTGAGGGGTTCTAGGTGCTGAAAAATTATGGCTAATACCATTAGAATTACAAAATTCAGTAAATCCAAGATTTTCAAATTCAGTTCCATGATCACTCCTAACACTAGTTATAGTAACCTTTTTCGTTTTGGATTAATTTTGAAAACGTGATAAATTTTTCTAATGCTTCATCTTTAGTACTTAAGAGTAGAACCCAAGTATATATAGAATAGTCATCTACCAATACAAATGAATATTTTTTTCCACCTAAGCTAGTAGTTCTAGATGGCCCAAAAAGATATAAATGGATCAATTGTAATATTATACTAGTGCATACGTCGTTAATGGATTTAAAAGAAATTCGCTTTTGTTTTCCTTTAGCACAAGCATCACAGATTTTATCATTATCAAATTTTAGTTTAGGCAACCCTTGGACTAAATCTCCTTGAATTAACCTTTGCAGAACACTCATACTAGCATGTCCTAGTCTCCTATGCCATAACCAACTATCATGCTCATCCTTAGCAACTAGGCATAAATTAGTCATATCTATAGAATCTAAATGCACCATGTAAATATTTCCTATTCTGTGACCAACAAGCATAATCGATTAGATGCAATGTCAATGACTTTACAACCATTAATATCAAACATGCCATTGAATTCTTTATAGCACAATTGGCTAATACTCAATAGATTATGCTTTAATCCATTCACATATAAAACATTCTTAATTTGTATGGAAGAGGTATTACCTATAGTGCCTATACCTTCAATGTGACCTTTTGAATTATCACCAAAAGTCACATCTCCTCTATTTTTGGCGTTGAGCTCTATGAACCGGCTTTTGTCATCAGTCATGTGTCTTGAGCATCCACTATCAAGGTACCATGAGTTTGAATTTGTTTCCCGTGCCTTGTAGCAATGCTCATTTTCCTACAAACATAGATTATTTTTTTATTTTTGGTACCCAAATTCTTTTGGGTCTATATTCATTAGTTTCCAAAATCCTAGTCCCCTTAGGTATCCATTTGTGTAGGATATTATTGTCTTTAGTAGTAATGAGTTCTTTAGGAACCCATATACTTCTAATATTTTTTTATTAGAGGTTCTTTGGGGACTTCTATGATTGTAGTTTCTAAAACTTTTTCTAACAAAGTTGGTCTTTGATTTTTCTCATTTTTCAAAACATTTTGATCCAACTTTATCAAAAGAAGTTTTAAGATCATTAATTTCCTTTTGATGATCATCATTGACTCTTGGAAGTAAATTTTGCAAATCAGAATTTTTCTTTTCAAACTCTTCTAGTTTGATTTGTAAATCTTTGATTTTACTTTCAAGATCATTGTTGGTCTTGGATATGAGATTATTTTCATTTTTCAATTTTGAAATATCATTTTTGTATTTTAAAAATAATTTCTCAAAATCCGAAGCCAACCCATTATATTCCTCTAATAACTCATCATAAGACAAATCATCTAAATCAAATGAGTTAGAGGTTACCGCAGAATCTTCCCCCAATACCTTCAAGCACAGTTTATACTTCTTGTTCTCTTCATCGGAACCTTCTTCATCGCTCCATGTAGCCACGTGAGCCTTGTGCTTATTCTTTGATTGACCATTTCTCTTCAAATGTGGGCAATCATAATTGACAAACCCCAGTTTTTTGCATTCATAGCAAATGATCGGGTCCTTTTCTTTTGGTTCATTCTTGAATCCTTCATTTTGTTTGAATTTTCTTCTCAGTTTGACCTCATCATTTTTCTGAACCGTTTGGCAAACAATGTCATCTCCTCGTCATCGTCATCTTCATCCGAATCACTTTCATCTTTTGTTGATTTAAGAGTAACTCCCACGTTCTTCTTCTTCTCCGTCTCCTTCTTTGGCTCGTCTCTTTTCTCAAGGTCTTCCTCTTCTTTAAGCATCATTTCATGTGTGAGGAGAGAGCCAATAAGCTCATCGAGAGTCAAGGATTTTAAGTTCTTAGCCTCGATGATCGTCGTCTTCTTTGATTGCCAAGCCTTTAAAAGAGAATAAACTAACTTCCTTACAAGCTTGTCATTTGGAATGATTTCTCCATATAATTTGAGACTATTGACAATCGTGGAGAATTTATCTGTCATAGCTTTAACATCTTCATCCGGTTTCATCCTAAAAGTTTTATAGCTATGAGTTAGAATACTGATTTTAGATTCTTTTACCTCATTTGTGCCTCCATGAGTGACTTGTAGTTTGTCCCATATTTCTTTGGTGTTGTACAATATGAAACTCTTCCATATTCATCCGGTCCAAGAGCACAAAAAATGATATTGATGGCTTTGGAGTTAAGCTGGAACATTCTTGTATCTCCTTCACTCCACAACCTTGGATGAGTATAAGGTTTGATATATCCGTCTTCTATGATATTCCATGCTCCCATGTCACTTGCTTGAATGAAATACATCATCTTATTCTTCCAATAAGCATAATTATCTCCATTGAAGAAATGAGGCTTGTTGACGAGCAATGAATCAAGACCGAAGTCAGAGTTTGAAGTGCCGACCATTGATGACTTGAATATCGATGTAACTCTTCCTGAATCGACTCAAGAGGCGATTAAACCTTCAAATGAGTGAGGCTCTGATACCAATTGTTGAGTTAATCGATCGATGGAATTGACCAAGAGGGGGTGAATTGGCAATTAAAATTTCGGTGGAAGCTTTTGCAGAAAATTGAAAATATTTGCACAACGATTTAGAGTGGTTCGACCTTTTCAACCAAAGTCTACGTTCACTACCTTAGCTATCCATACTAAGGATTTTCCACAAATTCACTAATTTGTCTTTCTTTTGAGGACAAAGAGTAACCTTACAAATCCCTCAAGAATTATACCCCAAATTCTTGAAAACACTCTCTCCCAAAGAGAACAATACAAATATTGCAAACTTACAAGAAAATCCTCACAAGGCAAGATGTTTGCACAATTATAGAACAAAGAAAGAACACTCAAGAATAATACAATTGAGTACAATAAGTGTTCTTGAAAGCAAAAATGAATATTGAATGAAATAGGCTTGAAAATGCTTAAACTTGAGGTTTGATGCTTTCTCTTTGATTCTCTCTTGATTCCTGTTGATTGTTGTTTCTTGTTATTGATCAATAGCTTCTCAGCTTGTTTAAATACTCCTTCAATTGATTATGAACATTGGGATGATTAGTGGAGTCAATGGAGTCGTTTAAGTGTGAAAACAATTAATAAAACAGTTCGGAGCGTCTGGTGCATTGATGCATAGGGCTAGTGCATCGTACACTATGCGTAAAATTCAAATATTTCGATCGTTAGACCCTTAGTGCATCATGCATAAAATGCATTCGATGCTTTAAACAAGCCTGAGTGCATTGATGCATGGTATGTGCATTGATGCATGGTATGTGCATCGATGCATAAAATGCATTCGATGTTTTTCATAAATCCTGAGTTTATCGATGCATGGTTTGTGCATTGATGCATAAAATGCATTCGATATGGTGAGTGCAATGATGCATCAATGAGTGCATCGGTGCATCCCTTCTCAATTTTGATTTTTGGTTCGTTTTTTGTTCGAAATACTTTGTGAAAATTGTTTCAAAAATATTTTAAGTATAAAACACAATTTTACACATTAGTAAGGATTGAAATTGAACTTTGAAAGACTTGGAGTAATATTTTGATATTCGAGTAATTAAATCGAATATACTTAGAAAATTATTTGTAAAATCTTAAAATTCATGTAACTTAATTTGTTATATCGAAACATCAAAATCTTTTCAACACAAAACATAAACAAAAATAATCTATCACGTAGTTAATCAAAAATACAATTAATTAGATGTGTCTTAATCTTGTATAAATAACAACTTAATAAACGAATGATGATGAAAAATGCATTGTTAACGACATCTTTCAAAATTATATAGACTAAAATTATAATTTGACTCCATGAACTATAATGGTGTTAATATTAGATTATATAGACGTAATTGAAATATCAATTTGTTTTTTTATATATATAAAATTCGAAAACTAAGAAAAAATCGTTCAATTTTAATTATAGAATTAAAGTTAATGTTACTATAATAACATATTTTAGTACCTTTAAATATTAAATAATTTGTACGTATAATTTTATCAAAATTTAACTACTAATGTGTAAATAGAGACTATATTTTTGTAATTATCTAGAATTAGGATGAACACTTTCTAAATTTAATTTTGATATGATCTGATCTAAATTAAAAGAATTTATTTGACTCATCTAGCTCAATATTTCATATAAAAAAGAAAAAACTCAACTTGATTATATCATAACCGTGTAATCCAATTTTTCATCCGTTAAATGAGAAATTATTTGATGAATCTGACTCACTATGTCATTTGTGGTCAATAAATAAAAACTATAAATTTTAAAATAACTTTCAAATAATTACTCATTTTTTATTTACGTGTAGGAAATGGGAGAAGATTCACCTTTAAAAAAATGATATGGACAAATATTATTGATTTGGACCACGAATGACATGGTGAGCCGAAACCATCTAATAAATTTTCTAGTTAAATTCCTTAATTATACATGGATACAAAGAAAAAAATTTCCATAACATAAAATATAAAATGAATAAATAATTACTTCATGAACATATTATAATTTATTTTATTTTTAATATAATTTATTAAATTTAAATTATTAATTATCTGAAAATTTATATAAAATCTATAACAATCTGAACACTATAATAGAAAGAGAAAATAACTTCAGTGACCGAAAATGCCTTATAATATACGATTTTAACTATTTTTTTTTGGATTTACGAAAATGACCAACAAATTCGCAACGAGAACTCCAATTTCGCAACACATTTTCCAAATTCGCAACGTGATTTTCCCAAATTTACAACTCAGTTTCTTTCTCGCAATACAAATTTCTTTCTCGTAACGCGAATTCTTTCTCGCAACGCGATTTCCAAATTCGCAACACGGAATTTCAAATTCGCAACTCGATTTCTAAATTCGTAACACAAGTTTCCTTTTCGCAACAAGATTTTCTAAATCGCAACACGAATTTTGTTTTCGCAACTCGATTTTTGAATTCGCAACACGAATTTTAATTTCGCAACAACTTTTATTTTCACAACACAAATGTTTTGGGTATATAAACTACGCAGCAGCAACAACTCATAACCTAACTCCCTAAATACTAACTCATTCCATCTCCATCTATCACTCTCTCCGGCGACATCTGTTCCTATATCCAATGACATCCTTCCCCATCTCAATTTTTTACATAATTTTATTTTTATATAACTTTTTCAATGATTTCTCTCCCAAATTATCAACTATCAACTTAATAAAGGTATGTTTTTCTCTAAGTTAGTGATGATATCTAATTTATAGCTCGTTTGTTTAGTAAATTAATTTACAATTTGTATAATGAAATCATCTAATGTTGATCATGTTTGGATAGATTTGTGTTTTGGAGGGTCATGGGAGAATGTTCATGGTGTTTTACAATATATGTCTTTACCCATGAATCTTCAACTAAAACTATCATTAAAAAAGTTAACTTATGAAACTCTAATGTTACGTGTTGCAAACAAATTAAATTTAGAGCCCCTAAGTGGATTTAGGTTATCTTATCAGAGAAAAGGTAAAGTTTATTTGTTAACCAACAATGAAGATGTTGAACAATTCATTGCTTACATTAGTGTTTCATAAGAAGATGATGTTACATTGTATGTTGTTGAACCTAGAAGTAGTGAAGTTGGGTCAGTAGCGGGTAGTAATCAACTAAGTTCTTCAACCCCAGTTTATGGTGTTCACAATATACAACGTTGTTATCAAACTCAAAATTTAATAGTTCCACCACAATTTCATCACCAAGAAAATTTTGTTTCACCACATTTCCAATACCAAACACGATATCAAACACTATCTCAAAACCCACAACCTTTCCCTAATCCAAATCCCAATCAACTTTTAGCACCAAATTCCGGTTTTCGTATTGACCAGTTAGACGATGATGAGCCAATAGAAAAAATTGTGAGTACTAGTCAGTATTCGAAATTTGATCTTGGTCAATACCCGGACTTTGATCTTGGTCAATACTTGGATTTTGATGATGTTTCAGAAGAAGAAACAGACCCTGCGTGTAATGATTTTGATATTGGTCAATACCCGAATTTTGATGATGAAACAGCCGCTGCCGAGGAAGATGTTGTTGATGATAATGAGGAGGAAGTTACAACTGTGAATGAACATGTTGAACATCATTCTGTAATTCATATAACCCTGAATAAGAAGAAGAAGAAGTCCCCGAAGAAAAGAAAAAGAAGAAAATGCCACAGGAGTATAACTGAATATGTCATAATTACTTCAGATACCGGAAAAAGAGTTGGTAAAGATAGCAGTTGATTGTTACACAAAAGTTATTTGTATCAAGAAAGAATATTGTTTTGATACAAAGGAAGACTTGAAGATAGCTTTGTATATGAAATGTGTGGAAGATGGCTATCAACTAAAAGTTAACAAATCAAGCAAAGATCGTTTCGAAACAAAGTGTATGATTGACAAAAACTGTACGTGGCATATGATTGCAAAGAGGATAAAAGATTGCGAAATGTTTCAAGTTAGGACTTTTATTGATAAACATACATGTTCAAGAACCCAAGTTTTTCCTCACCATAGACAGGCAAACAAAAATGTGTTGGGTGGTTTTCTGGCTGAGTTAATGTTTTTGAATGGCAGGTATATTGGGGACATGAAATTATGACTGACATGAATGCTCGGTTCAAGATTAGTATCTCATATTCTCAAGCTTGGAGAGCCAAATGTTATGCCTTGGAATTGATGAGGGGGTCACCAGAAGCATCGTTTGCCCAACTATCGGCTTATTGTCATAATTTAAAGCTGAAAAATCTTGGGTCAGTAACTCATATCAAAATAGATAGATATGGACGCTTTGAGTTGCTGTTTATCGCCATTGGTGTTGCGGTTAGTAAATCGATATAATTTTGTTGACTCATTTTTTTTAGTTGCATGCATTTCACATTTAAATGATTATATTTCTTGTGTATATTATTTTGTAGATTCGTTCGTTTATTACTTGCATGCGCCCAATTATTATAGTTGACGGAGCACATTTGAAAGGTTGATACCTTAGAGTAAACTTATTAGCAGTAGCCATGGATGCTAACAATGGGATACTGCCAATAGCTTACGGGGTTGGGAAATCTGAAACCTCTGATTCATGGATATGGTTTATGGGGAATCTTAGGGATTGCACAGGTCCTATTAGCAATCTAACAATCATATCTGATAGGGCAAACTCAATTGACAACGCTGTTAGAAGGTGTTTCCCAGATGCTTTTCATGGACTTTGTGGTGTTTATTTGTACATAAATCTAAAATAAGGTATGTTGGTATAAAAAATCACAAATGGACATACTGGAAGGCTGTAAAAGCTTATCGAGAAGTGGATTTTAATAAGCATATAAATTGTTTAAGACGTGTTTTGCCTCAATGTGATCAAACACTAGAAGATGTCGGGTTTGAAAGATGGTCAAGAGTACATCAACTTGGAGCAAGATATGGTTTCATGACGTCTAATAGTGCAGAATCAATCAACGTTCTAAGTCGTCATTCCCGAAAATTACCCATTACTATGTTAATGGAGTTTTTTCGAGTCTCTATTCAACAGTGGTACTACAAGAAAAGAAACCATGCATGTATTATTTCTTTAAATTCATAACTTATCATATATTTAATATATTTTACTAAGTATTATTTATTTAAATTTACAGGAACATTGGAATATCGTGTTACACCATGGACTGAAAAAAAGATAACAAAACGTGTTGTGAATTTAACGTCATGGAGAGTTGAACGATATTCAAACACTTTGTTTGAAGTATTGGATAATAACTTAAATGGGCTTGTCGATCTAAATGCAAAGACGTGTAGTTGTATGAAATGGAAAACATCTGGTTATCTGTGTGGCCATGTTATAAAAGTTGCTCTTCATCTAAACCAAGATGATTCAAGCACATACGTTATGGATTGCTACACTACAGAAGTATATCGACAGACTTATGCTGAGATTGTCTACCTTATTCCACATCCTTCTGAGTGGGACATACCAGATGACTTACAAACAGTTTTTCCACCAGTCATGGACAGCAGGCTACCTGGTCGACCAAAAAATCATGATCGTATACCGTCTAAGGGTGAAGAGAAGAGGATATCGACATGTAGTCGGTGCAAGGAAAGTGGTCATACAAGGTTGACCTGTGGATCACCAGTGCCATCACAATAATCTTTTCCTCTACCAAAATATGGATCCTCATCAAAAGCCAAAGCTCATATGGTGCCAAGCAAAAGGAAATCAAAATCACAATCACAATCGGCTTCACCTTTTGGGACTTTTTAACTTAGGTGATTTTTAAATGCAAACGTTGTATTATGTATATTTTATGTGTGAATGCATACATTTTTAGTTAGACATGCATTAGTAACTTGAGTTTGAACATTGCTATGATCTGTTCAGTTGTTATCACTTATCAGATTGTTGTATGTTATCTTTTTAAAGGTGTTTTCCTTGAATTCACAACGCAAAAGTCAAATTCACGTTGCGATTTTCGCGTTGCGAATTTGATTTTCGCAAAAATCGCAACGTGAATTTGACTTTCGTAACACGAATTTAACTTTCGCGTTGCGAAAGTGTACCTTCAACAGGTCTTTTTTGCCTTCACCATAATGCAGATTGAAATTAAACAACAAATCAATTAAACAAAAAAAACAATTCTTATTTACACTTGACATCCCCAGATAGTATATCCAAATGCTCCTAACAATAGAGAGCTTACATCCAAATACATCAATTTGTTCACACAGCTCACTTCAGGATTAACCTGCAGAAACGTTATGGCCATGAGATTTTCTACACATCTAAAACCAACAAACAAAAAATTATTGAATTCTAAGTACTTAAACAAACATTTTCAAACCAACAAAGAGTATATATGTTAACAACACTTGCTCAAACTTACTAATAACAAATGGTTATTTATACACACTTTCAGCACGCGGATGCAGGTAGGCAACGTCTCGAATATATCGCTCTAGCCATAAAATGCCGAAACCACAACCCTACTACACCTCTATCTCTATATGTGGAAGGTAGAAATTGTTTACCTCCTGTCGTCATACGTTCCAAGCACATGTATACAAGAGGACCACAATCCCCTCTGGATCCCGCTGTTTGTTGTGGCGCTGTCTCGTCTCTTATCATTGTAAATTTTAACTTATTTAGCTTCTTGTTTTCTGAATTAGTCCAATAATCAATCGCATCCAAGAATTTAGCCAAATGAGCGCTCCATCCCTTATAAATAATATCTTTCAAATCAGACAATGGTATGTAATTCGACATGATGTCATATACTATCGTCTTCATGGATGGGAGCTGAAACTCGACAAGAAGCCAATGAAGACGTTCCATAACAGGGATAAACACCTGCAATCATAAATAATAATTCAATTGCGCACATCAAATAAAATTTATGAACACCTTTAAAATATTCAAAAAAAAATACTAATCTTATCGACCTCCTACCATGCAGAATAAATGATAGCTTTTCCATTACCCAACGCATATGAAGCGTCTCTCTGATCCTTCAAGTGAGCTATGTGAAAATACGAAGGCATAATAGTCCATCGCGTCTTTTTTATTTTCTTCAATTTCCTTATAATTAGAAGACGTGACACCCATGCATCAATATGTTGTTTTATAAAAAAATACATATATTAGTGAATTTAATAAATTTTTTAAAAAAATAATCAAAATGCAATATAAGAAGAATATAAGACTTACCCCCCATTCGAAATAGCCATTCTCTTCAACCCCTAATGAAACACCCCACCAAGACCGATCAAGAAACAAATGCATATCATCGTCGATTTTGTATATATCAGCGTAACACCCCTGGCTCCGCTCATGTAGATAAAAATCAACTGCGGTCTTAGCCCAAAGGGTATTATCCATAATTGTGTCCGATAGTGTTCTCCTCTCCTGCTGAGGAATGATATTGGTCGGTAACTGATACGAAAGCTAACTCTGGTCCATCATACCGGGCACGTGAGGGGCTTTATCAATAAGTCGACATAGTATACCATGTGAATCGGGCTCTTGAACGGTGGTAGGGGTCTTTTGAACGATGAGAGGGGCCTCTTGAACAATGAGAGGGACCTCTTGAACGATAGGTGGGCCTCTTGAACGATGACAGGTGAATCGGGCTTCTTCTTACGGAGTCTTGGAACTATTGGAGTGAAAGGAGACGTAATGGCACGTGCACGACATCTGATGCGTGAACCCCGTCATGCAAGAAAAACCCGACATAAAGCATCTACCTTATCGGGCCGCTAAAAATAAATTAATACATAAATCAGTAAATAAATAAATAAATAATTCTGAAAAAAGATTATTAGCATTTTTAGTATAGTATTAAACAAACTTACCTCATTGCGTAGAGTATGAACCTTATTTTGCAACGATAAAACAATCTCACGTAGAGCGCTACCTCATCACGTAAAGTAAATACCTCACCACGTAAAGCACCATTGTCACCACATAAAGACCGTACCTCATCACGTCATGCACCATTGTCGTCGCGTAAAGTACCGACCTCATCACGCAAAGCACTAACCTCATCACGTAACTCCCCTAACTCATCCCTTGGAGGTGGAGAACAGGGAGATAAATGTCGTGGCATCTTTTTCGGTCGCCTATCATGAGGTGATGGTGGAGAAGAGGCTCGATGATGTGATGGAATAGGTGATGGCTCTCGTTGTGGAGATGTATAATCAGCTCAATCAGGTGATGCCTTTAGGTGTCGAGCTGTAGAATCGGCTTGATTAGGTGATGGCTCTCGAAGTGGGGGGTGCTCATCATCCGTCCCATCAAAAAAACGATTACTAGCTTGCCACCAATTAGTGGCAAGCTCGGCCTCTATGGGTGTCAGCCTCTATAATAGATAGTTTGCCTCCTAACAATATAAAAGCTCAAACAAAGTCAAACGTCTACTAGTAATAACTTGTTTATATATGGTAGTATTTGTGTTAACTTACATCATTCATCGTCGTATATGGTATTAAATCTTCCCAATCCAACAGTAGGATCCTCCTCCAGGTAATAGCCCTAGGAATATCATTTGACTTTTTGATGGCATATGTCCGCATGCTGGGAAAAGCCTCAAATATTCAAATCTACAAATAATATAATACACAAACATTAATTTTAGTAATTGTTAAATAATTATTTATAATTTTGGAAACATTATATAGAAATTCTTACTTTAAAGGCCCAAATAAAGCCTACCAAAGTGTATTTGGAACCATGGCCACGCAAACTACGACGGTCCTCAAAGGCAGTTGACAATTTTTTCCAGGTAGCTTTCCATAGATATGAACCCCACGGAAACACGTTCCATGCATCTAAGTCCTCTACCAATAATATTAAATCCTCAGAAATAGGTTGTCTGCCTTTTTTACCTAAAAAGTCGGCATTTAAAAGTAATAAAAGGCATACTCGGACAACATCAAGATCATCCATCCGAGTAAAACCATCTTTAAGAAGTAATCTTTTACAATCGTCGACATGTAAAATGGGATTCGCCTTTGCTAGCTCAGGAAAAACCCGAAATAACCATGATGGGCGGGCGATATGACTAGTATACCGACCTACTTCATCGTGTCGTCCAAAACGTAGACCAATGATTAAGCAAAACTCCTCCCTCCCAAAACAAGTATACACCGGTGGAAAATGAAACCATATCTCTTCATCACCACGTTGTATCCTCTCGGGTAGATCGTTAGTCATGGTCTGAAGAAACAAATGGGTCAACATAGCATCTCCACCTGGATGTTGTACTTTCAGCAATGGCCTGAAACAAGTTTTCTCAAACAAATTTCTTTGTACAGGTGTAAGTATCGACGCAATTATAGTGGCTAGGCTTAATTTATTCCTTAAAGTCAATGAAGCCGAAAAAAATTCCTAACAAAAACAATAAACATATCAAGTTAGATATACCAAAAACTACAAATTATACACTATAAACAGACATGATATTAAACAGGGAAAATATAGCCAAATATGTTTCAAACTAGCACGGTATTCATCCAAGTCATTATTCTATCATAGTTCACAAAATGCATCAGATAACATTCCAGAAGTAAGCACTTATATCACATTTAAAAGGACAACATATAGGTTTAGTGCAGGTTCAAGGACAACATAAAGAGTAGTAGTTTATTCTTGAAACTTAAATTCGCAACACTGTGAATTTAGTATTTGTCTTTGTTTTTTGGTTGAAGTAATGCAATTCATTCGAGTTTCAATTTACAGAAGAAGAGTAGTTTTTGAAACTTAAATTCGCAACACTACAATGAAAATCGCAACGCGAAAATGAAAATCGCAATGCAAAAATCGCAACACGAAAATGAAAATCACAACGCGAAACTAAAATCGCGTTGCGATTTTCATTTTCACGTTGCGATTTTCGTGTTGCGAATTTAAGTTTCAAAAACTATTCTTCTGCAAATTGAAACTTGAATGAATTGTTTTACTTCAACCAAAAGACAAATACTAACTTCAAAGGTTAAAGACTAAACAGTTTAGCAGTAGTGGCAACAACCGAATGAATTTACTAAGCAATCTAAGTGAAATGGTTAATCTATATATTGAAATTACCAGTAAATTTATCATCAATTTAAACATGAAAAATCTAATAATAATACAAAAATTTCAAAATAAAAATAATTAAAAAAACTAACCATCGGGGATAGATTTTTCATTTTGTGGCCGTGAATGGTTGTGAGAGTGGCTCTGAGAGATTAAGATAGAGGGGGTCACTGGAGATGAGGACGGATGTCGTCGTGGAGAGTGAGAGATGGAGATGAGACTAAGTTACGATTTAGGGTTTTAGGTTATGAGTTACGATTATACTGTTTACATTTGTATTGCGAAATTAATATTGTGTTTCGAATTCGAAAATAAAATTCGCGTTACGAAAATAAACGCGCTTTGCGAATTTGACTTATTTGTTACGAATTTGACTTTTGCGTTGCGATTTACATATTCGCGTTGCGAATTTCAAAACTGAGTTGCGAAATTGGAGTTCGCGTTGCGAATTTGTTGGTCATTTTCGTAAATCCAAAAAAAATAGTTAAAATCGTATATTATAAGGCATTTTCGATCACTAAAATTATTTTATCTAATAGAAATTACACAAATTAGATAAATCTTCCCTTCTAGTCTAAAAGAGAAAATTTCATTTTAGTTTCCTTTTGTTAATTTCATTTCTTTCTTTTCCATTTTCTCTCTCCCAAACAGAAAACCTTAAATTTCAGGGAAAGGAGAAAAAAAGAGCTTTACTTTTTGTAATTGCTTATTCGGTAGTTTTCGATGTTTTGCTCTTTTCGTCTCCTCGTTCTTGTAGCTCAGAAATTACGGTTAGAAAAAGATAATTTCATCCAATGTTTGCTCCTTTCTTATTGTTATTTACAGATCAACGAATTTTCTCTAACTGTGATTCTTTTGGGAGTTGATTTCAGGGTTTTCATTGCCGCTTTTGTCTTAGCACTCACTTCAATCATGGATCATAATTGAACTGATTCAAAGGATTTTAGTTTTGGGAAGTTTCTTCCAGAAAAATTGTCAAGGCATGGTAATTGAGTTACTACTGCTTTTAATTTCTTTTTATGTGCTTCTTGAATGAAGTTGATGGATTTGGATTAATTTATTTTAAATTTAGTTTTTAATTAGTTTTTTTGGATAATCAGTTTCAATTTGCAAATTAATGTTCAACTAACTACTGTATTTAATGAAAGAATACACTGGTATAAATAAAATGTTAACTAAGCTTGAAGTCTAAGTCACTCATTTGCAAAAATTATTTATTACTGATATATGATTGGTGTTATTTGTGAGAGAACTATAGTGCATTAAATGCATTTTGATTTTACTCTCCTTTTTCAATGAATTTATTTATTTCATTGTTTCTGTAAATTGGTTTGTTTGGTATGTTTTGCTTTCCATATAAGGTAAAAGGGTTTAATTTAAGTTCCAAAGATCGGAACGATTTTTCCCTTTTCAGAATAGAATTCGTATTCGATAAGAGATAAGCAATTTACGACTCCGTGTGCTGGATTTTTGGGGTGATTTTGTTTTAAGTACTTGATTTTAATCTTTCTGTATAATGAGTTCTCTTTGTCATTTAGAAATTTTTTATTGATAGGTTTGCACTTATATCATCTCGGCGACTTTTGTTTCCCTTTTATCGATTTAATCTGTTCATGTATGCTTTTGCAATTCTTATATCAACATTTGAATGAAGTAGTGTTGTTCTTGATCGCTTTTTAGTTATTCTTTGATGCATAAAAAGTAAGAAATGAGTTGTTTCTTTTAATTATTCGATTTATTTTAATTTTTTGACTTTTCAATCGTTTTTCTGGTTTTAGGTTTTGGACGGTTACCTGTCAGTAACAATTTGCGTGTGATTGCAAAGAGATGGATCACACAAAAAATGAGAGGGAAAATGGAATGTTCCCTAAGGATCAAATGTTATCGCCGTTAATCGATGATGGCGACTTCGAGGCATCTACAGACGGGGGAGTTGCATTGAAGAAAGGCCCATGGACAGCTGCTGAAGATGCAATTTTGATCGACTATGTGAAGAAACATGGGGAAGGCAACTGGAATGCTGTTCAGAAGCAGTCTGGACTACTTCGTTGTGGAAAAAGTTGTCGGTTACGTTGGGCAAATCACTTGAGGCCGAACTTGAAGAAAGGGGCATTTACTCAAGAAGAGGAACAACTGATTATTGAACTTCATGCAAAGATGGGAAATAAATGGGCTCGGATGGCTGCTCACGTAAGTTTTCAGTTCATTTAGTTTGAATCTAGTAATTCTCTTAATTGGTTAAATAAAAAATTATTAAAATAATTTAAAGTTAAGAATTACATTGAGAAAAAGGACACCTAAAATTTGTATTAAAGCTAGATATATCTGTAGAACTGCCCTGCCTTTGTATATGTGGTTATACTTCACCTTTTCATTCTATCTGAACTCCTGTTGCAGTATATGTCCATTGTTATTCATAAGCAATGAATTAACTGAAAGATCTAAGGTTTAGTAATGTTCTCATTGTGGAATGTTGAAAGTGCTTTTGATTGGTATCCTTGGTTTCAGGTATATGAAATGGAGATGTATTTTTTAGTGTCGTAAGGAATTAAAGTTCAGTAAGAGTTTTAATGTGTCTTCATACATAAGAGCAATGCTATTCTTGGTCAGTTGCAGTGGTCGACATTATGAAAATCCAGCTTCTTATCATGCTGTAGTCTTTTTGTGCTAGATGCAGTAATATCAATTTATACCTTCCAATGCTCCAACCTTCGGTGTCTGAAGTAAGTTTCTCTGTGCTTTGTTATTTTCTGCAGTTGCCTGGTCGTACAGATAATGAAATAAAAAACTATTGGAATACACGGATTAAGAGACGTCAACGTGCTGGGTTACCTCTGTATCCTCCTGAAGTGTGCGTGCAAGCATTGCAGGAGAGCCACCATACCAGTGCAGTTAATGATGGGGCTAAAGGACCTCATGGTATCTTGCAGAACGACAGCTATGAGATTCCTGATGTTGTATTTGACAACTTAAAGGCAAATCAAAATGTCTTGCCTTACTTCCCTAAACTTCCTGGTATATCAACCAGCGGCATGCTAATAAAAGATCTAGGTTCCTCTCAATATTATAGTTTCATGTCACCAACTATCTATTGCCAGAAGCGTCTTCGTGGACCAACAGCATTTTTCCCTGGTTATACTGGTGCTGTTAAAAGTGAATGCCCCTTGTTTGAGCATTTTGAAGATGGTATGCTAAACAAGGCTGCTCAGTCCTTTGGGGCGTCCTTTCCCATTGGAACAGATCCTGCAGCTAAGAACTCCCAGTCATTTGGTGTATTCCAAGGAAGCCATTCCCTTCCAAATGGCAATCTCTCTGCTTCAGAGCCCACTTTGGAGGCTGTGAAGTTAGAGCTCCCTTCATTCCAAGATCCAGAAACTGATTTCGGTAGCTGGGGCACTTTGTCTTGCTCACCACCTTTACTCGAGTCTGTCGATGCTTTTATCCAGTCACCACCACCAAGCGGTGGACTGGAGTCGGATAGTCTTTCACCCCATAATAGTGGTCTGCTGGATGCTATTTTTCACGAGTCAAAAACTCTAAGTAGTGCAAAGAATCATGCATCTGACCAGAGTTCAAATTCAACAACTCCTGGTGATATAACCGAAGGTTCTGATTTCAACATTTGCAAGACAGCTTGGGAAAACTGTGGTGAGCCTCGTTCTCCATTGGTTCATTCAGCATCTTCTCTTTTCAGTGAGTCTATTAGCGCAAGCGGCAGTTCGCCAGATGAACCATCATCTGGTGAAACCTTTACTGGTGAGCATCTATCTGATCTGGACTTGTTAAAACTGAGACTTGATTCACACTTTTCATTCATTATCAGAAAAAGAAGCATCCTTAACGGCATTAAAAGTTGATCATTTGCCTCAAGCAACTTATATCCCATAGCTTCTAGTGATGTTTAAACTATTCGAATTGACATAGAATTTAACTAAGCTTCCCTATTTCTTGCCCCACTTATCGAGTCATTTGTAAGAAACCTTGGTATTACAACACTATCACCATGCTTTATTTTCATTTTGCTCCATCTTTTATATAATCAAAATCGATTACATTTTCACCAGATGTTTATGATAGTCATTGAACTAATATTTCAAGTCTAGTGAAAGAGTGAATCATGCATGATAAAAAACTCAATTATTTTTCTAGGATTTGTTTAACTTGAATTGGATTTTTTCAGAGTCTCAAAAAAAATACGAACCAGCTGACAATGTCTTGACCCCAGGGATACAGAAAGAGGCTCATATTCAGTTGGACAATGGTTGCTCTGATACATTACTAGCTTCTGATTGGTTCGAACAAGGTCCTCTTTACGATCCGGACCAAACAGTCATGGCTGATACCATAGCAACCTTTCTTAGTGATGATTTGAGTAGCGAGTACAAGAATATGGCAGCTGGAACATCTTTTTCAAGTCCAGAATGGGACCTTGGTTCATGTGCGTGGAATGATATGCCTTTTGTCTGTCCAATGCCCAAACTCCCTTGAGATCTGCTGTTGTTTCCTTCATTCAGTAATTGTTTTCGATTCAAGTAGTCGAGCGAACCTGATTTACCAAAGTTCATTTGGGATGAGACTAATATGACGTGAGTCATGGATGTTTGATGTATTGTTTTTGATGAGTTTTTTCTTGAACTATTGGATACTTGTATGCCATTCAGGAACTTTCGGGTATACAAATGTATTCAAGCTGTTGTTATAATTTTGGAATAACTATGCACTTTTAGCATGGAGTCCCGAACAATCATGTTGCTCGAATTCTTCATTTTTCTCCAAGTATTCATATCCATTGAGAATGATTATTTTGATATCTTTTGATTCCATGTTTCCTAATTCAAGATAAACAGATCAACAGGAAGTTAGTCAATGGTTTAAAACATTGGATCATCATCACTGGTATCTTTCATGATCGAGCCCACTGCCTGATGCAGAATCACCGAAAAAGGCGGAAGCGCTCAATGTTTTCCAAATCGTTGGTGATGGTGGAAGCCTAACATTAAAATGACTATTGCTACTTGCAGGGGGCAGTTTCTATGGAGAAGACCGAATCTTCATCACCAGGAGATTGCGATCGTGATTACGGTTGCGAATCACATGAGCCCTTGCTCACAGTATCTTACTGTGCAGGTGAGAAATCTTTGATGCTACAAGTGCTTTCAGGATTCGTTATGTAGCTCAAAGCGAAAACAACCTGCAATGCTTATTGCTGAATAATAAGGATTCGTTTTAGTTGTTTTAATCCCAAAAGATTGAACTGTTACTGTTATCTGTTAGTGCTATTTATTTGTTAAAGACTCCTCATTTTTGAAGAAACTTGTTCAAAACTTACCTTATCCATTGATAATCTCTTCTGAGGATCCTTGGTGAGACACTTCTCGGCTACTCGAACCATCCAAAACAGTTGATGAACATCATGCATATTATCCTTCTGTCGATCAAATCCGGGTAGTTCCTGTCCTTCAGTAGTAGTCTTGCCTGCATGAAAATCAAAATTTTCAGTTATAGAATAACATTGTGACCATTCTATGTATTACTCGTTTTCTTGGTGTTAACTCTTTAGCTCGTAATAGTTGGACCGAGTTTACGTTTTTTTGGATCCGTATCAGTGTCGAATACGAATATATATATTTAAACGTAGTTAAGAATTTATTCAGGTATCGAGAGTTTTACCCATCCAATAAGATTTTTCCTTCCAAGCCTTTTGTCTGTGGTCTTCATTCCGGTGATGAGCTGCAATAGCACAACTCCAAAGGAATAAACATCTGTCTTGGTCGATACTTTGCCACATCCAGCTTATTCAGGTGCCAAGTATCCTGATGTTCCGACGACTCTTGTTATCGTCTCCGATGACTTATTTGAACCTTCATGTTGGGTTCTTGCCAAGCCAAAATCTCATAACTGAAATAGTGAACCGGTGATGGACTTCGATAAGTTGGGATAAAAGAATGTACTTGCAGAAAACATGAATGCAGTTTGAAAAAGAAACCCTACATTAAATTTTCCATAAATTCAACATTTAACGATATGTATATATATATATTTTAAATTAATTTGTGCTGGTCAATTACTAAAATTCGATTTGAGAAAATAAATCAAATTCTACTGATTATTATAGAGCCAAACTTATACAGTTTCTTTGTAATAAAAAAAAACTTATATAGTTTAACCGAGTCGAATTCAAATATTTTCATAATTAATTTGTTTAATTTATGAATCTAGTAGAAACTTTAAATTTTAAGATGTTAATATATATTTATTACTAATTAATACTTTAAGATTCAACATAAATATTTGAGCTAAATATAAAAATGAAATTCAACGAACTCGACCCAAATTATGGATCAATTGTACAAAAACTCAACTCAAATTTATAATTGGGTAAACTAAATGTTTACTACCTCAACTATTACTTTAAATGTTTTACTACCTCAACTATTACTTTCGTTCATTTTAGTCATCCAACTATTTTTTTCAAAATCATACATAAAGTTACGGTTCTGTTTTATTTTAGTTACACACCGTTAAAAAATTAACATAACTATTTTTTTCAGGTTGACCCCAAACTAGCCCAAAATTTGGGGTATTACATTTTTCTCTGAATAAATTGATTTTCTTCTCAATGAATCACAGTACAAACCTTAAACCCCTATTTATAGTTCTAATTCCAACGGTCATCAACGACTAATTCATGGAACTCATCATGCCCACATGACGAGGTATATGGATTAGTTGTTTATGGTCGTTGGAATATGCCCATTGTCTAACGTTCAGTTAACGACTATAATTTTTAAATCCAAAAGGAACTCGTCACGCCCACAGAAGAGTTCGATAAATTTTAAAAAATATAATTATTTTATATTAAAAAAATAATATATTTTAAAGAAATCCGCCATGTTTACATGACGAGTTCCAAGAAATATGTTAAATAATTAAGATCAATGGAGCCCACAAACTTGAGTCTATTAAAAATAATAACCAGATAAACTCACCAAATGAACGTGACGAGTTTGCCCTACCGTAGCAAATGTCATATTTCGCAAATTAATATGTGGGTTGACCTATTGGCTCAATAATTAATCCGCTTGGAATATTGTCCCAATTTTACCACACAGACACCAAAATTGGTGTATTAATTTATTTAGGGTCAATTACCTATTTGGTCATCCAACTATGATAATGTATATACTTTGGTCACTTGCCATAAACTTTACGTAACTTGGTATAATAATATTTTGAGTCCTCAAAATGTATACATTCTATCAGTTTAGTTATAACTATCAGTTTAGTTATAATTCAAAAGTTCTACAATTCAAAAGATTTAACTATCAATATTTAGAAATTCTATCAATTTGGTACTTCAATACCCTAAACTCTAAGCCGCCACTTATTTTAATCATCGTCTGATGTTATCTCCGACGTCTTTTTAAGTCAATAAAATCAACCGATGGCATTTCCACCTCAATTCTTATATTTCTCTTCATTTTTTCCCTCACTGTTTTAGTTTCATTTATCAGCTATGCTTAGGGATGGACATGTGTTGGGTTTGGGTCGACTTGAAAATTTTACATTTTCTACCCGATCTGATTCGACTCAAAAATTTTATATCCTCCACTTGGTTTGAATCCGACCCGACTTTTTGAGATAAAATTCAAACTCGACTCGACCCAAAATAATATTTTTATTCAACAATTATTTTTTTATTCAATAAAAATAGGGATTTAATAAAAAAATATTGTATAGAGGGGTATTATTGTAATTATACCTAAATATATAAGGAAATTTATATTTTTACGGGTCGGAACGAGTCAGATATTTTTCACCCTAAATCGAACCCGACCCGACCCAAACACAACCTTTAAAAAACCTGACTTGACCCAAACCTGATTTTTTAAAAAAAAAACTATCAGATCAAATTAGAACTCGTCTAATTCGGATCTTATGCCCATCCCTGTTCCATCAAGTTTTGTTATGTATTTGCCAGTTTTTTTGTTTCACTTATCTGTCTGCTGCATCAAAAATTAGGGATGTAAAAAACTGAACTCAAAACTGACTTGAGTTAAAACTGTTTATGACATGAGGTTGTGGTGATTCAAAATCGATTCGAGTCCGAACTGGTGTTGATCTGAACTCAAGTTGGGCCTGGAAATTTACGACATGCACCTGACCTGTACCCGAACTGAGAAAGACCTGAATCCAAATTAAACCTGATAATGTGATAACCGAACCTGACCTGATATGAACCTAAACCCGATATTAACCCGGTAAATAACTGATATTACCCGACCTGTTATCGAGTTGACCTGTAATAAACCTGATATGTAATTTACTCAACCTGTAAATGATCTGACCTATTATTAATTTGAACTGATATTTACTTTACTTATAAGTTACAATTGATGAAGTTGTGATATTTTAAATTTATAATAAACTATAATAATTGATATGATTACTTTTTAGAAGTTAAAACAAATTGTTAGTTATGATAATTTTTTTGACAATTAAATAAACTATGATAATTAATATGGTTTCTCTTTAAAAATTAATATAAATTGTTAGTTATGATAATTAAATTAATAAATTTACTCTCTAATTAATTATAATCCTTATATTATAAATTATAATAAGTAAATTAATTTCATTAAATAATTAATTTATTGAACATGATTTTATTAGATTATATAAAATTAATTTAAATATTTTTAAGTTGAATTTATTTAAATGTTTTAATTAATTAATAATTTAAATATAAATTAAAATTTTGAAATATATATATAGAAGATTAATTTACTTAAGTTTGAAAATTTTAAAATTTAAAATTTAATCAATAAACTTTTATATATATATATATATATATATATATATATATATATATATATATATAGATATATATATATATATATATATATATTAACATGAGTGGTGGGATAACTTTTAAAAAGAAATATTGTTTTTGAGGGGAAAATTAAATTTTTGAGAAGTTAGAAGAGATAAGAGAGAAAATTTGATTTTTATTTTGGGAATTTAGAAAAAAGAAGGAATTTTTTGACAAATTTTTCGGAATTTAAAAAAATAAGAGGAAAATTTTTTTTTTTGAAAAAATTTGGGTATTTTTTAATTCTCAATAGATTTTTTTGGGTTAATTAGAAATGTGATACTCTAATAATTAGTAGTTTTCTATTTTATAATTTAGTTTTTAATTTATTTCATTGTATTCATGGTCTAATTGTAAATCTTTTCTTTAATTTTTTAATTCAATGCAATTTAGTAGTGTATATATTCTAATTACTTTTAATTTTCCATTCTTTCTTTAAAGTGCACAATTATTAAATGTGAATATTAATTTTATAATATTTTATTTTTAGTCACTTATGTTTAATGATATATATATACATATATTATACTTTATACTTATATATATTTATATACATACCTATATATAGATACTTTTATATACATGTGTGTATGTGTGTAATTATATATATAGGTATAAGTATATATACTTATAAGTGTAATGCATAGTTATATATATTATATATTTTTATAAGTATATATATGCATTATAATTTGTCCTCAACTTCTAAAATAAATGCAATTCAGTTCATTTTCATATTTTACAATTATTTTGGATTTGATCCCTACATGTTGTGTAGTTTATTTAAATTTTAATTTGTAATTTCATATTTGTTCAATTTAATCCTTAAAGTTATATTTGTATATGAAATCGTCCCATACTTATTTATATTTTGATTTTATGCCTCATACATTCTTATTGTTTAATTTATTTAAATTTTTGTATGTAATTTCTTATTTGTTCAATTTAGTCCTTAAAGTTATATTTTTATTAAAACTGACTCACAATTATTTATATTTTTTTTTGTAATTTACTCCAAATCATATACAATTAAAAATTATAATTTGTCGTTCATGAAAGACGAAAAATTATTAACTCGAAAATGACCCGACCTAAAGTCAATTCGTACCATGTACAATCCGACCTGAATTTGGCATGTCAATGATATGACCTGATCTGAACGAGATCTTACATGAATCTCATCCGAACCTGAATTAAAATGGAATTTAGCTAATTTGGACCTGAACCGTTTTGACCTGAACTAGCATCAATCTGAACTGAAATTAACCTGATCCGAATCTAAACTGAGTATGATGGTAAAATCAACCTGAAAATGACCTGAATTGATTTGACCTAACCTGACAAGATCCGACTGAAATCTGAACGATTACCTGATTTTACATTCCTATCACAAATACGAGTAGTTTGTTCATCTTCCACTAAACAAGCTGATACAAGCCCCACTGATGCAGCAAATACGACTCATTACCCTGCAACAGCTTTCATGTCTCTCAACTGGAATCCTTCCTACTGATACGAGGCAGCCTAATTAAAAATATACGTATAATCTTATATTAAGAATAAATTTAAAATATTTAAAAATGAATATTGATTATTATAAAAAAAATATAAAAACTGTTAAAATATATAAAAGTTTAAATTTTAAAAAAGCACAACCCTTCCCTCAAATGGGTTTGACAAGTGAGCTGTTAAATGCCCTGAAGTAGAGAGCTTGAAAGGTGCTCTTGAGGGACGACGACAAGACTATAGGAGGATTTGGGTACCAGAAAATCGAATTGGTATGACTTCTTATTATTACAGGTCAAATATTTTGAATTAAAATTAAATTGGAAAAATATATAAATTTTGAAACTAAAATAAATATTGTACTAAGTTATGTTAACAATGGTAATGATTTTGATCGGATCAGGTTTTTAGTTTATTCGAACCGGGTTCTAGAGAGACCTCACTTGATTTGAAATTCAACACAATTTTGAGGTAAAAACCCGACCGACTCTCATGATATATATATTATAAAATTTTTATTTTTATCAGATAAAATATAATCTAATTTAAAATATAAAAAGGTGAATTAATGCAATTATTCTCAAATATATAAAATAATTAAATTATTTTTCTTGAATCAAATCAAATTGAATTTTTTTATCCTACAATTAAATCCAATTCAACACATCAATAAAAAAGCCTTTAATTGAAAAGAAAAACATGATTTTATAAAACCAAGTCAAAATTTATCAGAATCGAATCATATATCTTTGACCCCCATCATAATCTTCCTTAACGATTGAAACTAACATTGAATGATGGAAATAAAATAACTACATAATTTTAACAATACAAATAAAAAGTTTAATAACTAAAGTAAAAAGACGATCATAAATTGATGACCAAATCGATATATTTACTAAAATTGAGGTCAAATATAGAAGCCATTGTCTTTACAAAATCCAAGTATCTTACAACTATAATTTCCTTTTATCGACGCTATATATTTTAATCGTTTCAACAAATGTTTCTTTATAATCGGTAGTTTGGAACAGTAGAAGTGTGGGTTTCCCCAATTATTTTTGTAGGGTTTTTGTGGAGCAGATAGCGTTACTGGTTAACAATTTCTATCGACAAGTCTTTCAATTTCCCCTTTTTTTTTCTTGTTTTTGGTTGCGCTGATTCTATCGGAAGCATGGGAAGAATGTCGTCTCAGATGAAGAAGGTTCCCTTTTGCTTTTTGATCCAATCAAATCCCTAGCTTTCCCCCTTTTATCAGATAAAATATAATCTAATTTAAAATATAAAAAGGTGAATTAATGCAATTATTCTCAAATATATAAAATAATTAAATTATTTTTCTTGAATCAAATCAAATTGAATTTTTTTATCCTACAATTAAATCCAATTCAACCCATCAATAAAAAAGCCTTTAATTGAAAAGAAAAACATGATTTTATAAAACCAAGTCAAAATTTATAAGAATCGAATCATATATCTTTGACCCTATCATAATCTTCCTTAACGATTGAAACTAACATTGAATGATGGAAATAAAATAAATACATAATTTTAACAATACAAATAAAAAATAGTTTAATAACTAAAGTAAAAAGACGATCATAAATTGATGACCAAATCGATATATTTACTAAAATTGAGGTCAAATATAGAAGCCATTGTCTTTACAAAATCCAAGTATCTTACAACTATAATTTCCTTTTATCGACGCTATATATTTTAATCGTTTCAACAAAATGTTTCTTTATAATCGGTAGTTTGGAACAGTAGAAGTGTGGGTTTCCCCAATTATTTTAGTAGGGTTTTTGTGGAGCAGATAGCGTTACTGGTTACAATTTCTATCGACAAGTCTTTCAATTTCCCCCTTTTTTTTTCTCTTGTTTTTGGTTGCGCTGATTCTATCGGAAGCATGGGAAGAAATGTCGTCTCAGATGAAGAAGGTTTCCCTTTTGCTTTTTGATCCAATATCAAATCCCTAGCTTTCCCCCCTTTAATTTTCGCTAACGAAAAGTTTATTTATTTTTATTTATGTGTTCAATTCTTGCAGATGAGTTGGAGGTCGACGAGGAAGGAGAGCCCATTGAAGGAGAAGGTCTCAATGAACGTGACCCTGACGAGGAGGATGAGGATGATGGTATTACCTCGTTTTTTGGATCTAATTTATTGTTTATGAACTGCAGAATGGTTTTCTAAATTTTGGGTTTCTGCTGTTTCTAGCTAATTTTTTAAGAGAAATAATGAAAAGGCAAAGAAGATTAGGGCTAAATGGCATGATGGGTATTCTATGTGGGTTTTTTATAAGGTTTTTGCTAATGGTTATTGAATTCATTGTAGTTATTTATTTATTTATTTTGGTTTTAGTTAGTAGATCTAATTTTTCGTTTCAGAACTGGGAATAATTTTGTAATCGCTGAGTTCTTATTGTTTTGTTTATTTTTTTTGAGAAATAGGGAAAAGGAAATCAAAATTAGGGCTAAATGGCATGACGGGTGTTACTTTCGGATTTTTTTGTTGTTCTTTTTTATGTTTCTTGAATTCTGCATAGTTATTTATTTATTTTTTATTTGAGCAGAAGAAGGTCAAGATGAGTATGAGAATGATGGATTCATAGTTGATGATGTGGAGGATGAAGAGGTAGATGAAGATGAAGAGAGGGAAGATAGCGACGAGGAGAGGAGGAAGAAAAAGAAGAAAAGAAAGAAGAAGTTAATATTTTTTCCTTCCTACGATATGAGATTGCTACATTTATCCGAAAGAAAGAATGAATGTTATTTATTGCATTTTTTTTTTGAAAGAAACTTATACGATGCTGTTAGGTCCTACAGCCGGGCATCACAAATTTCTGATGTTTGTATCAATTCTTTCAGGGAAGCTGAGGACCTTGATGAAGATGACTATGAGCTGCTCCGGGAGAATGATGTTAATGTACCAAAGGTTGTAAGATTTTGTTCCCTTGCCTTGATGAAAACATGATGATTGCTAATTTCTAAATTATCTAATCATCTAAGTTTCCAAATGGAAAATTTTACATCATTTAAGTTATTTTCATTGTTGTTGAAATAATGTTAGGGGTAATTCTACTGATTGGTTTTATGACCTGTTGAATAAATTTCGTTATAACAATAAAAAAAAATTAAACTGAAGATAATGGTTCGAATGATGTTTTCTTGCATGGATTGGTTAACTATTTATTTGAGGTTTATGGTGTATTTTTCTTTCAGGGAAGCAAGAAATTTAAGCGTTTGAAAAAGGCTCGTAGAGATTTCGATGAGGCTCAGTTTGGACTATCCGATGACGAGTTTGATGGAAGCATGAAGGGGGGTGCAACTGCTGAAGAAAAGCTTAAGCGTACTCTATTTGGTGACGATGATGGTTTGTTCATTTAGCATATTGTCCATGATCATTAATATTTGGATGCAGTTTTGAAGAACTGTTAATGGTTGGCATTCATAATGTTTTAGGACAACCACTTGAAGATATTGCTGAAGATGAAGAGCCCATAGAAGAGGAAGAAGATGGAGATATGGGTGAAGAAGATGAAATGGCAGACTTTATTGTAGAAGAAGATGAGGAGCATGGAGCTTCTGTTAGGTACAACTTGTGTACTGCATGATATGTACTTATGCTGTCCTTTTTATATATAATTTTGGACTTTGGAGTTCACTTTATTAAATAACTTGTTTTATAGACGGAAGAAGATGAAGAATAAGAAGTCGAGACATGCACCAGATGTGTCATCATCTGCTTTAAAGGAAGCTATAGATATCTTTGGTGATGTGGATGAACTCCTGCTGCTACGGAAACAGGGCTTAGATTCTGTTGAGCAGAAAGAAGGGAAACTTGAAGATCAATTTGAACCTACTGTTCTCTCTGAAAAGTACATGACTGAAAAGGATGACCAAATTCGAATGACTGATATTCCAGAAAGAATGCAGGTTTGTTGAGAAGGTTTTAAAAATGTTCTAGATATATATTTTCCTTTATCACTCCTAATACAAGTTGTGATTGGCTTTACATTTATTTTTCCAGATTTCGGAAGAAAGCACCGGCCCTCCTCCAATAGATGAACTCAGCATAATTGAAGAGAGCACCTGGATATATAACCAACTTATAAATGGTGCTGTACCATTATTTGGTATAGAAAGGAAGGATCATTTTATAGACAAGGATGACATTATGAGATTTTTGGATCTCACACATGTGCAGAAATTAGATGTTAGTACTTACTAACTTGATTGATTAATGACTAATCTGTTACTCTGGTTTATATTTTCTTTGTATTCTAGCATTCTTTCTTGCTTGCAGATTCCCTTTATTGCAATGTATCGCAAGGAGCAGTGCCTTAGTCTGCTACAAGATCCCGAGCAACACGAGGATAATGATATTGATCTGGATAAATGTGAGAAAGCTCCTACAATAAAGTGGCACAGGGTAACTGGACATGTCATGGAACCATGAATATGTTTATTGTGTATCTAATCAAGCCATAATTTAGGAGAAGGTTTACTTTTGTGAATAACAACCACAATGCTTCTGTTTAGGTACTTTGGGCAATTCAGGACCTTGACCGAAAATGGCTGCTGCTTCAAAAGAGAAAGAGTGGTCTCCAGTCACACTATAATAAGCGGTTTGAAGAAGAATCTCGTCGGATATATGATGAAACAAGACTTAACTTGAACCAACAGCTTTTTGAGTCAATTCTTAAAGATCTCAAGGGTGCAGAGTCAGAAAGGGAAGTCGATGATGTTGATGCCAAGTTTAACTTGCATTTCCCACCTGGGGAGGTTGGTGTTGATGAAGGTCAATATAAGAGGCCCAAGAGGAGATCTCAATATAGTATTTGCAATAAGGCTGGCCTGTGGGAGGTTGCAAGCAAGTTTGGATACAGCGCAGAGCAACTTGGGGCGCATCTATCTCTGGAAAAGATGGTGAGTATGATTTTTAGTTTCTGTTACATTGTATTGAGATTTAATGATCTTGCTTCATTTAATTGTAGGAAGATGAGTTTGAAGATGCAAAAGAGACACCCGAGGAGATTGCTTCAAACTTTACATGTGCTATGTTTGAGACTCCACAAGCTGTCCTTAAAGGAGCAAGGCATATGGTATACATGGTTATTCTATAGCAAATACTGTACTATTTGTTGATCATAAATCTTGTACCATGTATAGTTATTTATGGTTTTAATTTCCTAGGCTGTGGTTGAGATTAGCTGTGAGCCTTCTGTCAAGAGATGTGTTCGCAATATCTTTATGGATCATGCTGTAGTATCAACCAGCCCTACTCCTGATGGAAAAATAGCCATTGATTCTTTCCATCAGTTTGGCGGTGTGAAGTGGTTGCGTGAAAAACCCTTGATCAGATTTGATGATGCTCAATGGCTCCTTATCCAGAAGGCTGAAGAGGAGAAGCTTCTTGAAGTAACTATTAAGCTGCCTGAAAAAAATCTTAACAATTTGATTAAAGAATGTAACGAAAATTATCTTAGTAATGGCGTTAGCAAATCTGCTCAACAATGGAATGAGCAGAGAAAGCTGATACTACATGATGCTCTTTTTGGTTTTCTTTTGCCCTCAATGGAGAAAGAAGCAAGGTCCTTGTTGGCGAGTCGAGCTAAGAACTGGTTACTTTTGGAGTATGGCAAGGACTTGTGGAATAAAGTTTCTGTGGGGCCTTATCAAAGGAAAGAAAATGATGTTAATTCCGATGAGGAAACTGCTCCGCGAGTCATGGCTTGCTGTTGGGGCCCCGGGAAGCCAGCAACCACTTTTGTGATGTTGGATTCATCTGGGGAGGTGCTTGATGTGCTTTATACTGCTAATCTTACATTGCGGTCTCAAAATGTGCATGACCAGCAACACAAAAAAAATGACCAGCAACGTGTTTTAAAGTTCATGACTGATCATCAACCACATGTTGTTGTTCTTGGAGCTGTTAATTTGTCTTGTACTCGTTTGAAGGATGATATCTATGAGGTACGCTTATCATTGTTGTGATGTTAGATATTATCGCCTTGCATCTAAAATGATTCTTGCCTTTATCTTTTAGTTTTGTTTTCTTTAGTAATAGACAAAAGTTCTTGTTTTTGGTCTCTACTTGTTAGGTTGTTAATCTTTGCTTTAATATGCCTTAGTCTATATAGTCTTGAGGAGGTAGATTATCCTTCATCAAGTGCATGAATCATTTTAGAATTTATAATTGTTTTTGACTAAAGATGATTCAGTCGGATTCTGAGTCTAATTTCTTAAAGCTTTGAGGAGGTAGATTACCTTTCATTGTGCTGGCCAAGTGTCCGGTGATCAATGTGATATATTTCTCATATGGTTGGTCGATTTTTTAATGTTGCTTATTTTGTTGTTTTCTGCTATATTTCTCATATAGTTGGTCGATTTTTGAATGTTGCTTATTTTGTTGTTTTCTTCTTTACCAGATTATTTTTAAGATGGTGGAGGAAAATCCTAGAGATGTTGGGCATGAAATGGATGAGCTGAGCATTGTGTATGGGGATGAATCTCTACCCCGGCTCTATGAAAATTCTAGGATTTCGTCAGATCAGCTCCCTGGTCAGTCAGGTAAAATAGATTCTCATATTCACAAAATAATACCCATCTTTGTGGAACTTTTTCCTAGTAAAATTCTTATCCATCTTTGTCTGTTGAAGATGTTTTGTCTTTTATTATGAATGATGCCAGGCATTGTTAGGCGGGCTGTTGGGCTTGGGCGCTATCTCCAAAATCCGTTAGCGATGGTTGCCACTTTGTGTGGACCAGGGAAGGAGATACTCTCCTGGAAGCTTAATCCTCTGGAAAACTTTCTCACAGCTGATGAGAAGTATAATTTGGTTGAACAGGTTTTGGTTGATGTCACAAACCAGGTGGGCCTTGATGCTAATTTGGCTGCAAGTCATGAGTGGTGGTTTGCACCTTTGCAATTCATTTCTGGTCTTGGGCCTAGAAAGGCGGCATCACTGCAGAGATCACTGGTAAGAGTCGGAACAATTTTTACGAGGAAGGACTTTCTGTCTACCCATGGACTTGATAGGAGGGTGTTTGTCAATGCGGTAGCCTTTCTGCGTGTCAGACGAAGTGGGCTTGCTGCCAACAGCAGCCAGTTCATTGATTTGTTGGATGACTCTAGAATACATCCGGAATCTTATCTTGTTGCCCAAGAGTTGGCCAAAGATGTTTATGATGAGGATCTTAAGGGCGACAATGACGATGAGGATGCATTGGAGATGGCAATAGAACATGTTAGGGATCGGCCTGGTTTGTTGAGAAGGCTTCGAATTGATAACTATCTTAAAAGCAAAAGCAAGGAGCGGCAAAGTAAGAGGGAGACCTTTTATGATATAAAAAGGGAATTAATTCAGGGTTTCCAGGATTGGCGTAAACCGTATAAGGAGCCAAATCAGGATGAGGAGTTCTTCATGATTTCAGGTGAAACTGAGGATACCCTTGCAGAAGGCCGAATTGTGCAAGCTACGGTACGCAGAGTGCAAGGAGGGCGAGCTATATGTGCACTTGAATCTGGATTGACTGGGATGATTATGAAAGAAGACTATGCAGATGATTGGAGAGATATGGTCGAGTTATCTGACAGGCTGCATGAAGGTGACATACTGACCTGTAAGATTAAATCAATTCAGAAGAATAGGTATCAGGTGTTCCTGGTTTGCAAAGATAGTGAGATGAGAAGCAATCGACACCAGCATGTCCAGAACCTGGATCCCTACTACCATGAGGAGCAAAGTAGCCTACAAAGTGAGGAGGAGAAAGCTCGTAAAAAGAAGGAGCTGGCAAAGAAGCATTTTAAGCCCAGGATGATTGTCCATCCACGCTTTCAAAATATTACTGCTGATGAAGCTATGGCGGTATGTAACAAGTAATGAATCTCTTAAGTTAGCGAAGATTCTGTTGAATTGAATTTATTATATAAAGAAAAAAAAAACACCCATAAATACACAAAACTACCCCTCCCCCACCCAAGTTTTGTCAAGGGGTGTGTGCAAAGACAATGTATTTGTGCCTTAATGCAATGCACCATAAGCATCTCTAAACCCATTCGGGTAAGGCACATTGATGAGGCGTACATGAGGTGCATAGAAGACGGCAGGCATAAAAAACCTGTACCGTTGAAGCTCTTCAATTTATTCTATTTTTAACTTTCATTGTTAATTCTACTCGTAAGAATGGGCACATCAAAATCTACTTCTCATTTCTTGAGTATTCAACCATAGACATGGGATCATAAGGAAACCATGCATACTAGACAATGTAAGAAAAGGATACCTAGCTTGTTTTGTTAAAAGCATATATATATATATATATATATACACACACGAGACATACAAATACAGACTAATATACTTGAATCACCTTGAGTCAGACGAGTGTTGTTTTTTGCATCTTGTGCCTTGGTAATATTAATGTTCTAGCACCTAGGATGTGCTTTGCACCCTTGACAACACTGCACATCCCTATTGATTTAAATCTTTTGTGAATCTGTCGCACATCAGGCAGCCTTTTGGATGAATTTATAATCCAAGCTTGCTTTTGAGTTTTGATTGCTTCAATTGAATCATTCTCAATGCTTCCTTTTCTTCCTTTTACACTTATGCTTATTTTGGCTTTTAATATGTTGGACAGTATTTATCTGACAAGGAGCCTGGAGAAAGTATTGTCCGTCCCAGTTCTCGTGGACCTTCTTATTTGACTTTAACTCTCAAAGTTTATGACGGTGTTTATGCTCACAAAGATATAGTTGAAGGTGGAAAAGAACACAAGGACGTCACCAGTCTGCTTCGCATTGGGAAGACATTAAAACTTGGGGAAGACACTTTCGAAGACTTGGATGAGGTAGGTCTATCTTGAAAATGCTTTTTTCCCTGATATAGCCCTTAAACTTTGAAGGGATGTGAATTAAGTGGAAATAAGCAAATAAGCATAGTGCCGAATGAGAGTTAGGTTGCAGTGGGAGTCTTTTCTAGTTGTAAAACTAACTGATTATAAACTGAAGGATGAACTTTGGAATTTCACCACATGGGTTAAAAAATTAATTGTTATTTTATTGTATCACCATACAAAAAATCTGCCTGTCTTTTGAATTTTAATAAATTTCGAGGTACTCTTTTCCTCCTTCCTCTACTTTTTGGCATACCTTGTCGTGTGCCGAAAAGTATGAAGGGGTTTTTTTTAACGAGATCACCTACTCTTATAAAAAAAAAAATCTGCCTGTACATGCTTTAAATCTCGAGTTCCATTAGACAATTCTAAATTTGAAATTAATTATTGTTCTCGAGTAGGAAAAATGTCATGGTTGGCCCCTTTACTAATAAACTGATAAAACTTTTACTATAATCTTAGAGAGATTAGCATATGAGATACTATGTTGTAGAGGCATCAAAATCCATGTAATGGAAATGTGTGTTGATTAAATTTAAATTGCAGGTAATGGATCGGTATGTTGATCCCCTTGTTTCTCATCTGAAGGCAATGCTGAGTTATCGTAAGTTCAGGAGGGGAACTAAAGCAGAGGTTGATGAGCTTTTAAGGATTGAGAAATCAGAGTATCCTATGAGGATTGTGTATTGTTTCGGCATTTCTCATGAACATCCAGGCACTTTCATTCTTTCTTATATACGGAGTACAAATCCGCATCATGAGTATGTCGGCTTATATCCCAAGGGATTCAAGTTCAGGAAAAGGATGTTTGAGGACATTGATCGTCTAGTTGCATATTTCCAGAGGCATATTGATGATCCACAACAGGAGTCGGCTCAATCAATTAGATCAGTTGCAGCGATGGTACCAATGCGGAGCCCTGCTGCTGGAGGTTCTGCAGGGGCATCTACTGGTGGTAGTTGGGGTGGTTCAACCAATGAAGTTGGTTGGAGAGGCCAATCTTTTGACAGGGGTCAATCTTCCACCCCAGGGTCAAGAACAGGTAATCTTTCAACATGACAATTTTGGATGTGATACAATTATTCAAATTGATAAAATATTTCTTGTTTGGTTATTTTTTGGAGAATTATTGTTGGAATTTCATTTTTTGAATAGTATTATTGAGGTAAATATTAAAAATATTATTTGTTTAAAAGTTGTCTATTTAAAACTATTAATTTTTAATACTAATAAAAAGGTCACTCCTACTCAAGAAAATCATGGATAATTGTGAAGTTCTGCTTGTTCTATGGACAAACTTTGAGTTGAACAACTATGAAAAGTGCAAACATCTAGATTCTGCTGCGTTTACGTTATGCATTTTGTACATTCAGGTGTTTTTCCCGTCCCTGGGTTGTTTGTCTACACCTTTTTGTCTAATCTTTACCACGTTTATTTGTTGTTATAAGGCCGAAACGATTACAGAAATAGCAGTAGCCGAGATGGGCATCCAAGTGGTGTACCACGGCCCTATGGTGGGCGTGGACGTGGTAGGGGTTCATACAACAGCAGCAGAGGTCATAACGAGGGGCAGGATTCATCATACAGCGAAACTACGAAACGGGATTCAGTTAACAAGAGAGGAGAAGATAGCTGGGGTAATTTCCCAGGTGCTAAAGTTCAAAACTCTCCAGGTAGGGAAGCTTTCCCTGGTGGCTGGAGTGGTAGTGCTGGAACCGAAAGTGGAAGTGGGAGTGTTTGGCAATGACTGACGATGACGATTCGTCCACAAACGTAACCACCGTGGCGTAGGTGGTTGGTGAAGACTGAAGAGGTGAGCAATGTATAACCTTGGTAGGTGCAGGGTTTGGTTTTGAATTAAGTGTTGGATTTGCTGACTGAATAATACATTGAAAACATGTACTTCATAGCATGTATATGTAATGTTATCCATGTACCGATTAAACGCTTGAGTGACTAAATGACATGTTGAATCATACACATGGCCAATGTATATTTTTTGTCCTGAATATTGTTTCTCAGTATCAGCCAAAGATGAATTTTATTTTTTTATTTATAAAAACTTACCTTTTAAATATGGTGAGTTTTCTTCAACAATTTCATTGAATTCGAGATGTACGATGATGACGTAGATGATGCTTATCAATTTCAATAATATAACACTCTTTACATTCAAATTATTACTATATTTTTAGTAAACATGGATGAATTATGAAGTATAATGGAAAAGGAGTTTTCATATGCCTTGATAGACTATTTTCTTAAATATTAAAATTCTTTTTTTCCCAATTGTCAGCAAAATTGATATATATTAGTATAAAGGCATTATTATTTTAAATTTATTTGTGATTTTGTTTTCCAGGCGATATAAGTACATATTAGTTTATCTTCAGTACCATGATAGTCGTCATTCTAATATATCAACATGGAAACTCTTGCAAGGTTCATAGCAGTTTGAGTACACATCCCTTTGATTTTCGTTCATCTTTTTCCAAGCTTCATCTTTTTCCAAAGTTTGCTTCCCCCTTTATTATTCTTGATTCATTTATTTTTCTCCAATTAAATAAATACAACACTCCAATCAGAGATTAATATACGTCACAATCTGATTAGAAGATTAAATTTATTGAGTTAAATTAATAAAATGTGTAAGTATGGAAGATCAAATGTGTAATTAAGCCAATTCTATTAACTGTCATGTTAATTCCTCCTTCAAATGTTAACATGTGGATTGATCGATATCATTTAAATAGTTAAATGATAATTGATAAAATTAAAAGATCGATAGTTAAATTAAAATATGTCCATAGTTCCGTGGTCATAGATATAGTTTACCATAGTTTTTCTAGTTAGATCAATGTCAGTACTAAATTTCAGAAATTGAAAGAAAAGAGACTCAATTCCTATTAACATTGAAAGGAAAGGACTAAGTTCGTTGGAAGACCAACGAATGATACGAGGGTAGTATTCCTTCATGCCTCTTTTGTTATATGATGTGTTGCCAAATACGCATGACCAAGGAGTACAGGACCCGATTTTGAAATCCAGGCATTCTCAATCTACTCTTCTAATAATTTTAAAATAAAATGTTAATAATTAAAATGTTTCAAGAAAATAATTAAGATTCAAAATAATTATTTAATCAAATATTAAGAATTTTTTCTCCAAATGAAATGTTAGAAACTAATATGCTAAAAAAATTCAAAATGATTTTTTTTATCAAATAATAATAATTTTTTGGTATTATACCTAAAGGAAAAGGAAAAAAAGTCACTTCGCTGTAAAGGGACTCAACTATAGTCAAAAAATCATTTTGACCATCAATGTTTTAATTTAATCAATTAGGCTATCTAACTATTTAAATACTTTAATCAATCCACTGACCGTTAACTTTTAAGGGAGAAAATGAAATGGCTGTTATAATTTAACTGAGGGAATGACATCTCAATTAATTTTTTGATTTAATTATATATTTAGTCATTGTTACTTATTTAAGAGGTCAATTTGATCTTAATTTTAATTAAATTTAATAAATTGATCCTCTAATTAAATTGAGACATATGTCAGTCTCTAACTAGATGGTTAATTTTTTTTTTTTTTTGAAAAACTCTAAATTATTATTATTTTTCAAAATAACCCAAAAATCTATCTAAAATCTAAAAAAATATTCCAAACTTTTTCAAGTCTCTAATTTCAAACACCCATTACCGTTGCAGGTAATAGTCGACACCTTCTCCAAACGGTCACCCACTCGTCGCCGACCACCTAGTGACCGACCGTTGCCCTTGTAGTTTCAGTTTTTGGAATGGGTGCCGTTGGCCTTGCTGTTGCTGAAGATGCAAGGATTTGTAAGGCATTTAGGATCATCGTTGATCTGAATCCGAGAAGATTCGAAGAAGCTAAGAGGTTTGGGATTACAAAGTTTTTGAATCCAAAAGACTACGACATGATCCATTTGGATGCTTAAGGAATTAATGTTGCTGCATATTGCTCTAAATTACTCATCACCCGTGTTGCATCTCTCTTTACGCTTGCTTTACCCATTGCAACCCCAAACACAGATTCAAGGATTTTCTTTCTTAAAGAAAGTGAAGATTCAAATGTTTTTACTTTGTATGAATGTTAAAGTTAAAATTTGGAATTTTTACTTTGTGTGAAGATTCAAAGAAAGAAGACAATCGTTTCTCAAATTGCAGTTATGACCATCCATTCCCTGCTAATTTTGCCATCTCTCGAATCTCTTTCATTCATATTTCTTCATCAGATTTTTTTGTCATCTCTTTCACTGTAAGTTTGGTTTTCACTCTTTTTTTTATCCCTTTGAACTTTCTCTATTTTCTCCACTAATCCATTAATCTGTAAATTTGGAGATTTACGGGCGACAAGAAGGGGGTGGCCGGCAGTAGAATCCGACGAACGATTGATAGGCGGCCGACGGAGGGGGTTGGCGGGGAGACCAGCGACAGAGTTGATACTGTGGGTTTAGGGATTTTAGGGGTCCTTTTGACATTTTAGTAATTTTTGTGATTTTTTTCTAGATAATAATATTTTTAAGTTTTTTAAATAAATTATAAAAATGATACATGTCATAATTTTTGGGATTTTTTCTAGATAATAATTAAATAAATTATTTATAAATTTAACTATCAATTAGAGACAGACATGTGTCACAATTTAATTAGATCTGATATGAAGTAACAAGGATAATTTGACATCATATGTAAGTAACAAGGACCAAATATATAATTATTCAAAATGTTATATGAGATGTCATTCTCTTAATAAATTTTAAGATATTCTCCGTTAAAAATTAATGATCAATAGATTGAAGTGTGAAGCGTTTAATCAAAACATAATTAAAATAATTTTTGATCATGACCATAATTTTTGACCATCTGAGATCGCAATATAATTTTGGGTTTGTATTTGATGGAATCGTAATAGCATGATATAAATTAAATATCTTAATACATGCCATATCAATTCAATACTTAAATTAAATAAGAAATTTGAACGATTCAATTTGGAAAAGATTCAAATAAAGTTTAAATTATAAAATAAGACAATCAATTCGATGAACTTAAATTTTTTAATTTGATTAGACTTGACTTGAACAAATACTAAATTCCAGGGGTTTAAATAACGACAATGGTTGGAATAATAGCAACCGATATATAATGGGAAAAGTGCCATCCGAAACAATTATTGCACAACATAATACCTGCAATGATCGTAATAACATATGCTATTTTTGCAATTGCAATAAACACAATGAAACAAAAAACATAACTACAACCGCAATTTAAATCTCTGCTCACTCGTATCCATATACGAGTAAATTTGCAACTAGCATTAACTTATATACTTACGCTGAAGCACATCTTAGCTCTTCCTGGTGCATGGCTTGGACTAAGTTGAAATCAGCAGGCTCTAAAATAATGGGAATTTTGTCCTTGTTTTGCCCATACACATCTGTGAACTATCTAGCTTCCATTTCCAACCTTTTCATCCTCCAATTTAGAGGAAGCTCCAAGCAAGCATCAAAAAGATACCGGTCGTCGTCATCCGGCTTCGAACATTGTTTGAAAAGTTTAGCTGCTGATTCTCTTGCATTCTCCAGGTTTTTTTCACCTTCTACTAACAGGTATGAAGCCTCATGCAGGCAGAGGCGGGGCTAGAGGCAGCACAACTTGTGCGACAGAACAGCGTCCCAGAATAGTAAGGGCCCCAAAAAAATAAATTTATTACAATAAAATTCTCATTTTTTTTTGAGTCTAACTCCACTTTACGAGAAATGAGCTTATCTTCATGATCTCCTATCCACACCGTTAGGATTTGAGTTAATAATATCACCAATCTCCCTATATATATGCATTCAAGCTTTGCAATTTTTACTAAGAAAATTATAAGATCTAGAAATTCAATAAAAATTTTAAAAATAATTGAGATTTAAGGGATTCCTTTTAAGAATTTACACATGTCCTCCAACGTCCTAACCCGGCCTGCATGCAGGTTGAGCAGTCGCTTGCAGTCGTGGGATAACTTGCTTTAAAGTTTCCTTCCTCATCCATGAAACTAGAGAAAACATTTATTACATGTAAAATGAATTTAATTATTATGTAAACTAAGACATCCGAGTTTGATTAATCTTTGTTGTTTGACATAATGACAAAAGGAAAATACCTCTAAAATTTGATTAAAATTCGTTTTAGCCTCTTCTTTTTTAGCATTTCGAAAATTGGCTATAACGTTTATTTTGGGGTAAAAATGCTCCCTCTGCGAATAGAAATTATTTGCTAACAAGTGGTCAATGCTCTAAAATAGGGCATTTTTTGTCCTAAAATAAAATGATGTCGTTAGGGGTCTTTTTGTACTAAATAAAAGATTGAGGACCAAAATACTCCAAAAGAAAGGGAGTAAGGGCCAAAATGCTCTAACAAAAAGAATAAGGGTTAAAGTGTTTATTTAATCAAACGTTAAAAGTCTTTTTGTCCTAAAAAGAAACATTGGCAGCAAAATATTCTTAAGAAAAAAGAATAAATACCAAAATTACTATTTAATCAAATTTAACACTTATTTTACATTATGGCTTCTTGATTTTACCTTGGTTGACCTGGTATCCATGTTGTATAAGCAGCCTAAATTCAAGAGCTGTAGCATATAAATTGTGTTTCTTCCGTGCAAGAATGCTTGGATCATCGGTGTTTATAATATTCTTGAAAGTGGTGGTTATCTCATGTTCAGTGTGATGGGACAATCCTAGTCTTGGAAAGGCATCAATAAGCTGAAGTTTCTCCAATGGATGGATCCACCGCATTATCAGCAATCATCCTCACTTCTTCCTTGACTTTACTTGCTCCTTCATCCTAAGAGCACATAGGGAAGAAATGAGTCGTATACATTCACACACAAGCATACATACCTCGAGATAACCATTCTGAAGTGACTGAAGATACTCATAATCCCAAATCGGAGGATGGTAATCAGCGGATCATCGAACGACGACGTCTTCGCCATTAGTTTTGGTGGTTGTAGCTTCAGTTTGTGAAGCACAAGAAACAATGTGCAAGCTATGGAAGCTTGAGATGGGTTTCCTTTGTGGCTGTTTGGGGAAGGTACACATGGGGAATGAAGTAAACAGGCAAGCCAAGAATAGATATAAATGGATAGACATTAAAAGTTCTATTTATTTCAACTCATTGGTGGACTGGAGTCTACGGCATCAGACCCAAATAGAACAGGAAACGTACTCTCCTCTGCTCTCGTACAAGAAATGGGGAAAAGTACGGCTCCTTACTCAAAATTCATGTTAAAACTTGGAGAGAAAAAAGAGACATCAACAGGTGTAAGCTAAAAGGTGTTAGTCATCCTGAACCCTTCAAATTCTTCAATTGTTGGACTCTTCATCCTGAATTTATTAATATTGTTAGTCAATCATGGAGTATGGCAGCACAAGGCAATCCTATGAAGTCTTTATTCTTAAAGCTTAAACGTCTCAAAGTCAATCTTAAACAGCTCAATAAAGACTACTTCAGTGACATCACGGCTCGAGTTAGACAAAAAAGAGAAGAACTCGAAAGGCAGCAAATTCTTACTTTAAGAGGTGTTGATTCCATAGGAAAAGAACTTGAGTTGCAGAGAGAGCTCAACTCTTTACAAGAAGTTGAGTCCATGTTTTTAAAACAAAAGGCTAAATTGCATTGGCTTAAGGAGGGTGACAAATGCACAAAGTTCTTTCACTCAATCATTGCTACAAAGAACAAGAGACAAACTATAAGGGCCCTTGTCAACAGTCGGGGGAAAAACTAGAATCATTTGATGAAATTTCCTCGGAAATAATAGAGTATTTCAAAAATCTTTTAGGCTCCAAGGATCCTAATGTTAAAGAATGTCCTCCTACACTTCTTAAAGAGTTGATGCAGCCTATTTCTTTCTTTGGAGATTCCGAAAACCTTATCAAGGAAGTTACTAGTGATGAGATCAAAGATGTTATTTTCAGTCAAGGCAACGACAAGGCCCCCGACCCCGACGGTTTTACTTCTCTTTTTTAAGAAAGCTTGGTCAGTGGTGGGCAATGAAGTTATTAAGGCTATTAAGTACTTCTTCCAAGAATCTTATATCTATCCAGCCTTTAATGCAACAGTTATTGCTTTGATTCCAAAAAAGTCGAATCCTAGCAAAGTATCTGACTTCCGTCCAATTTCATGTTGTTCAGTTATTTACAAGACAATCACAAAAATTCTTGTCAATAGAATGACAAATATGCTGCCAAGGATTATTGCTCCTAATCAATCTGCCTTTGTCAAAGACAGGAGTATTGTTGACAATACTCTTCTCGCTCAGGAAATTGTTAAAGGATATGGGAGGAAGATCATTTCGCCGAGGTGTGCACTTAAAATTGATCTTCAAAAAGTTTTCTACTCCATCAATTGGGACTTCATTCATGTTGTTCTTAAAGCTTTGGATTTACCTCCTTTAGTCATTGAATGGATTGTATCTTGCTATACGGACGATAGATACTCCATTGCTCTCAATGAAAGCTTGGTTGGATATTTCAAGGGAGCTAAGGGAATCAGACAAGGAGACCCTCTATCTCCTATGTTGTTCGTTCTGGTAATGAACATCCTTTCTAATATTCTCGATAATGCTGCTATCAGAGGGATTTTTGCCTTTCATCCTAAATGCAAAAAAATTGGACTTACTCACTTGTCGTTTGCTGATGATTTATTAATTTTTTGCAAAAGAAACCTTGAGTATGTTATGGCTGTTATTATTGCATTGGACTGTTTCTATGAGTATTCAGGTTTGAAGCTTAATGCAAACAAATGCGAGATTTTCACTACTGGTATCTCTGCTAATAATCTTGATTCTATCATCAATTATTCTGGTTTTAAACATGGTACACTGCCTGTTCGCTACCTGGGGGTTCCACTTGTCACAAGAAAACTAACTGAAAAAGATTGTCGAGCACTTCTTGACAATATCAAGAGCAGACTCCATCAATGGTCTAGGAAGAAGATGAGCTATGCAGGTAGAATTGAGCTTATTAAAACCGTTCTCTATAGTGTTGCAAATTTTTGGTGCAGACAGCTTGTCTTACCTCAGTCCATTATCAAGAAGATTGAACAATTATGTTCCAGATTTTTCTGGAAAGGTTCGGACATTCCTGCAACTAGCGCAAGGGTGAGTTGGGGGAAAATCTGTAAGCCTAAATCTGAAGGAGGCCTCGGACTAAAGGACATAAAGACATGGAATAAGGCATGCCTATTTCATCTTACCAGGAAGCTACTCGCGGGGGAAGGTTCACTATGGGTTGCGTGGATCCATAATTACATAATTAAACAGCAAGATTTCTGGACCATGGATGAACATCCTAGTGCAAGCTGGTGCTTCAGGCAAATGCAGAAAATCAGAAGTGTTGCTAAATTAGTTCTAATCTCAGCATCAAAAAGTACAAAAGAAATTTGGGAAGAGATACGTCCTAAAGACACTAAAGTCCCTTTACATAAATTGATCTGGTACCCTCTCCATGTCCCGAAGTACAACATAATTTCCTAGATGGTTATTTTGGATCGTCTCCCCACTAGGGACAGACTACAAAGATTTGGGCTTGTTACCAGCGATCTCTGTATTTTCTGCTCGGATGCAAAGAAAACTAGAAATCATCTTTTTGCTGAGTGTGTGAAGACTACATCCATTTGGAGATCAATCCTTCAAATGTCTGGTTTGAACAAGCATTTCTCAACATGGAACAATCTGCTGGAGTGGGCGACCGCATCATGGAAAGGTAAATAACTGATTTCTTGTATTCTGAAGCTCTCATGGTGCGCTTTTAACTACACCATTTGAGAGGAAAGGAATCGTAGGACCTTCAGAGGAAGTTGCAGAACAGAACCAGAAATTGTCTATGCTATTAAGGATATAATTGGATCTCTTCTAAGTAATAGAGATACTAACAGAACAGATAGCACAAATTTAGACCTTTGTACTCACTGGGGCATAGTCTAGCTTTGTTGTAAGTAGTACCCCTCCATTGTTCCTTTGATTGTTTTGTACTGTAGCAGTTCGAGTCGACTCTGACCAGTTCAATTCACACTGCTTCTCCAAGTGTTTTGGAATACAGTCAACAGAATGTTTGGTGCCTGCACTAGTGCCAAGTCCTCTGCACTTCGGCATAGTTTGCATACGCAAAAGAAATGTGGACTTACTATTAATGAATATCTAGATAAGATTAAGCTCATTTGTGATATTCTTAATTTTTCTGGGAGCTCTGTTCCGGAACAAGAACAGGTGAGTGTGGTTTTAGCTGGGCTGCCAATGGAATTTGAATCCGTGATTGTCATTGCTTCTAGAGAATTGGTGTCCCTCGAGGCTCTTACCGATATGCAGTTAGAGTGTGAGGCTCGAAAAAAGTTGTTTCTTCAAGAAAGTCTTCCGGTTCATGCTAATTTCTAGAGGCCATTTATGGACCAACACTCTTTTCCAATGTAAGGGATGATTTTCTTTTTAAAAGATGTTGACACTAAGAATAACTTCATATAAAACAATCTCCATAACTTTGTTACAAAAGTTTTTTTATTTCTAAAGGTTACTTGTTGGCCTTTACCTCTTTTTGGGGCAACATAATCTCTATAATTTGAGGCTCGACTCTCAAAATGATCATCAGTAAAGTCGTCGAGTTGTCAAAATTTTTTTTATGGTAATTCGATTTTGTTGGGTCCTCAAAAATCTGTCATGCGGATAGTTTCATCATTGATCATTTTAGATCCTTAAAAAGTCTCAAAAATTTTCTTTCATTTTTTACTTCTCTTTTTGAAGTCGTGGCTCCCATTCGCGTAGTGCTTTTCTGTTGTGTAGCTGTAATGTGTGTTGGCGGTAGTTAGTTCACTGAGTTTAAATAGGGAAAGACTTGATCATTAAGAGGAAGAGTCAGATTTTTAGAGATTGGAAGAGCAATTTTTGGCTAGCTGAAATTTAGAGATTGAATGGATGCCAGAGAAATTTTTTGAGGGATTTCCAGGTCCGGTTTGATCAGGTTAAGAGAAGAATTCGGGTTTGATAACCTAAAGAAAACATTTTACGCACTAAAAAATAATAAAGAATATATTTCATAAAGCCAATTTCCCATTCCATTACAACCAATAACATTTTTATCAATTTTATAAATTATATTTTAATATTAGTTTTCGAATAATGATAACAACATTTGAACTTGGATAAAATAAAATTTAACTGTCCAAACCATGCACAGTTTTAATAAATATGCAAATATTATATTCTGAATTTCACAAATCACTTACCTCTTTTCAACCATAAACATTTAGACTGTAGGCACACGCAATTACAACAATGAACCAAATTAATTAAAATAAAAAAAAGAGCGATAAAACAATAATTAAAGCTTCAGGGATAAATCAATTTCTGAACCATCCTTGTATTGATTATCAGTTCTCACAGTAGTACTTGCACTTGCAGCAGCCCTGTTTACTGCACTGGTTGAAGGTCCTGAGATTCCAAGTTCACCGTTGTTAAAGCTTAAACTTGGCTGTAAAAAGCTCATTAGGGGTTTCCGAGACGATAAACCATAGGGAAGATGATACGGTCGAGATAACGACGTCGGCCACGGGTGCGAAGGTTTACGAATCATGGAGTTGAATTGAACCCCGAGGGCTGATCTGTCGAAAGATCCGTGAAAAGGGTTGGAAGAATAGGACGAAAATGAATGATAGGCAAAGTTTGGGGGACTGAAAGTGCCAGATGTGTTCACTTCGATCAGCCCTTGCCGACGCCTCTTGGCCAAGGCACGTTCTTGCTTGTGAGCGTTTTGGTGTCCCCCTAATGCCTGAGATGTCGAGAAAACTCGCTTGCAAAAGTTGCATGAGAAGCCCTTGTTTTTCTGATCATCACCCTGAGGGTTCCTCTGGGCGAAAATATCGAGTTCGATCTTTGATTCGCGTCGTTCCATGGTGCAATCACTTCCGTTGCCGCCATCATGACTCGAGAGCTTCAGATCAAGCAAACCGTCGTGATTCGATTCAATTTCGGTACTCGTTTTCGACTGTGAAACCGATCCTTCCATGTCTGCTGATATGCTTGAATGTTCTGCAAGATCTTCAACTATTGTAACCATTGCCAGCTTATAAATTTCTTGATTTTATGTGAAATACTGAGAGTGATGATATATATTCATACATCAAGGGCTTAATTTATGTAATATCATGCAATTATGGAAAGAAATCCGAGTATGAATTATTTACGTGAGGTAATTTTACCTTCTACATCATTAAATTTAATTTTAACTTTCTTTAGATCATAAACTCTTAATTTAATTAAATTATATCATTTAATTTTTATTATCAATAAATTGAGTAGTTCTTACTAACACCATTAGATAATTCTAACGAAACTGAATTGAGACTTTTATCTAATATATTTTTATATATCATTATTAAACAATGTTTAATTAAGAGTTTAAATAATTTTATGTTATAATTTATAAAAAGATTAGTTCTTTTTCTTTTGAATTTACTGAAATAAGATGTTTGATAAAACTTAAAAAATTATTTAAATTTTTAATTAAACTTTATTTGATAATCATGAAAATATATTAAATGCAGCGTCAATTTCATTTTGTTCGTTATAATTATTTAACGATATCAGTATAAATGATTTAATTTATTAATAATAAAAATTAATAATTTAATTTAATTAAAACTAAAGATTTATGATCTAATGAAAATTAAAATTAAGTTTAGTGATCTAAAATATAAACTATTTTGTTACTTGCATCATTTTAACACAAGATTTAGAAACACACTAAGCACTTGTTCAGATTTTGATACCTTTGAGAATTATTATTATTATTTCCATAAAATTCTTCTTAATTAATGTTATTGTTCAAAGTAATATATGAGCACAACTACCTAAATAATAGGTGGAATTTCTATAAAACGATTAAATTAAATTTGGTGAACGTTCATGCATGAATCTTTTACCAAATTAATGTTTACATATAAAATCAAGGATATTTACCTCTACTTAGAAATTATACCATTTTTATAGTAAATAAAATATATATTATAATATGTAAAATTTAATGATTTTAAATATACATCATGAATTAGCATTTATGTATACTTTGTTTGAATGTAACAGAGAAGTTCCCATATATGTAGTTTATATAGTAACAACTCCCCTATTTGCTCTTTCTAATTTCTATCTTCCCTAACTTACCATAAAAATCATGATTTTTTGTTTAAAAATATCATGATTTTATTAAAGAGTCGTGTAATTTGGTGATAATTGAAATGTTTGTAGAGGTTAATAACTGAACTTCAAATTTATGATTAAAACTCGACCTCATTAAAAAGAATATAATAAAAATTTAATGTGGATATTATTTAAAAGGGTAAATTATACTCGTAACCAGTTACTTTTAATACGATCACTATTCTTTCAAATTTATTAATTAAACTGTTTAGTTATTTGAATTATTTTAATCAAGTCACATGTCGCTAATATTTGATAGAATGATTGACTTGGCAACTAATATAATTGATATATTCATACATTTTATCTTCAATACTCGTTATATCAACTTGATCCTAATTTTATTTTAATTCAATAAAATTAATGGCAAATGGCTTGATTGATATTATTTAACTCAAACGTTGGTTTTTATGTCAAATGTTAATGACAAAGGGCTTGATTGATATTATTTAAATAATTATGTAGTTTGATTGACATAATTAAAAGATCGATAATCAAATTAGAATCTCTCATAGTTAGGTGGTCACGTGTATATTTTACCTCATTTAAGAATGGTGATCAAACTCCTATATGCTTTGATTTGAAAGTAATAAATCCATGGTTTTCTTTTGATTTATTTGAGACTAAACAAAAAGTTATGTAAACGTTATCAATTTGTTCAATTGCATTAAATCTCAATTTCAAGGATGTGTTCCTCAATTCCACCTTTTACTACGTAAATTAGTTAGACTAAAACACGAGTTTTAAGAAAAATATAAGGATAAAGCAACTTTTAATCACTAAATTTGGTAATTTTTCAACTTTATCCTTCATTTTTTTTCACATTCTCTGAACTTGACAACTTGTTTTTACATTTTAGTCCTTTTGATAAAACAACACCATAAGGTTGTGATATAAGCAGTATCTGATGCTGTTATATCATTAAAACGACCAAAAAAACCCTAGTCCAGAGACTGACGTGGATCGGGAGAAAAAATATTAAGGACCAAATCGAAAACAGTTGTCAAATTCACGATGTAAAAGTTGATTTATCCTAAAATGTATAGTATAAAGTATATACTACATATAGTTTTAATCTAAATTTGGCAATGAAGTTCCTCTAATTTGTGTGATTCGCAAGTAAGGAAACAGGAGTTTAGAAGGTATAAATTAGGGGAATAGAGATTTAAGTCATTAATTAATTTTACTGTCGTTAAAGATAAGAAGGAAGGTGGTTAAAAGTAAATTATAGCAACATTTAAGATGTTACCCAATTTCGTCTGAAAACCTAGTTGCCATCAAGCTGTTCTTCCTCAAATTTAATCAAAATTTAATTGAAGCTGGAATCTGATTTCTTTCGTGAATTCAATACCTATGTTAGTACACTCTAAACCTTAATTTAACTGTAAGACATGAACCCTGAAATTAAATAAATATATCATTCGTGCCACTCGTCCAATAACAAATTTTATTTGGGTTCAAATTCGATTCATATATTGATGTTGTTTTAAATAGTCTGAGATGATTATAAAATAATATATGCTTAGAATTTTTTTTACCATTAACAACGCACATACATCTTACTTATGTAATTGTTCGAATCCAAAACCTCTTATAAAGATAACATTTCCCTTTAACTACGAGAAGAAATTCAAAACCTTACAATATAGGCTCTTGTATGGTCCAAATTCATAATGCATTATAATGATTGTCCATTTATATTTAGCTATGGCATGAATCAAATTTTCTCAGTGATTAAAGGAATGATTGTTATTCCCAAAGATAACGAGTTCGAGCACCAGCGATTGCAGCAGGGTGATTGAGTGTTCATTGTCAAATGGTTGAGAGTATATAGAATAGATACTACTTTGTAGCCATACCTAACATTTAGATTTAGTTTTATTTAAATTTCATCATAATGACACATTAACAATTTTGTTAGTGTTTTAACAATGGGTGACCAAAATAAAATCAAAACATAACTTTAAGTATGGTTTAAAAAATAGTTAGGTGACTAAAGTAAAACAAAAGTGATAATTTATCACTAAACATGTAGTTCATCCTATAAAATATTACTATAAAATTAACCTGGCCGCTCTCTTCCTTTTTTTTTCTTTAGAGTTTGTCTTTTTTACATATCAAATAAACTTTTTCTTCTTCAATTTTGTTTTCTTCAATTTTGTTTTCTTCAATTTTGTTTAGTCGGCGGAGGTAACGATATTGATACTAGTTGTCAACCGTCGGTTCTCTTTTTTCTTTATTTCCTTTTAGTTTTTTAATAAGAATAATTTTTTAGCATGTTTTTTCTACCTTTGTAGCACATTTTTTGTCTACTTTCTCAGTCATTTGATCGTTTTTATTATATTTACTTAGAGTTGGATTTGATGACACCACAAACTAATCAAGATAACACTTGTTTGAAATTTTATTTATCTCCCTTGCTATGGACCATCAGACTAAATTTGGATACACGAGTTAGTTGATATCTATTTTTTGTTCGAGTCTTTTAGTTGAATTTTTAACCTTTTTCATATATGGTGTTTATATGATCTAAAGTGACAAGTTAAATGCTATAGGAAAATGTTAAATATATGTATTTTGTTTACAATGTTACTTGTAAACTCTTATAATTTTAGATATTTTCAATTTTTAACAGTTTCTATCAATTAAAAAAGAAAAAAGAATATACGAATTCGACATTTTCTTAATGTGGTTGTTTTCTTTTGAGCATTTTAGTACCTCAGCTTGACACTTTTTCCTAATACAACGCTTCTTTTTTAGTCCAATTCCAAACCTAAACTAGTAAAATGTTACAAAATTGATTCATGAGTAATGTGCATTCAATTGAGAACTTAAAGGGGGGAAAATTGATTTACCCCTTCTGTTACCCTCGATTACCAGTTAACTATCGTTCCACTTAATACAACGGTTTAATTGGTTATTTTTCTCATGAGTTCAATTAGGTGTAGAATAGAAAAATGTGCCAAAGTGATGATAAATTTTACAAAAAAAAAAAAAAAAAAGAACACATGCTTTCCAATGTATTATGCATTGACCCAATTCCAACAACCAAAATTCCAATAAACTGCATTGTGCACAGAGCTGATGATCCAATTATTTCCAGGAGGTTGTTTGAGAATGCTTGTATTCCTTCTTGTTTCTCCTTTCCGTTCATATAAAAAGATTTAAGTGGTCATATGTATCTGTCTCGCCATCAGCTCGGCAGAAGGTTAGAGGATTTATATAAAATGTTAGATTCTTAAAAACATTGTCCATGGCACCAAAAAAACTGCAAAGAAAAACACCATATTTCAAGAGGTCGTTACATAATCCGAAGATTAGCGACATTCATAAAAGGATAAGCATTCTTACAGACATAGGATTGACAGAGGAGTAAAGGTGAGCACATGATACTAGATTCAAACTATTTCTACAATCAAACCCTAACTATTCTCAAGATTAGAAACATCCCTATAAAGAAAAACATTCTTACAAACATAGGTTTTAAGTAATTTTTAGATTCAAACTCTAACAATTTACCATAACATTAGCTTTCAAGAGTGGTCGTGCTCCATGTGGTTTAAATGATAAGTCCCTTCTCTCTTTTGGTGTACCTCCACCTTGAACTTCTCTTCCTTGTCTCCTCTCTTCAACTTCAGAAGCATGTTGAGTTTAGCAGAATCTTCCAATACCTATTTGCAAATTCAGACACTTAGCACCCAAACGAAACCACAATTGCTTTCACAAAGAATTGAGTTTAAGATTGTTTCAACCGAATGCTTGATTGATTGTCAACTAGAATTGATAGTTGAACTAAACCCTGAACACCTTGAAAGGTTAACAAAATTTTCAAACAGAATCTAGAGTACAACAAAAAAAAAATGATGATGAATCAGAAGCTCATTGATAACTTTTTCCACGCAACTGAAAAATCTCTGAAGGGTCATATTATCAAACGAATGTCACGATATTGGTTGAACAGAGAGGATGTACACGGGCGTTCAACAAAATATGAAGAGACTTACTAATATAACCATTCTTCATGAAATATCAAAGAATTAAGCATGTAATGATGGTTATAAAACATCGTACAACACATTCTCAATCATCAAACCTGCAACAACTATTCTTCTCCAGAAGCGAAAATAATATACATGAATTTGGAGCCCTTGAATGATTACATTATATGCTCCAACAGTTGTAAGATTCTCAAACACCACATTCAACAGGATGCAGTAAATATCTACTTCCGAGTTCCGACTTTGGATCACATTAAACAACCATACATTCAAAACAAGACAACGAAACAAGGGAATAGGAAAAGTTGTTTGATGCTTACTTCGGCATTGGCATGAACGATTTCTTTAAGTTCATAAGGCAGCATGGAATTGGATCTCTGTTGTATGCTCTTCACAGCATGATCCGCAGCATCCCGAACTACAGGATCGTCCGTGGCCACAGCTTGCAGCATTGGCTCAGGGACACCTGATTATAATTTAGATACAAATTGTCAATAAAGTTACAAATGAAACTATACATAAGACTAAATTACTTGTTAAAAGTAATCATATCTAATTCCCTAACAGTGTTATATATTTACATACAATCAATAAGAACCCTAGTTTTTAAAGGATATTATAAATACTTTAATCTATTCACAAAAACATAAATTCCACAATTTTTCAACAAAGAACACATCTAAAAAAATCTCCACTATTTTAATCCGCTTTCAGCAATCAATGAATCTTCATTTCAAAGAAAACCCAGTAATCTACTACTAAAAAATGTAATTAAAAAAAGCTGAGAATGAACGACCTTTATTGGCTCCCAGATCCGAAGCGGTGAAAGAACGGGAATCATCAGCGTCACCAGCATGTTTGAACTCCTGCAGTTCTTTAAAGTCCATCCAAGGCTTAACCCAAACTTTAGCCTCATAAAGCTTCTTTTTGCCGGCATCCATAGCCTCCAACGTCAAATGGTGAAGCGTCCCGGCCACCACTTGCTCGCTTGCTTTCACGAGCCTCACAAACTCGACCATCGCATTTCCTTTCTTGTTGTGCTCGTCGACGGCAAAGCGAGCGAGGTTTTCCAGCTCGGCGCTGTTTTGGGATTCCTGGGAAGGGCGGACTCCGCCCAAAGTGGTGGTTGTCGCCATTGAGTCAGAGCAGAAAGTTGATTCAGCTGAGAAATTGCTGAGGAAGAGGATTGGGATTGCTATCGAAAACAAAAGGGGTATTAGAAAATTGGGATTTTGCATTTCGGTGTGAATTGAAAATGATTTCGGATGAATTTGGGGGAATTTTATAGTGATTTTAGATTAAAGCTTGGCCCGAGGGAATGACAGATCGCAAGGATTTACACGTGTATCGTGAGTACACGTGTCAGTTGAAATCAATGATTATGTAATTTGGATATATACCATAAAATAAGGCTTAAATATAAAATAATGTGCAAAACGAAGAAGTGATTAAAGTATTTTTTTTTTATTTATCTATGAACGCTAACATTTTAGATTTTCATCAATGGAAGTGTTTGCAATTTGATAATTTTAAAAAATTTATTTAAAATTAAAAAAATATAATTATATATATATATATATTTTTAAATTAAAATAATCTCAAAACTTTGAAAACTGTCATTTTAATCTCTAAATCTATGTCGATCGTCACTCTTTGCAGTCAATGAAGATTCACCCGACCTCACCTCCCCTTGACGATCAAAATCTCTGTGAAATTGTGACTGATCGACAGTGAATCGACGTTTTACCCCATGAACCCTATTATGAAAATCGTGATCTCACACGATTTCAATGGTTAATCAACGACAACTACGACAACGTATGCTAAGAGGATGGTAGGGATCATGTCGACGACGATGATCGTGGTCGAAAAGGTAAATGACGGTGATTGAGGTTAGAATTTGAGGATTTTATGAGTTTTTTAAGTTTTTTTATAATTCAAGAGAAATCAATGTTTTTTTATAAACATAATAATATTTGTAATATTTTTAAAAATAAATAAATTTCAAAATCATCATATTATGACATGTTTCACGTAATGGAAAAAATTAATGTTATTGACGGTTTGAACACCTAAAATGGTAATGTTTGTAACGTTAGATACTGGGATGAGTAAAAAAAAATACATTAGACACACATATATATATATAAGGAATATTTTGAATACTTATTTTATATTTAAGTATAAAATAAATAAATTTTTATATTAAAAATACGTTCTAGTTTTTAACCCTTTTTTAACAACTTGTCATTATTTTAGGATAAAGTTGAAATTATATTTTTTATTAATCTATTTTTTAGAATAAGATATAGAATTAAGTCATTAATTTAAAATAAATACTACTTTGTAATCATCTTAGTTTAATAAAAAAAATTAAGTCATTAATAGAAACAGGGTAAAGTATAAAAAGGTCTCCCGATTATAAGGTAATGCTTTGTTGAGTTCTTTGACTATTGAAAGTTACAAAATGATCTTTTCAATTATAAGATAGTGCTTTATTGAGTCCCGACTATTAAAAATTACAAAATAGTCACTCAACTATTCATATGTTCCAAGTTCATCATTTTTCGTTAAAAAAATTAGCGATTGTTTGAACTGGACGTTAGTCTACTCATTAGGATATGATAAAATCTAATCTCATAACTATTTGAGTTGTATTTTGTGGATTTAGTCTTTCTTTACATTATGTTTTGAGCTAGTGCTTATGTCGTCGAACCAATACTTAAAAACAACGAAGGTGTTAGTAGAAATAAATTTTATCATATTTCAATTAGTAGGTATCGAGCTAAGACGACCGCTAATTTTTTTAATAGAAAATGACGAGTTTAAAATATATGAATAGTCAGATGATCATTTTATAACTTTTAATAGTCAATGGACTCAACAAAACATCGCTCTATAGTTTGAAAACCATTTATATACTTTACCTTTAAAATATTTAAATTACATAAAAATTTAAATTTTTTAGAATGAATTATCATCCCTACCATTAGGGACAATTATGACAAGGTTGGGTTTTTGATTTTTTTCAAACTCTACTTAATTATTATAACTCTTTATTTTCACTTGATGTGATTTGAGTTTAGGAAGACTTTATTTGATCTAAAGTTTGATTTAATTTTTAGAGTAAAAATTCATACCAGAGCGATTCAATTCGATAAATATATATATATATATTGTTTTTATTAAATAAAATAAAGATTTAATTGAAAAAAATTAAAAGAATAATTATAATATTATTTCAGATCGAGTAAAAAAAATTCACTCTAAACTTGAACTCGATTAATCCAACCTCTTTAAAAAGATCTAATCTAAACCGAATCGGTTTTCTTAAAGAGTCAACCTTATAAAATAATATCAAAATAAAATTCATCAAATACAAATCAAATGTACATCTTATGTAATACTCTGAATTCATCTCTATTCATATAGTGATCCACTGGCAACAGTTTTCAAGCAGCTCATTTTCTCACTTTTGAAAAGATTTATCACCCTTTTGTTATTGGATTCAAGAATTATAGCTTCCCACTGATTTCTCCTTGTCGTCATTGTTCTAAGATGAATCGCGTGCACAAACCGCTCAACTCGACAACAAAACATTTAAATAGCGGTCCTCGAAATAACAGCTGTTACGTAATAGTAAAGATATCATTCGAAACTGTTATTTTACAATCACAATGCCCGTAACGATCGTAATAGCACTATTACCACAGTCATATTAATCATTTTGGTTTCTCTCTCAGAAGTTTTCCATTGTTTAACTCTAATGGCAGATGATTGGTGTTGGCTTAACTCATTCAAGTCATCGTCATCTCATTAGCCTCAATACATCGATGCCCCTGCGGAAGTACATATGCTACGAGAGTGATGAAGGACATACACTGTGATCATGTATTCGTGTTGCACATACTGCTGTTATGGAATAATCTACTTATGTATTTAAATTTTTTTAATATATTGATTTTGATAATAAAAAAGATTATATTCAAATATTCAAATCTATTATATATTTTAAATTTTTTTAGATATGTTAAATCTAAATATTGAATGATTCCTAAAGTAATATCATCTACGTTAAAAATAATATTTGAATATTAAATCAAATTTAGTATAAGTAATAAATGAATTTAAATTTTAAGGCAACCATTTAAATCTGGATTTAGATATCATAAAACTATGAATATTTTATTTGAAATTTTTAAAAATAAATTCTGGGTTAACTACACATTTAAGCACCAAATTATGTGTTAATTTTCTTATTGATCATCTAACTATGTAAAGTATTAGTAATATAGTTATTAAAGTTACTGAAAAATTAAAAAATAGTTAAACATAAATAATCTATGCATACTATTTTTTTTGGTCTTCATGGTGTTAATATCATGGATAACTTGTGTAATATAATATATTTAAGAAGAATCGGAACAATCATAGACTATGAGAAAGATGAAGTTTGAAAATTTCTAATTTGATATTATTTTTAGGTAAACTATACCCATGACCATTTAATTATTACTCTTTTTCATTTTGACAACCGATCTTTCAATTGTTTCAATCATGTTACTTAGTTATTTACGTATTGCTAATTAAGTCACCAGCCATTAATATTTAATAGAGGAGGTAATGAGGTTCATAAAATTTGATATAAGTATACATTTGGTCCTCAATATTTATACATTCTATCAATTTAATTTTAAATTTAATTCAATCGTTATCATAAAACATTTATGTCAACTGCTGAACCTACATATTATCAATCAACACCTGGGATACACTATACCTATGACATGTTTCATGAATGCTTATACGTTCTTCTATTGTGGGAATTTTTTTGGGTGATATTCGGCAACAATGATTTGACGATGATGTTGCCCTCTCTGACCCGTCTCTGGTTAAAAACAAAACCAGATGATATTATATTTTGTTGTATATGTCGGCATCAACACTTGTATTACAATGAAACAAATGGACGTCCACTATTGCTTTTATCTACAGAGTTAATCTCTTGGCTTCGGATTTCCTTGAAAATGTGCACACACAAACAGTTGATTGCGTTTCATTTTATAGCTAATTTCGGGTTTTACGCGACAATACAGGTTTGCAGACGTCGTGATGCATGCCGATTTTAAGAGGTAAATCATCAAGTTGAGTGTGATGATGCTGTTCCAATTATGTTGTTATATGGCATGAAACAACAAAAATATTGTAGGTTAACAAAGGAACACAGAAAGGACTCGGAACGAACAAATAGTGTTCTCCGGCAAATACCCCGAGGAAAGACGTCCTTTCGGAAACGTGTTTTTGGTACATGAGATTGTGCATTGCAAAGGCCAAAATCAATAATTTTTGTAATTTGAGGGATTGCTTTGGAGGGATGAATGGATGGTTACAAATAAAAGCAAAATCCAACGCTTGTGCAATATGTAATATTATGGATGAAAAGGCCCTGGCATAGTGCTTAGGATATTTGTAGTTGAAAACTATCATAATATATATTCTAAGAATAACTAAGATATATATAAAAAAAATGCTTATTACTAAAATTTTTTGCATCAATTCTCCCATCAAAAGTAAAAAGACCTAAGTGAAAAAAAATATAGGTTGGGGACTAAATCATGCATCAAGTCTTAAGATATGAGAAAAATTGAAAATATTATAGAATTACTTAAACATAATAGAAGGGCTTTAGACGTCTAAATTATATTTAAAGTTAATTTTAGATGTTTAAAGGATTTTCCGCTTAAAGTAGGTGTTAAACGTTTTTTTTCTATTATAATTGGGGAATGCTGATTCGGTCAATATCCATCCGCATTTTGAAAATTCCGACTTGTCTCCATTGGAGCAGAAGATGAAGGAGAAGAATTGATCCCTTACAACATCGAACAAATGACGATAAAGAGTTCCCAAAGGCTACAAAAGCTATCATTGTTGTTGCACTTAGAAAAAACTATCATTATTGTTGCACTTGTAACTAATGCAAATAGTTAGAGGCTAGAAAGCCTTAACATTTGCCTTTAACTATTTAACCAAAAAATATCGAACAAACATAATTTTAGAAGTACATTTGTTTTTACTGAAATAGATTTTGAAAATAAAAATATATTTGTTATATTAAAAATATTTTTTAAAAAATATAAAATGAATTATATTTTCTAAAAATATTTTTCATAAATTATTTGTAGATATCTAGATGAAATTGTAATTACTTTTCCTTTAACTTGTAATTACTTTTACATTAATCATCTATTTTACTTTTTTTTTAAAAAAACTTTTTGAAAAATATGTTTACCTCAATATCCTAATCACATTTATTAATTACCATTATAATTCCAACCATATCTTAAAATTACTGTGCTCCTCTTCAAACTCCTTAATCAATACATTTCAATTCCAAACCTAATAATGGTGAGCAAAGTTACTACCTACCTTTCTATTTTTTAGCTTACAAGTCACTCCTCTCCAAATGTTGGTTATGCGATTTGTAACTTAAACCTACCTTAATGAGTACCAACCAACAAAGATTTAAATAAAATATCATTGAAATATTTACGAGCGCAAGATTTTATATTATGAGATACAAACTTAAGGGAGTTATATTGGAAACGAAGGGTATAAATTATAAAATTTTAGAGGCATAAAATTAGATTATCAATACAAAATACAAAACAATATATAAACTATATAAGAAATTGAAATTTCTAGAAAATTGACTGCACCGGTACCCCTCGAACCCATCATATAATCTTTTGTAGGGTTTTGGTTTCTTAGCCAAGGGTTGTCTATAATTTGCCTTGTAGTATATTTCATCTGGTTCTTCTCCAGCAGACAATGTCATACTATCAATGTGAGGCATGGCAGATTGAGGGTGAAGACGATGGTGAACATGATCCGTCACTCTGTCCCGTGTTCTTGATCGAAATCTTTGCTAACATCGTTTGCCATAACACGACCACCGTTCAACGGCTGTTCCTGCCACAGGACGAGTTAACACAGGCCGGCACATCGTGGTCCGCTATATGTAGCAAGCTTTCGCAGATGGGTGTACCTTTTAGCCTTCATGCCACGGTGATGCATAAGATCATCGAATGTGCACGTTCGGCTATGACCGAAACGCGTAACAAGAAACGCAAGAACATACCAATCATCGTCACTCTCGGTCCGGAAAGATGGGCATCGGAGGAGGACGAGGAAGCGAGGGGTGCAAGCATGGGAGCCATTGGATCATTGAAGGATGTTGAAGTTGATGGCAACATGCAGTGTGCTATTTGTTTGGAAGAGATATCGGATGGGTTTGAAGCTAATCAAATGCCTTGCTCCCATGTATATCATCAACTCTGCATCTTAAGCTGGTTGGAGAAGAGTAATCTCTGTCCGCTTTGTCGATTCCAGATGCCTACCTGATCTTTGAAATTGAATCTTGTGCTTTTGTTATTGTTTTTCCTTGTGGTAAACAATTCTAGTCTAGAACTCGGAATTTTTATGATAAAATTCCGAATTTCTTTTCGCATTTCCTCAGTTTTTATATATCAACAATCGAATAAACGAAATAATTTTATTGTCGAAATCGAATAATCGAAACAAAATCGATTTAATCAATTATCATCCTTCATTTCCTATACACTTCCGGTGTTACTTCAGAAGCCTCTTTTTGTTCATATAAATTGGTTGTTCACACCTTATAACACGTTTTACAAGACTGAAACAAACCAAGTAACCTAGTTTCAAGAGAATTCCACAATGAACTACATAATTGTGCATCAATTTTAGGCCATGCTGTATGTCTCTTGGTGATCTCTGTAATCCCATCCCATAAACGAAATAGATATCTTCTCACAATTTCCAATCTGCCGGACCAATCCTTCTTTTTTACGATGAAACCCGTGCTGCAAAATGCTTCTCCAAACCGGTGATCAGTTTCGGCCCCTGCAAAACAGAGACGACAGCAAGCATAGTTGATCATTGCTATTAGAGTTATTATGGGATTTCATCTTATTTATAATGTATCCCACAAGAGAAATGGGAGAAATAGCTTATAGGATAACCAGCAAAGAGCAATTTGATAGAAAACAGTCTAATGAAACCGTGAAAGAACGAAGAACTACACTAGCTGCTTCTTTGAAATTTAATGGCTTCCCTTCTCTTATCAAAGGAGATGACAGTGTTTTTACCATGTCTGAATTTCTACTAGGTTTGAATACAGGAGGCCATCTAAAATGAAGCTTTACCCTCAATCCTAACTCGACGTCGTACATGGTGCTGGTAATCCTAATATTTTGCTACTTCAAAGAGATGGATGGTGCAATCATCGAGCTCTGACATTCATGTTCTTCGCACTAGGTTAAGATCAAGCCTCGGAGCAGCATAGAGAGAGAAGATGAAACACAACATCAAACCGAGGCCATCTATAGTGATGAAACAGTTACTTTCCAAGAAATTCTGTTTGCACTCGGATCTCGGGTTGGGCAATAAGATTCAAAAAGGGGGAATCATTCACTCTTAAAGACCAAGACCACTATTACGGTTTCACCTTAATAATTCAAATTTTGAGCTACGAAGAGAAGGTTTGTTCCTGATGTAAAAATCTGATGGCATAGATCAAATTTCTTGACTCCAATTATCAGAAAACCGGAAGGTCTGGAGAAACGACAGCGTGCAAAGTGGTTAGCTTCTTTTCGGTGAAAGGAAGAAGCTTCCCTGAGTACAAGCTCCTTACAATCCAGCTACTTGGCTGCAATATATAAATACATAAAACTGAAAATTAAAACGAGGAGAAAACAGAGCAATAAAGGTTGAATGGAACGGCTAAATATCTTTTGCAAAAGATGTTGCTCTGTAAGAGATTAATATAATTGGTGAACCAGTCCATGGTTACGAAAACGGCCTCCCTTGATAATAGACCCATACACGATTATAAATTTACAATGAAGGTGGAATGGGCAAAAAAACACTGACCACAGTGGGTATCTTTCTCTCTAAAGCACATTGTCGTAGGTGACGTGATGCCCTATTCTCACCTTCAGAAAAGATCACAGCCAAGGATATTTTCTCAGAATCAAGATTTTGAATTAACCAAAGGAGAGTTCCAAAAACGCGTCCACCTCCATGCTAGCCAACCCAAAAAGAAAATGGTAATAGTATTTGACTTTTGAGGAAAGTGAAAGAAAAGGATATTAAAATCTACAAGCTCGGAAGCTAAAAAAAGAAAAAGGTGGAAAATAAGTTGCAGTTGGAACAAGATTTTCAGCACCCCAAATACTACTACATGATACTCACATCAAGTATAAAGCAGCTTTTGCAACTCACGGAACTTTGAATGGCTTTTGGATTATAGAATGTAGATGAAATGTAAGCAGTAGCATAATGATGCATGTACAAAGATGGGAATATGGCACACCAATACGATCAAATATAATTGAAATCTTTAAAAGCGGCATGTTTAAGAATAACTCAAACCGGGATGAAACAATAGCCAAAAGCACACATAAATTTGGTTACATTAACCCAAGTGTTGAAGAATCTATCAAGTTCCCAATAAGACTAGAAAACTGCTATATAAACTGAACCCTCCTACAAGAACGCCTAAATGCCTTACAGGTGTAAAAACTAAAAAAAATTGTAAACTGCAAAGTATCGTTCTTCAAATACGAACCGACGAACAGCATTTAATCATTAAAACCAATATTGCTTGTAAATATGAATCAATTCTTTGAAGATGAATTTGCACCGACAGAAAAGGTGTTTGGAAGAATTGTTTTACGCGTCTGTTGTCCAATAAAGAATCAACAAATAGCAGATAATCTTGTGAGAACAGGCGTTAATATATGTAGGAACCACTGAAATAATGTGCTTAACCTCCAATTCTTATCCAAAAAAAGAAAGAAAGAAATAATGTGCTACAACAAGAATAATCAAATAGAAGCAAGGTGTCAGCACTAACTAGTCCGTTAAAACCTGAAACTGAAAATAACATTTACCTGGATTACTTTTGCAATTTTGGTGCAGAAATGAGGCTTCCCATGAAGCATAACTCCTATTCCATTAAAAATATAGGCACTGTTATCATGACGTACAGGTTTCCTAATTCTGATAGGTGTAGTTTCTGGTTGATGGAGTTGAACCATGTACCTGCAGGAAAAATAAATAAAAATTGAAGTTTCCATCAGAAACAGTATAGAGGAATGAACTTGACAATAAAAGTCCGAAAAATGAATAGACGGCAGAGAAAAAAGGCATGAATATTGATTAGAAGGCTAGAAAATGGCACATTTGAAGTTTAACTTTGAATCAATTGTCAAATCCACCTTCTTATCATGGATTACTGCAAATTATATTTGTTTATACCCACGATAGCAACCTTATCATGAACACCACGATAGCAACCTATGATAAATTTATGTCAGTGGAATGCTCAAGGCTATTTTAGAATGATAAAAAAGAATGCACGTCATCAATTTAATGGTAGCAATTAACGGTGTTATCAATTTGGACATGTTCATAACTTTATAAAAGTAGAGGGACCAAATTATATGAAAAGTTAAAGGATTATATCCCAAATTCCAGTATAGTAGAGACTAAAACCATATTTAAACCTGATTTCTAAAGTTCCAGATGAAGCTAAAATCTCAAAAAGGCAATTGCAGTAACGAAACTGTCTTTTTAACATAAAACCTAGCCTAAAATTAACAAGTGGCAAGTAAAACTACGATAATAAAGAACTTACTTTGCAGGTGATAACGCAGAACCGGCTGCAATTGAATCAGCAAGCCACTTATCTTTTAGAATTAGTGATTTCACCGCACATGCATACAAGAATTTGATAGTTTGTAGCCGCGACCAAAAAGAAAAAAGATTTCTGACATTTAAAATGCCAGCCTTACAATAGACTAATGTCTCTAATCGACTTGACATCAATTCATCAAATTATACCTTATAAGTTCATAGCACTACCTCACTCATGGTTACCAGAAACAGATCAATATATATATGTAACATAAAAAAGTAATGAAATTAACAAATTATAGCTATTTATTATCTTCAAAAACCACTATATCAGCAAGATTCTTTACACGATTTTTAAGTAATTATTTGATCTTTTGGAGATTGACACCATAGGTCTTAGCATCGGGGAAGGGAATCATGAAAGAAACAAGGTTGTTAAACTACCCGATGCTATTTAAAAGGTGGAAATATGGTGAGCTGTTATGTTATCTTTAGGAATCCTTGCAGCACTGTTAGGTGGAAATATGGTCAAATCAAATTCTTTTTGAAATTTAATGTTGTAGATCACTCAAGTTTGGATATTTTGGGTTTGGGTTATTCAAATTTGGATCAATTCAACCTAAGTTGGTTCAGGTTGGACTTACTGGGGTTCAAATTGTTGACTTTCCATGATCATCGAGTTCTAGTTCAAGTGGGCTTGGCAGGTTTTTGGGTTTTGTATCGGAATTGGCAGCTCTATTTGTACTATACTAGATATAATACAAAAATACCAGACAAACAATCCAAACCATGGTAGACCCCTTATCAGTTCTCAGAAATCATACCAACTCGATTCCTGCTGAAACAAGTAAACAGACAGTAATATCTCAAGAGATCAGTAAAGGAAAGGAAATTTTAACAACCAACCTTCTTTCGGCATAGAATGATAGGAAGCTGCTGAAACTTCTTCCTTGAACATCTTTTCCCCCCTGTTTGAAGGAGATGGGATATCAACCAGAACAGTACCACCGTATTTCCATATCAATCCTTCAATTTCTTTTTCCTGCCCTCTAGAAAACCCTGTAAGCAGAAATTTTATATCCTGAAATAACAAACTCTTCTGATTCCTCAAGTGTAGTGTTGAGCTCTTCTGACCGTCTCGAATTTGAGCATCTGATTTAACCCTTTTGCTAGGTCTTGATGCAGAGGCTACAAATAAAATAAATACAAGAAATTAACAAAAGTGTAGTGAAATGCTATGCTTATTATAAATATAGAAGTATTACATTTTTGGTACAAAGATTGTCGCTTGGTGAGCTCTTTGTTTTGCTGAAAATTGACTTCAATTTCTGAGAAATCAACCCTTTTTTCTTGATGGATTTCTCATACCATTATGGCACTCAGCTTGCATCCCTTGACGATTATTGTCCGAGTTACGAAAGACTAAGACATCTTCTGCAATAGCCTGTTCAGCATTTGCCTTTAAATCACAATCCAAAAGCTTGGTTGCCTGTAGTCTCTGGCTCATCCTTTGTCGTAGAACAAGAAGCGAGCTCTTTCCCATGGATGGCTGATCCTGCACCTCAGTGGTATCCTTAGCATATTCATAGTTCTTATCATTCATTCCTTCCCCATCTGGATTATTCACTGCAATAGTTTCTTCAGCATCTTGACCACTTGTACACTCAGGTATGGAGCATAGAGCCAAGTACATCTCAGAATCTCTTTTATCACAAGATCTAATTCCACTGCTTCTGTCTCTCAAATCTAAAGAGGTTAATTGATTAACACAAAGACTTTGACTTCACAAAATAGAATCATTTTCATGCGAAACTTTACTGTATGTTTTAAGTGAGGTCGCCTGCCTCAGAACTTTTGCTGCAGAATATGCACCATCAAATTCGGAAAGAGCTTGTCTGGTCTCAAAGATAGATTCAACATGCATATTCTCATTCCGAAGTCCTACCGAGTCTGGACAATTTCCCGCACTACCTTCTCCATAATTTTTATTCTGACCTGATGTAGTGCCAGTATTTTCCGAAGAAATGCTGCAAGGAACAGTGGAACAAAGAGAATCCACCAAGGACGGATAAGAGCATCTCACATCTTGGGAAACATAAAACCCTCGTCAACTCGGCGAGGTAAACCCTCAAAGTGTACACTTCGATCTGAAGCTATGTTAGATCTCTTGTTTTCACACTTCCTGACCAATGAGTTTTCATCAGGTGCAACATCTGCAGATTCAGAGAAGAAACTAGTCTCAGCAGCAAAACACTTTGTGATATATTTGTTTTTCGGTTTTGGCTGTTCAGTATCAGCTTCCTGCTTATGAGATAAACAAAGAAACAAAAAAGGAAAGCCAAAATTAGGAGATTTTAAATATTAAAAGAGAGAGACATCAAATGAGTAATGAATATACATGTATTTGCCACAAATATTAAGAAACAACCTGAGCAAAGTAAAATAATCTTTGACAACAGATTCGGAAATAAACGAGAAAGTATAACAAGCTTACTACCAATTTGAACAGAAAATACGGTGATAAAACCAAGGAAAACTTCAGAATGTACTGGAAAAATGCTACCCCAAAGCATGAATATTCATTTTCATAAATTACTAAGATAATTACAGTGGCTACAGTTACAGTTGTTTTCCCCCCGTTCGTTAAAACAGCAAACTTTGGCATTTATAGGACAACAAATACAAACTAAAAATAAAACTCAATAACGAAGGGGCCCGAGAGATTCAAAGATCAATAGAAGAAAATGAAGCACGTACCTCCCCTGTCCAACCGCCAAACCAACGACTCCTGAATTCATCAGTGACAAATGGACTTGCACTATCTTCCCCTGCAGAAGATAAAATGGACGGAAATATAGGACCTTTAAACATAGTGATTATATGTTTAGAAGAAAAGAGGCTAAACTTTGGAAAAATAGATATTCTCACTAACATTCTTCAGATTACATAAATCGAGACAATTTAAATCAGCCTGAGATGGAAAAGAAGCATCCTCCATTGAGAAGCCAACTCTCTGAAAGTATACCAGAATTAGTCATCCAGAAGACAAATGCTAGAAAATCACTCTGATTCTAAAAAATTCTAAGGTCCCATCTTAACTAAATTTAACCACTAATTTGGGGAAAGAAAATAGTTTTACATATCACCTTTTCTTCTTTATTGATTTAGCATGGAGAAGTCAGTAGACGATAAGATTTCAAGTCTTTTACCTCTTCTGTTGCTCAAACATGTGAACTATCCTGGACCATCTCAAGCAAAATTGGATCAGAGCTCTTTAAGCTAGAAGTTGGATCATAAGAATGTTTATTCTGAGGAGAAATTTTTTCAGCATTTTCGGTTCTGTTCCCACTCCCAAAACAATCTCCGGATACAGGAGTTTCTTTGACTAAAGATACATCTGAACCACAAGCATGCAGAGTACTAAAGCAATTGAAAGAAAATCTAACATCTTCGAATGCATCAGCCATGGTGAAATCATCCGACTCTGAAAGAAAGTCCATCTCATCACTTGTCTCAGTTGGGCAATCAAATGCACATTCTGAGCTCTCCAAGCGTGCTTGCTTAACCTGAAGTAAGCACATTGATGAACCTCGTTAAAATTCTTTTGTTCTTTCCGTTTTCTTTACCCGATTTATTCAACACTTCAGATGCGGCAATGGAGAGTTCGACTACATCTTTAATATCAGTGCTTTTGCGGTTTCTGACAGTGGCTTTTTCTACAGAACGCTCACTGCAACCATCGGTGTGATTTGATGATTGTCCACCAACATCCTCCACCTCTCTTGAGATGGAAACCATAGGCAAGGTATTTACCCCATAAACACTATCTTTGGTCTGTATCAGGTCAGTCTTTTCTCCAACATTCCCCACATATCTTGAGATGGAAATCACAGGCAAGACATTTACCCCATAAGCACTACATCTAGATCACAGCAAACAAGGTAGAAACAAGAGTTTATTCATCCTTTTGGATTTAGACATACCAAAATCTTTATTTAATCTAATATTATAGGTAATGTTTTAGTTATTTATATTATTGATTTATAATATTTTAATCATTAAGAAGCTATATGTCATTTGTTTGATTATGTGATAAGACAGTAAAAAGAGTTGATTTTTAATTTGAATTTTGAAATTTAGATAAAATATTAATTTAATTTTAAGTTTGAGATGAAATATCAATTCGACACATGAGTTTTAGATAAAATATCAGTTTCATCTCTGAATTTGATGAAAGTCCCCCGCCACCCTTCGTCGCTCACTACCATCATTGGTCATTGTCGATCACCATCGACCGTCATCGTCGATGATCTTTGGACCCTAAAATTTCTAATTCACTTTTTTTTTATCTTGTGAATACATATTCAATGTATATTTCATTGAAAAATGTTTCAAACTCCACAATAACCTAAAACTCCATACTTTTTTTAAAAATTATACCATAATAATAAACTTATCATTAATATTCTTTTCATGAAGAAGGAAATTTTTTTTTTGTTGAATTTCAACCGATGGTTCATCTCTTCGATGAACAATGATACTTTACGAATATTTCGGGGTTAAGGGCATGGACGACAACAATGCTACTGATGATTTGGGTTATTTCTCCGAAAGATTAGTTCGGGCAAATGGCGGAACCATAGCTTGGTGAGAGTGGACACGTGTTCATCCTGAAATTTAAATTTTCTTCGATTAGTTACTTATGTTATTGATGATGCCCACCTTCAAATTTTATTTGTACTCATTCCATTTAAAAAATTTATATTATTAATATTAGTATATCTATCTTGAAAAATATTTTTAGATCCACTATTGGTTCGGACAACGAGTTATCATGAGAGGATGACAGACCCGACCCAATACATGTGTCAGATGAGCCTTAGCCCAAGACATCATGTTTGAGGGGGCATCAGTTACAGATTCGATGTTTATTTTCTTTAAAAAAAGCCACCCTTTTCTCTTGGTTTGCCGACCTCTGTGTGCTCTTCTGTCTTCTTCGTACCTTTTGCTCTTCCACTTGCTTCGTCCTTTTGATTCATTACAAACAGCAAGCTAAAGTCCCATTCTTTTGACTTAGGTTGAGTCCAGTCTTAGCTTCTATTCTTCTCTGTCGTGTATTTTAAGGTACCCCCATTGAAACTTCTGTATAAAGGGATATACTTTGTCTTGTTTCAGATATAACATCTGTTTTGAAAATCAGACAGGACCGGACCGGCCGGTTCAACCGGAAATCGTTGTTTAGTTCGGTTCAATTTAAATCGGTTAAACCGTTATTAGTGAGCCGGCCAGAACCGTTGAACTGTTCGAACCAGACCGGCTGAAAACCGGAAAAAATCGAAAAAAACCGGGATTTTTGGTTTTTTTTATAAAAAATTTTAAATTAAATAACGTCGTTTGTTAAACAAGCCAAGTCGAACTCGAGTATTGGTGAGCTCGACTTGAACTTGAAAACTTTAAAAGTAAGCTTAACTCAACTCAAACTCACAAGCTAAAAATTATCAAGTTCAACTTAAACTCGAAATATAATATTGAAACTTGAACTCAAAAAGGTTTGAACTCAAAAAAAAATTAGAAGTTCGATTGAAGCCTAAAATTCGAGCTTGATTGAAGTGAAAGAATAGTTCACTTAATGTTCACCAAAATGCTCTATGATTTTGAATGCCAAATTACCTCTATTATTTATAGAAGTTAGTTGTTATGCGCTTCTATGTTTCTTAGCAATGTGAGATTGTTTTGTTCTCATATTTTTACTCTTTAGACTTTTGGGATGCTATTCTATGTTTCTTAGCCATGTGCGATTGTTTTTAAAAAAAAAAAATTAAACCAAACAATATCATTTTGTTATGATTTTTTTAACCCCAAATTTATTTTTTAATTATAATTATATAATTATATTTATTATTTAATATGTTTTACCTTAAATATTATGTTGTAGTTAATTTAAATCATTTTGTTTCACTTGATTTTATGATTTTTAACTTATATATGTTATGACTTGCTTTGAATATGACTTGTGATATAAAAAATTATTTTTTATTAAATATTTTTGGTATTTTTATTTAATTTTTTAAATAATTATGACGTCGTCCGGTTCTTCTAACCAGTCGGACCTATTTAACCTGTTTAACCAGTGAATCGATAGCATGACTGGTTCGCTAACCGATCCGGTTCTGAAAACCATGGATATAACTCAATAGAATAATGACAAGTTGGCCATTACTTGTTACTTTATTTGTTTATTTTAATCTGCTTTATGCATGGCTTCCTAGGGATCTATTTGAAATGATCATCCAGCTCAGTTGGTAGAGCACAAGGTTCTTAACCTTGAGGTCGTGGGATCGAGTCCCACGGAGGGCATTTCATAATTCGGAGGTCTCTTACGGAAGCTGCTCTCAACCTGGTGTTGGGGGTAGTCTACTATCTTACCTCCCCCTTACCCTATACATATGGGAAAAAGGGACAACCATTTATTTCCTAGGGATATGTTTCATTACTTGACTTCTTGTTCAAACGCAAGTGTTTTTTTTTTTGATTTGGTGCTTGGTTTCAGATATCTGGTAGGATGAGGGAATTCCGGAATTGTGTTTGATTTTATTGTCCATTCTATTAATTCTTGCAACACTTGAAGTGGTTGCTTCACATGGAGATCAGCCTCTTTCAACCATTGCTTTTCAAAATGCAACTTTTGTGTTATTTTGATTGTGTAGTGACAAACTTAGTTTAATGAAAAAAAAACAGTGGTTAAATATTGAGTTCATGGGCTTGTTTGATTATTTGAATTTTGATTGTGTAGTGGCAAACTTAGTTTGATGGAAAAAAACAGTAGCTAAATATTTTCGTTCAAGACATTTTTTAGAGTGATTCATTCTGATTATTTTGATTTCATCATTAATTTTCCAGATCAGTTGATTGTGAGAAATAACAAGTGAGAAAAAACAAGTCAACAACATAAACTTCGGTCACCAGTCATGTTGTATATTTCCTTGCTAATATATATGTTTTATTGTTTACTTGCTACTATATTTGTTTTATTAATTACTTTTAAATATGTTACCTTGAAAACAACCATCGAGTCCCTAAAATAGAAAACGAAAAAAACAAGAACAACAAATGGCTAATTCTTTACATGAGTCTTTAGATAGATTTATTGTTAGACCGGTTAAACCTTCTAATAATCCGATTGTAAATTCCAATGATTCACCTAATACTTCTAATAATTCTATTGGAAATTTCAATGATTCACTTAATACTTCTAATAATCCTATTGGAAATTCCAATGATTCACCTAATGACTCAGTTGATAATTCTAAAGATTGCGAGAATAATGAATTTGTTGATAAAGATAAATCAAGTGATTTTAATATTTTTGATCCTAGAGTGTGGGATGACTTAGATTCAAAAATGAAAGATTTACTTATAGAAAAATGGCCTAATAGAGAAATTGAACTTAATACAATTTTTCCAAAAAGATGCACATGGTAGACATTTTTCTTGTAATTTTTTTATTCGTATATTAAGAAATGGTGATTCTTGTAATAGAAAATGGTTAGTGTATTCAAAAGAACTTGATAAAGTTTTTTGTTTTTGTTGTAAGTTATTTAAAACCTCTCAGACTAAAAGTAATTTGGCAATTGAAGGAATAAATGATTGGAGACATTTAGGCGAAACATTAAAACAACATGAAAATAGTTCTGATCATATGATTAATTTAAGAACTTGGACTGAAACACGAATTAGGTTAAAAAATGAAACAATTGATAAAGAGTTACAAGAAATGATAAAAAAAAGATATTGAACATTGGAAAGAAGTGATGGTTAGAATTATTGTTGTTGTGAAATGTTTAGCAAAATATAATTTGGCCTTTCGTGGCACAAATGAAAAAATTTATGAAAACTCAAATGGTAATTTTTTAGGTATACTTGAAATGATTGCTGAGTTTGATCTTGTGATGAAATAACATTTTCGATTAATTCAAGACAAAGAAACACATAATCATTATCTTAGTCATAAAATCCAAAATGAATTAATCGAAATGTTGGCATCGGATGTAAAAAATGCAATTATTAAAAAAATTAAATATACAAAATATTTTTCTATAATTCTTGATTGCACTCCGGATGCAAGTCACAAAGAACAAATGACTTTAATTATAAGATGCGTGGATGTGACAAGTGTTCTAATAAAATAGAAGAATTTTTTTTAAGTTTTTAATTATAGAAGAAATATCCGGTCTAAAACTTTTTAATATTTTACAAGATGCTCTAAAACCTCTTGATTTGGATATTAATTATGTTCGTGGTCAAGTGTATGATAATAAAGCTAATATGAAAGGAAAACACAATGGTGTACAAAAACGGTTGCTTGATATAAATCGTAGAACTTTTTATATGCCTTGTGGGTGTCATAGTTTAAATTTAGTTTTGTGTGATATGGCAAATTCTTTCCACAAGGAAAAAACTTGTTTTGGTACATGTCAAATAATTTATAATGTTTTTTCTAGTTCCGCAAAAAGATGGAGTGCTTTACTTGAATATATAAATGAACTAACACTTAAATCATTATTCGCTACTCATTGGGAAAGTCATATTGAAAGTGTTAAAGCAATAAAAACTCAATTCTCTCAAATAAGAGAAGCTTTAATAAGATTAGCCGAAATTAGTGATGATGGAAAAGTGTGTCGAGATGCCGAATCACTAGTAAATGGTGAACTTTCTAGTTTTGAATTTATTTTAAGTTTAGTTATATGACATGAAATTTTGTTTAGAATTAATTTGGTTAGTAAGAAATTACAATCCAAAGATATGCTTCTTGATGTTGCGGTTAAAAACTTAGAGGGATTAATTAATTACTTTGAAGAATATAGGGAAATTGGGTTTGACAATGCTATTAATGAAGCTAAAGAAATAACATATAATATTGGGGTTGAACTTCAATTTCCTAAAAAACGTATTTCTTATAGAAAAAAACAATTTGATGAAATTCCAAATATTGAAAGAGAACAACAATCTTCTCAATAAGCATTTCGAAAGAATTACTTATTATTCTTGTAGATATGGCTCTTGTTCAATTGAAAAATATATTTGAACAAATGCAACATTTCGAGTCTATATTTGGTTTTTTGTTTGATGGTTCAAAGTTAATTTCATTACTTGATGACGAACTAAAAAAATGTTGTTTAAATCTTGAGTCCAATTTGACAAATGGTGAAGAATTTGATATTGATGAAAAAGATTTATTTATGGAGTTACAAATTTTGCAAAAAATGTTGTCGGATGAAGCACACAAAGGTGAAAGTCCATGGAAATCTATTAAAATAATAGAGTTTGCAAGAAGAATGAATATGTTCCCTAATGTGTTGATAGCATATAAAATTTTGTTGATGGTACTGGTTACGGTTGCTTCGACAGAAAGAAGTTTTTAAAATTGAAGCTCTTGAAATCCTATCTTCGAAGCACGATGACTCAAGATAGATTGAACATATTAGAAATTCTAAGCATCGAAAGTCAATTTTTACAAAGTCTTGATTATCCTAAAATAATAGAGGTTTTTTGCTTCAAAAAATGCACGAAGGCGTCATTTTAGTTGATATTTGTAGCCTTGTAGGTTTTGGTTTGTATTAGTATTGATATTGTTTGACTATAATTTCGATTACATTTTTATTTTAAAAAAATTATTTATGTTTTGTCTATGATACGGTACAAGTATAGGGGCATAAACTTATTATCTCGACCAGGATATTAAAACTCATTGGACCGGCCCTGAAGGATAATATGGTAAGAGAGCCAGGACGTTCATTGCTAATTTTCATAGACAGCTTCGGATCGAAAGGCAGGTTTCATCGCAGCTCTAATACCTTCGTGGGAACAGCTTTGGCTACAATTCATTCGTTCGTTCTTTTTAAATGGAAGCCTTCACCTTTTCTTAATTAGAGGTTGTCCGTTATTGCGAATTCCATTTGAATTTGTATGATTCTTCATTTATTTACCATCTGTCATGAAGATTTCATTTTTATAGGCGAGACTAGGGGAAAGTATTATTATTCAAATAATTTTTATAAAATATTTAGAAAAAATCTTTAAAAAAATATATAATTTTGATAATGATATAGATTTGAAATTTTTGTGTCATTAAATTTTAAAAAATATTAATGATAACTTTATTAAATAATTTAATTTTAAAGAAATTCAATACGTTTTTGCCTAAATTTGTTGAATTCGTATTATTTTTGAATGAAATAGACATTGGATTCGTTTTCAAGAGGCCAAAAGGAGCGAACTCAAAATGTTGGGGGTACAATGATCATTGACGTTGGTGATAGATGATGACCGGTAATGACGGTGAGCAACGGACGAAGACAAGGGACTTTGGTCGAATTTAGGGCTTAAATTGATCTTTCATTTAAAATTAAATGATAAAATTGATATTTTATCTAAATAAAGTTTATTAGTTAAATTAATATTCTATCTAAAAGTTAGGGGTCAAAATATAGATTAACTCTTTTTTTAACATGTCATATCATTAAATAATAACTTTTAATATCAATGATCAAAATGTTTTAAATCGATAACGTAAGTAATTAAAATATTGTTAATTTTAGAATTAATGAGTAAAAGTGAATATAAATAAATCAAAAGTAACTATTTTGAAATTCACCCAAAAATATTACTTAAGAAACCATGGAGAAAATGTTTAATAATAAGGATAAACTACAAGTTTAGTACCCCAATCACTTTTGTTCCATTTTTGTCACCAACTATTTTTTGTTTTAAAATCGTATTTAACGTTACGCTTTGGTTTCATTTTAGTATCTACCGTTAAAAAGTTAACGATAATATTAACGTATCCTCATAAGATAATTTCATGTCATCATTGGAAAAAATAAAAAAAAATATCACACATCAAGAATTATGTTGATCTTTAATGATGGATAGGGGTGTTCAAACGGGTAATTCGATTAACCGATCGAACCGAATTACTCAAATTTCATTAACCATATTTTTTTCCTTTAACCGTTAACCGAATCGAATTAAGTTCAATTAATTGATCGGTTCACCGAACTAACCGAAATTCATAAATAATATTTAATTAATATATATTAAATATTAAATATTTTTTGTTTTATTCGGTTAAAAAACGAGTTTAAACACCCCTAAAGTTAAATTATATATATATATAATATTTAATATTTAATAATTTTAGTTAATTCGGTTAATTAACCGATTTTGAACCGAATTAAATGAAGCTAAAGTTTGAAAAAACAACCATTAACCATTAACCGACCGAACCCAAAATTAACTGACGGATTAACCGATCAAAATTTCGATTCGGTCGGTTAATTAAATTTTAGCTGAACAATGAAGACCCCTAATGACGGATGACCAAAATAAAACTAGAATATAGTGTTAGATATGATTTTAAAAAAATAATAGTTAAATGAATAAAATGGCACAAAAATAATAATTAAGATATTAAATATGTAATTTACCCTAATAATAATAATATAGTGTCAATGATCGATAATAAGTAAATAATAAATTAATATAATAGGGTAAAGTATATAAATGGTCCCTTGATTAAGATAGTCCTCTGACTATAGGGAGTTAGTTTTTTGAGTCTCTTGACTATTAAAAGTTACAAAATGGTCACCAACTATTCATTATGTTTCAAACTCATCATTTTCCGTTAAAAAATTGACGATGGCATGAGATGTGTGTTAACTTTTTGACTGAGATGTGATCAAATATGATCTCAAAATCTCAAACAACTATCATATCTCAATCAACACGCTAATATCCATCTCAACTGATTGTTAATTTTTAACAAAAAATGACGAGTTTGGAACATAATGAATAATTGAGTGACCATTTTGTAACTTTTAATAGTTGAGGGACTAAAAGAGCAACTCCCTATAGTTTAGAGACCATTTTATAACTTTTAATAGTTAAAGGATTTAATAAAATAATGTCCTATTATCAAAGGACCATATATGTACTTTACCCTTAATAATAAAAGTTTGTTTCACTGAAAAAATTTAAAAACAAGGAGGGGGTCCCACATTTGTCGCTTTACACCCCGGAAGGTCGAGAACGTTTGACTTTCATAATGCCAACGACGTCGTTGCGTACGTCAGCATGAACTGTACTGACGACTATTCCCAAGATCCAACGGTCGATACGGTGCCACGTTTAATTCCCAAGCGATAACTTACTTGGAAGATTGAATAGACTCTCTTTTGAGTACGTTTCTTTGCGTTCTATTTTGTCAAAATGACAATAAATAGAAATTTTGTAATAATCATAAAAATAAATCAAAGAATTAATCGAGTTGACATTAGTTTTGAGTTTTATTATAAAATGATTTTTACACCTTTCTCTTATTAAGAAGCATATTTAATTTAAGTAAAATAAAAAATATGTATAACCTTCGACTTTTCATTTGTTTTTTTATCATCTTTGTCGTAAAATAAAACGTTTAGATGCTAAAATGATTCAAAAATAAAATAAGGACTAAAACGACTATCTAGATAAATATTATAGTACTTTTTGTCCTAAAATAAAACGTTTGAATCAAAATGCTAGAAAAAATATGTTTAGAAATTTCAAATTCTCGAATAGTTTAGAAATTTTCTTTATATTTTCTATGAAATTCTAATTTTGTTTTTTAAATTTTTATAACTTTGCACTTCTTAAATTTCTAATATGCTTTTTACAAGCTCAGACATCTGAAATAAAAGTATACATCTGTTCATAATTTAATTATATTTCAATTCTTATTCTATTTGCCTTGATCTTTTTATTTCTTTAGCGGGCGGCGACATCAGCCTCGGTGTTGGTTGTCGTCGCCAATATTTTTTTATCTTGCATCTTCATTTTTTTAATAATTCTATCTTTATAACATGAATTTCTCTGCTTTCATAGCACACTTTTCTGTCTTTTAGCACTTTTTTCTTTTCTTTTTTGATCGTTTTTTTTCATTCATTTGTTATCTCCTTGATATTCCCTCCTTTGGACCCTTGAATTGAATTTGAATACGTAACCTGCTATCGCAGATAATTATCACGTGATGCTTGGTTGTAACACCCCTAACCGGTATCCGACCCGGATCCGAATTCAAGGCGTCACATTGACTATCAAAACACTTTGACTCTTTTTTAAAAAATCCCATTAAAATTTGATAATGAAAACAAAACTTGATAAAACATAATTAAAATACATATCAGAGTATCTAAACTTTACATTTATTGTACATGCCAACAACATTTACCATCCACAATCACATACAATTTAAAATCTCTCTAATACGATAATCTTCAAAGGTATGATGTCCTGTTCCCGCTTACATGTATTACTCCTCGCAAAACTTTGAACCTACGTGTGAAAACACTCACACGCTAAGTCGATGACTTAGTGATGCATTATAAGTACTATGAATATATAAAACAATTGTACATTTTTATAAAAGATAGGTTAAGTTACAAAATTCACCAGTTTTATAACTTATAACCTCTTTAATAATTACTGAAGAATTTATACTTATTTTGTTCTTGATTATATCTTCAAGTCATTTCTTATATAGACTTTTAGTTTCATATAAACTATATAGAACTGATACATTTTCACTTTATAATCATTTGTTTAATTTGCCCAAACGTATAATACTAAGAACTCTAGGTATTTGAGTACATTGAAGTTGTGCACTAATGCTGTCACCACAGCTCGTAATTTTCATCAAAGTGCCACATAGGTTTGCACCGAAGTGCCATATATTTGTCCCGAAGGATCACATAATTGTCTCGAATGACCACATAGACCCTCGACTCTTGGCATGCCAACTATACCTCTAATCCTCATACATATACTTTGGGCTATTAATCACAATTATATTAAATCATTATTCAAAGTATCTCTTATTCACATAGTTCTTCTCACATAGAGTCTTTTCACAACACTTGTTCAAAGTTCACATTACCACTATCATTTATGTTTCGTAGAATATATTGACTTAACACATATCCGGATCATCTTTCACATAAATCTTTATCACATAACATTATCTATGTTATTATTTATTCACAATCAAACATTGGTTCCAAATATCTTGTGTCACAAAGTATTGATCGTTATTTTCATTTAATCACATATATCATATTTTCATAGTGATTTTACATGATTATTTAATTTCACATATCATAAATCAACGAATTCATTTACTTGTATAAAAAATTCATATATAAAATCTTCACATATAATAATACCATTTTATTTTAATCAAAATACTTTAGGTTGGCTTATCACAAGCCTTCCGTCAAACATCAATAAATTATGCAAGTATCACTCATATTTGTCTCACTAAAGTCTAATCCGAATCCTTTCAAATCAATATTCAAAATACCAAGCTGACCAGAAGTCACTTATGTTCAATCACTACACAAAACAAATCTAAAATCAATATCATCCTTGAACTCAATTATATCGAATCAAAATAACTTGGAATACAAGAACCCTATTTTCATTTCATGCTTGGGGGTATCGATACACTCCTCAATGTACCGATACACAAATAGCACTCGATGTTTTGAGGGTATCGATACACTCCTCAGTGTACTGATACATAAATGACATTCGATGTTTTGACGATATCGATACACTCCTCAGTGTACCGATACACACTCAAACAATTACGCATGTTCAACTCATGAGGTATCGATACATCTCCTAAGGGTACCTATACACTAGGCCCATAATGGCCATTTTCAACTCGAAAATCACCTAAAATCCATCCAAAAACTCTCTTAAACACATACTTTGAGTTTATAAACTTACCTTTATACTTCTAAACCCCCTTGTACACATTTATAACTCTTAAACAACCCATATTCTCATTTAAACACTTGAATCTACAAATCGTACCCAACATTCAAACATGTTATTACCCAATTCTAATACTCCTAACCTTTTAATTAGACTAGTGACAAGTCAAATATCCAATTAAAACTTCAAAAATTACACCATAATAACAATTCACCTAAAAACCCACTTTACAAATCCATCTTTAAAACACTCATATTGTTGTTTTAATGTTATATAAGCTTTCCTTAAGCTTATATACCGTCCAAACTACCATTACTAAACTAAAAATTAAAGTAAAACTATCACGTTCAAAATCTTACATTTGGGGAGTGGATAGGAGCACGACAAGAAGAAGAAAGAAAGAAGAGCTTCTAAAAATTTCTCATATTCCACATGTAACCTTCCTTAAAAAGAGAGAAGATAAAAATCTTTCAGGTGAAAAGACCATATTGCCCTTCCACTAATCCAAATTTAATATCAAGTCCTGACCAGAAATTTCCATAATAAATCCTTGAATTCTCAAATTATTCTAATTAACCCACTAAATTTTTGAGTTCTTACATTTTGATCACTGACCTGATTATTGGGATGTTACAAATCTCTCCACTTAAGAAAATTCATCCTCGAATTTTTATTACACAAAGTGGCGGGGATAATGCTTTCACAAATTTTCTTCACGATCCAAGCATCTTATTCTACTTTATGGTTTCTTCTAAAGAACCTTAACTAACAGAGACGTTTTATTCCTTAACTGCTTGTTTTAATATAATAGAATCTGCACCGTTCTTCCTCATATTCAGACCAGATTGAACTTCTATCACATTTGAAGTTATAATGCATGTAGGATCTAACCAATATCGTTGAAGCATAGACACATGGAATACATTAAGAATCTTTTCCATCTCTGGTGGCAACGCTAACCGATATGCAACATATCCAATTTTCTTCAAAACTTCATAAATTCCAATAATCTTAAGACTGAGTTTTCTTTTACGTCCAAAACGAAGTACTTTATTCCAAAATGATACATTTAAAAACACTTTATCACCTACTTGAAACTCAATTTCTTTTTTTATTCAAAACCGCGTATGACTTTTATCTGTCTGATGCAACTTTAAGATTAAGCGTAATTACCTAAACCCTTTTTAAATATATAACAACATTTATTCTAATAATACAAGGAAGTAGATGATTGAAAACACTTCATAATAGCGTCACATGTCCGAAAAATACTCCCTGAGGCTTCTGCTATTCACTTTGTCGAGTTACTACCTCTCTTTTCAACTCTATTTCTTATTTCACTTCTAAGAACTTCTTAGTCTTACATTTATTAAACTATAATCATTTAACTATATTAGCAAGGACAACATACTCCTTCCACTATCAAATCAGAGATTTTTGTTATATCGTTGGCATGTACAAATCAAACAAATTTGACAGTCGACCGGCCGGTCTATTTCGAAAACTTGACTCAAACCTAAGCTCTAATACCATTAAATGTAACACCCCTAACCCGTATCCGACCTGGATACGAATTCGAGGCGCCACATTAACTTTCAAAACACTTTGACTCTTTAAAAAAATCCCATTAAAATTCTACAATGAAAACAAAACTTGATAAAACAAAATTAAAATACATATTTATTGTACATGCCAACAACATTTACCATCCACAATAACATAAAATTTAAAATCTCTCTGATCCGATAATCTTCAAAGGTATGATGTCTTGTTCCCCCCTTACATGTATTACTCCTTGCATAACTTTGAACCTACGTGTGAAAACACTCACACGCTAAGTCGATGACTTAGTGAGGCATTATAAGTACTATGAATATACAAAACAAGTGTACATTTTTATAAAAGATAGGTTAAGTTACCAAAATTCACCAGTTTTATAACTTATAGCCTCTCTTAATAATTACTAAAGAATTTATACTTATTTTGTTCTTGATTATATCTCCAAGTCATTTCTTATATAGACTTTTAGTTTCATATAAACTACATAGAACTGATACATTTTTACTTTATAGTCATTTGTTTAATTTGCCCAAACTTATAATACTGAGAATTCTAGGTATTTGAGTACATTGAGATTGTGCACTAATATTGTCACCACAGCTCGTAATTTGCACCGAAGTGCCATATAATTATCCCGAAGGACCACATAGGTTTGCACCGAAGTGCCACATATTTGTCCCGAATGATCACATAGACCCTCGACTCTTGGCATACCAACTATACATCTAATCCTCATACATATACTTTGGGCTATTAATCATATAATTATATTAAATCATTATTCAAAGTGTCTCTTATTCACATAATTCTTCTCACATAGAGTCTTTTCACAACACTTGTTCAAAGTTCACATTTCCACTATCATTTATGTTCCGTAGAACATATTCACTTAACACATATTCATATCATCTTTCACATAAATCTTTATCACATAACATTATCAAATGTTATTATTTATTTACAATCAAACATTGGTTCGAAATATCTTGTGTCACAAAATATTGATCGTTATTTTTATTTAATCACATATATCATATTTTCATAGTTATTTTACATGATTATTTAATATCACATATCATAAATCAACGAATTCATTTACTTGTATAAAACATATTCATATATAAAATCTTCACATATAATAATACCATTTTATTTTAATCAAAATACTTTAGGTTGGCTTATCACAAGCCTTTCGTCAAACATCAATAAATTATGCAAGTAGCACTCACCTTTGCCTCACTAAAGTCTAATCCGAATCCTTTCGAATCAATATTCAAAATGCCAAGATGACCGGAAGTCACTTACGTTCAATCACTACACAAAACAAATCTAAAATCAATATCGTCCTTGAACTCAATTATATCGAATCAAAATAACTTGGAATACAAGAACCCTATTTTTTATTTCATACTTGGGGGTATCGATACACTCCTCAATGTACCGATACACAAATAACACTCGATGTTTTGAGGGTACCGATACACTCATCAGTGTACCGATACACAAATGGCATTCAATGTTTAGAGGATATCGATACACTCCTCGGTGTACCGATACACACTCAAATAATTATGCGTGTTCAACTCATGAGGTATCGGTACATCTCCTAAGAGTACCGATACACTAGGCCCAGAATGGCCATTTCCAACTCGAAAATCACCTAAAATCCATCCAAAAACTCTCTTAAACACAATTATAACTCTTAAACAACCCATAATCTCATTTAAGCACTTGAATCTTCAAATCGTACCCAACATTCAAACATGTTATTACCCAATTCTAACACTCCTAACCTTTTAATTAGACTAGTGACAAGTCAAATATCCAATTAAAACTTAAAAAAATTACACCATAATAACAATTCACCTAAAAACCACTTTACAAATCCATCTTTAAAACACTCATATTGTTGTTTTAATGTTATATAAGCTTTCCCTAAGCTTATATACCATCCAAACTACCATTACTAAACCAAAAATTAAAGTAAAACTATCACTTTCAAAATCTTACCTTTGGGGAGTGGAGAGGAGCACAACAAGAAGAAGAAAGAAAGAAGAGCTTCCATAAATTTTCTCTCATTCCACGTGTAACCATCCTTAAAAAGAGAGAAGATAAAAATCTTTCAGGTGAAAAGACCATATTGCCCTTCCACTAATCCAAATTTAATATCAAGTCTTGACCAGAAATTTCCATAATAAATCCTTGAATTCTCAAATTATTCTAATTAAACCACTTAATTTTTTAGTTCTTGCATTTTGATCATTGACCCGATTATTAGGATGTTACATTGACACTAATTTGTATTTTATTGGTGGTCTTTTAGTAGTTTAAATCCCATGTTGTGGTTCGTTTGCCGTAGCAGTCAGATAGGTTCGTATCTATCTATTGTTCTAGTTTTTCTGGATGAGATTTTCATCTTTTCCTGGTATAGTTCTGATATGATGTTGAGTGGTTAGTTTCTTAAATGATTTTAGGATAATATCTAAATTATGTATCTAATTTACGATTTTTATCGTAAATTTTATTGTAATTTTAGATAATTTTTTATTTATTAATAAAATTAACCGCTTTATTTAAAAAAATTATATTTAAAATTGGAATCATCCTTTAAATTCTTAAGTATTATGAAAAATTATAAATCATTATTTTCAATCCATAAAACTTTCTTATGATAAATTTCTAGAAATTAAGTGAGACTCAAAATGGATAATATATTAAAAAATTCACCCGAGTTCGGTCCGATCTCACGAGTTTTGTAACTCATAGATGTCAAAGAAGACCACATAATTGGGGATGTGTTTGATTGACTTTGAGTCACGAGAAAACTCTATAAAATAACAAACACAAAAATAATTAAATATTTCAATCTGAAGATATTCATGGGGAGATAGCTTACTCTTTTATTTATTTATTTTTTTCAACCGAACTTAATAATTTATATCATAGATTAAATGAAATATAATTATTCAATATACAAACGATGTAAATTTTAATTTATATAACCTTATTTATTTTATAATTTTAACTTATAGTTGATCCAAATTCCATAAAAAAACAGTGTCAATTATTTCATTTAAATAATTATTACACCTCAAACAATCAGTTGATGTAGTGAAATGAGAAAATAGATCCCGGTCAGAAGTTTGAATCCTAATGTTTACGAATGGAGTAAATTAGATTGAAATGATCGCTCTCACCTTTATGGTATAAATTTAAATTAATCAATTAATAAATTGAATACAGTGGTTATACAAACAAAAATCATTACACCAAGTACCAACCATTGTAGGACAAAAACAACACTAACAATATTTATTAGATTATGTGAGACTAACATTATTTATTTATTTATTTTTATTAAGCTAAAGTGATTATAAAGTAGTATATGTTCTAAATACTATCAATCATTTAATAATAAACGCTCAATCAGAAAATTCATATCAGAAAATTTATCTGATCTATAAATAAGTCTACAATCGCATTTAAAATATAAAATATTAAAAAAATATGGTAAAATATACAATTGATCTTCCGATTATAAGATATTATTTTGTTGAATCTCTTATTATTAATTATAAAATGATCCCCTAATGATAAAGTGTTGTTTTGGGTCTCTCAACTATTATAAGTTACACAATAGTCATCGGACTATACATATGTTCTAAACTTGTCATTTTTCGTTAAAAAATAGCAATAGTCTGAGTTGAACGTTAACATGTTGACTATACATGATAAAAATCATATTTTAATGATGTATACTGACACTGTCGTTGCTTTCAAGTACTGTCTCGATGACATAATATTTCAAGTATTAGCTCAACTACATAATGTAAAAGAAGATTCGACCCACAAAGTACAATTCAAACATTTCTGAGATTAAATTTTATTATATCCCAATTAACGTCAAACTCAAACATCCTCTAATTTTTAAACATAAAAAGATAAGTTTATAATATATAGATAGTCAAGTGACCATTTTATAATTTATAAAAATTAAGAAACTCAACAAAATAACATCCTTCACTTAAAAATTATTTTACAATTTTTAATAATTAAATAACTCAATAAAATATCAACTTATAATGAGAAGATCAATTGTGTATTTTATCTTAAAAAAATTAAGGGGAGAGAATAAAGAAAAGCTAATAAGAAACTATATAAAAATGAGAAAGGAAGGTTTCGTCGACCAATGAATATTAGCCACAAAAAGATAGTGTTTTGTTTTCCAAGGCAAAAGCGAGAAAGTCCAAGTTTTCCTAGTCACACGAGTCTGCGCACGTGCTCTTTATCCATTTCTTCCCTTTATTTAGTTAGTTACAATGTACCAAAATACGTCCCTTTCAATCCTTCACCTAATTATTTTCACGTGATTGCTTTTAATTCATTCGTATATTTATATTAAATTATATTATTATTCTTATTTAACAATACAATTACAACACGAACCAAACGATCTAAATAGTCAAGGGATCTATTTATATCTTTTGAGGTCTTAAGTTCGAGCATCTCGTATGTATGAGTATAATCGTTCATTGTTAAATGATTAAGAATCTTTAAACAAATACTACATTCTATTCATTCAAAATTCATATAAAAAATACGATTACATATCAAAATAATAGTTTAATAACTAAATATTTATATTTAAATATAATAATAATATTTAAATGTTATTTTTATGAATGATTTAGAGTTTTATATATAAGATTTAGTTTAGAATTTTAGAATTTAGAATTTAAAGTTTATAATTATAAATTATAGATTTCATATTCAGATAGTGGGAAAAAATAAATTTTATAAGATATATTTATTAGATAATTTTTTAATATTTATAATATATAAAAAATTCGAGTCAAAGACTAAAGTAGATTACATATAAATTTGGTATCTAATATTTTCTAGAGAATCTTCTATTTGTTTGTAAATATTTTCCATTCCTTTCTTTCTTGCAACCTTCCTCTTCCCTTGTCAAATAATATATATTTTTTCCATATCTTTTCTCTTTCCACGAAACCACCATTGATTACTTTGAAAAAGAATCCAAATCCCACACCCCCTATATAAACCCAAAAACCCTAATTAAAGTTATTTCACATGTTCATCATCAAATCTTATCTTCTTCACTTCTAATTCCTTTCCAAAAGGGTACTCAAATCTCTTTTCTTTTCAATTCCTTCCATGGATGCACTTCATCAAGTGAAGAGAACCAAGAAGAACTCGAAGAGGAGCAATTCCGAGAAAGGTTTGAAAGTCGTTTATATCTCGAGTCCCATGAAGGTCCAGACGTGTGCCTCGCAATTCCGAGCTTTGGTCCAAGAACTCACCGGCAAAGACTCCGACGTCGCTGACTGGTTCATGGACAGCTCTAACTACAATGACACCACACCCGAGAATTCACCGACGAATTCCGACACGACAAGGACTATTGCCGATGATGGTGTTATTGGTCAGCTGCCCTCCCTTGATTCCAACAGTGATCAATCAGTGTTTGGTCCATTTGATGATGGAATTATGTCGGAAGGGAGTTTCTTGGGTATGTTTACATCAAATTTGTTCCGTGACCAATCGCAGTTTGATGCTATTCGAAGCTTTGGCTCAGTTTGATTAATTTCAAGTATTTTATAAGATTTAGTTCAATGAGTATTGTGAAAAAATTGCATAAATTTTGATCTCCACTCGAACAATAACTCATTTCGTTCTTATACTAGGCGTAAGCATAGATTTAGTTACACATAATTGAACCCGAAACTCAACTTTAAGCCTAAATCCAAACCCGAAACTCAACTTTAAGTCTGAATCCGAACCCAATACTCAACTTTCTGAATCCAAACCCAATACTCAACTTTAAGTCCGAATCCGAACCCGGCACTCAACTTTAAGTCCGATTACTAACCTAAGACTCAACTTTAAATCTGAATCCAAACCCAACACTCAAGTCTAAATCCGAATCCGAGTGGCATAAATCAAAACGCATTAAAAATGTAATCGCAAAATACCAATGTCTTCTAATTTAGAAAAGAGAGAGATGTTAACACAGAGTAAGCACTAGTGAGTGTACATCTCTATTTTTTTTATTCATGCAAATGCTTCATTTAAGTTAAAATGCTGATTGAAACTTTGAGGACTTTTCACTTGTTTTGTGCAAGCCACTTACAAAAGCCATTCTCTAAAGCATCTTTCATCCATTCATGCCTGCAACTCTGCAGTGCTTTCGGAATCGTAAGCCAGTTTCTCATCCGAGTGCTCTGCTCCGGCCACGAACTTAGTTCCTCCTTCACTAACAACGCGAACATTGCAGCTTTACATAACCCTTCTGGACTGAATTCATCTTGATGAGTTTTGCTCTTGAAAGAATAAAATCCTATGAAATCCTAAATACCATAAGAAAAGTTAGAGCACTTTCAACCTAGTGTAAAGAGGTGAATGCAACAATCTTACACATGATAAAATAATTTGTGCAATTCTCATGGTGTAAAGGCAACCAGAGGCATAATTGAAATCTTACGATGACCGTGTTAAGAGATTCTGGAATTAATGGAAATAGTAGGGATAACGCTACTAATTTCTTGTACAAAGAGATAAGAGTGCTCAAAACTATAACCTATCAGATATTATATCATAGAAATGAATCTGTTCAACTTTTTCACGTTTGGAGGATCGTATCCCATACCAAGCCTAGATATATATCGGACATGGGTATTGGAAAGAACATAAATGGTTAGAGCAACATCCGTTAGATGCGTTCATGAGGATAAAGCAACGACATGTAGAAAATATACCAGATCTATGGCACTATAAAGCATTCCACTTGAACTCAGGTGTGAGTATCAGATACATGTATATGAACGACTAAGGTATACTTGACCATTTTCTTAGTGTTTTCTTAGTCTTACTCGAAAGTTGATGACAATCTCGACCTATGTTACATTGTTACTTGAACAAGAGTGTGATCATCGGATAAGCGTATATGTACGGCATAGGTTTACTTAAGTATGTTCTTAGCGCTTGTGTCTGTCAAATTGAGATATTTCAAGGTAAAATGAAAGCAGCACGTGTTGACAAAATAACGAATAATATTTAGATATCTATCCTGAAAACATCAAATACATCAAGGGATGAACAGATGTCAGAAAATATGTTATAGCATTTCATAAACTCGAAAGATAACAATATAAAACGCATAAATATAAGAGGAAGAAAATTCACCAATAAATCCCCTCGCACCGCAGCTTCTTCAATAGCTTCCCTCACTGCAGCCTCCTCGACTGTTTCATCATTCTCCCAACCTCCCTAGAATCAGAGAGAAAGATATTCATGACAAGATGTTACTCTAAAAATACTCTCTTCTTCAAAATGTAGATAATAAGAAAACACGGTAACCAAACAGCTATTTTTGACTCCATTTAGGTCCACTACATTTTATATGCAGTTATCATATTCTTTAATGGAAAGAATCATAAAATACTATGTTACTGTGATTCGAGTATTAGATATGGATGTTTTTGACACTAGCATTATTAATTTTTCTTAGTCTTTCTATGTGTTCTTTAAAAAGTCATATACATACACCCATATCTTAATGTATATCGAAGTGAATGTCTAACACAGGTAATTCAAGAATAAATATTGGAAATCAATCTTAAAATTTTGCTAGAACTAATTTTTTATTACTCCTAACTCTAGTTTAATCTCAACGATCTGAAAAAAAAACATATTAATAGGAATGTCTTTGTATGGAGTTCCAAAGAAAAATAAAATAAAAAAGGAAGCTGGTTCAAAAATTCAACGATGTCCAAGTAAAGAAAAAGAGTTTGCAAGAGAAACCACCCGGTATGTAGACAAGAACACAGTAAGAAAAAAATATCGTGGGACTCGTATTTTAGACTCTACCGTCAAATGAACCTTCAGATTTAAATATATGAATCACAATTGATTATTTATAGAAATTTCATAGCAAACGTTAGTTATGTTTCTCAAGTGTTGAGTTTCTAATCAATAATTCAGCCAAGAATAATCACTTAAATTCCCATTCACGATAATAAGTAATAACAAAATTGTCAAAGACCAGTTAAATCATTCAAACCTTAACTCTCCTAAAACAAACTCTTGCCCATAGATGGCCATACTTTTTCATGAGTTTGCAAGATCTATTTCAATAAAGTCAAATAAGATCCTCAGTAATTTCCATGAAACATTTACCTCCTACGTAACTCCGAGATCTTCATTTTCTCTGAAGTACCGTGTTTTAAAACTGTTTCAGCCACATACTTGGACATGGATATGGGGATATGATCCTCTAAGAACCCACCAAATACATGAAAATCTTAGAATAAGATTTGATCATACCCATGTCTGATTCATCTGAGGCCAAGTAACATTGTTACATCATCAAAATTTTATTCTAAACTTAAAACAACATTTCAATCTAATATAATATGAAAATGTCATAACTACTTGCAACCCAATTAATAGATTACCAAAGTACCTCCTGTTATCCAAGAGACAAGTGCAAAGCATACTTATTCTTATTCGTTGTATATTGTATGTTACTCCAAACATTTCATTTTTCTTTTCTTTATGTACCAGTGTCCAACAGCTATATTGACATGGATATAAGGATACAATCCTCAAAAGAATCTCCAAATACGTTAAAATCCTTAGGAAAATTGAACATATCCATGCCGTACACATTTAGTCCCGTCACTTGCTCTGGAGTGCGAGCAACATAGGTATTATCAGATACTACTAAGTAAACATATTATTTTGTTGTAAATGTTAATAAGAAATTTGAATGGTGTACACCAGATTGGTTAGATAAAAAAACTGCAAGAAAATGAAATAGGAGCTAAAAGTAAAGGCTAATAATAATGGGTAATCCAAAATGCAATCCAATATTAACGGATACTCTGCGACATAACTAAGACTGGATGCATGTGTTTTTCAAAAAAAAATATATTTATTTCTATCAACAGTAGTGTATATATGAGCAATAATAAATGCAACAATTCTCTACCGCAGAATGGAGTTAATCAGGCTCAGAATGGTAGGAAGCACGGAAAAGAAAGTAAGAGTTACATTGCATGCCTGAATAAACATGAGTTTGTACCTTTGGAAACAAGAGACCTGGTCCACTAGTCGAGGTAATCATCAGTACCTCAACCACCTTTCCAAATTTTACATCATCTGCCTCGTTTGAATTTCTATACCTAAATGGAATACATCTGTCAAAAGGGAAGAGCAAATTTAGCACATGAAGCTCAATGGTGAATAGAATTTTCATATTACTTCAAAATTGAAGAGTTCCCACTAGTCGATGCCTATCTCATTACATTCAGAATGAAACAATTCAATCTCAATCCAAAATAGCAAGAAAAGAGGGAAAAGAAAAAGAAAGATTGAAGACCAAACATTCTTCCAAAAGGTATGTATAAAAATCCGGTCACATTACCATCAAAGCAGAGAAAAACAAACCGTAAACATAGAGGGGATCAATTCAATGGCATCTTGAATAGCACATCTCATCAATATTGAAGGACTACATTACAGTAACTTTTCATTTTTCTTGAAGTAAATATTTCCTACACCCATGTGCAGATATTCTGGATGTGGGTATGGGATATGACCTTTTGAAAAATTCAACATGCCCTTTTCATTTTTCCCTAAGTAACCATTTCCAAAATGCATGTATGAATATTCAGGACATGGGTATGGGATATGACCTAAGGACACTACAAATACATGAAAAACTTCTATGATTTAATGTACTCATATTTAACTCTCGCACTCTGAGTCCCAGTAACAAATTAAAGGATGTCCTACCCACAAGGCAAATTCTTTTGATTTAGTTCCAACCTTAAAGTCAGCATAACTTCAACTGTCAATCATAGTTACATAGATTAAGCAACTTGATCTACCGCAAACAAAGAATATGTTGGGAAATTTCTCTCTAAGATTGTTCTTTATCTTCCCTGGTTTTTCTTTCTTTATTTTTCCCCTTTCCTTTTCTTTTTTGAGAAATCAAAAAGACAATTTAAAGGATAGTATAACTGCCTGACTACTGAGAAACATAGCTATCAACATCAATACCAAAATATCAAACAAATAGCTAATATGCAACACACAAAATTTCCTAGAAGGTCTCACTCTCTTTTTGTCATATGTCATATCTACCCAAAGTCACACCCAAGGTCAGGTTGATATGCTAACCGTTCCACCTCACAAATCATTCATGAAATTTCGATATTCCTATATTAGCTCCAAGAGAAAATATCATTTCTCAAACCAAACGCTTCAACTACCATTACACTGAAATTCATGAAGATGATCCAATGCCTTTTGTTCTGAAAGCTCATATGGCAACATAAAGAAGATAATTCTACGAATATTTTTCACTTCGTAATTTACAACATGTACCCTACTTCCAACGCAATAATCATTATCCATTAAGCAGGCATTATTGACATTTCTCATAGAAAAAAAACCCCCACCTACTAACATCCAAGTTTTGTCCTAGAGAAAAACAAAAAACAGGAAACTCCCACTTGCAGTTTCAACTTTCATGTCAAGAATGTAATAAACCATTTCAAAATGAAAAATGTGCACTTTTCGACCCTTAAAAAAAGACATAATCAATCTATACGCAACAAAAGCAAAATATATCCATTTTCTATTTTCATGCCAAGAATGGAAAAATCGTTGAGATTTCAAATGAACTAATCCTATAAACAGAAACAGAAGATGACTGTCTTCCATCTTCATCTGAAAAATGTAATAAAACCTTTAACCCATAAAAGTACTATCTCAACCCACACCCACAAAAACCGGCACAAAAAGAGAGACAAAAAGAAGAAGAGAGAACAAACTCTCATCTGAGAATGTAGTGAATCATTCAAATCACATTCATATGTAAAAAGAAAATGATAAACCGAAAATCCAAAAATATACAAGCTTTACAAAATTTTCATATAAAACAAAATAAACCCTCATCTGAGAACAATCACATTTGCTATTCATATAAAGCATGTTCTTAATAAGCGCCATTCCAACCTTCAAATGCCCCCATACATGATTTAACATGGCAATGCAACCAATACATAGGCCACAATATACAACAAAAACAAAAACATACCCATTTTGCCAATATCCCTGAGATGATTTAAATAATTCGAAGTTTAAAATGCAGCGTTGGCATTCATTAACACAAAAAATAAAACAAACCCACTTTCTAATTGATCAATCAAAATAAATCAATAAATATCTCAAACACAATAATTTAATAACACATTCCAATCACAGAGAATACATCACCATTCAAGAAGATAAAAAAAAGATCAATCAAAATATATTCTCCACATCTACATTACACAGATTAAGCAAAAAATAAACATAAAAAAACATACCCAGCGACAAGGCGAAACCCAGCCTCGTACCTTTGCTGAAGCCGGCCTGTACGGGCCACCAAATCCGACATGATAATATGAAGAAAAAGGAAACCCCAGTTTCTTTATTTCTTTTAAAATCTCAAATTCTCTTGATTTCATCAAAGGCGATCATGGTTGGTGCTTTTTCTTTTTCTTTTTTTGGGAGGGGTTTCAGGCTTGTAAAGGATTACGGTTCATCCATTGCTGCTGGCATTGGATTTGACGGTGACGATGAATGCCACAAAGCATCTTTCAATGGTTGGGATCTTCTTGCCTTTTTTATGTTAAATTTTTGGGTTTTTTTTTTCAAAAAAAATTATAAATCGTAGTGAATGCTAAAAGATTTTCAGTTTTGGGGAAGAAAAGAAAGAAAGAGAGAGGGGAAGCGTTAAGAACGGATCAAGCGGTGGAGTGGTTAAAATAAGCATGTGAGCTGCTTAATACGTGGCTGGATAATTACAAATCGACCAACGAATTACTCCTATTTAACCTGAATTTAATAGATTTCGACTCAATTTAATTTAATAAACTACATAAAAGGTCACTTTTATTTAATAAATTTTTCTTCGTTGAATTAAAAAAAAATTTGGTCATATTTGTTTTGTTTTAATTAAGATGTGATCATCGAAAATTAACAGTCGTTAAACCTTTAATAGTTTATTGACGTGACACGATAAATATATATAAAATTAAAATTAAAAGAGAAAATAACCTCAGTGACCAAAAATGCCTTATGATATACTATTTTAACCAACTTTTTTTAGATTTACCAAAATGACCAACTAAATCGTAATGCGATCGATAATTCGCAACGTGATCTCCGGTATCGCAAATCAGTTTCTAGATTCGCAACGCGATTCTGACTATCGCATTGCGATTTTTCAAATTCGCGTTGCGATTTTCCTAATTCGCAATGCGAATACGTAATTCGCAATGCGAATACGTAAATCGCAATACGAATACGTAAATCGCAATGCGAATCTGACTATCGCAACGCGATTATGACTATCGCAACGAGATTCTGACTATCGCAACGAGATTCTGACTATCGCAACGCGATTCTGACTATCGCAATACTGAATTTCAAATTCGCAACTCGAATTCTGAATTCGCAACAGGTTTTAGTTTCGCAACACAAATGTTTTGGGTATATAACTACGCAGCAGCATCAACTCATAACCTAAATCCCTAAATCGCAACTCATTCCATCTCCATCTATAACTCTCTCCGACGACATCTGTTTTTCTATATCCAACGACATCCTTCCCCATCCGGCAACAGGTTTTAGTTTCGCAGCTCGTTTGTTTAGTAAATTAATTTACAATAATGAAATCATCTAATGTTGATCATGTTTGGATAGATTTGTGTTTTGGAGGGTCATGGGAGAATGTTCATGGTGTTTTACAATATATGCCTTTACCCATGAATCTTCAACTAAAACTGTCATTAAAAAAGTTAACTTATGAAACTCTAATGTTACGTGTTGCAAATAAATTGAATTTAGAGCCCCTAAGTGGATTTAGGCTATCTTATCAGAGAAATGGTAAAGTTTATTTGTTAACCGACAATGAAGATGTTGAACGATTCATTGCTTACATTACTGTTTCAAGTGATGATGTTACATTGTATGTTGTTGAACCTAGAAGTAGTGAAGTTGGGTAAGTAGAGGGTAGTAATCAACTAAGTTTTTCAACCCCAGTTTATGGTGCTCAAAATTTAATGGTTCCACCACAATTTCATCACCAAGCAAATATTGTTTCACCACATTTCCAATACCAAACACAATCTCAAAACCCACAACCTTTCCCTAATCCAAATCCCAATCAACTTTCAGCACCAAATTCCGGTTTTCGTATTGACCAGTTAGATGATGATGAGCCAACAAAAAAAATTGTGAGTACTAGTCAGTTTTCGAAATTTGATCTTGGTCAATACCCGGACTTTGATCTTGGTCAATACTTGGATTTTGATGATTTTTTCAGAAGAAGAAACAGACCCTGCGTGTAATGATTTTGATATTGGTCAATACCCGAATTTTAATGATGAAACAGCCGTTGCCGAGGAAGATGTTGTTGATGATAATGAGGAGGAAGTTACGACTGTAAATGAACATGTTGAACATCCATTCTGTAATTCATATAACCCTGAAGAAGAAAAAGAAGAAGAAGAAATCCCCAAAGAAAAGTCCCCAAAGAAAATGCCACGGGAGTATAACTGGAATATGCCAGAATTACTTCAGATAACGGAAGAAGAGTTAGTAAAGATAGCAGTTGATTGTTACAAAAAAATTATTCGTATCAAGAAAGATGATTGTTTTGATACAAAGGAAGACTTGAAGATAGCTTTGTATACGAAATGTGTGGAAGATGGCTATCAACTAAAAGTTAACAAATCAAGCAAAGACCGTTTCAAAACAAGGTGTATGATTGACAAAAACTATACGTGGCGTATGATTGCAAAGAGGATAAAAGATTGCGAAATGTTTCAAGTTAGGACTTTTATTGATAAACATACATGTTCAAGAACCCAAGTTTTTCCTCACCATAGACAGACAAACAAAAATGTGTTGGGTGGTTTTCTGGCTGAGTTAATGTTTTTGAATAGCAGGGTATATCGGGGACATGAAATTATGACTGACATGAATGCTCGGTTCAAGATTAGTATCTCATATTCTCAAGCTTGGAGAGCCAAATGTTATGCCTTAGAATTGTTGAGGGGGTCGCCAGAAGCATCGTTTGCCCAACTGCCGGCTTATTGTCACAATTTAAAGCTGAAAAATCTTGGGTCGATAACTCATATCAAAACAGATAGAGATGGACGCTTTGAGTTGTTGTTTATCACCATTGGTGCTGCGGTTAGTAAATCAATATAATTTTGTTGACTCATTTTTGTTAGTTACATGCATTTCACATTTAAATGATTATATTTCTTGTGTATATGATTTTGTAGATTCGTTCGTTTATTACTTGCATGCGCCCAGTTATTATAGTTGACATAGCACATTTAAAAGGTCGATACCTTGGAGTAAACTTATTAGCAGTAGCCATGGATGCTAACAATGGGATACTGCCAATAGCTTACGGGGTTGGCAAATCTGAAACCTCTGATTCATGGACATGGTTTATGGGGCATCTTAGGGATTGCATAGGTCCTATTAGCAATCTGACAATCATATCCGATAGGGCAAACTCAATTGACAACGCTGTTAGAAGGTGTTTCCCAGATGCTTTTCATGGACTTTGTGGTGTTCATTTGTATAGAAATCTAAAATCAAGGTCTGCTGGTATAAAAAATCACAAATGGACTTACTGGAAGGTTATAAAAGCTTATCGGGAAGTGGATTTTAATAAGCATATAAACTGTTTAAGACGTGTTTTGCCTCAGTGTGCTCAAACACTAGAATATGTCGGGTTTGAAAGATGGTCAAGAGTACATCAACTTGGAGCAAGATATGGTTTCATGATGTCTAATAGCGCAGAATCAATCAAAAGTCGTCATTCCCGGAAATTACCCATTACTATGTTAATGGAGTTTTTTCGAGCCTCTATTCAACAGTGATACTACAAGAAAAGAAACCATGCAGGTATTATTTCTTTAAATTCGTAACTTATCATATATTTTACTAAGTATTATTTATTTAAATTTACAGGAACATTGGAACATCGTGTTACACCATGGACTGAAAAAAAGATAACGAAACGTGTTGTGAGGGTCAACGTCATGGAGAGTTGAACCATGTTCAAACACTTTGTTTGAAGTACTGGATAATAACTTAAATGGGCTTGTCGATCTAAATGCAAAGACGTGTAGTTGTATGAAATGGCAAACATCTGGTTATCCGTGTGGCCATGTTATAAAAGTTGCTCTTCATCTAAACCAAGATGATTCAAGCGCATACGCTATGGATTGCTACACTACAGAAGTATATCGACAGACTTATGTTGAGATTGTCTACCCTATTCCACATCCTTCTGAGTGGGACATACCAGATGACTTACAAACATTTTTGCCACCAGCCATGGACAGAAGGCTACCTGGCCGACCAAAAAGTCACGATCGTATACCGTCTAAGGGTGAAGAGAAGAAGAGATCGACATGTAGTCGGTGCAAGGAAAGTGGTCATACAAGGTTGACATGTGGATCACCAGTGCCATCACAATCATCTTTTCCTCTACCAAAATATGGATCCTCATCAAAATCCCAATCACAACCGGCTTCACCTTTTGGGACTGTTAACTTAGGTGATTTTTTAAATGTAAACGTTGTATTATGTGTATATTATGTGTGAACTTTTAACATTTTCAGTTAGGCATGTATTAGTAACTTGAGTTTGAACATTGCTATGATATATTCAGTTGTTATCACTTATTAGAAATTCATTTGACTATCGCAACGCGAATATGACTATCGCAACACGGAAATGACTATCGCAACGCGAAAATGACTATCGTAACGCGAAAATGGTTTCGCGTTGCGATTTTCATTTTCGCATTGCGATTCTCTCGTTGCGATTTTCATTTCGCATTGCGATTCTCTCATTGCGATAGTCATTTCCGCGTTGCGATAGTCTGTTTTACATTCAACATAATGCAAATTGAAATCAACAAATTAACTATTACATTTCAATCAATTAAACAAGCACAAATAATAATTATGTACACATCAATTAAACAAATAAACATTTACAAATCATCTTTTACAAATCAATTAAACAATCAAAAAATAATAATAAGAATGATTTCCTCATCAATTATTGAATCAACTTTTGCACCCATACATCCATTTCACGCAGCTCACTTCAGGATTAACCTGCAGAAACCAAACATTGAATCAACAACACTTTCTACACATCTAAAACCTACAAACAACAAATTATTGAATTCTAGCTACTTAACCAAACATTTTCAAACCAAAAAGAGTATATATATTTAACAACACTTGCATTTGACTTGCAAATTGTTTATGGACACTTTCATAACGCGGATGCAGGTAGGCAGCGTCTCGCATATATCGCTCTAGCCATAAAATGCCGAAACCACAAGCCTACTGCACCTCTATCTCTATCGGTGGGAGGTAAAAACTGTGTACTTCCTATCGTCAAACGCTCCAAGCACATGCATACGAGAGGACCACAATCCCCTCTGGCTTCCTTCGTTTGTTGTGGCGCGATCTCGTCTCTGATAACTGTAACATTGAACTTCTTTGGCTTCTTGTTTCCAGAATTAGTCCAATAATTAATTGCATCCAAGAATTTAGCAAAAGGAGAGCTCCATCCCTTAATAATATCTCTCAAATCAGACAATGATATGTAATTTATCATGCTGTTATATACTATTGTCTTTAGGGATGGGAGCTGAAGCTCGACGAGAAGCCAATGAGTACTTTCCAAAAAAGGGATAAACACCTACATCGAAATGTAATAATTCAAATTGCGCACTTATTTATGAACACCTTTAAAATATTTAAACAAATAAATACTAACCTTATCGACCTCCCACCATGCAGGATAAAGTTTAGCTTGTCCATTAGCCAACACATATGATTCCTGTCGTTGATTCTTTAAGTGAACTACGTGAAAAGACGTCATCATAATTGTATATCGCGTTTTTTTATTATTTTTTTTCAATTTTCTTACAATTAGAAGACGTGTCACCCATGCATCAATATGCTGTTTTACAAAAAAAGACATATATTAGTGAATTACATAAATTTTAAAAAAAATTAATCAAACTGAAATATAAGAAGAAATATAAGACTTACCCCCATCGAAATAGCCGTTGTCTTCAACCCCTAATAATACACCCCCCAAGACTGTTCAATCAACAAATGCATATCATCGTTAAGTTTGTATATGTCAGCGTAACACCCTTGGCTCCGCTCATGTAGATAAAAATCAACTGCGGTCTTAGCCCAAAGGGTATTATCCAGAATTGTTTCCGGTAGTTGTTTCCTCTCCACTTCATCTGTCGGAATGGTACTGACCGGTAACTTATACGAAAGCCAACAGTCATCCATCATGTCCGGCACGTGAGGGGGCTTCTCAATAATTTGATATATTACGCCGTGTGAATCGAGCTCTAGAATGTTGGGAGGGACCTCTTCAACGATAACAATGGCCTCTTGAACGGTGGGAGGGGACTCTTAAGGGATGATAGGGGCCTCTTGAACGATAGGGGAGGCCTCTTGAACGATGACAGGTGAGTCGAGCTTTTTCTTACGGATTCTTCGCACTATTGGGGTGAACATAGATGTAATGGCACGTGCACGCCGTCTGATGCGTGAACTCCGTCTTGCAAGAAAAACCCAACGTAGAGCATCCACCTTAGCGGGCCGCTAAAAATAAATTAATACATAAATCAGTAAATAAACAGACATGATATTAAACAGTGAAAACAAAGACAAATATATTTCAAACTTGCACGGTATTCACCCAAGTCATTATTATATCATTATTCACAAAATGCATCAGATAACATTCCAGAAGTAAGCACTTATATAAACATTTAAAAGGACAACATATAGGTTTAGTGCAGGTTCAATGACAACATAAAGAGTTGTAGTTTATTCTTGAAACTTAAATTTTCAACACTGTGAAGTTAGTATTTGTCTTATGGTTGAAGTAATGCAATTCATTCAAGTTTCAATTTTCAGAAGAAGAATAGAATCTGAAACTTAAAATCACAACGCGAAAATGACTATCGCAACGCGAATTTGACTATCGCAATGCAAAATTTGACTATCGCAATGCGAATTTGACTATCGCAATGCGGATTTGACTATCGCAACGAGAGAATCGCAATGCGATTTTCATTTCGCATTGCGATTCTTTCGTTGCGATAGTCAAATTTGCATTGCAATAGTCATTTTCGCATTGCGATAGTCATTTTCGCGTTGCGATTTTCATTTTGCATTGCGATTCTCTCGTTGCGATAGTCATTTTCGCGTTGCGATAGTCATTTTCGCATTGCGATAGTAAACTATTCTTCTTCTGCAAATTGAAACTTGAATGGATTGCATTACTTCAACCAAAAGACAACCAAAACAAATACTAACTTCACAGGGTTAAAGAATAAACAGTTAAACAGTATTGGCAGCAACCGGAATGAATTTACTAAGCAATCTAAGTGAAATTAGTAAATTTATCATCAAGTTAAATATGAAAAATATTAAACTTACCTCGTTGCGTAGAGTATGAACCTCGTTTTGTAACGATACTACAATCTCACGTAGAGCTGCTACCTCACCACATAAAGTAGACACCTCAACACGCCATGCACCATTGTCATCGCGTAAAGTACCGACCTCCTCACGCAAGGCATTGACCTCATTACGTAGCTCCCCTAACTCATCACGTAGAGGTGGAGAACAGGGAGATAAACGTCGTGGCAACTTTGCCAGTCGCCTATCATGAGGTGATGGTGGAGAAGAGGCTCGATGATGTGACAGAATAGGTGATGACTCTCATTGTGGAGGTGTATATTCGGGTCGATTAGGTGATGGCTCTGGGTGAGGCGATGGCTCTCGAAGTGGTGGCTGCTCATCATTCGTGCCATCAAAAAAACGCTTACTAGTTTTCCACCAATCAGTGGCAAGCTCAGCTTCCGTGGGTGTCAGCCTCTGTAATGGAGTGTTGGCCTCCCAACAATATAAAAGCTCAAACAAAGTTAAACGTGTACTAGTAATAACTTGTTTATAAACATATGGTAGTATTTGTGTTAACTTACATTATTTATTGTAGTATACGGTAGTAAATATTCTCATTGCTGCAAGGACCGTTTCCTCTTCCAGGAAATAGCTCTAGGAATATCATTAGAAGTTTTTAATGCATATGTCTGCATGGCGGGAAAGGCCTCAAATATCCAAATCTACAAACAATATAATAACAAACATTAGTAATTGTTAAAGAATTAATTATAATTTTGGAAACATTATATAAAAATTATTACCTTAAAGGCCCAAATAAAGCCTGACAAAGTGTATTTGGAACCATCGCCACGCAAACTTTTTCGATCATCAAAGGCAGACGACAACTTATTTCATGTAGCTTTCCATAGATACAAACCTCACGGAAATAGGTTCCATGCATTTAGGTCCTCTACCAATTTAATTAGATCATTAAGAATAGGTTGTCGGGCCTCTCTGCCTAAAAAGCCGGCTTGTAAAAGTATTAGAAGGCATACTTGGACAACATCGACGTCATCCATCCGAGTAAAACCATCTTTCTTATTCAATAATCTCGTCAAGTCTTCCACGTGTAAATTCGACTTCTCCGTTGACAGCTCAGGAAAAACCCGAGAAAACCATGATAGGCGGGTAATATGTCTAGTGTACCGATCTACATCATCGTGTCCGAAGCGTAGACCGGTGATTAAGCAAAACTCCTCCCGCCCAAAACACGTATACGCCGGTGGAAAATCAAACCATATCTCTTCATCACGATGTTGTATAGTCTCTGGTAGATCGCTAGTCATGGTTTGAAGAAACAGATGGGTCAACATAGCATCTCCACCCGGATGTTGTACTTTCAGCCATGGCCCGAAGCAAGTATCCTCAAATATTTTTCTTTGTGCAGGTGAAAGCTTCGACGCAATTGTTTTGGCCAGGCTTACTTTATTTCTTAAGGTCAATTGAGCCGAATAAAAGTTCTGCAAAAACAATAAACATACAAAGTTAGATATACCAAAAACTACACTGTGAAGATATAACAAGAACAATAAACATAAAGAGTAGTAGTTTATTCTTCAAACTTAAATTTGCAACACTGTGAATTTGGTATTTGTCTTTGTTTTTTGGTTGAAGTAATGCAATTCATTCAAGTTTCAATTTGCAGAAGAAGAATAGTTTCTGAAACTTAAAATCGCAACACGAAAATGAAAATCGTAACACGAAAATGACTATCGCAATGAGAATTTGACTATCGCAACGCGAAATGAAAATCACAACACGAAAATGACTATCGCAACGCGAATTTGACTATCGCAATGCGAAATGAAAATCGCAACGACATAATCGCATTGCGATAATCATTCTCGGTTTCAAATACTTAAATTGAAAGAAATTTGAATGGATTGCATTACTCCAACCAAAAGACAAAACAAAGACAAATACTAACTTCACAGGGTTAAAGACTAAACAGTTTAGCAATATTGGCAGCAATCGAATGAATTTAATAAGCAATCTAAGTGAAATGGTTAATCTATTATTGAAAACACCAGTAAACTTATCATCAATTTCAATATGAAAAACCTAATAATAATGCAAAATTTTCAAAATAAAAATAATTAAAAAAACTAACCCTCGGTGGTTGATTTGGTTGATTTTCCATTTTTGACCGTGAATGATTTCGCCGGAGATGGAGACTGATATCGTCAGAGATGGGGACTGATTTCGTCGGAGATGGGGACGGATGTCGCCTTAGAGAGTGAGAGATGGAGATGAGGCTGAGTTGTGATTTAGGATTTTAGGTTATGAGTTGCGATTACGGGATATACTGTGGATGGTTCAGTGTTCCGATATATTAATATATTTGTGTTTGAAATTTGAAAAAAAAAAACGCGTTGCGATACGAATGGCGCTATGTAAATCGCATTGCGATAGTCAGATTCGCGTTACGATTTACATATTCGCATTGCGATTTACGTATTCACATTGCGATTTACGTATTTGCATTGCGATTTACGTATTCGCATTGCGATTTACGTATTCGCATTGCGATTTACGTATTCGCATTGCGAATTAGGAAAATCGCAACGCGAATTTGGAAAATCGCAATGCGATAGTCAGAATCGCATTGCGAATCTGGAAACTGATTTGCGATACCAGAGATCGCGTTGCGAATTATCGATCACATTGCGATTTAGTTGGTCATTTTGGCAAATCCAAAAAAAGTTGGTTAAAATCGTATATTATAAGGTATTTTTGGTCACTGAGGTTATTTTCTCAACATTTCTACGAAGATAATTTGTAGACTAAGTTTTGGTCACTTTCCTTAAAAAAATCATAAATTTTGGTCACTTAAGTTATTGTTTTATTAAGTTTTGGTTACTTGGACTTTGGCTTTATTAGGTTTTGGTCACTTGGACGTAGAGTGTCGTTATGTTGATAACCGACCCATTAGTAAAATGGTTTAATTTTTATTTTAACCCTTACACTTTAAATAGAATATTGATTATGAATCTTTTTATAAATTCAAATTAGTTTAGGGATAACATTTCAATTTATCTATTTTTTAATATTTTTTCTTCCAAACCCCTAATATTTCTCATCTTCTCCTTGTTTTTTCTTCAGACATCTTTTCCCCATTGCTCTATTTGCCTTTTTTCAAGGACTCATGTTGTATTTAAAGAACAATAAAAGATTTCTAACTTCCAATAACAAATAATAACACCACAAATTTAGAGAAAAATGATAGGGTAGGAATCTAGAGATAATGAAGTTGGATAATCTAAGTTAAACAAACTAAAATTCAATTTTGCAAAGATTGAGATTACAGAATGCCAAATCCAACAAGGAATAAGAAGACAAATCAATGGATCCAAATAACCCAATAACTAAATATCAATATTCGTGGTGATTTTACCTTGAGAAAGCGCATCCGGTGAAACATAATCAATGGATCCAAACAAACCGATAATTGGATATGTGAATTCATCCGCTAAACCCAATCCAAAATCCATGATCTTCAACATCGGATCTTTGTTTTTGTCCAAGAACAAATAATTTTTTAATTCTATATCCCTATGAATCATCATTAACCCCTATCACTTGAGTGATTTGTCGCACCACCACCATTGTAATAGCCTTTGATTACCTCATTTTTTGACAACCCGATCTAACAACTCACCACTGGAGCAGAGTTCTAGTACTAAGTGAATGTCAGTTTGATCTTTGTAAATATTATAGAGGTTGATCACATTCGGATACGACAAAACGTTCTCGATGATCTTTCACATAACGGGGATTTCGTTGGTCAACAATACATCTAAGATGAAAACTTAGTACCGTGTCGTCAATAACGCCACCATTGGAGAATCTCTTGTTTCATCGGAGCGAGACGGTGGCATCACCGTGATAATGAATCTTTTCAGAGTTTTAATGAAAAAATCTCTACATTTTTCACGATATTCATTACTTATTTTTATATATTTTCTTACAACTTAGAACCCACCTAATTTGATTTCAAATAATTACAACTAATAATTATAAACAAGAAGACTATTGCAATGGAGCAGAGATATTTGGAGAAGAAGCGGGGAGAGATGAGTAATATTTGGAGGTTGAGGAGAAAAAAATCTTAAAAATGGGTAAATTGAAATATTATTCCTAAACTAATTTGAATTTACAAAAAGACCCATAAGGTAACACCCTATACCTATATGACATACAATCAACTGATCTAAATGCCACACGGAACAACCGGAGTGGCAAACCAAAATTTTTCTTTAATTTTTAAATCTGAAATGATCATTCGTAAATACTTATGCCAAGATAAATCAACCGCAATTTAATAAAATAGTTTACATCAGGAGCTCCCAAAATAATAATCCAAATCATGCGGACCATAATTTAAAATAAGTTATGACTCGAATATACAAAGCGAATTTACGAATATATATGCCCTCTAAATATGAACTCGAGACGTACTTTGCACTAGTCTGGTATGTATCATTATTGGCAAAAAGGGTCCTCTTACTACTCCTTGACTAACCTGCGTAAAGAAACAAATTCCAAAAACTGAGCTAACTAGCCTAGTTCCACAGTAACAACTAAGTCATACTAAAAGTGTTCATGTCATGCTCAAGCTAAATGATAAACTGTAATAGTGAGTATACTTGTATACTACAATCTTTACTCTATGGTAGACATCATGGTGCGGTTGAGGGTTTTGTATATCGGAGCTCACACACTCCTCTACTCTACCGAGGATGAGGCCCGAAATCTCTACATCGGACATAACACCCTTGACTAACCACCCTTCGCGAGTGTCAGGCCTCAACCCTAGTTATTCGGTTTAAAGTGCCTCGTGCACTACCTAAGGATATCCAGATTGATTCTATACTTCGACACCAAAATCTTACTAAAGGAACTGTGTGTCCTGATCATTTCCCGAGCATCAATCAAGACTAGTTTTATGTCCCCTAAGTGATCTCGTTTCTAAATATAATTAAACATCATTAATGTTCTCACTTATAGTCTTATTTGATGATATACTGAAGTGTTGGGGTACTTCGAGTCAAATCCCTTAAAATTTGGACTTTCTTGCTTAAAATAGACTATTGCTATCGATACTTACCATTCAATATCGATACTCATGACAATAGTTTTGATACTTTATGTAAGTATCGATACTAAAAAGGCTAATGGAAAATGGGTCTCGATACCACTCATGAGAGTCTCGAGATCGTGACCCCGGTATTAATTCTTCTAAATGAGTATCAATACCACTACCCAGAAATTTATGAATTTTCCTAAAAAATAAAGAACAATCTCGATATTGACCATTCACTATCGAGACCCAATTTGCAGAGTGCACAAAATAATCACGAAAAATCCTATTCTTGTAACCCAAAGGCCTTAGTGAGGTCCCCAATCATGATTAATCTTTTATGTGTGATATAAGGGTCATAAAGAAGGCTTTTAAACATGTTATAACTTTAAAACATACTATCTAACATATAATTAAATCATCATTCTTAAACTAAACTCTTAAGCAAATGTCAAATCTCTAATGACCCACAAAAAGTATCAAAGAATTATAAGTGTGGTTACCTTTTTTCTTTTGATGGCTAGAACTCTTCCCCCAATCAACCCGAAGTCAACTTTTCTTTCCCTCTTGATTTTGAGTTATCCCCCACCTCATTTACTAAACAAATGTAAGGAAAGATGTTACTATCTTAACTAATTTCTTGGATTAAGTTAAAGACATTATCTATAATTTGAATCCACTAAGCCAGAGCTTGGATCATTTTATTCTCTTAATTCTCCATAAAACCCATTTTTGGTTTCAAAGGCTAAAACTTGAAAAATGGAACTTAAAATGAAGCTAAAAGGATGAGGATTAATAATCTTACCTTAGCTTGACCCAAACTTATAACATCTCGAAATCCGGGACAATGACCAAAATAGAATTTTGGTAAATTTAGTGACCAATTTTAGAAAAGAATGAAAGTTTAGGGACTTAAATGAAAAGTTTTGATGATAGATTGAATAACAAAGTTTAAAAGTAATAAGGATATTATGGTCATTTTTCAGGGAAGATTTTTATTTCCCTTTATAAAGGGTAATAAGCACGTGGGAATGAGATAATTTTCCAGAGTCTTCTTCAGTTTCTTCTTCTTCTCAACGTGAGCTCTTCATGGCTAAGGTGAGTTTGATTTTCAATTGATTTTCTTGTAATTAAAAGAATGGTTTTAATTGATGGATCATTAGTAAAGATTAAGAGAACTTTAAAGGAGAAAGAAAACTAAAGATAAGGAAGTTCTGGAAGATTTAATATAAGGGGTGATCAAGTGAAAATTTGAATAAGAGGGTTTAAATGAAATTAGAAGTTGAATTTGACTTGTCACCAACTTGATTAAGGGATATGAAATGTTAGAATTAGATTTAGAACATGTTGGAATTTGAGTGAGATTCTTAATTCTATATGGACGATTGGATTTTTAAGTTTTAGAGGTATTGAATGGATCATAATTAGTTTAAGAAGGTGTATGCAAGTTAGGGATATAAAAAGAGGTGAAATATGAAGTATTGAGAGGATTATGAAGGGATTTTCGTGCTCAAAATAACATTTATGGGTTGTGTGCATCGAAACACATTCAAGGTGTACCGATGCACTCTCAAATAAATGAACATCGAATGTAATTAGTGCATCAATGCACCCCCTAAAATACAAACATCGAATGGGATTTGTGTACCGATGCATAGACATTGCATCGATGCACACGTTAAGGGATGCATCGATCCATTGTGTAGTGCATCGATACATACCTTCATTAAGAGATGAAAATAGCCTTTCTTTTATACTAAGAAATGATAGTTTAGAATATATTAATTAGTATACTGACATGTATGAATGTATTACTATGTAGATACAGAATGTAATATTGTTCCAGAACAATCAAAAGATTAGGATCGAGCCAAAGCAAGCAAGGCTAAGGTGAGTGCATTTTAGTGATGTATGATGAATGGAAACAAGAATCGCGATGAGTCTATTTCCTATGGTAGTATGCATGAAATCATGAGCATGATCATGGGTGTAAGATGAGTATATGTGTTATTTGTGATTATATGTATTACATGATTTGTATGTATGCATGACTATATAATGGTGATACGAACCTATAGGATAAACACTATAGAAACTATGATATATGAGTTATAAAATGAAGAACTATGGAATCCCTATGAGAAGGATTATAGAAGTTATATGGAACTGAATTAAATAAATAGAATAATCTAGTATTTAAATATTGTGAGATAAGTGATATAAGTCATATGTTATTGTAAAGGTTAGTGTTATAAATCATGTAAATTGATAAAAGGAAAATGAGATAAGATAAGTAGCAATTACCTATAAGATTCAAATAAGATTATTTGAATATACAGCGTAAACTATATATGGGTAAATTAGATATTATATGATTTAAGCATGAAATGAACATAAGATATAGTCAGATGAAATGATTATGTGATATGAGTATATGAATATGTTAGATAAGTAATATAAGAAGGTCGATATGTTAAATGAAACTATGATCTAAAACTGTTAGATTTTTATATGATATGAAGTATAGTATCAAAGTACTTGAAATCATGTGAGGATGTTATAGGAATTTGAAATATAAATTATATGACATTAATGTATCAATTATAGGAAAAGGAGTACATGATGTTGTAATAAATTATAAAAATTGGGGTAATGAAATTATATGAATAAGTGAAAGAGCAAAATAAGTTAAGCGACATTGACCTAAACTATATTATGAATTAGTGGTATAAGAATATGATATAAAATATGTAATAAGAATCTATGTGTTAAATGATAAATATGAACTTATTAGAACAAAAGATAAGATATGTGACTATGAGTATTGAATACGTATCTATGTGATATGACCTACGAGATCATATGAAATATTATATGACTATGTGATTATATGAAAAAAATATAATTATATGTGATAAGCTATGTGATATGTGAATCATATGAAAATGTTCTACGCGTAAGTGAACTATGTGTATATGTGAATGTATGATAACATAATATTAATGCCCATGTTATGTGACATGAGAGCTAGAGGTATAGTTGGCATGCCAAGAGTCGAGGGTCTACGCGGTCCTTCGGGACATATATGTATTCTTTGGAACATGTGTGAGGTCTATTGAGACATACTTGATTCTTGGCATATATATATGATTCTTAAGTCCTTAGGGACAATCTTGTATGGCACTACGGTGCAATTCTACGTGGCACTTCGGTGTATTTATACGAGCTGTGGTGACAACATTAGTACATAACCTCTATAGACTCATATATCTATAGTTCTCACATGAGTACATGGGCTAATAAAGGGATAACTTTGAATACAACATATATATATATATATATATATATATATATATGATGTGTAATATGAATTGTATGATATGATATATGTGTGTTATGGGTGATTGCATATGTTACATGATATATATGAATGTATGTTAATGTATATGTGAATGAATATAAATGACTTATAGGATGATATAAGAATATGTTATGAGATATAAATTATGAATGTAAGAGACTATAGGTGTAAAGAGATAAGAGATATAAAGGATAATAATATAAGAGTATGATAAATACGTAAATGATGACATGGGTATATAAGTAAATGTTTTATAAAAGAATATATGAGATGATATGAAGTGTGTGTGTATATATATATATATATATGTGTGTGTGTGTGTGTGTGTGTGTATTATGCTTGTATATAATATGTTAGTAGAAATTGTTCATGCATGATCATGCATTAGAGTTATATTATATGTTTTATGCCTCACTAAGTCATCGACTTAGCGTGTGAGTTTTCACAAGCATATTACAGAAAGTGAATATAGAAGCTGAGAGGAGTAAGACAGGTTAGCATCTTCCTTACAAAGTTCAGATCAGAAAAGAAATATTTGATATGTATTTTATTCTTTTAGATGTAGTTGGCATGTAATATAAACGATTTGAATTGTATATGCTCTGATAAGTGTGAAAACTTTTATTTTGAAATAATATGAAGTTTTCTTTAACGGGGATGTTTTATTATTTTGAACAAGTAAAGGTTTAAAAGTTGATGTGACATCTCAGACTCGGATCCGGGTTGGGGGTGTTACAAAACTAACTTGAAATCCTTGTTCATTCAACTTGAAATGGAAGAAGAAAGGAGAAATGATGGAAGAAGAAGATGAGTTTTTGATGAGCTAAAATAAAGGGGTGGTTCATGTAAAAATCATATTATAGGGAGAGGATTTTTAGTTTTTAAACTAAAAAAAGGAAATTACACTTTTAGTCCCTTAACTTTCTATTTCATAAAACACTCCCCCCCAACATAAAACTATTGGGCCCAAACTCAAGCCAACAAACACTAAACCTGGTCCAACTATTCTAATAGGTCACTTGGCTCAACTTTATGTGTCTCAGGTTGACCCAAACTACTAACTAGAGATTTGAGGCGTTACACATAATCAATATTTTGTCTGAAGTTTATGGGTTAAAATAAAAATTAAACCATTTTACTAATGGGTCACATTATCAAACTAACGTTATTATATGTCCAAGTGACCCAAACTTAATAAAATGATAATATAAGTGACCAAAACTTAATAAAACAATAACATAAGTGATAAAAACTTATGTCTTTTGAAAGCAAATTGATCAAAACTTAATCCATGTATTATCTATGTGCAAATGATGTAATTTTAATTTTATATATTTATCATTCCACGTTAGTAAACCGTTAAAGTTTAACGACCATTAACTTTCAGTGACCACATCTTAATTAAAACGAATCGAAAGTGACTAAATCTTATATTTTCTGAATTCAATGAGGAACCGTTTATAAAACTCAAACGAAAGTGGTCATTTCTGTAGTTTACCTTCAATTTAATAAGATTATTTTTTTTTTCCAAAAAGGTTAACTACACGGATGATCACTTACGTTTGTGTTTTGTCTACTTTTGGTCACTGATTTTAAAAAAACGTAAGATATGATCACTTTCGTTTTTATTTAATTAAAATATGGTCACTTTTGTTTTTATTTAATTAAAATGTGGTTATCATGGGTTAATTGTTGTTAACAAGTAACAAAATATGCGATGTGATAGTTGGTATAATCACACATTTGGTCCATGTTATTTATATATTTTTTAAATATAGTCATACTTTTAAATAAATTTAACATAAAATATATATTTTTAAATTAAGTTAACAATAAAATATATTTAATAAGTTAATATAAAAATATTTTTAATTTAATATATATAAAATATTATGAATTCATGCAACACCCCAATTTAGGGGCTAAATTTTAGAAATTATAAAGTGGTGAATTTAATTGGTATTTTGTAAGAAGCGGTAGATTAAATTGTAAAATTTCAAAGTTGGTAGTTTGTTTTAAGAAGTGCAGGAAATTCAATGGCTAAACTCATGATTTGACCATTTTTCTTTTGGGATGAATTATAACCCCATTCCCGTATGTTTTTATGTAGAAAAACTTCAGTTTCTCTCCTCTAGTCAACTCACTTTCAACTACGATCTACTCGCCGTCCGACCTCCGATCGACGAACCGAAACCACCATCGTGTTCATTGTTGATCGATGAAAAAAACCCCTCAAGCCTTTCGTCATGAATCGTCGTCGTTCGTCGTTAATTTCAGTCAGAAGTATCATTGGTTTTAACTCAATTTCCGTTGGTTTTTCGCCGATTCACGACGATCCGGTCATCCGTTTTCGACACCTCCCGCACCATCGTGTTCCTTGCATCATTCCGAGTCCACCAGTGTTTTTCGTTTCTCCGTTGTCGTTGGCGCGTGGAGGGGTGAGACCGTCAAAGTTTCTGACGTTTCGGAATCGGGCTCTCCGCCGTTCAAAATTGTGAACCGAGCTTGGTAAGTGTCTCAAAATGCCTTAAAATAATTTTTAGGATTTTTTTTGAGAATTTTCCGACGCCGTGTTACTGTTCACGCGCCACCCGCGCCACCTCCGAGAGTGGGCGTCGTCTGGGTGTTAATTTTGTAATTAATTTCTGTTTGGGTGCTATTTGTGTAAAAGTCTGGTGTTAATTTCGTAAATATTTGCAGAATATTGCTAATTTTGTAATTAGTTTCTGTTAGGGTGATATTTGTGTAAAATGCTCGAATGTTGATCAGCGTTGACCACAGTTGACCAAAACTTTGACCGGCATTGATCGGCCATTAAACGACCTTTGACTTTGACCGAGTATACCTATCCTGACGTTTTTCGATGTTCCAAATCCGATTCCGCAGTCTGTCTTATGAAATTCGGACCCGAAGGCCTTGAAATTGCCAGTCAAACCCGTTAACTTTGATTTTGATCGAAAATTCCAAATTTTTGAAAAGTCATATTTTATGTTTTCGACGTCTCGAATCTGTTTTTGGGGTCTGTTTCACCAAGCTCAAACCCGGTAAGTTGTATTTGTTTGATTTATCACCCGATTCGATCCGTTTATCGTAATTAAACTTCGTTTTTATATAATTTATATTCATATGTATCTGAGGAATTATTGGAAGATGATTTCAAGATCGAGGGCGTTCGAATGGAATTTGTATGGTCGATCAGTATGGTATGAAAATCGAGGTAATACATTACTAACTTTTTATACTTTATGGAACATGTTGATATTGGTAAATGCATGAATAGAAATATTTGGTCTCATATGTGTAATTAATGAAGTTCTACACACGATTCGAATACAATAAAAATTCGGTAAATGAATATGGCTCAGATGACTGATATAAGAAATAGATGGATTGTTAGAATTAAATTATGAGTTATGTGATTAGTGATAAAGGTATTATTATGGATTTGTAGCATATAATCAAAGGTTAAATGTTAAAGGTACTTGGATGGGAAATTATGAGAATACTCCGGTAGGGTAAAATTACAAAAATGCCCTTATGTTGTAAGATGACAATAATTATTCCTGAAAGTTGGTTAATAACTATGAAAAGACATATTGATCCGATAAAATTACATATGTGCAAAAGAAATGCTAGTTTTGCTTAGAAAATTTGGATAACTGGTTTTTAACCCCAAAAGGGTTTGTATAAGATATGAGAAGTATGTTAAAGAATCATTTCGAGATCAAAGAATGTTCGGGAAAGCAATTAACCATTGGACCTCTAAAGTATAATTATTTTTGTTAAGAGTTAATATCAAAATTCTCTGGTTAAGAAATTATAAAAATGCCCTTGAGAGGTAAAAATAGTTCAAGTTGACTCTGAATGAGGAAGTAACATGAGACTTTGTTTTTAAACCGATAAATTACTAAATTGATTGTTGAGATCCTATTTTTGTATGGAAAATTCCTGATAATCTGTTAGTAACATCTGAGAAGGCATTTAACCTGGAAATCTCCGACTTGAGTAAGTACATGAAGAATAATAATTTATCGATGGTGATATTTTGTCGGAATAGTTCGAAGGGACTGACATAAATGATAAGTTTGAATTAAATAATAAGACCGGCGCTAGTGTGTATCAGTACTTGAATGGCATAGAACCACTTGAATGCTTGTTCGTTTCATCAAGTTTGAATTGATGATAATTTTGGAAGTACTCAGTTCAGCTCAACGTTAGAGCACATTCTGTAACACCCCTAACCCGTATCCGACCCGAGTACGAGTCTGAGGTGTCACATTGACTTTTCAAACTTTGACACTTATATAAAAACAAGGAAATTTAAAACTTTCATTCAAATAAAACTGTTAATTTACAAAAATTGACCATACTACACAAAACCGATCAGAGCATTTATAACTCACAAGTTGTTTACATGCCAACACACTACTTACAACAAAATACCTACATTGCAAGTTACTCCTGATCTGATCCTTCCTGTAAAGTATACTGTCCACTTAGCTCTTAATTATGATCTTCTTGCTTCTTGGTACCTACGTGTAAATCACTTACACGCTAAGCCACATACTTAGTGAGGCAATAAATGAACATGTAACAATAAATTCATGAATATGCACTCTTACCTTTTTATCATGATATTTCAATGAACATATATATATTATATGATAACATATGTAAACATGATATGCATGTATGAACTTTACTTCTTATACAGTTTTCCATTCCATTTATCTTTAGATTGCCCATATATATTAATGAGAACAAAGGTACTTGAGTACATTGAGGTTGTGCACTAATGCTGTCACCACAACTCAATAAATTCCCTCATGGGGCACCGAACATTCGTTCAGTATTTGTCCCGAAGGACCACTATTTCCCAAAGGACTATTGATTGTTCCGAAGAACCACTATGTCCCGAAGGACCACTGTATATCCCTTTACTCTTGGCATGCCAATTATACCTACATTTTTCATATTAAAGAACATGGGCTTAATTAAAATTCTCATTAACATATCACTACTATCACTTCTCATATAGCACATAATCCATTTCATATACACATGATTCTTTTAAATATTCACATACCGGTATCAATTACCCTTGCAATGACATTTATTCACATAATATCATATTAAAGCATAATAAATTGTGCACAAAATCACTATAACAATAATGCATGTATGCATTTACATGAATATGAAATTATGAATTCAACTATCAGAGATAGACTTATCACAAGTCTTATCTCCATACAATTAAACCATAAAATGCACTCACCTTAGCCTTGCTTGTTTTGACTCACTACTAATCCTTTTTATTGTTCCGAAACAGACTTACGTTCTATATCTACATAGTAATACATTAATACATATCAGTATACTAATTAATATATGCTAAACTATCACTTCTTAGTCTAAAAGAAAAGATAACTTTATCTTTAATGAGGGTATGCATCGATGCACTCTACAGTGTATCGATGCATTCCTTAACGGGTGCATCGATGCACTACTTATGCATCAGTTCATGAATCACATTCGATGTTTGTATTTAATGGGGTGCATCGATGCACTCCTTATGCATCGATGCACTAATGGCATTCGATGTTTTTATTTTATCAGAGTGCATCGATGCACTTCATGTGCATTGATACACCTTGAACAATTTCTGGGATTTATCCCTGATGCATCGATGCATATTGAATGTGCATCGATGCACATAGCCCAAAATTGTTATTTTTATCACGAAATTCATCCATTTTTCTCCCCAATTCTTCTTATTTCACTTCTTTTATTGTTTCTAACTTGCATACATATACTTACACTCATTACTACTCAATAATCACTTCTTTAATCTTAAAATCCAATCTTCCACATAAACTTCAAGAATTTCACCCCAATTCCAACATGTTCAAAATCTAATTTCGACACTTCATATCCTTTAATTAAGTAGATGACAAGTCAAATTCAACTTCTTATTCTAATTATGAACTCTATTTCGAAATTTTATTCACACACTCCAAATCTTTAAATCCTCCTACCCTCTTCATTTTGTTGTTTTGAAACAGATTAAGCTTTCCTTAATCTTACTTATCACCTAATAGTCAAAACCTAACTTAAATTTCAGCACATAATCAGCTTAAAAGAAATCTCACCTTTGCTTAGCTTCACACGTGAAGAACAAGAAGAAAAAGGAAGAGAACTCTGGAACCTTGTTTTTCTTTTCTCTCTTCCACATGGAGTTAATATAAATATAAGAAATCTTAATTATTTCCCCTTACAAATGACCATTCTATCCTTCAATTTCATTTTTCCTTGCAATTTAACCATATACCAAATTCAACACTATTCAATCATTCTATTTTAATCACCACATTTTGAAGTTTTATAATTTAGTCACTAACCCGGTATTGAGGTTGTTACACATTTGATAGTAAAAAAATGGATATTCGTATGATAAATCAACCATAAATATCAGAATGACTTTATTATATAACTAAATTAAACTGAAAGGAAGTATAATATGTATAGGAAATTCATAAACATCTGAATTAATCTGGAAAACTCTGTAGTAACCGAGATAGACTTGATTTCTAAATGAACAAAGTAACCTCAATGATTGAGGATTAAATAAGTGATTGAATGAGTCTGGAATCACTGTTGAATTTACATGATAAATTATCCTTATGGGTCACGAACCATGAATCAAGTACGTATATATTTCCTGATATCGTTGAAACATGGAAATGAAATAAAGAACATTGAAAGATCTATTCAACGATGATTATGAAGATGATCTACGGATTAGAATGGTTGGTATTATAGAGTGAATATAGGAAGGGCAATGAATTGACCAGCCGACATGCATCAGTTCTAAGAGTTGTTCAGCTCATGTTGTTCGATAATCTGATTGATTGACATGGATGATAATTTCCCTGAATATTCGTTTCTTCTTTATCAACTCAAATCACTCTGGTTATTCCTGATGCACATGAAAACATAGTGGGATTCTAAAGTATCAAACTTAAAGGTCTAATTAGATCGGTTAGTAATCAATTCTCTTCAATAGAACCTCGTTCCTGGAATCCAATCAAATTACATAAGTTTCCTGTTATCAATAATAATGATTACAAAATGACTCTGAGAGATACTTGGATCCTCTAGTGTGTTCCATATATATACTACATGACGATTTTTATATGTTTTGAAATGAGTTTTAACGTAAGTATTGATTTACTGGTTTATGAACCATAGCAACAGGGTATATGATTATGAATATGATTTTTATCGAGAAATATGAATTGATTCTGATTTATGGAATCACAGAAATTTCTGTTTTATGAACTACAGTTTTAGGTTTCACTGGTTATACTCAAACTGTTTTTTCTGGGATATTATATGGGTAGACTAGAGGTACAGCTCTGATCAAGTTGGAAATTTATTACGGACCTAAGGTGATCTTTGGGTAGGCTCTCGGGCCCCAAGGCACTCCCTTGGGTTAATCATTTGACTACTTATGGTGTACAAGTGGAAATTGGTTATACGATTTATTTTATTATCTCAGTTATGATATATTACTGGATCACGATCCATGTATTACGATTTACGGATAAAACTGATTTCTACTGGATTTTTATATGGATAGGAATCTGGAGTTTTGAGGCACAACCCTGATCCGACTGTAAGTCCTTACGGACCTAAGGATATCTTAGGTAGGCCCAAGGCATATCCTTAAGTTGGTTCCCTTTGCTGTGTGCATAAGGTAACCCTACGGACCTAAGGATATCTTGGGTAGGTCCCAAGGTATATCCTTAGGTTGGTTCCCTTTGCTGTGTGCATAAGGTAACCCTACGGACCTAAGGATATATTGGGTAGGTCCCAAGGTATATCCTTAGGTTGGTTCCCTTTGCTGTGTGCATAAGGTAACCCTACGGACCTAAGGATATCTTGGGTAGGCCCCAAGGTATATCCTTAGGTTGGTTCCCTTTGCTGTGTTCTTAAGGTAACCTTACGTATCTAAGGATGTCCTTAGGTAGATCCAAGGTATATCCTTAGGTTGGCTCCTTTTTTTGTTGTGTGCTAAGGGCAAGCCCTATGGATGCAGTTCCTGGAGTTTGGTTGGGGGTTCAACTATGGTTTTAAAAGATTTATATCTTTTCACTGGATTTTATTGGAACACACTAGACATCCTATTCGATCTCCTGAAAATGTCATACTTTGAATGATTCCTATGAACTGTGATCTTCTTGGCTTCAACTTGATTAACTACGATGAAACCTCAGATTATTCCAAAAATTTGTATACGTCTGATTGAATAAGGAAATTATGGCTTTCAATTTATCTGCATGTCCTATAGCATCATCTGGTAGTTTTGTATTTCTGAGCTTTTCAAAGCTCACTCTATTACTTACAATTGCAGGTTAAAAGAATTGTACCAGTATAACTATCAACATCAGTAAGGGAGTTCTTCCGGCGTTGCTTGCAGAGTATGATACATGTGATTATGGGGCATGTAGATTGTATTTCGCTTTATATCTGAGTATGGAAAACCTGTTTAATTTCTGAATAATAATAAATCATTTTATGATTTTACATGTTTTATGAAAAGTTTTAAATTTTTCGCTATTTTTACAGTGGGTCGCTCCGGTGACCTAATGTGACATTCTAGATCGGATCGGGCTATCCACATTGGTCTGAGGGGGTTACATTTAGTGGTATCAGAGCTTTGGTTTTAGTCAAATTTTCAAGATAGATCGGTCGGTCGAATGTCAAAAGATGTCTGATCAGTACATGCCCCTAGATTGCAATCGTACCTCTCTGAGCCGGAACTCCAAGGTTGAGTCCTTATTTGTAATAAGAAAACCTAAACTTTATCCATTAAGACTCTACCTTTGCATAAGGGAATACCAGTAACATCTGTCTAAACGCTGTAAAGTACCTCACGAGCCATGTGAGAGTTATTCATCTGAGAAATTCTGACTCGAATCCGGAAATGAAATTTGGATATGCTACTGCTTTATGAGCATATTCTCATAACCAACACTGAATTGATTACTCAAAGAAATTTTCGTTCGGATTCTTTTATTGAAATGAGGGAGAGTTGTGATAATAATGTATACCCAACTGGTTAAGGATTAGTGGAGGATCCGTATTTCTATAAGAGTTACATGAAATATATGAAAGAACTGATGGAAGTTTCATTTATCTAATTATGTGACATGAATGAATTTTGAGGATGAAATTCTTTTAAGGAGGGGAGAATTGTAACACCCCAATTTGGGTGCTAAATTTCAAAAATTATAAAGTGGTGAATTTAATTGGTATTTTGTAAGAAGCGGTGGATTAAATTGTAAAATTTTAAAGTTGGCAGACTGTTTTAAGAAGTTTAGGAAATTTAATGGCTAAACTCATGGTTTGACCATTTTTCTTTTGGGATGAATTATAACCCATTCCCGTATGTTTTTCTACAGAAAAACTTCAGTTTCTCTCTTACAATCAACTCACTTTCAACTCCGATCTACTCGCTGTCCGACCTCCGATCGACGAACCAAAACCACCATCATGTTCGTTGTTGTTCGATGAACAAAACCCCTCAAGCCTTTTGTCGTGAATCATCGTCGTTCGTCGTTAATTTTAGTCGGAAGTATCGTTGGTTTTAACTCAATTTTTGTTGGGTTTTCGTCGATTCACGACGATCCGGTCATCCGTTTTCGATACCTCCCGCACCATCATGTTCCTTGCATCATTCCGAGTCAACCGGTGTTTTCCGTTTCTCCATCGTCGCCGGTGTGTGGAGGGGTGAGACCGTAAAAGTTTCTGACGTTTCAGAATCGGGCTCTCCGCCGTTCAAAATTGTGAACCAAGCTTGGTAAGTGTCTCAAAATGCCTTAAAATAATTTTTAGGAAATTTTCCGGGAATTTTTCAACACCGTGTTACTGTTCACGCGCCACCCCCGATAGTGGGCATCATCTGGGTATTAATTTTGTAATTAATTTCTGTTTGGGTGCTATTTGTGTAAAATTCGGGTGTCAGTTTCGTTAATATTTACAGAATGTAGCTAATTTTGTAATTAATTTATGTTAGGGTGATATTTGTGTAAAATGGTCGAATGTTGACTGTTGACCTCATTGACCGTTGACCAGCGTTGACCACAATTGACCAAAACTTTGACCGGCATTGACCGGGCATTAAATGACCTTTGACTTTGACCAAATATACCTATCCTGGCATTTTTCGACGATCCAAATCCAATTCCACAGTCTGTTTTTCGAAATTCGGACTCGAAGGCCTTGAAATTGCAAGTCAAACCCGTTGACTTTGATTTTGATCGAAAATTCCAAATTTTCGAAAAGTCATATTTTATGTTTTCAATGTCCTGAATCTGTTTTTGGGGCCCGTTTTGCCAAACTCGAACCCGATAAGCTGTATTTGACTGATTTATCACCCGATTCGATCCGTTTATCGCAATTAAGCTCCGTTTTTTTATATAATTTATGTTGATATGTATCTGAGGAATTATTGGAAGATGATTTCAAGATCGAGGGTGTTCGAATGGAATTTATATGGTCGATCAGTATGGCAAAGAAATCGAGGTAATACATTACTACATTTTTATACTTTATTAAACATGTTGATATTGGTAAATGCATGAATGGAAATGTTTGATCTCATATGTGTAATTAATGAAGTTCTACACATGATTCGAATTCAGTAAAAATTTGGTAAATGAATATGGCTCAGATGACTGATATAATAAATGGATGGATTGTTAGAATTAAATTATGAGTTCTGTGATTAGTGATAAAGGTATTATCATGGATTTGTAGCATATAATCAAAGGTTAAATGTTAAAGGTACTTGGATGAGAAATTATGATAATACTCCGGTATGGTAAAATTACAAAAATACCCTTATGTTGTAAGATGACAATAATTATTCCTAGAAGTTGGTTAATAACTCTGATAAAATTACATATGTACAAAAGAAATGCTAGTTTTGCTTAGAAAATTTGGATAACTGGTTTTTAACCCCAAAAGGGTTTGTATAAGATATGAGAAGTATGTTAAAGAATCATTTCGAGATCAAAGAATGTTTGGGAAAAGAATTAACCATTGGACCTCTAAAGTATAATTATTTTTGTTAAGAGTTAATATCGAAATTCTCTAGTTAAAAAATTACAAAAATGCCCTTGAGAGGTAAAAATAGTTCAAGTTGACTCTGAATGAGGAAGTAACATGAGAATTTGTTTTTAAACTGATAAATTACTAATTTGATTATTGAGATCCTATTTTTGTATGGAAAATTCCTGATAATCCGTTAGTCACATCTGAGAAGGCATTTAACCTGGAAATCTCTGACTTGAGTAAGTACATGAAGAATAATAATTTATCGATGGTGATATTTTGTCGGAATAGTTCGAAGGGACTGACATAAATGATAAGTTTGAATTAAATAATAAGATCTGACGGAAGGAAATGATCAAATACCCCTGTAATGAAAATGATTAAATAATATCACCAAGCCAGGAATGAATGGATATCCTCAAGCTTTGAAATGAATGGAAGATCATTGAGCATAAAAAGGACCAAAATACCCTTATGTCCTAGACTAAGTAAATGTCTTGGATTATTTAAGAAATTCAAATAAATATGGATGTTGTACTGCTCTTAAAGATTAAGGAACACAATTTAAGCCGATCAACCAATGTTAGTGATGTATCAGTACTTGAATGGCATAGGAACCACTTGAATGCTTGTTCATTTCATCAAGTTTGAATTGATGATAATTTTGGAAGTACTCAGTTCAGCTCAACGTTAGAGCACATTCGATAGTAAAAAAATGGATATTCGTATGATAAATCAACCACAAATATCAGAATGACTTTATTATATAACTATATTAAACTGAAAGGAAGTATAATATATATAGGAAATTCAGAAACATCTGAATTACTCTGGAAAACTCTGTAGTAACCGGGATAGACTTGATTTCTAAATGAATGAAGTAACCTCAATGATTGAGGATTAAATAAGTGATTAAATGAGTCTGGAATCATTATTGAATTTACATGATGAATTGTCCTTATGGGTCACGAACCATGAATCAAGTACGTATGTATTTCCTGATATCGTTGAAACATGGAAATAAAATAAAGAACATTGAAAGATCTATTCAGCGATGATTATGAAGATGATCTACGGATTATAATGGTTGGTATTATAGAGTGAATATAGGAAGGGCAATGAATTGACCAGCCGACATGCATCAGTTCTAAGAGTTGTTCAGCTCAAGTTGTTCGATAATCCGATTGATTGACATATATGATAATTTCCCTGAATATTCGTTTCTTCTTTATCAACTCAAATCACTCCGGTTATTCCTGATGCACATGAAAACATAGTGGGATTCTAAAGTATCAAACTTAAAGGTCTAATTAGATCGGTTAGTAATCAATTCTCTTCAATAGAACCTCGTTCCTGGAATCCAATCAAATTGCATAAGTTTCCTGTTATCCATAATAATGATTACAAAATGACTCTGAGAGATACTTGGATCCTCTAGTGTGTTCCATATATATACTACATGACGATTTTTATATGTTTTGAAATGAGTTTTAACGTAAGTATTGATTTACTGGTTTATGAACCATGGCAACATGGTATATGATTATGAATATGGTTTTTATCGAGAAATGTGAATTGATTCTGATTTATGGAATCACAGAAATTTCTGTTTTATGAACTATGGTTTTAGGTTTCATTGGTTATACTCAAATTGTTTTTTCTGGGATATTATATGGGTAGACTGGAGGTACAGCTCTGATCAAGTTGGAAATTTATTACGGACCTAAGGTGATCTTTGGGTAGGCTTTCGGGCCCCAAGGCACTCCTTTGGGTTAATCATTTGACTACTTATGGTGTACAGGTGGAAATTGGTTATACGGTTTATTTTATTATCTCAGTTATGATATATTACTGGATCATGATCCATGTATTACGATTTACGGATAAAACTGATTTCTACTGGATTTTTATATGGATAGGAATCTGGAGTTTTGAGGCACAACCCTGATCTGACTGTAAGTCCTTACGGACCTAAGGATATCTTAGGTAGCCCCAAGGCATATACTTAGGTTGGTTCCCTTTGCTGTGTGCATAAGGTAACCCTACGGACCTAAGGATATCTTGGGTAGGTCCCAAGGTATATCCTTAGGTTGGTTCCCTTTGCTGTGTGCATAAGGTAACCCTACGGACCTAAGGATATCTTGGGTAGGTCCCAAGGTATATCCTTAGGTTGGTTCCCTTTGCTGTGTGCATAAGGTAACCCTACGGACCTAAGGATATCTTGGGTAGGCCCCAAGGTATATCCTTAGGTTGGTTCCCTTTGCTGTGTTCTTAAGGTAACCCTACGTATCTAAGGATGTCCTTAGGTAGATCCAAGGTATATCCTTAGGTTGGCTCCTTTTTTTGTTGTGTGCTAAGGGCAAGCCCTATGGATGCAGTTCCTAGAGTTTGGTTGGGGGTTCAACTATGGTTTTAAAAGATTTATATCTTTTCACTGGTTTTTATTGGAACACACTAGACATCCTATTCGATCTCCTGAAAATGTCATACTTTGAATGATTCCTATGAGCTGTGATATTCTTGGCTTCAACTTGATGAACTACGATGAAACCTCAGATTATTCCAAAAATTTGTATACATCTGATTGAATAAGGAAATTATGGCTTTCAATTTATTTGCATGTCCTATAGCATCATCTGGTAGTTTTGTGTTACTGAGTTTTTCGAAGCTCACTCTATTACTTACAATTGCAGGTTAAAAGAATTGTACCAGTATAGCTATCAACATCAGTAAGGGAGTTCTTTCGGCGTTGCTTGCAGAGTATGATACATGTGATTAGGGGGCATGTAGATTGTATTTCGTTTTATATCTGAGTATGAAAAACCTATTTATTTTATGAATAATAATAAATCATTTTATGATTTTACATGTTTTAAGAAAAGTTTTAATTTTTTCGCTATTTTTACAGTGGGTCGCTCCGGTGGCCTAATGTGACACTTCAGATCGGATCGGGCTATCCACATTGGTCTGAGGGGGTTACAATTCAAGTATTTATAAACTAAGATACAAAATATATACACCATATTGTCTACTTTAGACAAGCAATGGTCTTGGCTTAATGGTTGAATATATGTTTACTTTCCTAAGTGACCAAGGTTTGGATTTTTTGCTCCAATTTACTTTCCTTTGTTTTCTTTCAATCATATGGTCACGTGTCACTTTTTGATTGGATGAAATAAATATATTAAATTAAAATAAAGTTAGCCCTCCAACCAAATGGTAACATGTGACATTATTCAATTGTATAATTAAATTTATTTTAATTTATTAAAAGTAAGACTAAATTGAGAGAATATGTAAATAAAAAGGACTAAATGTATACTTATAGCAAAATATTTAATTACTGTTAACAGTAGTTAACTTGGAGTGACCACATCTTAATTAAATAAAAACGAAAGTGATTATATCTTATTTTTTTAAATCAGTGACCAAAAGTGGACAAAATACAAACATAAGTGATCATCTGTGTAGTTAACCTTAAAAAATCATATTTAAACCAAATCAATTGTTTAAAGAATAAAACCGAATTAGATTAAATTTAGGATGAAAAATCCGACTCCACCTAGAAAATTACAAATCCCACTCACTTAATCCAAGTTATTTACGCCTCGCGCCTTCCCAACAAATAATTATAGCAATGTGTTAGTTTTTTCTTCTATTTGAAATTTTACAATTTAATCCCTCTTGCAAAAAAAAAAAAAGGATTGAAGTTCAAAAGTTCAGGGAGTACATGAATTAAATGCATAATTAGATCTTTTTATGTTATAAATATGTTGTTTTATTTCTCCTAACCTTTTGTTGGTGTATAAATACTTTATACACTTGTTTGATTAGTTAAAAAAGTTTGATGTGCCTTCTAAAGGTAAAAAAAATAATAATAAGGTGGTGGATAGCTAAATAAATGAACTTCATTTGTTGATTTACATTATGATAGCAAGAATTTAATGTTGGATTAAAACCCATAATTATGAACACATACTTTTTAATATATATTGTTATCATAAAATATGACATAAATTAAGTGATCAATTATATTATAAATTATTGAGTCAATCAAGAGGATGAAATAGCCAAGAGGGGTGAATTGACAATTAAAAAATTTGACAGAAGCTTGAAAGAAAAAAATAGGAAATTGAACACAAGAATTTTAGAGTGGTTCGACTTTCTAAATCAAAGTCTACATCCACTACCTTATCTATCCACACTAAGGATTTTCACAAATTCACTAATTTGTATCAATCTTTGAGGACAAGGTGCAACCTTACAACTCCTCAAGAACTTACCACAAATTCTAGAGAATACTCTCTCAAAGAGAAAATTATAAATTTACAAAGTTAGAAAACCGCACTAGGAATGTGTTTGCACAATTCAAGAACAAATAAGAACATTCAACAAATAAAACAAATGAGTACAATAGTGTTCTTTGAAATCAAAAAAGAAAATTGAAGAATATTGACTTTGGCTCAATGTGTTTGCTTTGGCTTTCTTTGTGATTCCTTATCTTCATATGGTTTGAAATCTTGTTTTTATACCTCTTCATTCAGTTCTAGCCATTTGAGTTATTGTGGAAGTTAATAGAGTCATTGGGATGAAGTTTCCCGCGATAAATGTTGCCTAGACGCCTTGAGTATCGATACTGGGGCTTGGAGTATAGATACTTCCAACATTAATTACAAAAAATTTGACTGTTAGAAAAGGGGGGTATCAGTACCAAAATTGGCTACTAGAGTTCATTTTTGTCAAAACCATTGAGGGAGTATCGATACTCCCATATCGAGTATCGATACTACTGCCTATTTTTACACAATAATATCAATACTGGTAACGGTACTGCATGAACAATATCAGTACTGTTCTTGCAGTATCTGTACTACTAGGTTTAAAAATGATTTTTGACTCGATTAAAATCCGAAACCCTTTGTAAAATTGTTTTAAAATTATTCCATTATATAACTTTAATTTTCAAGAAGAGTAGGAAATAAAAATGGAGTTTTTGACCTTAAAAGAATTTCAATATTCGAACAATTTAATCAAATATAAACTTGAAAATCGAATATAAAATAATCTTAAAATTTCTTTAAAATAATATTCATTTTTGGTATATCAAAATACAAAGCATGGTTCAACAATATCCCTTTTTGATATAACAAAATCTTTGAAAAATTTTAAGATTTTTAAGACTTACTCCCCCTTACTCTAATATTTCTCTCCCTTTTTGTTAAAAAAAAGAAGAAAAAAACAAGATAAACACCTATATATATATATATATATATATATAAACTGTGAAGATCAATAGCCAAATGAGGATAGTCAACAAACATAAATATTCTTTAAACAATAAGCATGGTCATAACTTAAAATTAGGCATGTCACAATTATCAAATATCATAAATCAATCAAGCTAGCATAAATATTCATAAAATCATATAAATACCCAAATCATCCAAATCCATAAATTAAGTACGAAGAATCATCCAAAAGCACACGAAAAAAAAATCCAAATAACCAAACCGAAAAAGTAAAGGAAAATGAAGATGCAATATAAGAAAACAAAGGAAAAGTTAAAAATACTGACTATTGGTGACCAGCATAAGACTGACGTTGTTACCTGTCAGAACTCAAAAGTTGTCGGATTTCAACTAGGTGATTACACTTCTAATTTTGCTAACAATTTTTAAGTATCCTTTGCCTTCAAGAGTGATCAAAGTTATTCAAAGACTATAAAGCATCAAAACAACACGAAATGCACAAAATGGTCAAAAGAAAATCTTGTTTCGGATGAGCAACTCAGAGGGTCCGCAATTTCCTTCCCCCAACACCAAGCACAAGCATACCTAAAGCTCCTTCCCCTGTTGGCATCCCTAAATCGTCTTTCACCATCACCACTTCTTCTTCTACTCCATTCTCTTATTGTCGGAACTGAATTGGGTATTTTCATCGTCTCATTCAAACAGGAAAAAAGGGATTTGGGTATTTCATCAGTCGGCAGTATTCTATTCTCTCAATTCCCCAGTTATGAGAACCATATATTACATACTTAATAAAAATATTATTAATCTATTAAACTCCAAGTGTGAGGATAGCTCAGTTGGGAGAGGATCAGACTGAAGATCTGAAGGTCACGTGTTCGATTCACGTTCATCGCAAGCCTTTTTCCATTTTCGTTTTGCAAGCTTCAAAAGAGGGAACGAAAACAGAATGGTTATACGACGTTAAAGCTGGTTTCACTCGAGCATTTTGCTTCAATTTTTGGGTTATGTTTGATGTTTTCTATATTGCAGCAGCTTCACACACTTGTTCAAGCAAGTGTTAATGGTGGCAGTGAGTTCCATTTTTAGCAGCTTAATATTACTTTTCTCAGCTTCATCTATTATTGAAGTAGGGGACCAGGGGAACGAGAAATAGGAACTATAACTGATATGTCATTCATTCCAATATTTTTATCATCCTCATCAAACCATTAACAACTAAAAAAAATATTTCAAATATGAGCTATGATTCTGTTCTAGGCAATGGTGGTGACCTTGTCTTAACTGCTGCCATTCTTTTCGTAGTAATGGTATCTAGTGTTAAGGCTTGCGAGTGCATCCTACATCCAATCAAATCACACACACAGAAATACTGATTAAAAACGAAACAAATTGAGATGAGTTTAATTTGGTTTTGAGAATGAAAATGGAGAGAAGAGAACCTTGCATGAATAAGCCTCAGACTTGGCTTAAGATAGCTTCTTCCACCACTGTTATAAGCAAGTGATGCCCCAATTGCTGATGCCCATACTGCTCCTGAGACACCCAAATTGTGCATCATGTCAAGACAAATGAAGAAAACCCATTAAACAAAAAAGGAAATAGATGTAAAGTTACCAATGGCAGTGAGCTTGTGCTGTGAAACCCAACACTGAAATGCCCCCATCTTTGTTCCTTTTTGTTATGTAGTAGGTGAAGTGAATAGACTGAGATTGAGAGGAAATGGAGGGCAGATAATTTATAGGGAAAGTGAAATGTGTGCATTTACTTTATATTGGAACATTGGATATAGGTTAAAGCTGTTGGCTGGTTTGTGTTGGGATGTCCACATGTTGCCAGATCCAGTGGGCCATTTGCATTACAACCTGCACTCGAAACTATGAGCTAAAGTGTCTTGCTTCGATCAGCATCAGCAGGTGGTGGGGTTGGCATGTGGGAATTACTAATGGTTTAGAAGGGTTGTAAGCGAGTCGAATTCCAGTATTATTCAACTTTACTAAAAAAAAATTAAATTTAAAGTTGATTTCGACTCTGATTCTAAAATTTTTGAGCTTAAAGTTATTAAATTTTACCCAACTTAAAAATTAAAAATTGAAGTTAAATTAAAAATTGAAGTTAAATTCAAGCTTAAAAAATTAAACTCAAAACATTTTAGATTTAGTTAGATTGAAACTTAAGAAATTGGTTCATGCTCATACTCGAGTTTGAACCTGAACTTTAAGTACATAAATATCTTTTATATTTTTAAAAATAACAAATAAAGGAAAAATTAAAAATACCGACGATTGGTGACCGATCTTAAGTTGGGGAAAAACATTTTAAGGCTTTTGCTCCTAATGAGTATTAAACTCAAAACATAGGGGAGAAAGAAGTGTCCACCAAGAACTTTTAACCACTTGCTCTAGAGATTGTTGACTTAATTTTGATTTTTTTAATGGAATACGATTGACAAGCGTCGTAATTGTCAAATAAATAATCTTTTTTTTCCTTGAATAATTATGCTAAGAAAGTAATATAGAGAAGAATGGTGTCGGTTCACAGGGATTTAGAAATTTCTAATTCTAATTCGATTTGATCTTCCAAGAAACCTGTACAAGTAGGAATGTACTTACAAGCTTGACAATTTCGACTATGGATATTATTAAATCATATTCATTCATCGTCATTCAATTCCAAGTAGCCTCGTAACTCTTCTTCAGATGGTATGGTAAGGTAATGTGATGAAGTTGATGATGTTGGTGAAGGTGGATGTTCTTGTGAATTTGAAGGTCTGACATTGTTGCGAGTGTAACACCCATAACCCGTATAATTATACCTATACATATTATAGATGTCACCCGTATTTTCTAAAACCATTTCATAATTTGAGAGCGATTTAAAATTTATTTCCTTAAAATGGTAACTAATATTGTAAAAATACCATATCATAAAAAGTAAGTTTCATTATAACCAATTTAATTCAAAAGATTTTTTTATATGAATAGTGAATAGTACTCATGAACAGTGAACAGTGGGGGAATCGATTCCCTGTAGCAGGGGAATCGATACCCCAAATGTATTCTGGAAAATTTTTCATAATTCGTGGTTACTGTTCATGCTGCAGTAACTTCCTAAAATTTACATATAAATTTATAAAAATTAACCTTTCATCACTATAAAAATTTCCAAAATTAATTCAACAAATAAATTGAACATTTTCAAATTACATGCCACTATCTAAAATCAAATTTCACAATAGGATGTCTTACTTATATTGAAATATACCTCTCGATGCTTGATGTCGTTCTGAACTCTTTATTTTTATTCTTTGCTTTTTACCTACGCGTGAAAATCATCACACGCTAAGTATAAACTTAGTGAGGCAATTAAAACATTTAACAGTGCAATACAATTCATGCATGAATTTAGATTTCAAATCCAATGCCATAAAACCATGCTAATAGCATATTCATTATTTTACCATGATCAACATATTATAATTGAATATAAAATATTCTTTCCAAAATACTTGCCATTCATTCCAATAACTCGTAAGCTTATTTGCAAAACTAACCATTTATTAACCAATAAACTATAGACAATAGCCTAATATACAACCCTGAGGACCCTGGGTACACGAGTTAAATATAAGTACTGTAGTGCTATCCCGAATATGACACATAAGGTCGTGCCCACAATCTGTACTAGGTATCCTTAAGTACAGTCCCGAATATGACACATAAGGTCGTGCCCACCATATACACTAGGTATCCTTTAGTGTATTCCCGAATATGCAGCCTGCTGCTGGACTCTATGGCATGCCAACTATACCCTGTCCCTCAATAACTGACTTGGGCATACAGTCTATTTTATTTGATCCATCCATGGCAAAGTATATTATCAAAATTTAACATTGGGCAGTTCATACCCGAAATAATATTCATGGTAAAATATCACATTTTCCAAACTCAATGCATTATAATTTCAATCTCTGACATATCAATGTCATGTCAATTATAAAAATATGATATAATATCATGCTGATAAAACAAGGTCGACTTATCGCAAGTCTTCCTAATGATGTATAAAACATCCATGTATAATTTCATGCATGTGTTGCACTCACCTTGACACTTTATAATTTTCCAAAATATGAGCCTCACTATTGTTCCATAGTATATTGTTTTCTATTTGATTTGCTTCGATCACAAATCAAACACGATCTTCAAGATTGGAGCTGCCGGCCCTTTGATGAAGAAGAAGTTGAAGATGCTTCGTCATAATTGATAATTTAATGCTAATTAGATCTAGCACATGTCTAATATAATATCTTAATGGAATTTTTTATTCAACACCATAGGAAATTCCATTTTTGCCCTTAATGAATCTCCATAATCACCATAAAACCAAGACATCTGATATTAGAAAGTCAAATATAATTTAATTTGACTTTGACCTACAAAAATGCCCTGAAATTTTCAAAACTTGCGTTTTAGTCACTAAATTTCATTGTTTCGGTTAAATCTGAAAAATTGCACATTTCCAAACCAAATTTCTCTGATCCAAAATATTAAAATGATATTTCCAACCATTTTATAACATCCTTCCAATTTTTGTAAAATCCCAATTCGATCGGTATTACCAATTCCCTTACCGGCTTTAACCCTTTCTAATATTTCTTTACTAAAATTCTAAATCAAAAAAATATAATTTCTATAAAAATCCACTCTCAAGAGTAAACCATCTATTTATGAAATAAAATTCTTTTTAGGAAATTTATCACTTAATTCCCTAAATGTTTTTCCAATTTTCTAATTTGACCATCAAACTTTCAAAATTTTCATTTTGATAATTATCTAAATTTTTGGGGTATTACAATTCTCCCCTCCTTAAGAAAATTCGTCCTCGAATTTTAAAACTTTCTATGAAAACCGTAACTTCCTTTTCCCTTGAAAATTCATAACTCCCTTTTGGTCTTGCCAACTTCTTAAATTCCGATTTTTCCTCCTTAATTTGATAATTTTGAGAAGATCATGCTAATCATTAGATTTTGAACCTGTTCTGTTCATTTCTTCAACCTATTATGAAAATATCTACATATTTTCATATCATCCTCTCTTTCCCATGTAACGTCTTTGACATTATGATTTTGCTAAATCACTTTGACTAGAGAAATCATCTTGTTATGCAGTTCTTTGATTTCTCAAGCTAATATCCAATTGGATTATTCTTCAAAAATCAAATCTATTTAAATCCAAATTTCCTCTATTGACATTTAAAAACTCTGGTCGATACTTTCCAAGCATTGGCACATGAAAAATATTGTGTACTTTGTCCAACTCTGGATCTCAATTACCTCCATAGTAAATGCTAACTGATAAGCCATCAGTCCAATTTTTTTTATATCCCATAAGATCCAATGAATCTTAGACTTAATTTTTCTTTTGCTCCCAAAACACAATTTTTTTTCCAAGGCGATACCTTAAGAAAAACTTTATCACATTCATGAAATTCAATTTATTTTCGCTTCAAGCCTGCATAAGACTTTTGCCGATTAAATCGTCTTGAGATTATCTTTACTTTATCTTCAGCTTAATTCAATAAATCTTAGCGAACAAGATTTCGATCTTTTAACTCGAACCCATTCATTGGTGTTCGATATTTTCTCCCATATAAAGTTTCATACGGAGCCATCTTGTTATTCAATTGATAACTGTCATTGTAGAAAATTTCTACTAAAATTAAATACTTTTCCTTTCCCATGATTCCTTGGAATAAATCACATATGCTCTCAGCATATCTTTTAATATCTGAATAGAACTTTTTTTTTTTAATTTACCATTCGTCTGTGGATTTAAGATCGTACTGAAATTCAATCAAGTACCCAAACTTTATGCAAATATTTCCAAAATCTTAAAGTAAACTTTAGATCTCTGTTGGATATAATGGATACTAGTATTCCCTGTAATCGATCTATCTCCTTGATATATAACTCTGTATATTTATCCAATGCATAGTCCATTCACATCGGAATAAAATGTGCCGATTTAATTAACCGGTCACTATCACCCAAATGGAATCCTTTTATTTTATGTCAGAGATAATCCTGTAAGAAAATCCATAGTGACTCTTTATTATTTCCACTCTGGAATAAAAATCAGTTGCAACAATTACGAAAGCACTTTATGCTCAACTTTTACTTGTTAACATGTTAAACATGTATCAACTAACTCAATATTGTTTCATTTCATACTTGGCCACCAAAATGACTCTTACACCCTAATACACTTTGTTCTCACTTGTATGCATAATCAGTGGAATATAACATGCATCAGAAAGAATATCTTTCTTCAACTCATCATTATGAGGAATACAAATTTTTCCTCGATAATCAGACATCCATCTAATTTGATTTCAACGTCTTTAGTCTCATTTTTTTCCACTAGTGAAATCTTTTCCAAGCATCTGCCATCTTTCTTTTGTAGCTCTATTATCCGATATAAAAACATCGGTTTTACTTTTAATTCAACCATTAGTGCACCATTTTCTATCAACAATAGTCGCACATCCATAGCTCGCAAAGCTGTAAAAGTTTTTCGACTAAGTGCATTTACTACACATTTGACTTACCTGAATGATAATTAATTATCAAATCATAGTCCTTTAAAAGTTCTATCCATCTTCGTTGTCTCAAATTGAGCTCTTTTTGAGTCAACAATTATTTCAAACTCTTATGATCCATGTAGATGTGGCATATCTCACCATACAAATAATGAAGCCAAATCTTTAGAGCAAAACTACCGCTACTAACTCAAGATCATTAGTAGGATAATTCCTCTCATGCATCTTTAATTGTCGATAAGCAAAAGCTACCACCTTACCATCTTGCATAAGTACACAACCCATACCATTATGATATGTATCACTATACACCACATACTCTTTGTCTGATTCCGGTTGTACCAACATTTTTGTTTCCGTTTAAAATATTCTTTAAAGCTTTAAAACTCTCTTTACATTTCTCAGTCCAAACGAATGAAACATCCTTTCGCAAAAACTTGGTCAATGGATAAGCAATCATCGAAAAGTTTTTCACAAACCTTCGATAGTAACTAGCAAGCCCCAAGAAACTTCGGACCTCTGAAACATTTTTTGCAGGTTTTCACTCCAATATTGCTTGATTTTTTTCTTATACATTCTGTCGAGACAACATAACCAATAAAAGCAACTTCCGATAGCCAAAACTCACACTTTAATATTTTGGCATATAACATTTCACCCTTAATTATCTCGAGCACAAAACGATTATGAACATCATGCTCTATCTTTGTATTCAAGTATACCCAAATGTCATCAATACAGACCACCTCAAACTGATCTAAGTAATGTTGAAATACTCGATTCATAAAAAATCCATGAATGTTGTTAGAGCATTTTTCAAACCAAACGGCATTACTACAAACTCGTAGTGTCTATACCATTTCCTGAAAACTATCATTGGAACATCTTCCTCTTTAATATTTAACTGGTGACATCCCAATCGAATATCAATTTTAGAAACATTGTTGCTCATTTTAAGCTGATAAAACAAGTCATCAATCCTCAAAATAGGATATTTTTTTCCTGATAGTTACTTTGTTTAACTATCGATGGTCTATGCATAATCGCATATATCCATTTTTTTATAAGCAAAACCAATTCACCCCAATGTGAACTACTTGGTCTAATGCAACCTGCACCTATCAATTCTTGAAATTAGTTATTTATTCTCTTAACTCAATCGAAATCATTCGATACGAACCCATAAATACAAAGTCAATGCCTTGATATCCATTAATATTGAATTCCACCTCTCAATCTGAAGGTAACCCAAATATTAAATCTAGAAAGACATATGGAAATTCCCAAGTTATGGAAATATCATATGATATTACTTCAGATACTTGAGTATCTATTACCTTAGCTAGAAAAGCTATGCATCCTTTTTACATCATCTTAATCGTAACCATTGCTGATATCACTTATTGATGATTTCACTTTTTCATCAATCATTAAATTTTTTTATTTCTCTGCATTTTTTCCCTAAATTAATCGCTTCTTGCGACCATTAACCCAACTTTAATGCAGAGACAACCAACTCATGATCAAAATGATCTTAACTCGTTAATCCCATCGGATTCATCAGAAACATAAGCTCCTGAATCTTTATTGAATCTTTACTATTTGTCCGTTTAACACTTGTATCATGACCGTGACCTATGGTCTTCCACTATAATATCACTCGATATCAAGTAGAATTGAATATTTCTACTTTAGAATTCCTTATTTCATTCTTAAGGAAATATTTATAACTTTTCCAGATCCATAGAAATTATTCTTGAATAATTAAAACCTTTTCCATCTCCAAGGAAAGTCTTAATGTTCACATCGTTCAATAAGAAAACTTGATAAATTTATAGCAATAACTTTATAGCAATTAATGCTAAAATCACATTAGTAAACAAATTTACTCCTTTTTCTTATCATTACGAACTTGACACTTTTCAAGTTCTTGAGAATCAATCTCGATCTATACAATAATTCATTGTAACATGGAAGGTTAGACAATCCATTTTCTCATATTTACCTTCACAAGGTAACTCTATCACATTTTATGGACTTGATATCTATTCTCAATCCAACTCATAACCATTTGATTCATTAATAACTCAACTTTCTGTAAACTTTTAGCGAAATCATATTTACCGCTTATTCATTTCTTCTTACACAAATTATCAATGATTTAAACAATTTAATTCTTAGCTTAAATATTTCTCACTTATTTAAGCTTACCTGGAGAAATCTCAGAATCATCACTAGATTTAGAAATCTCCTATGAATCCTTATCCGATTCGACTTTTCTTGTAAGCCATTCAAACTTTTTAATCGATTCTTTCCATTTAAAAACTTCGTTGAAACTGAAACATTTCTTCCATCAAATGGAGAAAAATCCCTTACAACATCCACCCTTCTAAGGTGTTTTACATAATTCATGTCGGTTCCCTTTTTAGTCTATTTCAATCTCAACTTTCTTTTTAACAATTTCAACTTTCTAACATTTATCTTTAATACCAACATCTGAACATATTCAGAATCATCATACATTAGTAAAGAATAACTTTACTCCAAATAAGCATCATCACAGTATATATACAACTATCAGTAACTTGACATCCTAGTGGCATGTATACACTTTTTAACTCAAAAATAACCTCGGTTTAGTCCTAGAATCGGCTAAACTTGTAGCTCTGATGCCAATAAATGTAACACCATAACCCGTATAATTATACCTATATAGATTATAGATGTCACCCGTATTTTCTAAAACCATTCCATAATTTGAGAGCGATATAAAATTTATTTCCTTAAAATGGTAACTAATATTATAAAAATATCATATCATAAAAAGTAAGTTTCATTATAACCAATTTAATTCAAAAGATTTTTTATATGAATAGTGAATAGTACCCGTGAACAGTGAACAGTGGGGAATCGATTCCTTGTAGCAGGGGAATCGGTACCCCAAATATATTCTGGAAAAATTTTCATAATTCGTGATTACTGTTCATGCTACAGTAACTTCAGAAAATTTACATATAAATTCATAAAAATTAACCTTTCATCACTATAAAAATTTCCAAAATTAATTCAACAAATAAATTGAACATTTTCAAATTACATGCCACTATCTAAAATCAAATTTCACAATAGGATGTCTTACTGATATTGAAATATACCTCTCATGCTTGATGTCGTTCTGAACTCTTTATTTTTATCTTTGCTTTTTACCTACGCGTGAAAATCATCACACGCTAAGTATAAACTTAGTGAGGCAATAAAACATTTAACAGTGCAATACAATTCATGCATGAATTAGATTTCAAATCCAATGCATAAAACCATGCTAATAGCATATTCATTATTTTTACCATGATCAAAATATTATAACTGAATATAAAAATATTCTTCCAAAACTTGCCATTCATTCCAATAACTCGTAAGCTTATTTGCAAAACTTACCATTTATTAACTAATAAACCATAGACAATAGCCAATATACAACCCTGAGGACCCTGGGTACACGTCAAATATAAGCACCGTAGTGCTATCCCGAATATGACACATAAGGTCGTGCCCACCATCTTTACTAGGTATCCTAAGTACAGTCCCGAATATGACACATAAGGTTGTGCCCACCATATACACTAGGTATCCTTTAGTGTATTCCCAAATATGCAGCATGTTGCTGGACTCTATGGCATGCCAACTATACCCTGTCCCTCAATAACTGACTTGGGCATAGTCTATTTTATTTGATCCATCCATGGCAAAGTATATCAAATTTAACATTGGGCAGTTCATACCCGAAATAATATTCATGGTAAAATATCACATTTTTCAAACTCAATGTATTATAATTTCAATCTCTGGCATATCAATGTCATGTCAATTTATAAAAATATGGTATAATATCATGCTGATAAAACAAGGTCGACTTATCGCAAGTCTTCCTAATGATGTATAAAACATCCATGTATATTTCATGCATGTGTTGCACCTCACCTTGACACTTAATATTTTCCAAAATATGAGCCTCACTATTGTTCCATAGTATACGTTTCTATTGATTTGCTTCGATCACAAATCAAACATGATCTTCAAGATTGGACCTGCCGGCCCTTTGATGAAGAAGAAGTTGAAGATGCTTCGTCATAATTGATAATTTAATGCTAATTAGATCTAGCACATGTCTAATATAATATCTTAATGGAATTTTTTATTCAACACCATAGGAAATTCCATTTTTGCCCTTAATGAATCTCCATAATCACCATAAAACCAAGACATCTGATATTACAAAGTCAAATATAATTTAATTTGACTTTGACCTACGAAAATGCCCTGAAATTTTCAAAACTTGCGTTTTAGTCACTAAATTTCATTTTTTCGGTTAAATCTGAAAAATTGCACATTTCAAACCAAATTTCTCTGATCCAAAATTAAAAATATTTCCAACCATTTTATAACATCCTTCCAATTTTGTAAAATCCCAATTCGATCGGTATTACTGATTCCTTACCGACTTTAACCCTTTCTAATTTTCTTTACTAAAATTCCAAATCAAAAAAATAATTTATAAAAAATCCACTCTCAAGAGTAAAACCATCTATTTATGGAATAAAATTCTTTTTAGGAAATTTATCACTTAATTCCCTAAATGTTTTCCAATTTTCTACTTTAACCATCAAACTTTCAAATTTTCATTTTGATCATTGTCTAAATTTTTGGGGTATTACAGCGAGGCCAAGAAGATTAAGCGGAGTTGGAATTGCTTTTCAAATTGAATTTCGGAGTAGCGGATCTTGGACTTCTTGTTTTCACCATCTTGTAATTTTTGCAGTAGAGAATAAAGATGAAAATAAGAAAGGAAAGATCGTGAAATACTATCTGGTGACACTTTTGGTGGTTGACAAGTGGCGACGATCAATGGCGTGGGAGAGGTTGTGCACTATAGCGGCGGAGGTGATGTGTAGGTTTAGCAATCAACGGTAGGTTAGCAATGAGGGAAAAGAAAGTAAGAAAAAGGTTTAACAATTTTAAAGAAATAAGGGAAGTGGTTCGTTTGATTTGCAAGATTAAGAAAATTAGTGGGTTATAGGGAGAGGAAAAAGTTTGTGTTGAAGAAGATGCTTAATTAGTTCTAGGAGAAATAAATAAAAAAGAATTTTGGTGGATTAAGGTGTTTTAAAAGAAAAATATGAGTAAAATATAATAGTAATAATAATAGAGCTTGAAAGGAGTTTAAAGAGGTTTAGGTTGTTTTGGTTAAAAAAGGTTTTAAAAGAATATAATATGGTTTTGATTGCTGACCATTTACTTTGAAACGAGTTCCCGGATCATCTTGAATTTCAATTGTGCCATGGGGAAATACTTGAGTCACGATATAAGGTCCTTACCACTTCGTTCGCGATTTTCCTGCAAAAACTCCATTTTAGAATTAAACAATAAGACTTTCTGATCGATATTAAAAGTTTTAAATAAATTCGACGATCATGAAAATCTTAGTTTTATCCTTGTAAATCTAAGCACTATCGTAGCATTGTGACGAACTTCTTCAAGTTCTTGAATGTGTAATTTCGTGCTTCGATGATTACATCCATCTCCATATTGCATTATTTAACCGCCCAATAAGCTTTATTTTCTAATTCAACCGGTAAGTGATACAATTTACCATAGACTAGGCGATATGGAGACATGCGATGAGACCTTTGTAAGCAGTCTGATATGCCCATAAGCATCTTAAGTTTCAACTCCAATTTTATGTTCGGTTTCACAATTTTCTCAAGAATTAATTTAATTTCTCGGTTTGAAACTTCTACTTGTCTATTAGTTTGAGGATGATAAGCCATGGTGATTCGTTGGGCGACTCCATATTTCTTCATAATGATGATAATGCGATTGATAAAATGTGTTATGCGATCACTAATTATTTCCCTTGAGGTTCCAATCTCGAAAAAAATAGAATTCTTCAGAAATTGAGCGGTAGTTCTAGCATCATTATTGTGAGTAGCTTTAACTTCTATCCATTTTGAGACGTAATCACGACTAGAATTATGTAATAATTCTCGTGAGATGAAACAAATATACCCATATAATAAATGCCTACCCTCCGCAAGAAAAAAATTAAGTATAGGCTAAGTAATTAACAATATCTACATACCACGGTATGTGTCTGTGCCAAAAATAATTCTTCTCTGGGAATTCTTCCTGAATTGGTTTGTCAATATTAGAGGTGGGAGTCGACTTAGGTGATATGCGACTAAATTTTCACATCATTTCTTCTCTTTAATATGAAGATTAAACTCTTAAGAGTAAAATCCATCATATTAAGTGTACTTAGTAAATATTTCAAAACTGCGTTATCAAAATAAACAGTAATATTAGTACCGAGAAGATAAAAATGGAATTTATCCAAAGCAAAAATGATAGCAAATATATATTTTTTAGTGGTCGAATAATTCTATTGAGTTGCGTCTATTGTCCTAGACCAATGGGCAATGATGTGGGGGGTTTTTTGTTGATCTTTTGTCTGAGCAATGCTCATACGCTTGAGTCACTTTTATCGCACATGATCTCAAAAGGATAATCCCAATTAGGCGGCTGCACTATGGGTGCCGACATAAGTTCTTTCTTTAGGATTTCGTGAGCTTCTTTGCATTCGTCGTCGAATTCAAAAGATGTATCCTTTTGTAGAAGCTTACAAAGCTGTTGAACTATCTTGTAAATATTCTTTATAAACAACAACAACAACAACAAAATCCTATTCCCATATGTAATGGGGTAAGGGGGAGGTAGGGTAGTAGGTTTCCCCCAACGCCAGGTTGAGAGCAGCTTCCATGGAAGACCTCCGGCAGTCAGAAAATTAAAAATGGGAATATGGTTATTATAAACCTGTGATAAAATCCTGCATGTCCAAGAAAAGAACAAACTTTCCTCACAGTTGTGGGGTATGGGAGTGAGTGGATAATATCAGCTTTTTGCTTTATCAACCGAAATCCCATCAGCAAAAAAAATGTGACCAAGAATTAAACCTTTGTCAACCATAAAATGACTTTTTCATAATTAAGCACAAGGTTATATTCAAGGCATCATTTTAACACATTAGTTCAAATCAAGAGACACTCATCAAAGGAATTATCATATACCGTAAAGTCGTCCATGAAAACTTCAATTCATTTTTCTACATAATCGAAAAATATACTAAGCATCAACTCTGGAATGTACATGGCACATTACATAGGCCAAACGACATTCGTCGATAAGCGAAGATTCGCCGATAAGCGAAGGTACCAAAAGGACATGTAAACGTTGTTTTCTCTTGATATTTCAGTGCGACTGGAATCTAAAAAATCCTTAAAAATTCTACACAACAATAGTGAGATTTACTAGCTAATTGTTCAATCATTTGATCAATAATGGGAAGCGAAAAGTGATCTTTTCGAGTAAGTGAATCCAACTTCCTGTAATCGGTGCAAACTCTCCATCTATTTTGAATTTGTGTAGGAACTAGTTCACCTTCAAAATTTTCAATTACCGTTACTCTGATTTTCTTAGGAATCACATGGACTGGACTTACCCAATTACTATAGGATATCGGATAGATGATATCGACGTCTATTTTTTTTTGAATTTCTTTCTTCACCACCTCCATTATTAGAGGATTTAAATGCCTTTTTCCTTCTTGGGATGGTTTTGCGCCTTATTCAATTCTAATCTTATGCATGCATGTTGATGGACTGATTCCTTTGATGTCGGCTATAGTCCAATCGATTGCCTCCTATTTGAACGTAAAACTGTCACCAAGTCTTCTTCCTCCTCCTTTGAAAGATTATTTAAGATATTACCGAGAGGGTGGCATTTTCTTCTAGGAATGCATATTTGAGATGATCCAATAATAGTTTAAGTTCAATCTATTGTGCCTGCAAAATTGAAGGTAAAAGTTTAGATTTACTCGGGATTAGGCGTAAATCAAATTACATTGAAAATATATTTTCTAGCTCCCTAATTTCTTCATCGTAGTTTTCTAATACCTTGTACACATCATCGGATAAGTAGTCTCAATAAAATCATCCACTAAAGGTTTAATAACATCAATAAAATTAATGCTTGTAATATTATTTGGATGTTTCATCGCTTTGTAAACATCAAATTTTACAACCTCGCCATCGAATTCCATAGTAAGAATTACACTCTTAATGTCGATTTTTGTCTGTGTAGTGCTTAAGAATTGGCGGCCAAGAAGGATCTCAGAATAAGAACTAGTTCGATCGTTTTCTATATCGATGACATAGAAATCACCTAAAAAATAATTCATTTACCTTAACAAGAACATTTTCAAGAAGTCCTTCGGGATAAATGACGGATCTATCAGCTAGCTGAATCGTTACTCTAGTTTTCTTCAAAGGCTCAGCAGAAAGTGAGTTGTAAAGAGATAATTGCATAACATTAATTGAAGCACCAAGGTCACATATAGCACGTTTAATTCTTACCTTGCCAATTTTACAAAGGATATCGAAAATACCTTGGTCTTTTAATTTTGGTGGAAGTCTACGTTAAAAAATAGCTGATACGTTTTCACCTAAATTTACCTTTTCAGTGTCAGTAAGTCTATTTTTATTCGTGTAAAGATCTTTTAGAAATCTAGCGTATCTCGGCACTTTTCGGATTACATCAAGAGGCGGTATATTAATCTATACTTTTAAAAAAATCAAGAATTTCATTTTCCTTGGCTCGTTTGTCGCGTTTTACTAACCTGGAGGGAAAATGAGGTGGTGTGGTGTAAGGAGAGATTACAAGAGGTGTTGGTTTTGAATCTTTCTTTTTCTGGGCGTTAGCTTCCTCTTCTTGAGATTTTTCTTTCTTTCTTTTTTCTTCCTCTTCTGTGTCAACTCATTCCCTGATCCTTCTAGGATCTTGATTTTTATTTTTATTTAGAATTTCTGACAGATTCTTTAAGCATTGGTGCGATCACAGTGCCATTTCGAAGGGCGATGACACTAACGTTCTCTCGTGGGTTTGGCTCGGTTTGAGATGGTAGCTTTCCCTGCAGTTCCATTCGTCCCATGTTCTATGCCAGTTGACTTATTTGTTTATCTATTTCTTGTAGATGTGCTTCAGTTCAGTTTTGAATTTTTTTCTTGAGACAATGTCAAACTTTCTACGATGGATTCCTGTGAAGACTTTGGTGGTTGGTACTGCTGTTGTTGAGGTGGTCTCGGTTGATATGGTTGTTGAGGAAGCTTTTGGTTCCGTGCATAGATGAAGTTTAGATGGTTCTTTCACCCCAAATAATAGGTATTTACGTTAGGGTTGTATTGTCTATGGGGAGGTCCCGAATAATTTCCAACTGCGTTGACTTGTACTGTAGAGTCTTCTTCTAACATTGGACAACAATCAGTGGGATGGTCTGACATTGTGCATATTCCGCAAAGTCTAGACGTAGTCATTTTTCCTGCAACAAGAATTTGAACAATATCAACCAATTTATCAATTTTATTTTCCAAAGAAATTGTACTTATCTTGTGAACCCATCAAGTGGGTTTACTCGCAGAGCCAAATTGTTGATAGTCAGCAGCCATAGTTGAAATCAGATTTCTGGTCGCTTATGGAGTCATATTAACGAGTGCTCCTCCGCTAGCTACGTTAATCATATTTATCTCCAAATGAAGTAATCATTCGTAAAAGTATTGAAGAAGTGTTTGTTCCGACAGTCCATGTTATGGGCAGCTTGTACAAAGTTTCTTGAATCATTCCCAATAGTCGTATAACGATTCTCCATTTATTTGTTGCACTTCTAAGATTTTTCTTATTAATTCACTCATTTTTGTTGTAGGGAAAAACCTGTCAAGAAAAAGAAGGCATATCAACCCATGTATTAACAAAATTAGGAGGTAAATAAAATAACCAAACTTTGACTGAGTCGGCTAGAGAAAAAGGGAAAACACGAAGTTTAATTTGATCATCAGATATTCCCTGTGGTTTTATGCTAGAGCAAACTAGATGAAACTCAGTCAAACCTATTTTCATACTTGTGAGGACTTTCGTTAGGCAGTCTACAGTAAGTAGGTAGAAGATGAATTAAACTTGTTTTCAGCTCAAATGATATTTCTCCATAAGGGAATACGATACATAACGGTTATTGTTCGGCAGGTGCCACAACTAATTCTCGGACTGTTTGTTGATCCATTGGAATTGGTTTCTCGAAGTCTTCTTCAGCGTTAGAGAAGGTTTTGGTGCCAAAGGGTGTCTTCGGATTAGGTTTTGGATTGGATTCGGATTGTTGTGATTATTATTGTTGTTGTCGTCTTTCTTGTAGTGTTCGTGAACGCATTCTTCGGGCTAGTGCTTCGATCTCAGGTACCCAATCAACTTGTTCGCCTAGATTTTTCTTGGTCATAAATCAAAACAAATTTTAATCAGAATTTTGCTGTGATCCAAGATAACGACGCTAATTTGACAAGCATCGTAATTGTCAAATAAACAATCCTTTTTCTCGTATAATTATGCTAAAAAGTAATATAGAGAAGAATGGTTTTGTTCCACAGGGATTCAAAAATTTCTAATTCTAATTCGATTTGATATTGAACCAAGAAACCTATAAAACAAGTAAATTAAAAAGAAAGAAGAAATTTTAAAGTAAACAAGTAAAATAAAAGTAAAGTAAAACTAAGATGCAAACAACAAGGAAAATTGAGAAAAGTAAATTGTAAAGGAATAATAAAGATGAGAAATAACCTCAAGTTTCGCTTCGTCTCAATTCGTCTCAATCACTAAAATCAATTTTTTAAAACCGGACCGGACATTGAACCGGCGAAGGTACTGGTTCACTGGTTCAACCGGGTTCAACCGCGGTTCAACCGGATTTTATATAAAATAATATATTTTTTTAATTTTACATAATATTCAAAGCAATATTAATATATATGTAACACTTTTTTTAAGTTTACAATATTAAAAAGCATAAAAATATCACAAGTCATAACATATATAAATTAAAAACCATAAAATCAAGTGAAACAAAATGATTCAAATCAACTACAACATAATATTTAAGGTAAAACATATTAAATAATAAATATAATTATATAACTATAATCAAAAAAATAAAATTGGGGCTTAAAAAAATCATAACAAATGATGTCATTTGGTTTAATTTTTTTTAAAAAAAATAATCCCACATGGCTAAGAAACATAGAAGAGCATCCCAAAAGTTTAAAGAGTAAAAATATGAGAACAAAACAATCCCACATGGCTAAGAAACATAGAAGAGCATCCCAACTTACTTCTATAAATAATAGAGGTAATTTGACATTCAAAATCATAGAGCCTTTTGGAGCACAAAGCGAACTATTCTTTCGTTTTAATTGAGCTCAAATTTTAGGCTTCAATCGAACTTCTAAATTTTTTTTTGAGTTCGAGCCTTTTCGAGTTCAAGTTTTAATATTATATTTCGAGTTTGAGTTGAACTTGATAATTTTTAGCTCGTGAGTTTTTTAGTCGAGTTGAGCTTACTTTTAAAGTTTTTGAGTTCGAGTCGAGCTCAGCAATACTCGAATTTGACTTGTCTCGTTTAACAAACGACGTCGTTTAGTTTAATTTTTTTTAAAGAAAAAAAAGTGAACCGGCGGTTCAAACCGGTTTTGTCAGTTTTCAGCCGGTTCACCCCAATTTTACCGGTTTTCAACAGATTCATTGCCAGACCGGTTTTGTGAGGTAACCGGACCGGACAAGCCATCGGTTCACGATTCAACCGGTTGAACCGGTCGGTCTGGTCCAGTTTTGATAACCATGACTAAAATAGATTTTACTTCGGATACTTGCCGGTTACAGTCTACAAGACCCAACCCTTGTAACTTGCTCTTCTCTCTTGTGAACTGATTTCTAAAGCCAATCCTTGAAAATTAGCCCTTGTTTGGATTAATATCGACTATCGATATTAATGCCAATGTTGGTTTCGAACTAGAAAAGCCCGTGCTCGGATTATACTGTCTTGATGAGAATCAAACCCGATCTTGATTTCCCTTAGCAGACCACTGCTAAGATTGTTCTTAGGGAATTAAATTTGCTACAAGATGATTCTCCTCCCCAACTGTAGATCACAACGTCGAACAAACCAATATGTCCTATATACTAATTGGATTGAAGATATTGAGATGTTGAAGAAATGTCTATTGCCTCTACTTGTTTGCAGAAAAATAAAGAAAGAAATATGAAGATGTTACGTACCTTTTTGATTCTCATGATACTGAATTGAGTTATCACTCAGCTATTAGCTAACGAAAATTTTAGCCAAACATGGTAGAAATCATGTTTGGCATGTAGAATGGCAGTAGATGGAGAAGAAAAATAATTTTATTGAAATAAACGGAAACAAAGAAAAAGGCAGAATCAGTTCTATATTGAATTCTAAACTTGTACCCCTCAAACTTCACCCGTATGAGGTATTTATAGTCTTGAGTTAACCTAATGAAAATAAAATACTAACTCTTAAAATATTCAAACTCTTAATTCTAACCAAATAAAAATCTTAATTAATAAATATTAAATATCCTAAATAAAAATTATATGGAAACTAAATTCCTAATAAAATAATAAAATCTCAAATGTTTGAATTCAATTATAACTTTTAAATTCCTAAAGAATTATGGTTCTTATTGCTTTCCTCATTTTATCTTGCTACCTGGAATATTTAATTAGAGTTTGTGTTTGGATCAACCTTTAAATTTGAGTTGGCGTCAACTTTTCTCAAATAAGTAGAAAAAACTATTTAATTGGCCTTTTAATTGATATTTACTGAAAAATAGAGTTATGCACAAATTCGAATCAAAACAGCCCAAATTAATAACAAAATATTAACCAAATAAAACATTCATCAACGATAATTTCATTAACTAGAAATAGCATCACGTACTACATAAATAAAAACGAGATTCGATAAATCATAAGTAAAAGACAGATGAATCCGAGGACGACGCCCATTGAACAAGAGCAGCTGGCATTGACCCTCGAACCGTTTTGAAAATTTTAAACTAACTAATCTCATAGTTCCAAAATAAAATCATAACAAAAATTATATTTTTTTCACACCATATTCTAACCATTACATGCCTTCAATATTATTATTCATAACCGTGATGCATTTCATATATAATGTTCACAACACTAACAATTATGTCTACGATCAAATCCAAGACTAGGGTTTAGAAATATCATGGACTTGTTTTAAGCTAAACTTTTATCCCTAAATCTTCATCCTGTTGACCTCTCCCCATTGTTTCATTGTCAATACACAAATCACATACATACATACAAGTAATTAGATCTTCAATAAACCTAGGTAATCAACTTCTACCAATCCTTAATGCAGGATCGATTCCTTTACTTGATCCTGCAAAGAGCTTAGCAATTTCCAATTGGGTGTTGGCAATGATCTCGGTTCTTTTGAAGTCCATTTCGCTCCTCTTCGCCTCGGCTTCGACTCTCATCTTCTCTATTTCCCTTAGTGTTTCCATCCTTGCTTCTTCCGACTTCAAAACTACTTCCGCTAGTACTCGGACGCTCTCCCCTATTTCCCAGTACTCCTCCCTTTTTCTTCTCTTCTTCTTATCCAAAATTTTCGTCTTCAATTTCTTTGATCTCATCTTTTCTTCATCCTTATAAAGATCCGGTGTGCTACTATCCGTTTCCATGGGTGCCTTATCTGATAAATGGTCACATACTTTTGTTCCAGTCCCATCCTCCTATTAACAAGAACACAACACGAAATAGGATGAGTGAAAATAGAAATATGAGATTATCAATTTATCTTTTTACGTGAATATCTTTTCATTTCTATTATTATTCTCAATCAAATATTTTAACTCGTCTAATGATTTTTAAAAAAAAAATGTAAAACTTAATTATTTTACACAATATAAGCAGATACTACCTCTATTATAATACATCTTAAACATAAGTAGGATACGAGAAAATACATAAACATAATACAAATACGTAAATTATCGAGTTTAACTGGAACTGTTTAAAATGTTTACTATTAAAGTGGGTAATTTTGATTTTTTTTTACATAGATACAGACACATATACTATATGATTTTTACTGACCTTGGGTGTCTTCTCAAAACCGTTGGAACCATTTGAATTTTGTGCAGTTCCCAGACCCTGAGGAGCCAAACTCGGCGGCTGAGCCACCGACTTTGGTGGTTGTTGTTGCAGAACCACCACCGTGGATGCTTCCGGTACCGTCAAGGGAAGGCTAGCGAAAATAGGACCAGGAGGTTGTGGTTGAGTCACGGCAGATGTATGCAGCTGTGGCGGCGGCGGCGGCGGTGGTGGTGGAGGCGGCACAACAGAATTACCACGTAACAAAAGATCGAGCCGTTGATACAAAGGCCAAGATGATCCCTCCGCCGTGGCGGACTCCGACCGATACCGTTTCTTCATGGACTCGATCTTGTTCTTGCACTGAGTTTGGGTCTTCGGCGACTTGGTACAATTCACCCGAGCGGAAACGTAGAGCGCAACGTCCTCCCAGTCATGGCCTTTGAGCTTGGCCCTATTTCTAAGCACCCATTTGCTTTCATACGCCTCTAGTAAGCTTGAAACAGCTCCTTCACTCCATTCATCGCGTTTCAACCGATCATTACTCCCTCCTCCGCCACCTCCGGTCACGGCGGAGCTTCCAAGAGATGTTTCTTAGGGGAAGAGTCTTTGTTATTTGAGAGGAGAGATGGGTTATCTTGATTATTAGTTTCTTTGTCCATCTCTCCCCATGCCCAGAACCAAAAAACAAAGACTTTTGCACTAGTTTTCTTTAGCTGTTAACGTGAATTAAACGCCATGGGAGAGAGCCACTAGCATTAGCGACAAGGGATGAAACAAAATAAAGGGAGGAAAAAGGTTTATAGGGTTAGTGGGCAGCTAAAAAAGAAAGTTGTAGCTTTGTCAAATGGAGTTAATGATAGTAACCCTAACTTTTTTGCATTCATTATCTTTATTTTAGTTAAATGGATGTAATAGATGTTAGGTTTAATTATAAAATAAGTACTTAAATTATACTGTTTTTCTTAAACAGTTATTTAAAAATTTTTGAACCATTTAGGTATTTAACGTTACGAACGTTAACACTTTAGGTCTCTGAACTGTAACCGTCGTTAAAGTCTATTGTTAAGTGTCTCATATTCTAGTAATTTTAAAAAATTGACTCAAAACTAAAAAAAAATTAAAATTATATTAAAAAAACAAAAAAAAATTGAAATGGCCCCAAAACTTTGAAAACTCTATTTTTAACCCCTAAACCCATATCGATTGTCGCCTTTTGTCATTCCCAAGATGATCAATAACCTTATGAAATCGCAACCAATCTATGTTTTGTACCCCACGAACCCTATGCAAAAATGGGATCCTACGCGATCCCAATGACCAATCGACGAAAACTATAATGATGTATGATTTGGAATATGGCAAGGATTAAATTTGGTATAGGATTGTAATTTGGTATAGGATTAAATCGCAAGGAAGATAGAGTTGAAGGACAAAATGGTCATTTGTAAGGGAAAATAATTAAGATTGCTTATATTTATATTAGCTACACGTGGAAGAGAAAGAAGCAAAACCAAGGGTTCTAGACTTCTCTTCTCCCTCTTTCTTCTCGGTGCGTGTGAGCCAAGGTAAAGGTAAGAATTCTTATTAGTTGTTTATTAGCTGAGATTTAAGTTTGGTTTTGATCCTTAGATGCTAATTAAGCTTAAGGAAAGCTTAATTTGCTTTAAAACAACAAGATGAAAAGAGTATGAAGAATCAAAGATTAGGAGTTCTTGAATGAAATTTTGAAATAAAGTTCATAATGAGAATTGGAAGTTGAATTTGACTTGTCACTAACTTGATTTAGGGGTATGAAGTGTTGGAATTAGATTTAGAACATGTTGGAATTTGAGTGAGATTCTTGAATTCTATATGGAGGATTGAATTTTGATGTTTAAGAGATATTGAATGGGTATAAATTAGTTTAAGTAGGCGTATGCAAGTTAGAGATATAAAAGGAGGTGAATTATAAAGTGTTGAGAGGATTATGAAGGGATTTTCGGGCTCAAAATAACATTTCTGGGTTGTGTGCATTAATACACATTCAATGTGTACCGATGCACTCTCAAATAATTAAACATCGAATGCAATTAGTGCATCGATGCATAAGGAGTGCATCGATGCACCCCCTTAAGAAGAAAACATCGAATGTAATTTGTGTACCGATGCACATGTAGTGCATCGGTGTACACCTTAAGGAATGCATCGATACACTGTAGAGTGCATCGATACATACCTTCATTAAGAGATGAAAATAACCTTTCTTTTAGCCTAAGAAATGATAGTTTAGAATATATTAATTAGTATATTGATATGTATCAATGTATTACTATGTAGATATAGAACGTAATCTTGTTCCTGAACAATCGAAAGATTAGGATCGAGTCAAGCAAGCAAAGTTAAGGTGAGTGCATAACCTAGATGAAATTGTATTGAGATAAGACTTGCGATGAGTCTATCTCTTATAGTTAACCTTATGATTTCATATTCATGCACATACATACTTATATATATGTGTGTATTAATGTTATATCGATTTTATGCATAATTCATTCATGTTTTAATATGAACTTATATGAATGAATGCAATTATATAAGAATCCATTCAGGTATGGGAAATAATGAAAATGATCATATGAGGTGACTTATGTATTTACATGAACAATGATGAAAGAGATATGAAATGAGAATTATATTTATAATTAAGCCCATGTTATTTAATATGAGAGCTGTAGGTATAATTGGCATGCCAAGAGTCGAGGGATTATCAGTGGTCCTTCGGGACATAGTGGTCCTTCGAGACAAATATTCATGCCCCTAGTGGGATTTTATTCGAGCTGTGGTAACAACATTGTGTACAACATCAGTGTACTCGCGTACCTTCTGTTCTCAATAATGTACATGGGCAATCCAAAAATAAATTAAAGTGAAATTAGCATAAGAATATATGTTTTATATGTGCATGTCACCATCATATATGTTATAGTGTAATAGATGCATGCAAATTAAAATGTCATGATCAGATGTTAAGAATGCATGTTCATGATTGCATTGTTATATTTATATATTTATATTATGCCTCACTAAGTCTGTGACTTAGCGTGTAAGTGATTTACACGTAGGTACCAAGGAAGAAAAAGGTCAGATTTAGGAGTGTCAATGATAGCATCACTACTAGAAGAGCAGATCAGAAGTAATTAGCAAAGTATGTGTTTTGTTGTATTTAGTGTGTTGGCATGTAAATAGTTGTTAATTACGAATGCTCTGATCAGTTTTGTATAGATTTGGTCAACTTTTTGTAAGTCAACAACTTTTATTGTAATGAAAGTTTCAAAATTTCTTTGGTTTTCTTAAGAGTCAAAGTTTGAAAAGTCAATGTGACACCTCAGACTCGTATCCGGGTCGGGTACGGGTTGGGGGTGTTACAACTTGTCATTTAACGGGGGAAATTAATGGCAGTTACGGTTTAGACACCTAAAGTGGTAACATGTAACATTAGGCACCAGAATCATTAAAAAAAATTGGATACCTATTCGAGAAAATCGATATAGTTTGGCCTATAATGCCCCAGATTCCGGGTTAGTAGTTCGGGTTAAACCGAGACCCAAAATTTAAGCCCGAGGGACCTTATAAAATAGTTGGATCAAGTTTAGTGTTAGTGGGCTTAGGTTGGGCCCAATATTTTTAATGGTTGGTGATGAGTATTTTATGAAATAGAAAGTTGAGAGTCTAAAAGTGAAAATTTCTCCTTGTTAGTTGAAAGCTTAAAATCCCCTACTTATAATATGATTTTCACATGAATTACTCCCCATCTTTAAACTCACCAAACACTTATCTTGTACCTCATCTTTATTCTATTCTTCTTCTTCATCCTTCAAGAGAATAACTCAATGGTTTCAATCTTAGTTGGGTTGGAATAAGGTAAGATTATTAATCCTTAGTCCAAGAGCTACCTTTCAAGCCTTATTTTCCAAAATTTTCATTTAACTTCCAAAAATGGGTTTTTGGGAGGTTTAAGAGAATCCTTAGATTTTAAGTGTTTTGATAGATTCAAGTGATAGGAAGTGTCCTTATCCTTAGTCTACCTACCTATTAAAGTTAATAATCCCTTTTCTTACCTTTGATTAGTGAAATAAGTTGGGGAAAGCTCAAGAGCAAAGGGAAATGAGAAAGTTGTTTCTTGAGTAATTTGAGGACCTTTCTAGCAAAACAAGGATTCAAGGTAACACATTTACAACCTTTTCATACCAATTGTGAGATTTTAGACTATATTCAAGCTATAAATTTAAAGTTTGGAAGCTTGTATGATCATCCATGGTAGATTCTAGCATTTAATGTTATTTAACTTGTTTTAAACCCCTTTATGATCCATTCTATCATGTATAAACTTATATTGGTTAATTAGAAATGTTGAGATGGTTTTGTAAGGGTTTTGAAGTGTTTAAACGTGTAAAAATTTCAAGTTGCAGAAGAGGTTACGAAACCCCCTCTATTTGGTTTCGAAACCTTTTGTCCAGAAGGTAAAAATTTATAGAGATTTCGAAACCCCTTGAGGAGGTTTTGAAACCCCCTGGTCAGAAGGTTAATAAACTACTGAGGTTTTGAAACCCCTGACGTTGGTTTCGAAACCCCTGATTGTTTGGACCAAATAGGCCTAGAATGGTACGCATATAGCCGTGGACTTATAGTATGCTTCAAATTGGGTAAACTTTTAATAAAACATTAAGTGAGAATAAGAATAATTCTTAATTACATTTAGAAATGAGATAAATTAGGGAACATAAAAATAGCCTTAATTGATGCTTGGGAATCAAACAGGACACCTGAGTTCCTTTAGTAAGATTATGATGTCAAAGTATAGAATCAATATGAATATCCTTAGATAGTGCGCGAGGCTCTTTAAACCGACTAATTAAGGCTGGTGCCCGACACTCGCGAGGGGTGGTTTAGTCGAGGGTGTTTATTGATGTAGAGATTTCAGGCAACCATCTTCGGTATACTAGAGGGGTGCGTAAGCTCCGAGATGCGGAACCCTCAGCAGTACCATGATGTTTACCATAGCGTAGAGAGTGCAATATATGAGTATACTCACTATTTTAGTATTATCAATTAGCTTGAGCATGACATAAACACTTTTAGTATGACTTAGTTGTTAATGTGGCAATGGACTAGTTAGCTCAGTGTTTGGAATTTGTTTCCTTACGCAGATTAGTCGAGGAGTAGTCAGAGGAACTTTTTGCCAACATTGATTCAGATCAGACTAGTGCATAGTACGTCTCAAGTTCATTTTTAAAGGGCATGTATATTTGTAAATCCATCTTTTGTATATTCGAGTCGTAACTTATTTTAAAAGATGATTTGTATAATTTGAATTATTATTTTTGGGAGCTCCTGATTGTAAACTATTTTGATTTAAATTGTGGTTGAATATTGAAAATGATCATTTTTCAGATTTAAAATTTAAGAAAATTTTTGGTTAGCCACTCCGGTGGTTCCATGTGGCACTCCGATCGGTCGATTGTGTGTCGTACCAGTTTAGGGTATTACATGCACACTTATTTTATAATTAATCCTAGATGTTATTATGATCAATTATTCTAAATATTAATAAAAAATAAATTAAGAAATATCAACTATAATTAAACTTGGTGAAAGTTAAATAATTTGAATCATGGTTGTAAATTGGACCGTAAACGAGACGAGACAAATTGTAAATTATTTGAGTTTGAATTGGTCAAAGTTGGTCAACACTTGAGTTTGAATTTGACATGAGTTCTTAATGAGTTGAAACGAGCAACTTAATAACCGACTCAAAAAGCTCGCGAACAATTCAAAAAAATAATAAATTATATTTTAAAATTAAATTATTAATAATATAAATATTTATATGTTGTTTTTTTAATAAAAATATAATATAAGTTTTTCATGTACTTAAGGATTATGTTTGAGCTTGAACTGAACTAAGTCTGAGAACATTTTGAGTTAAGTTTTTTCGAGCTCGAGTCGAGCTTCAATTTTTTATTTCGATCTCGAGTCAAGCTTGACAATTTTACTTTTGTGAAATTTTGAGATGAGTCAAACTTAGCAATACTCGAGCTCGAATTAACTTTTTTTACATTTCTAGTTGTCAAAGTGTGATTAGATTGATCAATTGAATTGAAAATCAATTATATGATCGATTAAATGCATGAGATAAAACTAAAAATAATGTAAAATTATTATAAATCATTAAAAATATATGAGTCATCAACTAACGATCAACTATCGATTAATTGATTTTAGGTGATGAGACATTAGATTTATTAAGTAACATCAAGTTTAAATCCTAATATCATAAAAGTTTAAGAGGGTAGTATGATAATAGGCTTTTATAGGGATTGCAATGACTATTTAAATAAGATGAGAGTAGTGTTATCTTAATTGTGGGCAGGTAAGTTTTATTGATGCGTTTGGATTAATTTTGGATGCTAGCGTCGAAATGAAGCCAATGAATGAAATCCAATGGCCAATTCGAGAAAGAAAAAGATGGTGGTGATAGTGGTGGTGGCCGGTGGTGGTGAGTCACTCACGTGGGTCTGTCACCCACTCTCCCATATATATCCCATCACCCCAAAATTTTAACTATCATTCTTTTTCCTCAACCGTCCACTCCAATGTGCTTTGGTCACTATGCAAAATTTGACCTCCTTTCCACACCTTTTCACCATTACTTTTGAGTTTTGCCTTTTGCTTCTTTTTTTTTTTGGTGTTTTCATTGGAAGATTAAGTAAAAAAATGCATTGATGTATTAATTTTGTATATTTTTAATTATTTTAAAAAATAAATATATAAATATTTATTTTTTTACTTAATTATTAACATTTAATTTATTAACCTATTAGTTTAAATTAAATACTATAAACATTTATTATAAAAACCACTATTTTAATATTTTCTTTTGACATTTTCATTGGAGGTGAAATATTCCTTCAATAGGGCATATTTTGCACTTTATTGGATTCCTAATTAGAATGTGCCACACCAAGTTGCTTCGATTGCATTCTTTGATGGTCAAATTATTCATAGAACTCATTCCTTTCCTTTCTATCCCAAACATATTCTCGTCTTTAAATTATATATATAATTTTTATTTTTATTAGGTAATATAAGAATCTAATTAAAAATATATAGAAAGATATTATTTCAACCAACAATAATTTCGACCGACTCATAGTTTCTTCCTTGGCTAGTATTTCAGTTTAGTTTATCATAGGAATTCCATAAAAGCCTCAAACTTTCTCTCAAACTTTCGACATTCTCCTTCATTGATCCCAACATCAGACGGTCAGATCACTATGATTTTGAGATATATTGTTCTCTTTACCGGCTTCCACCTTTTCATTGTCGGTATTCGACATTTGACCACTAAAGCCCGAAAAATGATATATATGATTAAAATGGGTTATGAGTTATAGGGTTTGATTATGATGTAAGATTTAGTGTTTAACTAAGATTTAAAGATTGATGTTTAATTGTGGTTTATGGATTTAGGTGAAATAGAGGTCGAAATTAGACACAAGGGATCAAAATCGGTCAATCCGAAAATTTTGGGTGTAATTGTCGTCGACTACGATGGTCATATTGTGGCCGCCCTAAAAAATAAAAAATTTCCAAGTCACCATACAATTAGATAGATAAATGGTTGAGTGACTAAAAAGAAACAATACAAAAGTTTAATGATTAATTGAATTTTTTTAAACTTGACTACTTGAGTGACTAAAATATGAGTAAGAATAAAGTTGAGAATGATTTATGAAATTTACCGTAAATATAACAGATTTCATGCCGAACTTTTTTGGGAAATTTTTCAACAGAGTTAAACTAAAAACAGCATACTTTTGATGTTATTTTGACCATAGATTATAAAGGCAGTCAAATCATCGACATCAGCACACAGCTTGTGACACAATTCAAACTGCCCTTTGAATATAGTAACATTTCTGAGGAAAAGAAGTCTAACAGCACTTTTATGATAAATTACTAAAAAAGAAATGAAATTTTATGATTATATCCGATATTCATATTTTATTTTTTTGGATATTATTATGAATATGATTTTTTATGTTATATACATATAATAAAATTATTTATATATTCAAATGACATTATTTATATATAATATATTATAATTTTCAGTTTAATAGATTCACAAATAAAATTATTTATATATTATCAAATAACAACTTTAAATCTATCTATTAGTAAGAAAAAATAAAGAAAATATGACAACAACAAAAAAATACAACTTTAAATCTATCAAATACAAGTTTTTTATAATTCTACTCCTATCGATTTATAGGTAAGAAATATCAGATTTTTTAGGAGTTCCTGTGAATGTTGTTTGTTCTAGTTTGAAAATGTATCTTTAAAATAAAAGTGAGAATGGCGTTTGGGTTGTTTGTCCACGATTTTCTAATGCCCTAGGTGAGGATTTGATGGTAAGCTCATTGAAATTGATATGTCAATTGTGTATTTGATAAGTTGATGGAGCAACTTCAATTGCTTTGATTCAAATATGTAGCTCGCAACCACAATAGTTTTACTTTCTTTATCATAATTTTATGATTGTTTTGTACATAATCTTTCAAGTTATAAAGGTTTTGGTTGGTGCATAATTTTTTCATGATTGTTTTGTGCACAATGGTCGTTCTGTGCATAATTTTTTATGAATGTTGATGTTTATTTAATCGTATTATTTTAGTTTGTAGTGTTGTCTCGTTGGTGGTGGCGGATGCCGCGATGGAGGTGGAGCGGTGATGTCGTCATATTACATGATTCAATGATGTTGAAGGTGATGTCTATATATCAAAAAGATGTGAATGATAATTTAAGTCTTAACAGCTCACGATTATTTAGTGCTTTGGGATTGTGTTGTGAAGATGATGTGATGCAACCGAATTTGTGAGACGCCACCAGTAATTGTAAGATCGACGTTTGTGATTATAGGAGTAGCCATTTGTTGTTAGCTCAACTAAATTTTTGCTATGTATTTGATTTGTTTGTGGTGTGCTGCATAGCTAGTTGCATACATACATTTATATACAAAATAGTTAGCCAAGTGAGGGAACTTATAATTTATCTTCGAGTTTTGGCATTGTAACAATATGACAAATTTTCTAGTAAAGGGTGAGACGAGGGAAAAAATATGTTTAGAGCATGCGATGAGTTATTGAAATGATAAAACAATTGGTGGGGGGTCTATTTTTATTGTGCGAAAAAGGCAATAGTATATACACCTATTTTGGTATTATCCATATGCTTCTGATATACATATTAAATGTTTGTATAGAATGGATTAAAGAAAAATTTCAAGTTTCGACATGTGAAACATGCAAGTTTCCACAAAGTGATAATGTATAATTACATCATATTAATAATAATGTACTCTTTTTTCTATTTAGTTGAATTTCACTTGTTATCAAACTTATAGAATTCTAAAAAGGGATTATGGTAAAATTTTGAACAATTTTCATTGGAATCTTTGCATAATTTTATCCATAGAATATGACTTGATCTTTTGTAATAGTAAGATAAAATAGTGTATGCTTGTTTATCTTTTCAAATATGATTTGATCTTTTGACATAATTATAGAAATAAAACATTGTATTTTATATTAAAAAATAATAAAAATTATAATTTTATAACAATATATTAATTTAGTAAACAAAAAAATAAAAAAACCATGAAATATATATATATATATATATATATATATATATATTCTTTTTATTGAAAACAAATTCTGAAAATTGTTTTTAGAAAAATCAACCAAACAACGGAAAATATTTTACATTGTAATATCCAAACAACGAAAATGTTTTCAGTGAAACCAATGAACCTTTAAATTTAAAAATCTCGAATTTAAAATAGAAATAAGAAACAAGTTTAACAAAATTCTCTTTGTTCCATCTCTTTTTCCGCCCAATTTTGATTTGAACCAAACAGAAAGACTGTACATATATAGGCCATGACAATATTGTAGGGATTACCATTAATTATAAATATATTTAATAAATAAAATAAAACTGCAAATATAGTTAATAAAATGAAATCAAGAATTTGTCAGGTTGCTGGAATATCTCAGTTGGTTAGAGCGTGTGGTTGTTAACCACGAGGTCCGAGCTTCACCCATTTCTGTTTTTATTGACAACATTAGAAATTCGGGTAAACTACTTATTCGGTCACTCATTTATTCCCTTATTTCTGCTTTGGTTATGCAATTATTTCTTTTCAAAAACCGTATCTAATGTTACGTTTGATTTTTATTTTAGTTACCCTTCGTTAGGTTTCAGAATAATTCAAAAATTATTTTGACATTTTATGTTGGATCAAATTGATAAGATTTTCAAATATTAGAGATTTATTGAATTATGATCAATTTGATAGAATATATAAGTTTTGAGGACTAAAACTATTGTTATACCACGTGATGCCCCATTTTTGTTATGGCTCAATTTTCTTTTTCAAAATCAAATCTAATGCTACGATTTATTTTTTGGTCACCATTTGCTAGGTTTAAAAATGATTCAAAATGATTTTAAGATTTTACGTTGGATCAAATTGATAGGATTTTCAAATATTGAGGATTTATTGAATTATCAATTTGATAGAATCTGATCCAACATCATCAATTGGTCGGGCCCCAAAGTAGAAAGTCCAACAATGCTTCAGCCAAGAAAATGCCCAGAGATTTGAAGGTTAGCTTGCTCACCATGTATTTGTAAAAACACCTCAGCGTTTTGGCACTTTTTCGTGTATATACCCTCTGCAGTTTCATAACTGTGTGAACCAACACTACTTTTCCCTTCACGAAAGTAATGGATCCACCGAGGTTTTAGTTTCATCTAAACTATGTGAAAATTAAATTTTTTGTTGAAATCCCAAATAATGTCAAATAATAGCAAAAATACATACATCGATGATTGGTTATATCGATTTTGAGAAGGATTCGCCATCATATTTCGCTTTACTTTCATCTCGAACATTGTCTTTAAATGAAGCTGTCGCTTGTGGTAAATATCGATAGTGTAAAGAACCGAAACTCCAAAATAACGATCGTGATATCATCCTACGATCTCTGTTTTCGGGACTAGAACGATGGATACCGATCGAGTTGTTTGAACCTTTCTCGTGCTTGCCCGACCCGTTGAAGTGTTGAAACTGAAAACTGGGCAGAATTATATTTTATTCCTCAATATATCAATTACAACAAATAGGCCCTTTAAATATAAACAATATTATGTAACTAACTCAATAACTGAAATCTAACAAACTTAACAAACTAACAGAATATGCAACTACACTTAAAATCAGTTAACACTTTCTACACTCTCCCTCAAGGTGGTGGTTGTAAAGATGTCTTTAAACCCCAACTTGGAAACTAGATATTCATGTTGATGTACACCCAAGGCTTTTGTCATTTAATCTGCTTGTTGCTCCCCTGTCTTGATATGTTCTGTTTGTATCAAGCCTTATTGAATCTTTTCTCTGACAAAGTGACAATCTATCTCAATGTGTTTAGTTCTCTCATGGAAAACTGGATTAGCTGCTATTTGCAAAGTTGCTTTACTATCACACATTAGCTTAGCTGGTGCTATATTTTTCAAGCCCAACTCAGCCAACAACCCTTTTGCCATACTATTTCTGCAGCCGTCCCTACCATGCTTCTATATTCTACTTCTGCAGAAGAGCGTGCAACAGTGTTTTTCTTCTTAGACTTCCAAGAAATTAGAGACTTTCCAAGCTTAATACAGAAAACAGTTATAGACCTTCTGGTCATAGGACAAGTAGCCCAGTCATAATCACAATAGGCAAACAACTTGCACTCACTCGCAACACTTAAAAAAATCCCCTGTCCTGGATTTTTCTTGATGTATTTTACCACTTTCAATACAACTTCAAGATGTGATTGTTTTGGTTTATGCATGAACTGACTGAGGAAATGTACAATATGGACAATATCTGGCCATGTGTGAGTCAGATATATTAGTCTACCTATAAGTCTCTAAAAACCAGTTTTATCTTGCAATAGTTGTTCATTGCTACAAACTGCTTCATCATACTCAACTGTAGTAAACTTCTTGTTTTGCTCAAGAGGTGTCAAAGCTGGTTTAGCTCCCCCTGCTCCAGTTTCTTCAATTAACTCTAGAGCATACTTTCTTTGATTCAGCACAATCCCTTCTTTTGATCTTAGAACCTCTAATCCTAGAAAGTATTTCAACTCTTCAAGATCTTTCATTTTGAAATTCTTATTCAAAATGTGCTTCAGTTCTGCTATCAATTTCTCATTACTCCCAGTGATTAAAAAATCATCAACATATACCAACAAAACAACTATATCACTCCTTTGTTCCTTAGTGAACATTGAATAATCATACTTGCTCTGTATGTAACCAGCTGTAAGTAATGCTTCTGATAGCTTCAAATTCCATTGTATGGAGGCTTGCTTCAGTCTATAAAGTGATTTATGCAGCCTACAAACCTCAGACTCCCCCTGGCTGTAAAAACCATCAGGAAGTGCCATATAGATCCTCAACTAAGTCACCTTGTAGGAATGTATTATACACATCCATTTGATAGAGAGGCCAAGAAAAAAATAGAGGCAATATGAAGAACAGTTCGAACAGTGACTAGTTTAGCAAATGGAGAGAAGGTATCCACAAAGTTAACTCATTCTCTTTGATTGAATCCTTTAGCAACAAGACGAGCTTTGAAACGCTCAACATCTCCATTAGCCTTGTACTTGATTCTGTATACCCACTTACAACCTATTGGAACTTTCCCTGAAGACAGAGTAACTATAGACCAAGTGTTGTTTGACTCCAAAGTATCAATCTCTTCATGCATGGCTTAGATCCACAAAGGGTTGGTGATAGCTTCAGTATAGACTTTTGGTTCACTTAAGTGAGAAGTAGAAGATAAGAAACTTTGAGTTTTAGAAGGTAAGTGAGAATAAGAAATGAAATTGGAAATGGGATACTTACTTGGAAGAGATGAAGATTGGTAGGATTGAACATAATCATGTAGCCAATTAGGGGGTTTGATAATCCTAGTAGACCTTCTTTGAGGTAAACACTGATTTTGAGGTAGAGGAAGTGAACTAGAACATGGACTTGAAGATGGAATTGGTAAACTAGTTGAAACTTGAGGTGATACAGAAGAAGAAGAAGGAGAAGAAGAAGATAGAATAAGTGAAGCAGAATTTACTGGATTAGATGGTGCATAAATTTCGAGAGTAAGAGAATCAGAATCATCAATGAAAGGCTGAGTAGGAAAAAAAAAGGAAGGAATATTTAATGGAAATGAGAAAGGAAAGATAGTCTCATGAAAGACTACATCACGATTACAAAAAAAGATATAGTATGAAGATAAAAAAGAAGATAGCTCTTTTGAGTTGATGAATAACCAATAAAAACAGAAGGTAAGGCCTTTGGAGAAAATTTATCCTTATAGTTAACTTTGGTTGCATAACAAAGACAACCAAATACTTTCATATGAGAAAGATTAGGTGATTTTTTTATAGAAGGCTTCAAATGGGCTTTTCCAGTCTAGAACAAAAGTAGGGAGCATGTTAATGATATAACAGGCTGTTAAGACACACTCACCCCAAAATTTAATAGGAATATGAGAATGAAATCTAAGAGCACGGGCTACCTCTAAAAGATGTTTTGTGTTTTCGTTCAGTAACCCATTTTATTGGGGTGTGTGAACACAGGAGCTTTGGTGAATAATGCTAAGAGATGAGAAGAGTTCAGAACAATTATCACTAAAAACCTCACCACCATTATCACTACAAACATACTTAACTAAAGCTGAATGATGAGTTCGAACAAGAGTAAAAATTTGTTTAAGAAATAGAATTGCATCACTCTTAAGTCTCAACAAGTAAACCCATGACAACCTAGTGTGATCATCTACAATAGTAAAAAAAAAAGATCTATGACCACTGTATGCTGAAATTCTATATGGACCCCACAAGTCAACATGAATTAGATCAAAAGGTTTAAGGGACCTAGATGAACTAATTGGAAAGGGTAATCTAGATTGTTTTGCAAGAGGTCAGATAGAACACTGCTTAACAAAATTTTCATTTAAAGGAACATAACACAAAAACAGAGTTTTATGCATTTTAACAGAAGTAGCATGCCCTAAACGTGCATGCCAAAGCATTGTATTATTATAAGATGAAACAGAAATACAACCAGAACCAACTTTGCATTTAGATGATGACAAATCAGAAGTAACATTTGTAGAGGACAAACCAGAAACAAGGTCTTTAAAATTAAACAAATAGAGACCACGAGCTTCCCTACCAATCCCCCTCATCTTCCCAGTTAAGAGATCCTACAAAATGTAGAAATAAGTGTAAAAACAATGATGCAGATGAGGTCTTTAATGAGTTTTGACACTGACAATAGGTTATGATTAAAATTAGGAACATACAACACATTTGGAATAACATCAACTGAGTTAAAATAAAAACTACCAGTATGGGTGATTGAAACAGTTTTACCAGTAGGTAGATGGATAGAACTAGGCTCACATGAAGTTAGAGATTGTAAACAATGGATTTTAGACACCACATGGTCAGTAGCCCCTGTATCAAGTATCCAACGAAAGGAATTAGAAGAAGCAGGTGAGCACATAGAAGCAATACCTGCCAGGTTGACTGCTGCATCAACCGAAGGAGTTTTATTCAAGAGCTCAAGAATTTGATGATATTGAGTTGTTGTGAAGATCAGAGCAGGATTAACCGTGCTTGAATCACCAGAACGAGACTCATGATCAGAATCAACCAGTGAGGGATTGTAACAAGAGCTGCTTGAGAATTCCTCTTCTTGGTGAATTTGAAGTCAAGAGGAAACCCGATTAAACGATAGCAGTTGTCTAGCTTATGGCCTTTTATTTTGCAGTAATCACAAACGCCAGTGAATCACCTTCGATCAGAATTTCCAGACGCATTAGAGTACATGGCAGTAGCAATTTCACGATGCAGAAAATAAATTCTGGATCCATCTACTTGTCGAATCGCTCCTTCAAATCATTCCAGACATGATCAGTGCTTGAAGCAAACACGATTCCAGCCGAGAGATCACTGCTTACTGTGTTGAGAATCCATGACAAAACAAATGCATTACAGCGTTCCCATTGAGAGTGCAAAATCACATCGTAATCTTATTCGTAGAAAGTGTCGTCAATGAGACCTAACTTGTTCTTAGCCAGCAACACGATTCTCATAGATCAGCTCCATATGTTATAATTGTCGATGTTAACCAAGCGATGTAAAACCAGAACGCCGCCCGGCGTATCAGATGGATACAAAAATAAAGGATGGTTGAAGTCGAGCACGGTGGTGGTAGTGGCGGTGTCAGGAGTATCCATTTCATCGAAGGGAATTTGTGCAAAGCAAGAGCTAATCTAGAAGAAAGGATTATGGGTCGAAGGAAGGTACGGGCAGAGTAAGGGCGGCCCAAGAATAACCTGGGCTAAACTGATACCATGTTGAAACTGAAAACTGGGCAGAATTATATTTTATTCCTCAATATATCAATTACAACAAATAGGTCCTTTATATATAAACAATTTCCTGTAACTAACTCAATAACTGAAATCTAACAAACTAACAGAATAAGCAACTACAGTTTAAATCAGTTAACACTTTTTACACGAAGTCGGGATAAGCAGAGAGGGAGGTCTTGGTATTGTTGTAAAAGCCATGGTTTGATTCACATCCCTGCAAGGGAAACTGATGCAGAATGATAAATGGTCTATCCTCTGAGATAGGCTTAAAATACAACAATGTGAACGTAAAATGTCAGATTTTAGGATTAGAATGGAAATTAAACCTCGTAAAGATCGAAAGATAGAATGTGTTGACTTATGAACTTTATGTTGTTAACATCGACCAATAACATATGACAAATTGACATGTGCAACTCCGATGAACGGGACAAGGACCATGTCCACAAGAAGATGTGCGTCCTCGCCGTCGGTCACAGCTGCGGCCACTTGCTTGATATCAATATTGAATATTTTGGTACTGATGAACTTCTGTTTTATATCTCCGAGCGGTAATTTTTCTTCTTCTTTTATTTTATAATCTCTAATTGATTCTTTCAGGTTGTACTAGTTGGAAATTAAACGAGTACTAGTTGGGAATTCAACGAGTACGAGTAATTTCCCTATAACCAGATTAGTGAGAATGCGAAATAAAAGAGGAAAAATAATACCCGAAATTGATAACGGAGTTCAGCCAATTTTGCATATGTCTCCGGACTGCTGCAGATTTTTTACTAAGAGAGAAAATTTACAGGTGTTTACAAAACACTCACTACTCACAAGAACGCTCTCTAGTATTGGGAGAAAGAAATGATTTGGGATGATTTGAAGCTAAATGAGCTAGGGTATTTATAGTTAAAGCTTAAGGATTAATCTTGTAAATACCCTAAAGTTTAATGACTCAATTTTGTAATTATCCATTGCCAATTTCAACTAAAATTGGTTGTCTAACTTTGAATTCAAATGCCCATCGGCTGCCATCTAGAATTGTTGGTTGCTTTGAATTTCAATAATCTCCCACTTGAAGACTGATTTTAATCTGTCTTCACACCTCGATCAATGCAGCAACATTTCTGGTCTTGTTATTCTAGCATGCCAACTGAAGCTGAACACAACTTCAGTTTGTCCGTACTCACCGTCTTTGTCAACATGTCTGCCGGATTTTGAGCTCCACTAATCTTTTCAAGTTACAAAATCCCATCTTCCAGAAGAGACCGGATAAAATGATATCTCAATTATATGTTCTTCGTTTTGGAATGAAAAGACGAATTCTTCACTAGATGGATATCACTTTGACTGTCGCAATACAAGACATGTTTTTATTGTTTCTTGCCTAACTCTTCCAAGAAACTTTGGAGCCAAACCATCTCCTTATTGGCTTCCGTAACAGCGATATATTAAGCTTCAGTTGTGGAGAGAACAACTATCTTCTGTAGTTGAGAAACCCAACTCACTGCAGTGCCTCCTAAAGTATATACATACCTCTGTCTTTGGTGGTTGTTCTTTGGAGTGTCTAAAATGAACACCTAAAGATGTACTTACTAGTTTAGCATCTTGCATGTTGAACCTGGAGAGTACTTTGTTGATGTACTCAGCCTGCGATAACATCAAAGTCCCCGACTTTGTGTCTCTCTTGATCCTCATCCCAAGAATCTGCTTTGCAGCGCCCAGATCTTTTATTTCAAACTGCTTCGACAATTTCTGCTTCAAGTTTATAATCTCTTGCATGTTTGAGCCTGCAACGAGCATGTTATCAATGTACAACAATAAAATAATGAAGCTGTTGTCGAACTTCTTGATGTAGTAACAATGATCTGCTTGGCATCTGGTAAAACCATTGCTACTCATGAAACTATCGAAATTCTTGTACCACTGTCTAGGAGCTTGTTTCAAACCATAGAAGCTCTTCTTCAACCTGCATACCAGGTTTTTCTTGCATGCCTCTATGAAGCCTTCTGGCTACCTCATATAGATTTCTTCCTCTAAATCACCATGAAAGAAAGCTGTCTTCGCATCTAACTACTCAAGATGTAGATTCTCTGCAGCTACAATTTTCAACACCAATCTGATTATAGACAGCTTCACGACTGAAGAGAAAATTTCATTGTAGTCAATACCTTTTTTTTTGCTGAAAACCTTTGACAATCAATCTTGCTTTGTAGCATTTGCTCCCATCGTTCTCTTCTTTGATCCTGTAAATCCACTTTTTATGGAGCGCTTTCTTGCATGGTGGTAATTCAGCTAATTCCCACGTCTGATTTGACATAAGCGAGTTCATCTCATCTTTCATGGAAGACTCCCACTTGACTGAATCCTTCACTTGCATTGCTTTATCATAGTACTCTGGTTCACCATTGTCAGTCAGCAACAAGTAGTGCAAAGAAGACGAATATCGTTGGATTGGTTTGGGAATTCTGGAGAAGCGTCTCAGTTTTGATGTGCCTGGTTCTTCTTGAACTGCTTTAGGACTGATCTGAACATCATTTCTAGAAATCTCCTCGAACTCAGAAAAATCCTTTATTTCAGCTTCAGTATTGGAGTTACTTAATTCTATTGACTTGTCTTTGTACATCACATTCTCATTCCCAAAACCAGTAACCGAACTCATCACCACCATAACCAACAAAGACACATTTGTTGGACTTGGCATCAAGTTTACTTCTTTCAGCAGAGTTTATGTGTACATAAGAAATACAACCAAACACTCTTAAGTGTGAAAGATTTATTTCTTTCTTGCTCCAAACTTCCTCTAGTATTCCACCATCCAAGGGAACTGAGGGCCCACGGTTGATCAGGTAAGCTACAGTGTTGATAGCTTCAGTTCATAGCAATTTAGGTAATCCAGCATGTATCATCATGCTTCTGGCACGTTCATTCAGAGTTCTGTTCATGCGCTCTACTATTCCATTCTACTGCGGTGTCATGGGAACTATTGTCTCCATCTTGATCCCATTATTTGCACAGAAATCTCTAAATCTCCTATTTTTGTACTCTCCTCCATTATCAGACCTTAACCGCTTAACTTTAAAACCAGTTTCATTTTCCATAATGGCCTTCCATTTTCTGAAGGTATCAAAGACTTCTGATTTCTTCTTTAGAAAATAAACCCACATCTTCCTTGTAGAATCATCGATGAAGGTGACATAATATAGTGAGCCTGTAAGAGATGGAACTGTTGATAGTCCCCATACATCAGTATGAACCAATTCTAAATTTTCTGCCTTGGGTGTCTTGACAATCTTTGCAAAACTGACTTTCTTTTATTTGCCAAAAATGAAATCTTCACATAGTCCGACATCTACATTCTTTAGATCCGACATATTCCCTTTTGACAAAAGTATTTTCATCCCTTTCTCGCTCATATGGCCAAGCCTTTGGTGCCATAGGTTTGATTTTCCATTAGCATATGCTACTGCAATGATATTCTCTAAATTTGAGGTTACATAAAGAGTACCAGTTTTTTTACCATGAGCAATGACGAGTGCTCCTTTGGTAATCTTCCATTCACAACCTGAAAAAGTTGTACTATATCATTCTCCATCAAGCTGTCCTACAGAAATCAAATTTCTTTTGAGGCCAACAATTTGTCTCACTCCTGTCAGCTTCTACGTGGTCTGATTTGGCAACTTTAATCGGATATCTCCTTTTTCGACGATCTTCAATGTTTCATCATCAGCTTGATGAACCTTCCCAAAATCACCACTGACATAGTTCTCCATGATTTCTTGGCATGGGGTGGAGTGGAAAGATGCCCATGAATCCAAGATCCATGATTCAATCGGACTGTCGATGCTTAGAATCATGCCATCACCTGTCTCCTCTTCCATGTTGGCAGATTTATGTGCGTCGATATCTTTCTTAAGTGCTCGGCAATCCCTTTTAAAGTGACCCTTCTTGCCACAATTATAACAGGTAAATCTTTCTTTCCCGTTCTTGATTTTCTCCTTTTGGATTTCGATCTTCCACGATTTGAATTTCTTTAGAAGTTCTCCCTCTAGACTCTGTGTGCAAGGCTGAGGAGCTTGATGCTTCACCCGATTCTCTCCGTCGAATTTCTTCACTCAATACCAGATCCCGAACATCGTCGAATTTTAATTTGATGTTTCCCGACGAGCTGTTGACTGCTGTAACAGTAGCATTCCAACTGTCTGGTAGATATGATAAGAGAATTAAAGCTCAAACTTCATCATTGAATTCAATTTCCACGGAACTCAACTGAGTTGTGATTGTGTTGAGTTCATTCAGGTGTTGAGCCACTGATGCCCCTTCCCCCATTCGAAAATTGAATAATCGCCTCATCAAATGAACTTTGTTTGAGGCTGATGGCTTCTCATACATACTGGAGAGAGCCGCTATAAGACCCGTCGTGGTCTTTTCCTTTGCTATGTTGAAAGCAACATTGCGGGATAACGTCAGTCGGATAACTCCGAGGGATTGTCTATCGAGAGGAGACCAGTCTTCATTCTTCATGCCCTCTGGTTGCTTTCCTGAGAGAGGTTGATATAGATTTTTCTGGTACAGAACATCTTCAATCTGCATCTTCCAAAAGCCAAAGTCCGCACCATCAAAACTTCTCAATTTTCACCTTCCATTCGTCTGCAACCATCACTCCCTCGCTTCTTTGGATCGTTTTTGACAATTTTCCCGAACCGCAGTGTATTAGAACACCTCCTTCGACAAATTTGTATCGCCGACAAAATTTTACTATTCACAAAATTCACTATTCATATGAATAGTAACCTCGCAAAAATTGACAAAATTCACAACCAAAAGCTCTGATTACCAGTTGTTGGGAATTAAACGAGTACGAGTAATTTCCCTATAACCATATTAGTGAGAATGCGAAAAAAGCGGAAAAATAATACCCGAAATTGATAACGGAGTTCAGCCAATTTTGCCTACGTCTCCGGACTGCTGCAGATCTTTTACTAAGAGAGAAAATTTACAGGTGTTTACAAAACACTCACTACTCACAAGAAAGCTCTCTAGTATTTGGAGAAAGAAATGATTTGGGATGATTTGAAGCTAAATGAGCTAGGGTATTTATAGTTGAAGCTTAAGGATTAATCTTATAAATACCCTAAAGTTCAATGACTCAATTTTGTAATTATCACTTGTCAATTTCAACTAAAATTGGTTGCCTAACTTTGAATTCAAATACCCATCGGCTGCCATCTAGAATTGTTGACTGCTTTGAATTTCAACAGTACTTATTATCAATTATCAGTTTTCGTTCTTTAATGGTAATGGATGCCTTATAATAGTGTGTGTTTAGTTTTTTACTAGTGAAATTCTGGGCATTTCTTATGGTTTCTCCAACATTCTATAGCTTTTGTTTCTTACTGGGAGATGTGTTCATAGCATGACCTTTAGCTTTGATGATCCATTTAGGCCGAATATTGATTGAGTCGAGTTAAGTTAAAAATTTCGAGTTAAGTTAGATTGGAAGTTCTGTTTTATCATCCAAATTTTATTTAGAACTTTTCGAATCGAGTCGAGTTTTTAGAATTTCTATTTAAAGTTGATTATAAATATTTATAATATTACAATATTAATTTATTCCAATTTAAAGACTTTCTATAACTATATACAATGCATATATATTTTTCATATTTTTTCATGATGTATATATATCATATAAAGTTTGAAGACTCGATTAGAACTTGAAAATCAATGCATTAATAGCCTCAAGTTTTGAGTTATTCAAGTTATTTGAGTTATTCAGGTGTTGCTCACTTTCTAAACCAACTGCAATTAGTTACGGAAGAATTTCAAAATGATGTTTCGAAATCGACATTCAATAGAGAGATGATTGTTTGTTTCCATTTATAGTTTTCAAGTGGTATTTGTTTTTTTTTTATATAAAAAAGATGATGCTTTTCACTGGTCTAATCATCTGAAACGTCTTCGACTGTTTTCGTGCTACGAGATCTCCGATGAAGGATTAAGCGAAGCAGCTTCAAAGCTTCCGTTTCTCGAAGAGCTTGAAATTTCGATATGTCCGATTTCGAAACATGCTGTCGAAACCATCGGTCGCAGTTGCCCTCTCTTGAGATCATTCAAGTTCAATCTTCAGAGATGCAAAGGCTATGTCTGTGATGATGAGGCAGTAGCCATTGCACAAACCATGCCCGAATTACGCCACCTCCAACTTCTGGGGAACGGATTGACGAATGAAGGCTTGCAGGCCATTCTCGACGGTTGTCATCACCTCGAATATCTCGACTTACGGCAGTGTTTCAGCGTTCGTCTGGTGGGGAACTTGGAGAGAAGGTGTGTTGAACGGATGAAGAACTTGCGGCACCCTTGTGATCCGCCTCATGATTATGAATTCAGTGCAGAAGATCTTGATTTCTGGTTCTACCCTTCTGATTGAAACGTTCTAAGTGCTTTGTTTAGGAAGCTACATGCTTTTATTGTTCTAGTGGATGTTGACTAAAGTTCATTTATTTCACTTATTGCTGGGATTAATTTGGAAGAGCAGGGAAGTTTATTTGATAAAACAGATCAAATCTTATTGGACACTCGTTATACTCTTTAAACACTTTATGGGTTAAGGACCAATTGAAAGATATTAATAATAACAAGAAGTATTGTTCTTCCAAAAAAATTCGAGTTCATATCTGTTATCCCAACTAAATTTATTCATAAATAGGAAATGCTGAACACCCAAATTCAGAGATTAAGGAGAGCTTTCCATAACAAAGGTTGTGTCATTAGAATGCTTAAAGATTTTCAAAACGAAGCTGAGAAAAAATGATGGATGGAAGGCAAATATACATACCTAATAAACATTATTCTTCGACAATCTCACAATCTCCGCTTTATCCTTCAAGGCCTTCGAAACACTCTTTTTTGGCATCATGACAGTAAGCTCAAATGAAAAATCAGACAATTTCACAAAATGAAAACAACAATAAAAAAAGAATTTATGATTGCTACACCAAATCCTCCTTATATAATTAGACAAAGCGACATATTTGCAACAGTCGAAATAGTGTGTCGTTCAAGAAGCAATAATTGCAACAAAAATGACTTAATAAATACCAATAATGATCTAACGGTTAAATCTCGAGTCAAATCATTTTATGGAATTCTCTCTATTAAGGACAAATGTTATACCTCCACCAAAGGCATTCGCATACTCCTCTCATGTCTTATAGTTTTCAGAGGACTCAAAAGCATATTCAAGTCTCCGTCACCTAGGGAGCTCCAAAAGATATAAGAAGAATATCTTCGAAAGATGAATTTTGAATATCTTACTTCTTTCAAGAAGTCATAATCTATTGACATGACCTCTGACACATTCATGTGACTTACTAAAACCAAATTCACTTCCACTAAACTTTATCCACTTAGTCTGTTATCCTACTAGTAGTAATAATAATTTTACGTTTGACACCAACTCTAAAAGTCACTATAAAACTTCAAGACCAAGATTGAGAGAAATGATGAAACTCATATGAAATCCTCTTACACTCATTTATTTGTTCTCTTTCTAATTGTCGCTCTCTGTCCAAATTAGGAAGAGTGGACCACGTATAACCGCACAATCTCTTTGTACAAATTTAAAGCTTCTACGCTTTCTTGTGGAATGCTGATGATAGGGAGAATTTAAAATTTAGGGTGATATTTAGTAAAAGAATCGAAAATTCTTGGAACTCAAAATATTTGATACTTTTTTTAAAACAATTTTACTCGGGAAGGGAAAAGGAAGGGAAGGAGAATTCTTAGAACTCGAAGTTATTTTGATAGTTGTTTATAGGGGTGAGCAAAATTCATTCGACTTAAAAAAATCAATTTTTTCGACTGGATCGATTCGAAAAACTCTACTCAAATTGAATACGAGTTGTAATTTCATAAATTCGACTCGACTCGAAAAATTTTTTAAGTTCAAATCGAGTTGTAAAATACAACTCTAATGACTCGAGCAACTCGAAATTTTAGTAATTAGTGGATTGATTTTTTTCTTGTGGAATGCTGATGATATAGGGAGAATTTAAAATTTAGGGGTGATATTTAGTAAAAGAATGCGAAAATTCTTGGAACTCAAAATTATTTTGATACTTTTTTTAAAACAATTTTTACTCGGGGAAAGGGAAAAGGAAAGGGGAAGGGAGAATTCTTAGAACTCGAAGTTATTTTGATAGTTGTTTATAGGGGCGAGCAAAATTCATTCGACTTAAAAAATCAATTTTTTCGACTTGATTCGATTCGAAAAAACTCTACTCAAATTGAATACGAGTTGTAATTTCATAAATTCGATTCGACTCGAAAAATTTTAAGTTCAAATCGAGTTGTAAAATACAACTCCAATGACTCGAGCAACTCGAAACTTTTAGTAATTAGTGGATTGATTTTTAAGATTGAGTCAAGCCCCTCGACTTTGTATGATATATGTATATCATATGAAAAAAATATGAACTATATATATATATATATGGTTATAAAAAGTTATTTCGATTGGAATAAAATAATATCATAATATTATAAATATTTAAAATAGGACTCGTCAATACTATAATTCAAAAAAATTTATTCGACTCGACTCAATCGAACACTCACCTTACCTTAGTTGTTTATAGTAATTTTGGTTTTTTAATATGATATACAGGGACAATTGAATATATGTGATTAGTAATTTGTGTAAAAAAATCATTTTGTTATGGTACTTTGCAAGGCTAATTTAAGTGCTTACCCTTTACTTAACTACCAACCTTGTAATATACCAAGGAGAAAAATGTAAAGTAAATAAAAACTAATGTGATGGGAAGTCCTAGCAGCTTTGGATTAGAGAAAAAGATTAAAAAAACACTATTAGCATTACATATTTTGAAAGGCAATGACAATTTTATTGAATAAAGTAGAAACAAAATATTAAAATATTATACATGAAATTGAAAACAAAATAAATGAGAACAATTATAAAAATAAGACACTAAACTGTCCCAACCAAACTGGCATATAGTTAATCACATGGGGGAGATCAAATCTGGATTCAAATTTCAGTAGCTCCAAAGCTTTTCTCCATTTCAAGCAATTACACTAGAGAAGTATTTGCAATCCTGCTGTTGTTCCAACCAAATTTATTCATAATAGGACCTGAATTGTAGCACCTTAGTTAGCCATTGAAGACTACATGACCCAACAATTCTGCTAATTTTATGGCCGAGAAAGGACTCCGAAACGGAAGAGGTTCATGACTAAGGGATTGAGCAACATGTTGCATGGTTGGCCGAAGTTGAGGATTGGCATTCATGCATGCAAATGCTACTTTAGTTGCAGTGACTACATCATTTGCAGCTCGGCTTTGCGGGGGCGAGAGACGGTGGTCAATCACATCTTTAAGTAAAATTTGTTCATCATTTGGAACAGGTGTTGATGATGACAAATATGAAAGAAGATCACCAGGATGCTTCCCCATCAAAACTTCTATTGCTACTACCCCAAAGCTGTACACATCACATTTCTCATCTATCCTCATTGTATAAGCCAACTCTACATTAAAAAACACATATATATACTATTTGAATCATATCTATATAAGAAATTAACACATCTTATCAAATAAATGAACTGTTGAAAGCACTTTTAGGGGGGGGGGGAATGGTTAATACCTGGAGCTATATACCCATAGGTTCCTGCAAGTGATGTCCAATTGGATGAGTCCGGCTTTAAAACCCTAGCAGTTCCAAAATCAGAGACGCGAGTTTCATAGTCCGAATCCAAAAGAACATTGTTGCTGGAAATGTCTCGATGAACTATAGGTTTTGAATGGTCGTGATGCATGTAAGACAGGGCATTGGCCAATCCTTTAACAACATTTAGCCTCTTTTCCCAGTCTAACAACATTGCTTGTTCATTGTTGCTTAATATCATTCTCAAACTTCCCCTTTCTACAAACTCATAAACCAGAAAAGAATGTTTTGGATGTGAACAAAAGCCATACATCTGCACAATGTTACGGTGCCTTATTTCTAATAAAGCAACAATCTCGCTTTCAAAAGCTTTCAAGTTGTTGAGAAGCAAGCTGTCTTCAGATTGGTGAATCTTCTTCACAGCAACCGCTTGACCAGTTGGTAATGTAGCTTTATAAACAGTTCCATATCCTCCTGATCCAATGCAATACTCGGAGCTGAATTCTTCAGTGGCTTCAATGATGCTATCATGGAGTTCTCTTCCATTAAATCCAAACACAGTGAAAATATCTCCATGTTGTTCCTCCCTCGGCTCTGATTTTCTGGTTGGATTCTTCTTGCAAATAGTAAGGAAACTTGCAGCCAATATAAACAACAAAAGTAGACCACCAAAGAGTGGAAGCATGGCTAATACGATGATTTTGGTCCTTCTTCCATGCCTATGGTTGTCTCGGGGAGGGAGAACACAAGGCCTTAGTCCAGTGGCATTACCACATAAGGCTTTATTGTTGCGTAAGGCATCGAATGAAGCCTCGTGAAATGCATAAGGTCTGGAATCGGACTTCCAATTGATTGAAGGATATATTCACAATTCTCAAACCATGCATATCATTGAAAGCTTCTGGTATGGAACCATTGAGCTATTGTGAGAAAGGTTCAATATTTCCAAGGACTGTATTTTCCAAACTGTTGTGGGATGCCTCCAATAAGTGAGAAAGGTTCAATTTTTCAAATCTAGAGTTGAAGAGCAATAACATCACTTATTGAAGATGGAATGTCCTCTCCAAGATTATTCATGCTCAAATTCAAGTGGAATAATTTCAAGCAGTTTCAAGTTGATCAGGAATAGGTCCACTTAAATTTTTTGATGCCAACTTAAGTTGTTCTAGATTGGAAAGAAGACCGATCTCAGATGGATATTTTCCTGAAAACCGGTTACCACCTAGAAAAAGACGGGACATCATTTTCAATGTTCCGAGTTGCCTTGGAATCTCACCGATTAGATGATTCGAAGAGAGATCGAGTTCCTGCAAATGAGTTGTATGTCCCAACTCAAGTGGTATCTTCCTGTTAGGTATGGCTCATAAATATACCAGTAAAGAGGACAGGAGATGGAGCGGAGTGAGCGAAGCGAACATCAACTGCCCTTACAAAGAAAGTCTCGTTGTGGGGTTAAGAATTATGTGGGTTGGGGGTGCGGGGGCGTAGCCCCCGCGGTACGGTACAGGGTTGATTTTGTAATTATGTACCAGGGTTTTCTATTATAAATAGAGATGTAACCTAGACCTAAAATATCATTGAATAAAAACTTCTAGCGCCGCCTAGGCACCGAGGACGTAAGCACATTGTCGAACCTCGTAAAATTCTCGTGTTCTTTTGTTTTCTTTACCCGTTTTCATCAACAATTGGTATCAGATGTCAGGAGCAAAATTCGAAGTCGCGAAATTCGATGGTCAGGGTAACTTCGGATTATGGCAAACGAGGGTGAAGGATCTATTGGCGCAGCAAGGGATCTTGAAGGCTTTGCGACCTACAAAGCCGGCGTCGATGGATGAGGAAGATTGGGAAGAATTGCAGCAGCGAGCGGCATGAACCATACGATTATGTTTGGCGGACGAGGTCATGTATCACGTCATGCATCTATCGTCTCCAGACGAAATTTGGAGGAAGTTGGAAAGCAGTTATGTCCAAATCCTTAACGACAAAACTGTATCTGAAGTAGCGGTTGTATGGGCTGAAGATGCAGGACGATCACGATTTGGCGCAACACGTGAATGTCTTCAATCAAATCGTTTCTGATCTGGCTCGGCTTGATGTGAAAATTGAGGATGAAGACAGAGCGATGATTCTGTTGTGTTCGTTGCCTCCCTCTTACGAACACATGGTGACTACTCTTACATATGGGAAAGAGACTATCAATGTTGAGGAGATTACTGCAGCCTTGTTGGCTCACAACCAGCGGAAGCAGAATGCAGGGGAAAGTTCTCAAGCCGATAGTTTATATGTCAAGGGTAATCGAGATCGTGGATGGAAGCCAGAGAAGGCAGGGTCCGGGAAGCGGAATTCCAGATCCAAATCCAGGGATAAGAAGACGATTCACTGTTACAAGTGCAAAGAGGCGGGACATATGAAGCGAGACTGTCCGAAGTTGAAAAAACAGACTGATGAGAAGCGTGATGGCTCATCCAAGTCTGTGAACGTGGTCGAGGATGATAATTCTGATTGCAGTGAGGGTGATATGCTTTCTATTTCAACGACACAATTGACGGATGCTTGGATTCTTGATTCTGGATGTTCTTATCACATCACGCCAAATAGGGAATGGTTTTCGACATACTGGCCGGTTAATTCTGGTTCGGTTTATTTGGGTGATGATCGATGTTGCAATATTGTTGGTATTGGTGAATTAAGATGCACGATGGCTCCGTTCGGACGTTGAGTGGTGTTCGACATATCCCAGACTTGAAGAAGAATTTGATTTCCTTGGGCACTTTGCACAAGAATGGTTTTATCCCTAAGGCTGACGAGGATAGGGAAACCATTCGGATTGTTAAAGGAGCATTGACTGTGATGAAAGGCAAGATGACTGCAGGGAATCTACGATTGTTAGGGAGTACCGTTGCAGGTGGAGTTCACTCTGTTGAGTCCTGTGATGATACGACAAAATTGTGGCATATGCGCCTTGCTCATCTTAGTGAACGTGGTATGGCAATTACACAAGAGAAACTTGTTGCATGGTGTCAAAAGCTGTAAGCTCGACTTTTGCAAGTATTGTGTTTGGTAAACAGACTAAAGTCCGTTTCAAGACTGCGAAGCACAAACTCAAGGGATTCTTGATTATGTGCATTCTGATGTATGGGGGCCTTCCACGACATCGTCTTTGGGTGGATCTAGGTACTATGTTACTTTTATTGATGATTTTTCACGGAAAGTTTGGGTGTATTTTTTGAAACAGAAATATGAAGTTTTTGAGAAGTTCAAGCTGTGGAAAGCTGAGGTAGAAAACCAAACAGGACGAAAAATCAAGTGTTTGCGGTCTGACAATGGTACGGAGTACACATATTCACAGTTCCTACAATTCTGTAAGGAGCATGGGATTCAGAGGCATTTACAGTGCGCAAGACACCACAGAATGGTGTTGCGGAACGAATGAACATGTCGTTGAATGAAAGAGCCAGATGTTTGCGGTTGAATGCGGGGCTTCCCAAACACTTCTGGGCTGAGGCTGTTAACATGGCGTGTTACCTTATCAACAGATCGCCAAGGGCATCGCTGGCTGGGAAAGTTGCAGAGGTATGGACTGGTCATGATGTTAGTTTTGATAACTTACGGTTTTGGTTGTCCTGCTTATGTGCATGTACCTGCTGATGAGAGATCCAAACTTGATGCAAAATCGAAGGAGTGCATTTTCTGGGTTACAAGAAAGGTGTCAAAGGATTCAAGTTCTGGGATCCAGTTGCGAAGAAAGTTGTGATTAGTAGAGATGTCGTTTTTGATGAACAATCCATGTTGCAGCAGAAGCAAGACACGACAGTGGTGGATCTCGAGCAGTTTCCAGTTGAGAAACCAGAAACTTCTCAACCGACTTCTGGTGGTTCCATACGGATGATTTGCAGGATTATAGTCTCGCCAGAGACAGGGTGAGACGGACGAATATAAAGCCTCCGAACAGATTGGGTTTTGAAGACTTGGTATCTTTTGCACTTATTGTTAGCAGTGATGATCCGATTACTTTTCATGATGCCGTTATAGTCAGGAAAACGACAAGTGGATGGCAGCCATGATTGAGGAGATGGAGTCTTTGAATCACAATCGCACATGGGAGTTAGTTCCCCTCCTGAGGGTAAGAAGCCGATTGGTTGCAAATGGGTGTATAAGAAGAAACCAGTAGTAACAGAAAAAGAGGGGGAGAAGTTCAAGGCTCGTTTGGTAGCGAAGGGTTTTTCACAGCAGAAAGGAGTTGATTATGATGAAATCTTTTCTCCTGTGGTCAGGCACACTTCAATCCGAGCAGTACTTGCATTGGTGGCTAGTTGGGATTTGCATTTAGAGCAGATAGATGTTAAAACTGCTTTTTTGCATGGTGATTTAGAGGAGCAGATCTACATGCGGCAACCTGAAGGTTTCACTCAACCTGGAAACGAGCATTAGTTTGCAGATTGAAGAAATCTTTGTACGGGTTGAAACAGTCTCCGAGACAGTGGTAAACGGTTGACTCCTATGATCAAGATTGGCTACAACCGATGTGAGTATGATTGTTGTGTCTATGTTAAGAGCCTTGATGATGGTTCTTTTATTTTTCTATTACTGTATGTTGATGATATGTTGATTGCTGCGAAGAACATGGATGATGTTATCGGTTTGAAAACTTATTGAGTCAGGAATTTGATATGAAAGATTAGGTGCTGCAAAGAAAATTCTTGGAATGGAAATTTGCAGGGACAGAGACTCAAGCAAACTGCGGCTATCTCAACGGGGTTATGTTGAGAAAATGCTAGAAAGGTTTGCGATGAGCAGCGCGAAACCAGTTAGCACTCATTGGCGAATCACTTTAAGCTCTCATCAGAACAGTGCCCCAAGACAGATAAGGAAGCTGAAGATATGGCAAAGGTTCCGTATTCTAATGCTGTTGGCTGCTGTATGATGTAGATGGTACTCGTCCTGATTTAGCTCATGCTGTTAGTCAAGTTTGTAAGTACATGTCTAAACCTGGTAAGCAAACATGGGAAGCAGTCAAGTGGATCTTTCGGTACTTAAAGGGTACTGTGGAACATGGAATGTTTTGGGAGTCAGCGGGATAATCCTTTGGTTGTAGGATATGTGGATTCAGACTATGCAGGTGACTTGGATAATAGAAGATCTACGACAGGGTATGTCTTTACTCTTGGTGGAGGGCCTATTTGTTGGAAGTCTACTGTTCAATCTATTGTGGCTCTATCTACAACTGAAGCTGAGTACATGGCAGCGGCTGAAGCTGTAAAAGAAGCTTTATGGCTTACTGGTTTAGTGAAGGAGTTGGGTGTTCAACAAGGTGGAGTTCAGTTGCTTTGTGATAATCAAAGTGCTATTCACTTGGCTAAGAATCAGGTGTATCGTGCTAGAACTAAACATATTGATGTAAGGTTCCACAAGATCATAGAGTTGGTTGCATCTGGAGAGGTTTTGTTTCAGAAGGTACATACTGATGAGAATGCCGCTGATATGTTCACTAAGCCAGTTATGACAGACAAGTTCAAGCATTGCTTGAACTTGTTGAATGTTTCGAGTTGTTAAAGGATCAAGGTAACCCAACCCACATTGAAGTTTCCAAGAGGCAGGATATTCGCCAAGGTGGAGATTTGTTAGGTATGGCTCATAAATATACCAGTAAAGAGGACAGGAGATGGAGCGGAGTGAGCGAAGCGAACATCAACTGTCCTTACAAAGAAAGTCTCGTTGTGGGGTTACGAATTATGTGGGTTGGGGGTGCGGGGGCGTAGCCCCCGCGGTACGGTACAGGGTTGATTTTGTAATTATGTACCAGGGTTTTCTATTATAAATAGAGATGTAACCTAGACCTAAAATATCATTGAATATAAACTTCTAGCGCCGCCTAGGCACCGAGGACGTAAGCACATTGCCGAACCTCGTAAAATTCTCGTGTTCTTTTGTTTTCTTTACCCGTTTTCGTCAACACTTCCCAGTAATGTTATTATTGGAGATAAGCAGGCTAGTTAGATTAGGACATTGCCCCCATTTTGGAGAAAGTTCACCAAAAAAGTTGTTGTCGCTTAATCCAATATGAACCAAATTTGGATATATACCGAAAGCATCTGATATATTTCCAGTGAAGTGGTTTCCTTCAAGCTTAGCTCTAAATAAGCTTTTGCAGTCTCTCAAACTTGATGGGATCGGACCCGTCAAACTGTTGTTGACCACCCAAAGTCGAATGAGTGCTCCACCGAGGCATAAATTCTCCGGTAATGGACCAGTGAGATTGTTGTTGGATAATTGGAAATAAGTAAAATTACAATATGTTTGAGGGATGTGGCCAGACAAACTATTGTCACCGAGGAAAAGCCTTGATAAGCTGGTCAAGTTTCCTATGGAAATAGGGATGACACCACTGAGATTATTTGCAGAAAACTCCAGATGGGAAAGTCAGCTAAGCAATCCTATCTCAGTTGGGATCGAACCAGAGAGGTAATTACTATAAAAATAAAGATATACCAAGTCGCTCAAGTTTCCTATAGATGCTGGTATAGGACCAGTTAGCTGGTTGCCTGAAAAGTCCAAATAATAAAGTGACCTCAACATTCCAACTTCTTTAGGTATAGAACCATTGAGTTGATTGTTATGAAGTTCAAGCCTAGCTAAATTAGGCAAGCCTCCAATAGAAACAGGTATTGTTCCGGTGAGATTATTTTGGTTGAGTCGAAGATCAGAAAGTGAGCTCAACCTTCCTATTGATGTTGGAATATGACCAGTGAGATAGTTGCTTGAAAGGTCAAGGGTGGATAAATTCTGCAAGCCTCCAATAGAAACAGGGATTGTACCTGTGAAATTATTTCGGTGCAGGTCCAAGTAGTTAAGCTTGGAAAGGTTGAAAATTTCTGTTGGAATGGGACCAGTAAGATTGTTGCTCATTAAAAAAATTACTGAAACCGCACTCAACCTTCCTATTTCTCGTGGAATGGAACCACTGAATGAATTTGAATCCAAGGAGATCAAATAAAGACTTTTCAACAAACCAATCTCCGGGGGAATATTCCCAGAAAAAATATTGTATGACAAGTCCAGGAAAGTGAGTCTGGAAAGGTTTCCAATGTGCGAGGGAATGTGCCCATACAAGGAGTTGTTTCGCAATTTGAGTTCAGTGAGAGATTCAAGCATTCCAACTTCTTTTGGTAAAGAACCATTGAATTTGTTGTCACCGAGGTTAAGTGAGATCAAATCAAGGTTGAAAATTTCTATTGGAATATGACCAGTGAGATGATTCCTTGAAAGGTCAAGCGTGGATAAATTCCGCAAGCCTCCTATAGAAACAGGTATTGTACCGGTGAGATTATTTTGGAAGAGATTAAGGTAAGAAAGTGAGCTCAACCTTCCTATATCTAAAGGGATACTCCCAAGGAAATTATTTCGGTTCAGGTCCAAGTTGTTAAGCTTGGAAAGGTTCGAAATTTCTGTTGGAATGGAACCGGTTAAATTGTTGCTCATGAAAAGAATTATTGAAACTACACTCAACCTTCCTATTTCTCGTGGAATGGAACCGCTGACTGAATTAAAACCCAATGAGAAAAAAGAAAGACTTTTCAAAAAGCAAAGGCCAAGTCAAGATAGTTGAGTTTGGAAAGGTTCCCAATTTTATTTTATGAATATTAATTATGAAATTAATGGTTAATATTTTTTTGATTGTGATTTTAGTAGTTTCAGCTTTAAATTTTTAAATATCAATTGGTTAAGGTTTTTAAAATTTTGTTTAGAAACGTTTTAGAGTCTTTTTGATTTAACAAAAAGAGAGAATAGAGTAATGGGGAGTAAATTTTTTTACAAGATTGATTTCAAAAATTATTTTTTAAATAAAAATCTTAAAATTACTTAAATGTTTTGTTATATCTAAAAGGGGAGATTGTTGAAAACATTTTGATGTTTCGATATAACAAATTAAGATAAATGAATTTTAAGGTTTTACAAATGATTTTCTAAATATATTCGATACAATTATTCGAATATCAAAATATTACTCCAAATTCTTTCAGAGTTCAATTTCAATCCTTACTAAAGTGTAAAATTGTGTTTTAATCTTAAAATATTTTTGAAACAATTTTCACAAAGTATTTCGAACAAAAAAACGAGCCAAATATTAATTTTTCAAAGTAGTGTACCAATGCACCATCCAATGCATCGATGCACCCTTGAATAAATTGAATTTCGAATGCATTTTATGCATCAATGCACAGACCATGCATCGATGCACCTCAGGCTTGTTTGAAACATCGAATGTATTTTATGCATCGATGCACCCCTAGTGTACCAATGCACTAAGTCTTCCAACAGTCAAAATATTTGAATTTTACACATAGTGTACCGATGCACATTGCCTATGCATCGATGCACCTTACGCTCTCAACTGTTTTATTAATTGTTTTCACACAATAACGGCTCTATTGACTCCACTAATGATCCCCAACGTTCAGAAATGATCCGAGGTGTATTTAAACAAGCTTAGGAGACATTGATCAATAACAATTAACAAGAATTGAGAGAGAATCAAAGAGAAAGTATCAAACCACAAGTTTGAGCATTTTCAAGCCTATTTCATTCAATATTCATCTTTGCTTTCAAGAACACTTATTGTGCTCAATTGTATTATTTTTTAGTGTTCTTTCTTTGTTCTAGAATTGTGCAAACATCTTGCTTTGTGAGGTTTTTCTGTAAGTTTGCGAAATTTGTATTGTTCTCGTTAGGAGGGAGTGTTCTCAAGAATTTGGGGTATAATTCTTGAGGGATTTGTAAGGTTACTCTTTGTCCTCAAAAGAAAGACAAATTAGTGAATTTGTGGAAAATCCTTAGTGTGGATAGCTAAGGTAGTGGACGTAGACTTTGGTTGAGAAAGTCGAACCACTCTAAATCGCTGCGCAATTATTTTCTATTCTATTTTCTGCAAAAGCTTCCACCAAAATTTTTATTGCCAATTCACCCCCTCTTGGCCAATTCCGTCGATCGATTAACTCAACACCTCCTTTGCAAAATATTTCCAATTAAGTCCCTAAACTTTTAACTTATTATAAAATTAAGCACAAAGTTTTTAGAATTTACATTTTAGTTACTAGCCCTCTTTTTGGAATGTTACACACCAACACTCGGTATATTATCAAATAAGACCACAAGAGAGAACATTAATGATGTTAATTGCACTTAGAAACAAGATCAATTAGGCTGACATAAAACTAGCCTTGATTGATGCTTGAGAAACAACCAGGACACCCAAGTTCCTTTAGAAAATGCTTGTAGTATCGAATGTATAGATTCAGTCTGGATATATCCTTAGGTGGTGCGCGAGGCACTTTAAGCTAACTAGCTTGGGCGCAAGGTCTGACACTCAAGGAGTGGGCTAGTCGAGGGGGTTGACTGATATAGAGATTCTGGGCAACCAACCTTGGTAGACTAGAGGGGTGTGTGAGCTCCGAGATACATAACCCTCAACTACACCATGATGTCTACCATAGAGTAGAGAGTGCAGTATACAAGTATACTCACAATTTCAATTTATCAGTTGATTTGAGCATTGCATGAACACTTCTAGTATGCCTTAGTTGTTAGTGTGACATTAGGCTAGTTAGTTCAGCATTTGAAATTTGTTTCCTTACGCAGGTTAGTCGAGGAGCGGCCTGAGGACTTTTTTCCAGTAGTGATCCAAACCCAGATAGTGCAGAATACATCTCAGGTCATCTTTTTAGAGGGTATGTATACTTGTGGACCCTTTGTATATTTATGTATGAGTCGTAACTCATTTTCATCAATGGTATGTATGTTATAAATATTATTTTGGGAGCTCCTGATGTAAACTCTTTTATTTAAATTGTGGTTAATTTATTTTAGCATCAAATTTACAAATGGTCATTTTTAAAATGGAGGAATTTAAAAGAAAATTTTGGTTAGCCATTCCAGTGATTCTGTGTGACATTCTAATCGGTCGATTATATGTCGTACTAGTTTAGGGTATTGTTACATTTCTCCTAGGCTTGAAGCTTCATTATGAGTTTTTTCATTTGTCATTTTGAACTTTAGTCACTCTCTAACAGCATATTATTTGGTCCCAGCATCTCCTTATTTCTTGTCTAAGGGTCCCATATTGACTTGGCGCTTTTTTCCTTGACAAAAAGATCAAACACGTTGTTGGCCGTATGATATAACAAGTATCCCTTCACCATTATGTTGTCTTTTTCGAGTTTCGCCTTGATGGTGGTGTCGATAACATGGTTGGTTTGAGGATCCACTGCGGCACCAGGGGTGACATCTGTTACGGTATCAGTGTGTGAAGTTGTACGTAGATTTCCTATTTCTCGTGGAGTGGAACCTCTGATTGAGTTATAACCCTAGGAGACAAAAAAAAGAAAGACTTTTCAATAAGCAAAGCTCAGATGGGATATTCCCAGAAAAATTATTGTAGGCCAAGTCAAGGTGGCCGAGCTTGGAAAGGTTCCCGATCTGTGAGGGAACGTGCCCATACAATTTTCTTGAATAAAGTAGAAACACTAGTAAATATTATACATGAAATTGAAACAAAGTATAAATGATAGCTTTACAAATATGATACAAATAGGGTACTTCACCAAATTGGCATTATATAGTTAATCGCTTAGGTGAGATCGAATCTGGATTCAAATTTCGATTGCTCCAAAGCTTTTCTCCATTTCAAGCAATGACACTAGACAAGTACTTGCAATCCTGCGGTTGTCCCAACCAAATTTATTCATCAATAGGACCTGAATTTTAGCACCTTAGTTAGCCATTGCAGACTACATGACCCAACAATTCTTCCACTTTTATGGTCGAGAAAGGACCTGGCAATGGAAGGGGTTGACGGGTAAGGGCTTGTGCAACATGTTGCATGGTTGGCCGAAGTTGAGGATTGGCATTCAGGCATGCAAATGCTACCTTTGTAGCAGTGACTACATCAATTGCCGCCCGGCTTCGCGGTGGTGAGAGACGGTGGTCAATCACTTCTTTAAGTAAAATTTGTTCATCATTTGACACAGGTGTTGATGATGACAAATATGAAAGAAGATCACCAGGATGCTTCCCCCATCAAAACTTCTATTGCTACCACCCCAAAGCTGTACACATCACATTTCTCATCTACCCCTCATTGTATAAGCCAACTCTACATCAAAAACATATATTTGCTATTTGAATCATGTCTATATTAGAAATTAACACTTCTTATCAAATAAATGAACTGTTGAAAGCATTTTCAGAAGGGAAAAAATAGTTAATACCTGGAGCTATATACCCATAGGTTCCCGCAAGTGATGTCCAATTGGAGGAGTCAGGCTTTAAAATCCTGGAAGTTCCAAAATCAGAGACACGAGCTTCATAGTCCGAATCCAAAAGAATATTGTTGCTGGAAATGTCTCGATGAACTATAGGTTGTGAATGGTCGTGATGCATGTAAGACAGGGCATTGGCCAATCCTTTAACAACAATTAGCCTCTTTTCCCAGTCTAACAACATTGCTTTCTCATTGTTGCTTAAGACCATTCTCAAACTTCCCATTTCTACGAGCTCATAAACCAGAAAAGAATGCTTTGGATGTGAACAAAAGCCATACATCTGCACAATGTTACGGTGCCTTATTTCTAATAAAGCAACAATCTCGCTTTCAAAAGCTTTCAAGTTGTTGAGAAGCAAGCTGTCTTCAGATTGGTGAAGCTTCTTCACAGCAACCACTTGACCAGTTGGTAAAGTAGCTTTATAAACGGCTCCGTATCCTCCCGATCCAATGCAATAGTCGGAGCTGAAATCTTCAGTGGCTTCAATGATGCTGTCATGGAGTATTCTTCCATTAAATCCAAACACAGTGAAAATATCTCCATGTTGTTCCTCCCTCCGTTCTGATTTTCTGCTTGGAGTCTTCTTGTAACAAGTAAGGAAACTCACAGCCAGCATAAACAACAAAAGTAGACCACCAAAGAGTGGAAGCAAAGCTAAAACGATGACTTTGGTCCTTCCTCCATGGCTATGGTTATCTCGGTAAAGGAGAACACAAGGCCTTAGTCCAGTGGCGTTACCACATAAGGCTTTATTATTCCGTAAGGCATCGAATGAAGCCTCGTGAAATGCCTTAAGGTCTGGAATCGGACCTTCCAATTGATTGAAGGATATATTCACAATTCTCAAACCATGCAAATCATTGAAAGCTTCTGGGATGGAACCATTGAGCATATTGTGAGAAAGGTTCAATACTTCCAAGGACTGTAATTTTCCAAACTGTCGTGGGATGCCTCCAATAAGTGAATTCTGACTCAAATCTAGAGTTTGAAGAGCAATAACATCACTTACTGAAGATGGAATGCCCTCTCCAAGATTATTCATGCTCAAATTCAAGTGGAATAATTTCAAGCAGTTTCCAAGTTGATCAGGAATAGGTCCACTTAAGTTGTTTGATGCCAACTTAAGCTGTTCTAGATTGGAAAGAAGACCGATCTCAGATGGAATTTTTCCTGAAAACCGGTTACCACTTAGAAAAAGACGGGACATCATTTTCAATGCTCCGAGTTCCCTTGGAATCTCACCGATTAGATGATTCGAAGAGAGATCGACTTCCTGCAACTGAGTTGCATGTCCTAACTCAAGTGATATTTTTCCAGTAATGTTATTATTGGAGATTCGTAGGCTAGTTAGATTAGGACATTGCCCCCATTTTGGAGAAAGTTCACCATAAAATCTGTTATTGCTTAATCCAATGTAAACCAAATTTGGATATACCAAAAGCATCTGATATATTCCCTGTGAAGTGGTTTCCTTCAAGCCTAACTCTAATTAAGCTTTTGCAGTCTCTCAAACTTGATGGCATTGGACCCGTCAAATTGTTATTGATCACCGCAAGTCGAGTGAGTACTCCACCGAGGCATAAATTCTCTGGTAATGGGCCAGTGAGATGGTTATCTGATAGTTGGAAATCCGTAAAATTACTGTAGGTCTGAGGGATATGGCCTGACAAACTATTTCCACCAAGGTAAAGTCCTGATAAGCTGGTCAAGTTTCCTATTGACACAGGAATTGAACCAGAGATTGAGTTATCAGCCAAGGACAGTAAGTTGAGATTTAAGCATCCCTATACTCTGAGGTAATGGGCCAGAAATCGCATTGTCATCAAGTAGAAGACTTAATAAGTTGGTCATGTTTCCTATAGAACTTGGAATGACACCAGTAAGTTATTTTCCAACAACTGTAATATGGACAGCGACTTGAGCAATCCTATCTCATTGGGGATCGAACCAGAGAGGTAATTACTATCAAGTAGAAGACTTAATAAGTTGGTCATTTCCTATAGAACTTGGAATGACACAGTAAGATTATTTTCCAACAACTGTAATGTGGACAGCGACTTGAGCAATCCTATCTCATTGGGGATCGAACCAGAGAGGTAATTACTATAAAAATAAAGATATACCAAGTCGCTCAAGTTTCCTATAGATGCTGGTATAGGACCAGTTAGCTGGTTGCCTGAAAAGTCCAAATAATAAAGTGACCTCAACATTCCAACTTCTTAGGTATAGAACCATTGAGTTGATTGTTATGAAGTTCAAGCCTAGCTAAATTAGGCAAGCCTCCAATAGAAACAGGTATTGTTCCGGTGAGATTATTTTGGTTGAGTCGAAGATCAGAAAGTGAGCTCAACCTTCCTATTGATGTTGGAATATGACCAGTGAGATAGTTGCTTGAAAGGTCAAGGGTGGATAAATTCTGCAAGCCTCCAATAGAAACAGGGATTGTACCTGTGAAATTATTTCGGTGCAGGTCCAAGTAGTTAAGCTTGGAAAGGTTGAAATTTCTGTTGGAATGGGACCAGTAAGATTGTTGCTCATTAAAAAAATTACTGAAACCGCACTCAACCTTCCTATTTCTCGTGGAATGGAACCACTGAATGAATTTGAATCCAAGGAGATCAAATAAAGACTTTTCAACAAACCAATCTCCGGGGGAATATTCCCAGAAAAAATATTGTATGACAAGTCCAGGAAAGTGAGTCTGGAAAGGTTTCCAATGTGCGAGGGAATGTGCCCATACAAGGAGTTGTTTCGCAATTTGAGTTCAGTGAGAGATTCAAGCATTCCAACTTCTTTTGGTAAAGAACCATTGAATTTGTTGTCACCGAGGTTAAGTGAGATCAAATCAAGGTTGAAAATTTCTATTGGAATATGACCAGTGAGATGATTCCTTGAAAGGTCAAGCGTGGATAAATTCCGCAAGCCTCCTATAGAAACAGGTATTGTACCGGTGAGATTATTGGAAGAGATTAAGGTAAGAAAGTGAGCTCAACCTTCCTATATCTAAAGGGATACTCCCAAGGAAATTATTTCGGTTCAGGTCCAAGTTGTTAAGCTTGGAAAGGTTCGAAATTTCTGTTGGAATGGAACCGGTTAAATTGTTGCTCATGAAAAGAATTATTGAAACTGCACTCAACCTTCCTATTTCTCGTGGAATGGAACCGCTGACTGAATTAAAACCCAATGAGAAAAAAGAAAGACTTTTCAAAAAGCAAAGCTCAGATGGGATGGTTCCAGACAAATTATTGTAGGCCAAGTCAAGGTAGTTGAGTTTGGAAAGGTTCCCGATTTGTGAGGGAATTGGCCCATACAATGCGTTGCCTACAAGCCGAAGATAAATCAAGTTGGGGAATGAAAGAAAGTTGAGATTATCAAGTGTACCTCTCACTCTCCATTCATAATTTGTCATTGTTATATTGGTGATGCTTCCGGAGCTGTCGCAACTGATTCCGACCCAGTTGCAATGGTTGTTTCCCACCCACAAAGAAGAGAGAAATGTTTGGGTGTCGTTGTGGAGGCTAACTTTCCATTTTAGAAGAGCTTCAGCTTCAGTAGAGTTTATGGAGGATGAAGAGAAACATGGGAAGATAAAGCAGGAGAAAGATGGGTTTGAATGGTATTAAGAAGGAAGCCATGGTTATGATAGTGATATAGAGTAGTTTTTCTGCTAATTGTAATCAAATACATTGCCTCTTTATAGGACAATATTTGAGCTGTTTCAATTACTATGAAACTTCCACGTTAGGTGGGAAAAAAAGACCAAGTTGTAAACATGACTTGAACGGGTCTTTAACTTTTCGTATTAGGAGTGATATCATTTAATGATATTGATTCTTTTTTAAAAAATATTCTGAAAATTATATATCTAATGTTATTTCTTTAAGTTTATAGAGTTTTATAAAATTCCCGGAGGTCCTAAAGACTTGTGCGATTCTTCAAAATCTTAAGAGTTTTATATTCTCTAAATAGTTACAGTATTTTAACGTGATCATCAACAGATCTACGTGATTTACAATATTCTATCTTAAGTTATATATCCATTTAACATGCATGTCAACTTTTAAATAATTATCATCAGCCTAGGTATGATAATAACACTAATTATACAAGTCACCATACAAGACTTAGGATTAGTCATCTCTGAACGACTGTTCACTATTGTCTTCAATTCATATGTTCTCTATTTTTCCTTCATCGAGTAATCTAATACGACTCTTTGTCTAAATCAAATGGGATAAACCACCAAAATCACTATCACATTTCTCCTATTTATTATTTTTGGTGCAAAAAAGTTTAGGTCAGGGGGCTCCCCCAATCCAGGTCCAAGACATATCTAAGACCTAATTGGGATTTACGTAGGAATTTACAAATTGCCCACCAAGAGTGACAGTGGTAGAATTCGAACTTGACATTATAAACTCAAATTCTTGAATACCAATCACTTGTATCAATATTCGTTTACAACTCATTTCTCAAATTTACATTGTTAATTTTAATGTTTATTTAGTAGTCATTTTATTTAGCATTTTGTTAGTCAGTAGGAAAGTGTAATGTCTCAAAGTTTCCTCAATGTTTTGGGGTTCATTTCCATAGCTAGCTCTCAACATAATTACCCTTCCATGGTTTAATAAATCAATTTTTATCGCCTTCGTTAGTATGTTTTTCTAATTGCCCCTAGCAAACGCCGATACCATTGTCAATGGCCCAGTGACCGCCAATCATCAATTTCCAACTTCCTCATGGAGCTAAGAAGTTCTTGTAATTGCTCCAAGATGTACCCTGAGTCAATGGTTAATGACTCAATACCATCTATCAATCAACCAATTTCTAACGTCTTCTTGGCGCTAATAATTTGCTCATATGGATCCATGTGTCGAGGAACAAACACGTGATTTAATGTTAGAGGAGCAAATTTTTAAAATTTAAGAGAGAGATTTATAAATTTTATGGACGAAAATAAATTTTCTATAGGACATAAAAATATTTAAATATATTTGAAACTTTAGGGTCCAACCCTACATCTGGCATTGTTTCTTATAATTGGAACCAAATCATAATAAATATAAAATTTAATCAATGTCTAACATATGAAATCATCAAAAATAGAATATTAAATTCATGAAAGTGTACCTTAGTCCTTGTTAGAAATCATATAGAATATTGTGATCTTCTTTGAAGATAGGTTTTATCTTTTGTGATTTTTTTTTTTGATTGAGATAAGTATTTGATATTATATAATAGATATTTTATAATAATCTCGTCCATCAATAATAAAAGAAAGCGAATAAACCGAATACTTCATTTTGACAATAAAATAACCAAATACTAAATATTTAAAAATGCTCATGAAAATTATACACTCTCACTCAAACAATATTATTCTCAAGTATATAAAACATATGAGCAGCGTGCTCATGAAAAGTTCATCCATATGTGAGCGAATATACTATTATGGGATTTGTCCAGATGTGTTCTATAGATATTTATCCACTTTGCACTATCACTTTAATAACTAGGAAACTCATTGTACGAACTCCTAATGTTGTTAGACTACAATACTACTGACATACTGTCACAAAGAATTTAAACGATCTTTCAATAATCTTCAAAATAAGTTGTCTAATGATAAAATTTTACAGTCACATTTCATCATTTAATGCCTGGTAACATATTATAGATTTTATTATTATAACGAAAAAAACTACATATGTTTGTTTGACACTTCATAATATAGCACTGTTGAGATAGGTATAAGCTGTGTGTGCACGTGAGCTAGAATAATCTAGAATACTCGTGCATGTCATGCATGTAGATGGTCATGCATGTGGCTAGCCATCATAGGGAAGCTGTTAGGAAACGGTTTAGGGTGGGTTAGTTTGTTAAGAGGTTGTTATAATTGTGCTATATGTCAAGTGTAAAGGTGAAGAAAGTATGCTATCAATAAAGAAAATGCCTCTCTTCCTCGTTCTGTTAGTTGTTTCTGCAATTCTTAATTTGCTTCACATGGTATCAGAGCCGGACGTTTCTGAGGATTCTTGCTTGCTGTGCTAAGCTCGTGATCATGGAGACTTCTGTTGGAAAGACCTTCACAAACAAAAAAAACATTCTCGATGAATCTAATTTCCTACTCTGGAAACAGCAAATCTTGCTGACTGTGCGCAGCCATAGGCTGGAGCGGTTACTAACAGGCGTGGCACGTTCTCCTCCTGAGACAATTGAGGCTGAGAATGGTGATACGGTGGTGAATGAGTTGCATGAGGAGTTTGTTGCACAAGACAGTGCGCTTGCTTCCTGGTTATTGTCCACGATCAGCCCACACTTGCTGTCCCAGTTTGTTGGAGCGGAGACGGCAGCGGCGGTCTGGAGCAAGGTGTTGCAGTTCTTCGTGAACCGGTCAACCACAGCAGTCATCAGCCTGCATTACAAGCTTCAGTCACTCAAGAAAGGCAGTGACAGCATGCGAATGTACCTCACTCGCATCAAAGAGGTGTGCGATGCTTTAGATTCCTGTGACAGTGCTATTCAGGCCGAACAGGTTGCAAGTATTCTCAAAGGTCTTCCCCGAGAGTACCACCCGTATATTGCCTCATCACCACTATGAAAGACGCCTTATCTCTCGATAGGGTCTGCTCGATGTTGATCGATGCAGAAACACAGCTTGCGGGCTTTGACGCTCAAGAAGAAACTTCTGCCAATGAGTGCTCACGTTGTTCAGTCTGACTCTAGCTTGAAGACTGCAAGTCACGTGTATCATGATCGGGCTTCTGGCAGGTCTGGAACCAGCGCTGGAGGTCGGACTGGAGGTCGGGGCCGTGGTCGACCTCGTGTTCAATGTCAATTATGTGGGAAAAATGGGCATCTTGTCGTTGACTGCTGGTACAGGTTCGATCAGTCATTTACTGGTCGGTCGGCTGAAAGAGCTGTAAGCCGTGGTGGTTCGGGTTCAGTGAACTGCACCAGCCTGGAACCGTCTACTCTTGATGGATGCGCTTACTCGTCACAGCCGCAAAAGTCATATCGCTTCTAGCACGAGGGATCACTGGGTGCTAGACTCTAGAGCTACGCACCACGTGACTGCTGATTCAACCAAGGTCTTCAACTCAAAAGAGTTCTCAGGACCAGGTAAATTGCTGGTTGGTAATGGTAGTTTACTGCCAATTCAAGCTACTGGTAAATCTGTTTTGTGCTCTTCTACTCGAGCTTTACAATTAAATGATCTTCTTCATGTACCTAAGGTAACTAAAAATCTTCTATCCGTCTCGAAGCTTGCTAAGGATAACGCGGTGTATTTTGAATTCCATGCATCACGCTGCTGTGTTCGTGATGAAGCTACTGGTGATGTATTGCTGCATGGAAGGAGAATGATGGTTTATATCTGTTTCAAGTTGATGATAGTTGTAATAGAGTGCTTGTTTTGTAGCAAACAAAGTTGATTCCTCCAATCATTTGTATGACTTGTGGCATAGGCGTCTTGGGCACCCTGCTCATGCCACTCTCGAGCAAATTTGCAAACTCATTGATGTAAACTGTGAACAAAAGATTAATGAGAATTGTATTGCTTGTCATATGGGAAAAAGTCACAAACTCCCCCACGGATTCAACTACTAAGTATGACTTTCCTTTTCAGCTTATTTTTTCTGATCTTTGGGGACCATCGCCTGTTATTTCAAACGGGTTTAGGTATTATGTCAGTTTTGTTGATGCTTTCACTCGACACACGTGGCTGTATTTGCTTAAGGATAAGTCTCAGGCTACACAGGCCTTCCTATTTCAGCAGTTCGTTGCAACGCAATTTGGGTTGAAAGTCCTGGCAGTACAAAGCGATTGGGGCGGTGAATATCGGCTGTCGTGTGCTTGCAGAAGCTGGTGTATCTCATCGTGTTACCTGCCCACACACGTCAGAGCAGAATGGTGTCGTGGAGCGCAAACACCGCCATGTGGTTGAACTGGCTTTAGTACTACTTGCGCAGGCGTCCATGCCGATCAGCTATTGGTCCTATGCTGTGGTAACATCAGTTCACTTAATTAACAGGTTGCCGAGGGTTTTAGCTGGAAAGTCCCCCTTCGAGTGTTTGTTCAACAAGACGCCTGAATATGGCTCGCTTAAAGTATTTGGATGTCGATGCTTCCCCCACCTAAGACCGTTCAAAGTCATAAGCTTGACTTTCGGTCGCAACCGTGCACGTTTTTGGGGCCAAGTCCTCAACACAGGGGTTACTTATGTCTCACACCTAAAAAACGAGTTGTAGTGTCTCGACATGTGAAATTTGATGAGTGGTGCTTCCCATTTGCTCAGCACAGTTCTACTGAACGGTTGGGAGTTCGTTCGCAGCTGAGCCAAGCCATTGACATAGTAGCTGATGTAGCAAACTGTGTGCTACTTCTGCTCGACAGTCGGGACTTGCTGACTTGTCTGCAGATGCTTCTGGGCACGGTTCTGCACAGTCGAGTGATGTCCATGAGTCTGCTGCTACATCTGTCGGACCTGGTGCTGGTGAAGTCGACCTGGAAGTGCAACCATCGACAGATGAAAGAACAAGCGATGTGGTTGGTACTGGGCACCCTATGTTGACTAGAAGTAAGTGTGGGGTGTTTCGACCAAAATATACACCACGTTTTTTGATGATATTGTCCCAGCAACGATGAAGAAGCACTTCAGTCTGGCCCGTGGTCTGAAGCGGTGCAAGATGAATATTCTGCGTTGATTAAGAATGACACATGGAGCCTTGTTCCTCTACCTGCTGATAGAAGTGTGGTCGGTTGTAAATGGTTGTTTAAGATTAAAAGAAATTCAGATGGCACTGTGCATAGATATAAGGCGCGGTTGGTGGCAAAAGGGTTCACTCAAGTTCCAGGGTTCGATTTCACGAACACGTTCAGCCCTGTTGTAAAGTTCTCCACAGTCTATGTTCTTCTCGCCTTGGCAGTTGCAAGAGGCTGGGCGTTGAGACAGGTGGATGTCAACAATGCATTCTTGAATGGTGACTTGAGCGAAGTGGTATACATGCATCAACCACCTGGATTTGAGAGATGTGCTGAAGATGGAACTCCACTGGTTTGTAAGCTGCAGAAGGCCCTCTATGGCCTTCGACAAGCTCCTCGGAACTGGAATGACAAGCTTAAAGCTTGCTTCTTAGAGCTTGGGTTGTGGAATCGAAGGCTGATGTCTCTCTGTTTGTTCGAGTCCAGGACGATTGCAGTACTTATGCTTGGTGTATGTAGATGATATCATCATCACCGGAACGTCGGGTTCAGCTATTGATCAGGTCGTTCAATTGCTTAGCCTACGGTTCTCAATTAAGGACCTTGGTGAACTCTCATATTTTCTGGGAATAGAGGTCAAGAAGATTGGTGCTGGACTGCTGTTAAGTCAGCGTGCCTACATATGTGAATTACTGAAGAAACCAACATGAGTCAAGCCACATCTGTGTGTACTCCCATGGTGGCCACGAAGATTGATGGTCAACCGTGATCTAATGTCTAATGCTCGCGAATATAGGAGTATTGTGGGCGCTCTCCTGTATGTTTGTCACACAAGACCAGATATTGCGTTTGCAGTTAACAAAGCATCAGTTCATGCAGTCTCCGCGAACGAGTCACCTTGCAGCAGTTAAGCGAATTCTACGTTACCTAGCAGGTTCTCTTGATCATGGGTTGGTGTTCTCAAAGGAGATGCTCGGCTGTGTGTCAAAGCATTTTCTGACGCTGACTGGGCTGGTGATGCCAGTCGTCGATCCATGTCTGGATATTGTGTCTTCCTTGGAGAGTGTTTGGTTGCATGGAACTCCAAGAAGCAGAAAACTGTCTCTCGATCAACCATGGAGGCAGAATATCGGAGCGTTGCTGAGTCTGTGCAGAGGTGACCTGGCTTACGGCGCTGCTGTATGACCTTGGGTGTCTCTACAAGAGGCACCTGTCATTTGGTGCGACAACACGAGTGCTGTAGCCTTGAGCGTGAACCCGGTTTGTCATGCTCGGTCTAAACATGTTGAACTCGATGTGCATTTCATTCGTGAGAAGATTGCAGCTGGTGCTCTTCGTGTTAGCTATGTCCCTGCTGAGTTTCAAATAGCGGATGGATTAACCAAACCTCTCACCAAGGCTGCATTTGAGCAGTTTCGTGGCAAATTACAAGTATTAGCTTGTTAAAGAAGAGGAGAAGAAAGAAGTGGAGAGAATGTTGAGATAGGTATAAGCTGTGTGCACGTGAGCTAGAATAATCTAGAATACTCGTGCATGTCATGCATGTAGATGGTCATGCATGTGGCTAGCCATCATAGGGAAGCTGTTAGGAAACGGTTTAGGGTGGTTAGTTTGTTAAGAGGTTGTTATAATTGTGCTATATATGTCAAGTGTAAAGGTGAAGAAAGTATGCTATATCAATAAAGAAAATGCCTCTCTTCCTCGTTTCTGTTAGTTTGTTTTCTGCAATTCTTAATTTGCTTCACAAGCACAATGTCCCAATACCCTCAAATCCATCCATTTTTAACGTATTCATGAAATTAAGAAATTGAAGTCCCCATCGCTTCGAGGGATACCTTGACTCAATACCACCCATCAACCAATCAATCTCTAACGCCTTCATGGCGCTAATAATTTTGATCAATAATATTCTTTAAATAATATTTATTATACTTGACAAAAAAATTGTTTTGATGATTTCCTAATTGAACTAATAGTCAAAATAAATTAATTATGAAACCAAAATAAAAGTTATTAATATCAATCTAAATCGTCATAGCAAATAAGAGCTGTTTTAATCACTGTGAGTCTATGACATGACATGACATGATATGAGCGAGTCTTTCACGGTTATACTTTTCCCATTAGGATATGAATAATAATTATGTTTTATATGAATAGACATGTAAACTAATCGGTCTCGTAATCGATAGGATTTAAATCTTCGATCATATTTAAAAGATTTAATATCTCATCCACTAAATCAATTTGTAATTGATAAATTACTACCCTTAAAAATAATGCATTTCAAACGTTAGATTCCATACACCAAAAATGCCTTAATGTGATTAGAAGAAAATCAACAAAGTCTAAAACGTGTTTGGAATTCTTTTCGCAGCGACAGCTTGAAATGCCAATCCGTGGATGGGTCAGTCGCTCCAAACATTGATTTGTTGACTAAAATGCCAATGAACTCATTACTAAATTCTAACGTCTTCATGGTTCCGGTGGACGCGCAAGAACATGTTGGGTAATTAGGAAAATAACGTAAGAATATGAACGTTTAGTATGACAAAAAAAACTATTATAACGTATATAACATCTATTACCTTTTATAATTACTGTATATCAATCAAATAAAAAAAATTATCATAATCAATATAACAAGAACTATTCCTTAAAAAAAACCTACACCAATAATCATCAACACATTATTTTTTGGTTAAAATGAAAATAAAAAATTAAGAGGTTTGAGCATAACACATGTTGTACTTCTTTCGCTCCCTCTACAAGATCGTGTCTCCTTTGGAGATATTTTCACCTATCATTAACAATCTTTTGACATATATCTCCAGTAGATTCACATGATCTTTATAGTCAAATCTATCGTCAGACGATCATATCCTTTCAACCTACTAATGCAACACCTCAAATTATGGGTTATTATTTTCGATTTTATCTAAGAGATGTTGGACCATTTAGAGGTTGCAATTGAAGTTATTGTGCCAAATTAGGGCTTAATTGGGTGAAATTGAGTCTAAAAAGTCATAAACAAGGGTTTTTTTTTTCATGAAAGGCAAAATGTAATGGATCAAAGAGTAGTTAGACCATTTGTAAAAAATGAGGTTGATTCATTTGGGACTTTATTTGACTAATACGTGAATTTTAGAGATAACAAGATGGACAAGCCTCTCTCTTCTTCATATTCTTCCTTATTCTTTTATTATTCCATCTTCTCATCTAAGCTCCATAGATCAAAGTGGTGATAAGAACATCCTTCCTCACTTCATCAAACCTGAAATCCATCCCTAATTTTTCCTATAACCTTCTTGTGCTAAGGAATCCATGCATTCTTGTTTGACTAGAGAAATGGGTAAAAATCAACCAAGTCTTTGAGGAGAGTGATAACCAACTAAAGGAGCTTAATTTCGGGTTTCTATCACCAAGGTAATGTATTTCAAATTCTTTGTGGTGTTAAGGCTTTCATAATCATGATGCTTTGTTGAAATTTGGGTGTTTAAGTATTTTAGGGTTTTTGCTTGATTCATACCATATATGATATTTTTTTGTTGCTTAGATTGTGTTTTTAGAGTGCTAGATGATCCCAAGTAACTTCTCTAAGCTTTAGCACATTTAAGACAAACTAAGACACTTAGGAGGATTTTTGAGTGTTTTCTAATCTTAAATAAGACAATTCTAAGTTTGAGTATCATATTGGATGAACAATATCAATATTGGATTAAATGTGTTGAGTAGTTTTTAGTGGAGTATCGATATTGCCTTTTTGGTGTCGATACTAAGGTTGTCTGCTATCGATAATAGAGTAATTTTGGCACTTCGAAGCTGTTTTGGTACTTATACTCAAGGGAGTATCGATACTTGACTAGGGGTATCGATACTACTCATGTAGAGTATCGATACTACTCTTTTGGATGATTAAATTTGACTTTGTTAAGGCCCGTAAGAGTTAGGGATGACCCGTAATGGTGGGACTTAGTCTATGGATAAAGGTGCTTAGAAACACTCTTAGGAGTGGGTTTGATCGAAGTAACCTTAACGGGTGTAAACTTTCAAGTATCTTCAATATAGCACATATCGAATAGTTAGAGTATATGATCATTGTGAAGGGTATACTCGTAAGCGATAAAAAGTATCACGTGAATAACATGATAAAGGAATCGTGCACTATGTAAACGTCAATAAATCGAGATGTACAAGTCATCCCTCCAATTTAAGGCTGGATTGAATGGAATCTGATAACACTAGAGCATCGCTACCAAGTAACAAACCCGAGTCGAACGTCAGGCTAGCAAATATAATTAAGTTAGCATTGATAACATTGATTATCATAGAATCAAAAAACACTTAGAGACCTCCTAAGATACATAAATGACTCTTGAGTGTAATAAACTATGCAGTGCATATCTAAGCTACTTTAGTTGTCCTGGTAGGGAATTGATTGTTAAGTATATTCAATCGAGCACATATCGAATAGTTTAGAGCATAGGATCATTGTGAAGGGTATACTCGTAAGCGAGAAGAAGAATCACATGAATAACATGATAGAGGAATCATGCACTATGTGAACGTCAATAAACCGAGGATGTACAAGTCATCCCTCTAATTCAAGGTTGGATTGAAAGAAAATCCGATAACAATGACTAGAACATCGCTACCAAGTAACAAACCCTAGTCGAACGTCAGACTAGCAAATAATACATTAATGTAGCATTGATAACATTGATTATCGTAGAATCAAAAAACACTTAGAGACCTCCTTAGAGACATAAATGACTCTTGAGTATAATGAACTATGCCAGTGCATATCTAAGCTACTTTAGTTGTCCTTGTAAGGAATTGATTTTTATGTGAAGCCTTTTGACACTTAAGTATGCATGTTTGATTGCATCTGTATTTTACAACAAATGTAACACCCCAAACTGATACATATAACCCTATACGATATGAGGTATCACATTAGGGCCATTGACGTGACCCATAATAAAAATATTAGAAAAATAAAAAGTTTTGTTTAATTACAAACCGTGAAACAATTTATGAATAAAATACAAGTTCAGAAAATCATTACATATCAAAACATAATTTCATACTATGATATGAAAACAGACTATGGCCCATATGCCTTCTAATTATACATGTATCGTACTTTGCAAGCAATGCCAAAGAAACTCCCATTACTGATGTTGATAGTTACACTGGATCATTTCTTTTAACCTAATATGATGAGTAAAAGAGTGGGTTTTGGGAAGCTCAGTAATACAGAACTATCAGATAATGATGAAGGACATGCAAATAAATGGCAAGCATAAAATTTCCTTATTGATTCATGCATCTACAGGTTTTCATGGTGAGCAAGGTTTCACTGATATATCTTCAGGTAACAGACATGAAGTTTATAATTCAGAGGAACGTTCAGATGACTAGGTTTAGGACATTGATAACAGAAGTCTAGTGTGTTCCCATAAAAATAGAATAAATGTAATCATATAGATTGAAAACATTAGTTTATTTCAAGAAATAGATATTTAAAATCACTGAAACACCCTCCACCCGAACACTCCATATGCAACACCCAATATACAAGACCAAAAAGAATTACCAACTAGCTAAACCTTAGAACTTTAGAATCCTACCCAATCAATACCCCACTATAAATAAGTTTAACAATAACCAATAATGGCAGAAATTAAGAGGTAGATATTTTTGTATAAAAACAAAGTTCAAATATCGTGCCCTCTAACGAACACTAATATGCAATACACAATATACATGACAGAAAAGAATTACTAGCTAGCTAAACCTCAGAACTCCATATACCTACCCAAACAATACCCCTAATAGATCAGACAATAATAATAATTCCAAAATCCATCAAATAGACATATTTTCAGTAAAAAATAAGTGATCTATAATATCAGAAAGCAGGAGCCAGATGTATTATGTATCAAAAACAAAGATCATATTTGTTTAAAAAAATCAGAGTCGTACTTTTCAAAACATAGAAGATAGGAACACACAAAGGATTCAGATATTTTTTGGAGGCGCATAGTAATTATCAGGAAAGGAAACATGAAATTTTATAAATTGATTGGATTATGAAAATGGGGCCACTATTAAAAGAATTCGATTACTAATAAATTGATTCAGACATTTAGAAATTAATACGTCAGGACCAATTGAAAATTTGGGTGCATCAAGATAGTATTCAGGAACCTTTACCTCAGAGTAGTTCAAGATCCAGATTTACTAAGAGTGATTCCATTATTCAAGCCCACAAAGGCATTTTTGACATTTCAATTTTCTAAAGAATTCTTAATAATTTAACCCAATAAGGGTAAAAATAAATTTATTATTAGGATTTATATTGAATTATCATACTTTGAGTCAAGTCAAACTAATCAGATTCCAACACTGTGATACTTGCGAAACATTGAAGCTAAAATATTTCTCAAATATTCACTTCTTAATATTGACTGCACTAGTTGAATGAATTTCCTTTAGAATCAACATCGAGCATATCTTTAGAAGATGGACATGTATTTCGATGATATTATTTATTTCTATATTGTGATAGTATCTAGAAAGTCAGACGGCTTGGGTCGTGTTCCATAACCTTTATGGGAAATATAAAACTTAAGTTTATCGGTGTTTCCCGAGTCCATCCAAAAGCATCCACGTAATCTAAGTCATAAGGGTATTTAGGTCATAAGGGTCGGGTTTTTTTAAGTGTGATATTCGGGTCGGGTTAATTTTTTAAGTGTGATATTCGGGTCGGGTTAATTTTTTAAGTGTGATATTCGGGTCGGGTCGGATTCGGGTTTAGGGTGAAAAAACCGGACAAGACCCAAAAAATTTTTATAATTTTACCTAATATATTTAGGAATAATTACAATAATACCCCTCTATATATAATTTTTTTCAATTAAGTCAATGTTTTTATTGAATAAAAATATTTTTTTAATATTTCGTGTCGTGTCGGGTCGGGTTTCTAATTCATATATTGAATAAAAATAGTTTTTGGTATAATTTTTGGTAACTAATTAACATACTCTGATTGGAATGTATCGAAATATTGCTCTATCTTTTGGTAACTTATTAACATATTTTGATTGTGATGATTTAATATGATGTTTTAGCATGATTTTTATAATTTATTGAAATGATATCAATCAATAAATGAAAGTTTAATATTTTTAATTTTTTAATATTATTACTACATGTAAGTTGTAAAACAAACTAAAATAAAGCAAAAAAAAACAAGAAGGGTAATTCTGTCATTTTACATTATTGAAATCAAATTCATATGACATGTATGCGAACCAAACAGAATATGGAATTGATTCCAATTCCATTTCCTCCTGCCAACCAACAGAATATGGAATTGGATTCCAATTCCTGACAGATTCTAATTCCTGACAGATTCCAATTCCTTCACAGATTCCAATTCCCTCAAAAACATTCCAGCGAACCCACGCCCCCTAAGAGTTTTATATCTTTAAGTAGTTAGAGCATTTTTTAACATCCTCATATCGGGTTAGTGACTAGATTGAAAAATTTCAGAAATTGGTGATTAAAGGATAATTGAATAGTTCAATGATTTATTAGAAATATATGATGAATGTTATTTAGTAATTATGGAATGAATTAAAGGGTAAAATGGTCAATTGACAAGTAAGATTTTTATATTCCTTTTATAAGATAAGGAAACCACGTGGGAAATGAGAGAATTCTCCAGAGTTTTTTCTTCTTTCTTCCTCCTCCCGTCTCCAAGCTCAAAGTGAGTTTTCTTTGTTTGTTATTAATTGTTGATTTTAAGGTTGGGTTATGATCATTAGATGATAATTAAGCTTAAGGAAAGAATAATTTGTTCTAAAACAACAAGATGAAAGATATAGAAGAGATTAAGGAAAATGAGATTTTAGATGAATTTCTGGGAAATAGTTAATAAGTTAAATTTGAGAAGGAATTTGACTTGCCATCAATAAGAATAAGAGATTGAAGTTAGAAAGGATTAATAACAAAGTTGAAAGTTTAGTAAGATTCTTAAATTTTAAGAATCATGATGATGGAAGATAAGGATGGTTTATATGGATATTAGTTGGTTTAAGTAATGGTAGTTGAGTTTAATGACTTGATAGGGATTAAAATAGAAGAATTGAGTGAAAAGTGAATGGTTCGGGCTTAAAATGTAAATTCTGGGCAAGGTGTATCGATGCACATTCAATGTGTATCGATGCACTCTTTAAAGAAGAAACATCGAATGCAATTAGTGCATCGATGCACCCCCTTAAAATGAAAAACATCGAAGGTGATTGGTGTATCGATGCATGGGTAGTGTATCGATGACATGTTAAGGGATGCATCGATACACTGTAGAATGCATCGATGCTCTTCAAGGGGAAATAGAAATAAACCTTTCTTTTGGTCTAAGAAATGATATATTAGAGTATATTAATTAGATACTAATATGTATCAATGTATGATTATGTAGATATCGAAACGAACAAGTTCGGTATGATCATCAAGTTAAGATCGATCGAAAGAAATGAAATCATAAAATGGAATTGAAATTAGTGAGGCCAAGGTGAGTGCATATTAGTTAGTTTATGGTGCTAAATGGAAACAAGACTTGTGACAAGTCTATTTCCTATGTTAGAATGCATGAATATATGATTAACGTATATGAATAACATGAATTGTAGTATGCATGATTATATGTGTTAACATGATTTTGAATGTAATGATATGAAAGTATGTGCTATGTGATGTATATATATGAACATATGTGAAACTGAACTATATGACTGCATGAGAAAGATATGAGCCATATGACATGATATATGTGAACAGAGAAAACAAGTATAAGATATGAGCTAGTGATCCTATGAGAATATGAAAAAGCTATGTGACTACATATATGTGAAGAAGCTATGAGCTTATGAATGTGATATGTGTTGAAAACATTTTGATATTTCGATATAACAAATTAAATTAAAAGAATTTTAATTTTGAAAAATATTTTTCTAAACATATTCGATATATTAATCGAATATCAAAATATTACTCAAAGTATTTCAAAGTTTATTTTAAATCCTTACTAAAGTGTAAAATTAAGTTTTAATATTAAAATAATTTCAAAACAATTTTACAAAGTATTTCGAACCGTTTCAAAGCCAAAAATTACAGTTTGTCCAGAGGGAACCGATTCCCACCCAAGGGGTACCGATTCCCCCTGAATGGTTTGCTCCGAGAATTCCAGTATGCTCGGAGGGAATCGATTCCCCCCAGGGGTATCGATTCCCACTACTGTTCAATGGTCGAAATATTTGAATTTTACACTTAGGGAACCGATTCCTCATGAGGGGTACCGATTCCCCATGAGGGATACCGATTCCCCCCACGCTCCAAGTTGTTTTATTAAATGATTTCACACTAAAACAACTATATTATCTCCACTAATGATCCCCAACATTCAGAAGTGATTCAAGGTGTATTTAAGCAAGCTTAGAAGACATTGATCAACAACAAGAACTCAAGCAATTAGAATCAAGAGAATTAAAGAGAAGCATCAAACCTCAAGTTTGAGCATTCAAGCCTATTTTTCATTCAATATTCATTTTGCTTTCAAGAACACTTATGTGCTCAATTGTATTTATTCTTGAGTGTTCTTTCTTTGTTCTAGAATTGTGCAAAATATTTCCTTGTGAGGTTTTTCTTGTAAGTTTGCAAATTTGTAATATTCTCTTTGAGAAAAGAGTGTTCTCAGAATTGGGTATATTCTTGAGGGAATTGTAAGGTTATCTCTTTGGCCTCAAAAGAAAGAACAATTAGTGAATTTGTTGGAAAATCCTTAGTTGTGGATAGCTAAGGTAGTGGACGTAGACTTGGTTGATAAAGTCGAACCACTCTAAATCGCTGTGCAATTACTTTCAATTTTCTGTAAAAGCTTCCACCAAAATTTTAATTGCCAATTCACCCCCTCTTGGCCGATTCCGTCAATCAATTAACTCAACAATTGGCATCAGAGCCTAACTCATTTGAAGGTTTAATCGCCTCTTGAGTCGATTCGGAAGAGTTACATCGATAATCAAAGTCATCAATGGCCTCTACTTCAAACTTCGACTCTTGTCTCGATTCGATGCCCGTCAACAAGCCTCATTTCTTCAATGGAGCTACTATGCCTATTGGAAAAATAGGATGATGTACTTCATTCAAGCAAGTGACATGGGAGCATAGAATGTCGTAGAAGAATGATACATCAAGCCTCTCATTCATCCAAGATTTTGGAGTGAAGGAGAGATAAAAATGTTCCAGCTCAACTCCAAAGCCATCCATATCATATTTTGTGCTCTTGGACCAGATGAATACGGAAGAGTTTCATCTTGTACAACCGCCAAAGAAATATGGGACAAACTTTAAGTCACTCATGAAAGTACCGATGAGGTAAATAAATCTAAAATTAGTATTATAACGCATAGCTATGAAAATTTCAGGATAAAACCAAATGAAGATATCAAAGCTATGACGGATAGATTCTCAACGATTTCAATGGTACAAATCATATGGAGAGATCATTTCAAATAAAAGCTTGTGATGAGTTAGTTTACTCCTTCCAAAATCATGGCAATCAAGAAGACGACATCATCGAGTCTAAGGACCTAACATCCTTAACTCTTGAAGAACTAATTGGTTCCCTCCTCACTCATGAAATGATGCTTGAAGATGAGGAGGACCTCGATAAGATTGACGAGACACCAAAAGAGAAGGTGAAGAAGAAAAATATTAGAATTACTCTCAAATCCACAAAAGATGAGAGTGATTTGAATGAAAATGACAATGATGAGGAAATGTCATTGTTTGCCAAACGGTTCAGAAAAATGATGAGACCTTACCAAGGAAGAAAATTCAAAGAATGAAGGCCTAAAAAATGAACCAAAAGAGAATGACCCAATCATTTGCTATGAATGTAAAAAGCGGGGCATGTCAAATATGATTGACCACAATTGAAGAGAAAGGGTCAATCAAAGAATAAGCACAAGGCTCATGTGGCTACATGAAGCGATGAAGAAGGTTCCGATGAAGAGGAACAAGAAGTAGCAAACTTGTGCTTGATGGCATTCGGGAAGATTCTAAGGTAACCTCTAACTCATCTGATTTGATGATTTCTTATGATAGCTATTAGAGGAATATAATGGGTTGGCTTCGGATTATGAGAAATTATTTTTAAAACATAAAAATGATATTTCAAAATTGAAAAATGAAAATAAACTCATACCCAAAACCAACACGATCTTGAAAGTAAAATCAAAGATTTGCAAATCAACTAGAAGAGTTGAAAAGAAAATTCGATTTGCAAATTTACTTTCAAAGGTCAATGATGATCATCAAAAGAAAATTGATCTTAAAGCTTCTTTTGATAAAGTTGGAACAAAACGTTTTAAAAAATGAGAAATTCAAAATCCAACATTGTTAGAAAAAGTTTTAAACTAGAAGAGTTTGAAAAGAAAAATTCGGATTTGCAAAATTTACTTTCAAAGGTCAATGATGATCATCAAAAGAAAATTGATGATCTTAAAGCTTCTTTTGATAAAGTTGGAACAAAACGTTTTAAAAAATGAGAAAATTCAAAATCCAACATTGTTAGAAAAAGTTTTAAAAACTACAATCATAGAGGTCCCCGAAGAACCTTTAATGGAAAAATCGTTAGAAGTATGTGGGTTCCTAAAGAACTCATTACTACTAAAGATAATGATGTCCTTCACAAATGGATACCAAAGGGGACAAGGATTTTAGAAACTAATGAATGGACCCAAAAGAATTTGGGTACCAAAAATTAGAAATTAATCTATGTTTGTAGGGAAAGGAGCATTGCTACAAGGCACAGGAAACAAATCCAAATTCATGGTACCTTGATAGTGGATGCTCGAGACACATGACCGGGGACAAAAACTGGTTCATAGAACTTAACGCCAAAAATGGAGGAGAAGTGACTTTTGGTCATAATTCAAAAGGTCACATTGAAGGTATAGGTACAATAGGTAATACCTCTTCCATACAAATTAAAAATGTGTTATATGTGAATGGATTAAAGCATAATCTCTTGAGTATTAGTCAATTATGTGATAAGGGATTCAATGTCATATTTGAAACTAATGGTTGTAAAGTCATTGACATTGTATCTAATAGGATTATGCTTGTTGGTCATAGAATAGGAAACATACATGGTGCATTTAGACTCTATAGAAATGACTAATTTATGCCTAGTTGCTAAAGATGAGCATGATAGTTGGTTAGTTCAAGGAGAATTGGTTCGAGGGCTGCCTAAACTAAAATTTGATAATGATAAAATCTGTGATGCTTGTGCTAAAGGAAAACAAAGCGAGTTTTTCTTTTAAATCCATTAATTATGTGTCAACTAGAGTATTACAATTGATCCATATAGATCTTTTTGGGCCAACTAGGACTACTAGCTTGGGTGGAAAACAATATGCATTTGTCTTGGTAGATAACTATTCTAGATATACTTGGGTTCTATTCTTAAGTACTAAAGATGAAGCATTAGAAAATTTCATCACATTTTCAAAAGTAATCCAAAACGAAAAAGGTTACTCTATCACTAGTCTTAGAAGTGATCATGGCAATGAATTTGAAAATCTTGGATTTAATGAGTTTTTTAATTCTAATGGTATTAGCCATAATTTTTTAGCACCTAGAACCCCTCAACAAAATGGAGTTGTTGAGAGGAAAAATCAAACTTTAGAAGAAATGACTAGAACCATGCTTTGTGAAAATAATTTGCCAAAATATTTTTGGGCGGAAGCCACAAATACCGCTTGTTATGTTGTAAATCGAGTAATGATTAGGCCAATTTTAAAGAAAACTCCATATGAAATTTTCAAAAATAAAAAGCCTATAATTAGCTATTTTCATCCTTTTGGATGTAAATGTTTTATTTTAAACAACGGTAAAGAAAACCTTGGCAAATTTGATGCTAAAAGTGATGAAGGAATTTTTCTGGGTTATTCCTTAAATTCTAAAGCTTATCGAGTATTTAATAAAAGAACTTTGGTTGTATAAGAGTCTATACATGTTGTTTTCGATGATAATCTCCTTCTGAGGAAGGATTATTGTTTGAATGATGATGTAGGTATTATAAGTACAAATGACTTTAGACATGACGTTGGAGAATCATCATCAAAGGAAGAAACGAAAGATGAGGAAACTCATGATCCTCTTGAGAATCCAACCATTGAAGAAAGGGAATTATCTTATCTAAGAGAGTACAACTATGTCAAGGATGGTGAGATTATAGGTGATCCATCCAAAGGGGTAACAACTCGATCTTCTCTTAGAAATATTTGTAATTATGTTGCATTTATTTCATGCATAGAGCCTAAGAATATTAAAGAATCATTAAATGATGAACATTGGATTATGGCTATCCAAGAAGAGTTAAATCAATTTGAGAGAAGTAAAGTATGGACATTAGTTGAAAGGCCTAGTAATAAATCTATTGTAGGTACTAGATGGGTATTTAGGAATAAGCTTGATGAGAGTGGTAATATAGTGAGAAACAAGGCTAGACTTGTTGCTCAAGGGTATACTCAAGAAGAGGGCATAGACTATGATGAAACATACGCTCCCGTAGCTAGGATGGAAGCAATTAGGATGTTATTAGCATTTGCATGTTTTCATGAATTTAAACTATATCAAATGGATGTTAAAAGTGCATTTTTAAATGGTTTTATAAAAGAAAAAGTGTATGTGGAACAACCTCCAGGTTTTGAAGATTCAAAATTTCCGGATCATGTTCTTAAATTGAAAAAAACACTTTATGGTTTAAACCAAGCTCCTAGAGCTTGGTATGAAAGATTGTCAAATTTTTTAATTGAAAAAGGTTTTTCAAAAGGGAAGGTTGACACTACATTGTTTTTGAAGCATAAAGATAAAGATTTATTAGTAGTTCAAATTTATGTTGATGATATAATATTTGGTTATACTAATAATGTTCTTTGCCAAGATTTTTCTAAGCTAATGCAAAGAGAATTCGAAATGAGCATGATAGGGGAGCTCTCATTTTTCTTGGGACTCCAAATCAAGCAAAGAAAAGATGACATCTTCATCAATCAAGCTAAGTACGTCAAAGATATTCTCAAGAAGTTTGTACTAGAAAATGGGAAACCTCATGACACTCCAATGAGCTCTTCTACAAAGCTTGACTTGGATGAAGGAGGTAAATGTGTGGATGTTAAATTATATATTCAATGATGGTTCTTTGCTCTATCTAACTGCAAGTAGACCAGACATTATGTTTAGTGTTTTCTTATGTGCTAGATTTCAATCATGTCCTAAGGAATCACATTTACTAGCTGTTAAGAGAATCTTTAGATACCTTAAGGACACTCCTGGTTTAGGAATTTGGTATCCTAGAGACTCTAGCTTTAGCTTGCATGCCTTTTCTGATGCGGATTATGGATGATGCAAATTAGATAGGAAAAGCACCTCCGATACTTGCCAATTCCTTGGAAATATGTTGATTTCTTGGTTTTCAAAGAAACAAAATTGTGTTGCATTATCTACCACTGAAGCCGAATACATTTCAGCCGGTAGTTGTTATCCACAAGTTTTATGGATGAAACAACAACTTTTTGATTATGGAATTGAAGTAGGTACCTTTCCTATCAAGTGTGACAATACTAGTGTTATTTATCTCACTAAAAATCCCATCCAACACTCTAGAACTAAGCACATTGAAATAAGACATCACTTCATTAGAGACCATATCACTAAGGAAGATGTAGTTCTAGAATTTGTTGATACTTTGCATCAACTAGCGGATATCTTTACAAAACCTTTAGACAAGGAACATTTTTGGACACTTAGGAGAGAATTAGGTTTAACCAATCTATCTTCACTTTGTGTTTAAAATAATTTTAGCACTTTTAAAGAATAAATGAAAAATGCTTATAATAGTAATTTCCGATTACATTTATTTCTATTAGTTAGGGGAAGTTTATGATTCTTGATAAAAAAAATTAACTTTATGTTCAAATGTAGTTTAAGGATTAATTTGATTGATTGAACATAATTAATATTTGATATATGAGTTGCCAATACCATTAGAGAAGATTAATTTATCATTTTAAGTGTTTAAAATACAGATTTTTGAATTATAGGACAGAGGGAATCGATACCCCCTTGACGGGGAACCGATTCTCCCCTGGGGTTCTGGTTTTTTACACACGGGCAGAACCCAATTTTGTGCTAAAACCCTCTTCCTCTTCATGCCATTCTTCTCCTCTCTCCCCCCAAAATTATCACTTTGATTCAAAAAAACAACGTTTCTTATCGGAATTACTTCAAATATCATCTTCTAAACCTGCTAGCATCATTAAAATCGTGCAAACAACATCAAAATCCACTCAACCTCATCTTTCAAGGTAATTTTTTTTAAAACTCTCTATTTCATTGATTTTGAACATATGACTAGTTTCAATTAGTTCTAGATAGATATAATGATCGGGCATTGATTGTTTAGTGATTAGAAACTAGATTTTACAACTAATTTCATCAAAAACACAAGAATTTTCCAAAATTATTTGAAATTTTCGAAATAAAAAAAAATGTTTTTCAAATTGTTGTGTTTTGATTGAATTATGTTGTTGTTATGAAAACTATACATATATTGATTTTCAAAACCTTATTTTTCAATAGTTTTCAAAAACTTTGCCTATAGTTTACCATCAACTTGTTCGCATATTCTATTCTAATGCCGTGTGTGTAAAACCGAGCTCAATAGCAGTTTGTTCCTATCTCCTAAGACAATTCTTCCATCTTGACTCGGCTTACATAACTAATGAATTAGGATTACAATGAAAAACAGTTTTTAGGTTCTCGTTATAAAAGAAGGGATAGTGCGAGTGTCTTAGATCTTCATGATCGTTTTCTTCATCTAATGATTTCTTGGTGGTTTCGACCATCTGGAGGTCGTTACTCTACTCTTCGTGCTTTAGATCTTTGGTGGTTACATTGTTTCCAAAACAGTCTTAAAATAAATCTTCCTGAGATTATTTTTGCTGAAATTGTTGAAACCGTAAACCAAGTTCCAATTAAGAAACTCTGTTCATCTCTAGTTTACGTTGCATTCTGAGTAATCTATTTTCTAAAGCTGAGCTTAGAGTAGGTCTAGATGTCGCTTTCCTCTCAAGAAACAAATTAATCTTCTTTTCTTAACGAGAGCGGGATGGATAAAGAATAAAGACACCGATGAATGGGTTCGGTCTTCTGAAATTACTCCGAGAGCTAGCTCTTCTCAAGCTCCACCAGAAACTGAAGACGATCCCGAGCTTGAACAATTAATGCAAGATATTGACGAAGTCGACGATGAACTGGAACAACACGAGGAACAAGCTCAGCAAGAAGATCATGTGCCTCCATATTTTCAATCATTTATGGAGACATTTGATTTTCGTTATGCATCCTTGGATTCTCGCTTCACTTCCATAGAATCTCACTTCTCGACTATGGAAGCTCAACAATTGGAAATTCTCCGGGAGATACGTGCAAACAATGAAGCAACCAACACTCGTATTAATGAACTCACTCATTTCCCACCTCCCGATCCTCCTACGGATGATTGAACTATGATCTTAGCTTTGCTTGTTTAGATTGAACTTATTGTTAAAACATTTTGAATGCTTTTGGATTGTTTATTTTTGGTTGTTCAAACTTATGTTTAATACATTTGATTTGGATTTCGTGTTTATTTTGCATCTTTAGACATATATGACCAATTATCCATTACATGTTTATGAATATTGATTATGAAACTAATGGCTAACCTCTCTTTTGATTGTGTTCTTAGCAGCTTATGATTATATATATTGGCTAAAAGATTTCAAAACCTTGTTTAAAATCCTTTACGAGTCTTTTTGATTTAACAAAAAGGGGGAGAAAATTAATGTTAAAAGCGTTTTTGAGGAGTAGTGTTAAAGTAAGGGGGAGTAGTATTTTCAAATCAAAATTCATTTTGAAATTAGAAAATCTTAAAATGTTTTGTTATATCAAAAAGGGGTGATTGTTGAAAACATTTTGATGTTTCGATATAACAAATTAAATTAAAAGATTTTAATTTTGAAAAAGATTTTTCTAATCGATATATAATCGAATATCAAAATATTACTCAAAGTATTTCAAAGTTTATTTTAAATCCTTACTAAAGTGTAAAATTAAGTTTTAATATTAAAATAATTTCAAAACAATTTTACAAAGTATTTCGAACCATTTCAAAGCCAAAAATTACAGTTTGTCCAGAGGGAACCGATTCCCCCTCAAGGGGGTACCGATTCCCTCCTGAATGGTTTGGCTCCAAGAATTCCAGTTGCTCGGAGGGAACCGATTCCCCCCAGGGGTATCGATTCCCCCTACTGTTCACGTCGAAATATTTGAATTTTAAACTTCGGAACCGATTCCCCCCACGCTCCAAGCTGTTTTATTAAATGATTTCACACTAAAACGGCTCATTATCTCCACTAATGATCTCCAACGTTCAGAAGTGATTCAAGGTGTATTTAAGCAAGCTTAGAAGCCATTGATCACAACAAGAACATCAAGCAATTAGAATCAAGAGAGAATTAAAGAGAAAGCATCAAACCTCAAGTTTGAGCATTTCAAGCCTATTTTTCATTCAATATTCATTTTTCTTTCAAGAAAACTTATTGTGCTCAATTGTATTTATTATTGAGTGTTCTTTACTTGTTCTAGAATTATGCAAACATATTTGCCTTGTGAGGTTTTTATTGTAAGTTTGCAAATTTGTAATCTTCTCTTTGAGAAAAGAGTGTTCTCAAGAATTGGGGTATATTTTTGAGGGAATTGTAAGGTTATCTCTTTGGCCTCAAAAGAAAGAACAAATTAGTGAATTTGTTGGAAAATCCTTAGTGTGGATAGCTAAGGTAGTGGACGTAGACTTTGGGCTGATAAAGTCGAACCACTCTAATCGCTGTGCAATTACTTTCAATTTTCTGCAAAAGCTTCCACCAAAATTTTAATTGCCAATTCACCCCCCTCTTGGCCGATTCCGTCAATCGATTAACTCAACAATATGAAAGTGTACATGTGAAATGATAAAGTGAAAATGCCCATGTTATAAGATACGAGAGCTATAGGTATAGTTGGCATGCCAAGAGTCGAGGGTCTACGCGGTCTTTCAGGACATACAGTGATCCTTCGGGATATTTCATAGTGGTCATTCGGGACAAAATTTCATAGCCCCTAGTGGGACCCCTTACGAGCTGTGGTGACAGCATAGTGCACAACCTTAATAGACTCACATATCTACAGTTCTCACAGGTGTACATGGGCTAACAGATAACATTGAATATAATGTATATGATGTATATATGTGTTTTGTGATATGAATTATATGATATATATGTGTTAGTGATTATTGTATATGTTTAAGATATATGATATGAACATAATGGATTATATAAAAAAGAGAATAGAAATATGAATGATGATAATATGATAATGATAGGAAAGAAGATAATTATATGTATGTGTGTATTTGATATATATATATGAATGGATATATGTTTGGGTATGATGTGATAGCAGTAATTGTTCATGCATGATTACAAGTTATATGTTTATTGCCTCACTAAGTCATAGACTTAGCGTATAAGTGATTTACACGTAGGTTACCGAAACGATAAGAAGAGTAAAGAGCAATGTGGAGCAAGACAGGTCAGTTCTCCTTACTGAAGGTCAGATCAGAAAAGAGGTTAATAATATGTATTTATATATATAAAAAGTTCTAGTTGGCATGTACTCAAAAGAATATAGTGTATAAGCTCTGAATAGTTCTGTAAACGTTTTGAATAAGTTATATGTTATAAAAGTTTTAAATTACTCACTATTTTATGCAAGTAAATGTTTTAAAAAGTTAATGTGACACCTCAGACTCGTATTCGGGTCGGGTACGGGTTGGGGGTGTTACAATTTTAACATGATCATCGACATATCCACGTGATTTACAATCTTCTATCTTAAGTTAGATGCATTTAACATGCATGTCAACTTTCAAATAATTATCATCATCCTAGGTCTGATACCAACACTAATTATGCAACTCACCATACAAGACTCGAGATTAGTCATCTCTGAATGACTGCTCATTGTTGTTTTCAATCCATATGTTATCTATTTTCCTTTCATCGAGTAATCTAATACGACTCTTCGTTTAAATCAAAAGGGATAAACCACCAAAACCACTACAATCACATTTCTCCTACTTTTTTTTGGAGCAAAAAAGTTTAGGTCATGAGTGGCTCACCCAATCCAGGTTCAGGACATACCTAAGACCTAATTGGGATTTACATAAGAATTTACAAATTGCCCACCAAAAGTGACGGTGGTAGAATTAGAACTTGATCTTACAAACTCAAATTCCTAAATACCAATCACTTGTACCAATATTTGTTTACATCACATTTCTCCAATTTTAATGTTTATTTAGTATTCATTTTATTTAGCATTTTGTTAGTCAAGTAGGAAAGTGTAATGTCTCAAAGTTTCCTTAATGTTTTGGGGTTCATTTCCATAGCTAGTTCTCAACAATAATTACCCCTACCATGGTTTAATAAATCAATTTTTATCGCCTTCGTCAGTTATGTTTTTCTAATTGCCCCTAGCAATACGTCGATACCATTGTCAATGGCCCAGTGACCGCCAATCCATCAATTTCCAACTTCCTCGGGGAGCTAAGAAGTTCTTGTAATTGCTCCAAGATGTACCCTGAGTCAATGGTTAATGACTCAATACCATCTATCAATCAACCAATTTCTAACGTCTTCTTGGCGCTAATAATTTGCTCATAGGGATTCATGTCTCGAGGAACAAACACATGATTAAATGTTAGAGGAACTAATTTTTTAAATTTCAAAGAGAGATTTATAAAATTTTATGGACGAAAATAAATTATTTATAGAAGATACATAAAAATATTTAAAATATATTTGAAATTTTAGAGGTCCAACCCTGCATCTGTCATCTTTTCTTATAATTAGAATCAAATAATAATAAATATAGAATTTAATCAATATCTAACGTATGAAATCTTAAAAAATAGAATATTAAATTCATGGAAGTGTACCTTAGTCCAATGTTAGAAATCATATAGAATGTCGTGATCTTTGAAGATAGGTTTTATCTTTTGTGAATTTTTTTTGATTGAGATAAGTATTTGATACTATATAATAGATATTTTATAATAAACTTGTCTATCAACAATAAAAGAAAACGAATAAACTGAATACTTCATTTTTTACAATAAAATAACTAAATACATGAATGTTTAAAAAATGCTCACGAAAATTATAGACTCTCACTCAAGCAATATTATTCTCAAGAATATAACATCCATATGAGCAGCGTGCTCATGAAAAGTTCATCCATATATGAGCGGATATACTATCATGGGATTTGTCCCGATGTGTTCTATAGATATTTATCCACTTTGCACTATCGCTTTAATAACTAGGAACTTTATTTCAATATGCTTTCATTGTACGAACTTCTAATGTTGTTAGACTACAATACTACTGACATATTGTCACAAAAGAATTTAAACAATCTTTCAATAATCTTCAAAATAAGTTGTCTAATGATAAAATTCTACAGTCATATTTCACAATTTAATGCCTGGTAACATATTATAGATTTTATTATTATAACGAAAAAAATTACTTATGTTTGTTTGACACTACGTAATATAGCACAATGTCTCAATGCCCTCAAATCCATCCATTATTAGCGTATTCATGAAATTAAGAATTTAAAGTCCCCATCGTTCCGAGGGATACCTTGACTCAATACCACCCATCAACCAACCAATTTCTAATGTCTTCATGGCGCTAATAATTTTGATCAATAACGTTCTTTAAATAATATTTATTGTATTTAATAAATAAAATTGTTTTGATGATTTCCTAATTGATCTAATAGTCAAAATAAATTTAATTATGAAACCAAAATAAAAATTATTAATACATCAATCTAAATCGTCATATAGAAAAATAAGAGTTGTTTTAATCACTGTGAGTCTATGACATGACATGACATGAGCGAGTTTTTCACGGGTATACTTTTCTCATTAGGATATGGATAATAGTTATGTTTAATATGAATAGACATGTAAACTAACCGATCCAACACAGTTATACTTTTCTCATTAGGATATGGATAATAGTTGTCTCATATGAATAGACATGTAAACTAACCAATCCAACACGGTTATACTTTTCCCATTAGGATATGAATAATAATTATGTTTTATATGAATAGACATGTAAACTAACCGGTCCAACAATTATAGTATATGAATTACGGTGATCATCTCAATCTAATTTATTTAACTTGAAATCGATAGGATTTAAATCTTCGATCATATTTAAAAGATTTAATATCTCATCCACTAAATCAATTTGTAATTGATAAATTACTACCCTTAAAAAATAATGCATTTCAAACGTTAGATTCCATACACCAAAAATGCCTTAATGTGATTAGAAGAAAATCAACAAAGTCTAAAACGTGTTTGGAATTCTTTTCGCAATGACAGCTTGAAATGCCAATCCGTGGATGGGTCAGTCGCTCCAAACATTGATTTGTTGACTAAAATGCCAATGAACTCATTACTAAATTCTAACGTCTTCATGGTTCCGGTGGACGCGCAAGAACATGTTGGGTAATTAGGAAAATAACGTAAGAATATGAATGTTTTGTATGACAAAAAAAAACTATTATAACATATATAACAACTATTACCTTTTATAATTACTGTATATCAATCAAATAAAAAAATTATCATAATCAATATAACAAGAACTATTCCTTAAAAAGAAAAAAAACTACACCAATAATCATCAACACATTACTTTTTTGGTTAAAATGAAAATAAAAAATTAAGAGGTTTGAGCATAACACATGTTGTACTTCCTTCGCTCTCCTCTACAAGATCGTGTCTCCTTTGGAGATCTTTTTTCTCCTATAAGTCACGATCTTTTGACATATATCTCTAATAGATTCACATGATCTTCATAGTCAAATCTATCGTCAGACGATCATATCCTTTCAACCTACTAATGCAACACCTCAAATGATGGGTTATTATTTTCGATTTTATCTAACAGGTTGTTGGACCATTTGGAGGTTGCAATTGAAGTTATTGGGCCAAGTTAGGACTTAATTGGGTTGGAATTGAGTCTAAAAAGTCATAAACATGGGGGGTTTTCATGGAAGGCAAAATATAATGGATCAAAAGAGTAGTTAGACCATTTGTAAAAATGAGGTTGATTCATTTGGGATTTTATTTGACTTATGCGTGAGTTTTAGAGATAACAAGATGGATAAGCTTCTATTTTCTTCATCTTCTTCCTTATTCTTTTATTATTCCATCTTCTCATCTAAGCTCCATAGATCAAAGTGGTGATCAGAACATCCTTCCTCACTTCATCAGACTTGAAATCCATCCCTAATTTTTCCTATAACCTTTTTTGTGCTAATGAATCCATGCATTTCTTGTTTGACTAGAGAAAAGGGTGAAAAATCAACCAAGTCTTTGAAGAGAGTGATAACCAACTAAATGAGCTTAATTTCGGGTTTCTATCACCAAGGTAGTGTATTTCAAATTCTTTTTGGTGTTAAGGCTTTCATAATCATGATGATTTGTTGAAATTTGGGTGTTTAAGTATTTTAGGGTTTTTCATTGATTCATACCATATATGATGTTTTTTTGTTGCTTAGATTGTGTTTTTAGAGTGCTAGATGATCCTAAGTAACTTCTCTAAGCTTTAGCACATGATTTAAGACCAAACTTAGACACTTGGGAGGATTTTTGAGTGTTTCCTGATCTTAAATAAGATAATTCTAAGTTTGAGTATCATACTGGATGAACAATATCAATATTAGATTAAATGTGTTGATTGTTGAGTAGTTTTTAGGGTAGTATCGATATTGCCTTTCTAGTGTCGATACTAAGGTTGTCTGTTATCGATAATATAGTATTTTTTGGCACTTCGAAGCTGTTTTTGGTACTTATACTCAAGGGAGTATCGATACTTGACTAAGGGTATCAATACTACATGCAGAGTATCGATACTACTCTTTTTGGATGATTAAATTTGACTTCGTTAAGGCCCGTAAGAGTTAGGGATGACCCGTAATGGTGAGACTTAGTCTATGGATAAAGGTGCTTAGAAACACTCTTAGGAGTGGGTTATGATCGAAGTAACCTTAACAAGTGTAAACTTTCAAGTATCTTCAATCGAGCACATATCGAATAGTTTAGAGTATATGATCATTGTGAAGGGTATACTTGTAAGCGATAAAAAGTATCACGTGAATAACATGATAAAGGAATCGTGCACTATGTAAACGTCAATAAATCGAGGATGTACAAGTCATCCCTCCAATTTAAGGCTGGATTGAATGGAAATCTGATAACAATGACTAGAGCATCGCTACCAAGTAACAAACCCGAGTCGAACGTCAGGCTAGCAAATAATGCATTAAGTTAGCATTGATAACATTGATTATCGTAGAATCAAAAAACACTTAGAGACCTCCTAAGAGACATAAATGACTATTGAGTGTAACAAACTATGCAGTACATATCTAAGCTACTTTAGTTGTCCTGGTAGGGAATTGATTGTTAAGTATCTTCAATCGAGCACATATCGAATAGTTTAGAGCATAGGATCATTGTGAAGGGTATGCTCGTAAGCGAGAAGAAGAATCACATGAATAACATGATAGAGGAATCGTGCACTATGTGAACGTCAATAAACCAAGGATGTTCAAGTCATCCCTATAATTCAAGGTTGGATTGAAGGAAAATCCGATAACAATGACTAGAACATCGCTACCAAGAAACAAACCCTAGTCGAACATCAGGCTAGCAAATAATACATTAAGGTATCATTGATAACATTGATTATCGTAGAATAAAAAACACTTAGAGACATCCTTAGAGACATAAATGACTCTTGAGTGTAATGAACTATGCCAGTGCATATCTAAGCTACTTTAGTTGTCCTTGTAGGGAATTGATTGTTATGTGTAGCCTTTTGACACTTAAGTATGCATGTTTGATTGCATCTGTATTGTACAACAAATGTAACACCCCAAACTGATGCAGATAACCCTATACGATCTGAGGTGTCACATTAGGACCATTGACGTGACCCATAATAAAAATACTAGAAAAATAAAAAGTTTTGTTTAATTACAAACCGTGGAACAATTTATGAATAAAAATACAAGTTCAGAAAATCAATTACATAACAAAACATAATTTCATACTATGATATGAAAACAGACTATGACCCATATGCCTTCTAATTATACATGTATCGTACTTTGCAAGCAACGCCAAAGGAACTCCCATTACTGATGTCGATAGTTGCACTGGATCATTTCTTTTAACCTAAAATGATGAGTAAAAGAGTGGACTTTGGGAAGCTCAGTAATACAGAACTATCAGATAATGCTGAAGGACATGCAAATAAATGGCAAGCATAAAATTTCCTTATTGATTCAGGCATCTACAGGTTTTCATGGTGAGCAAGGTTTCACTGATATATCTTCAGGTAACAGACATGAAGTTTATAATTCAGAGGAAACATTCAGATGACTAGGTTTAGGACATTGATAACAGAAGTCTAGTGTGTCCCATAAAAATAGAATAAATGTAATCATATAGATTGAAAATAGTAGTTTATTTCAAGAAATAGATATTTAAAATCACTGAAACACCCTCCACCCGAACACTCTATATACAGTACCCAATATACAAGACAAAAAATAATTATCAACTAGCTAAACCTCAGAACTTGAAAATCCTACCCAATCAATACCCCACTATAAATCAGTTTAACAGTAACCAATAATGGCAGAAATTAAGAGGTAGATATTTTTGTATAAAAAACAAAGTTCAAATATCGTGCCCTCTAACGAACAGTAATATGCAATACACAATATACATGACAGAAAGGAATTACCAGCTAGCTAAACCTCAGAACTCCATATACCTACCCAAACAATACCCCTAATAGATCAGACAGTAATAATAATTCCAAAATCCATCAATTAGACATATTTTCAGTAAAAAAAAGTGATCTATAATATCAGAAAGCATTAGCCAGATGTATTATGTATCAGAAAACAAAGATCATATTTTTGTTTAAAAAAATCAGAGTCATACTTTTAAAAACAGAGAAGATAGGAACACATAAAGGATTCAAATATTTTTTGGAGGCACATAGTAATTATCAGGAAAGGAAACATGAAATTTTATATATTGATTGGATTATGAAAATGAGGCCCCTATTAAAAGAATTCGATTATTAATGAATTGATTTAGACATTTAGAAATTAGTACACCAGGACCAATTGAAAATTTGGGTGCATCAGGATAGTATTCAGGAACCTTTACCTCATAGTAGTTCAAGATCCAGATTTACTAAGAGTGATTCCATTATTCAAGCCCACAAAGGCATTTTTGACATTTCAATTTTCTAAAGAATTCTTAATAATTTAACTTAATAAGGGTAAAACGATAATTTGTATTATTCAGGATTTATAGTGAATTATCATACTTTGAGTCAAGTCAAACTAATCAGATTCCAACACTGTGATACTTGCGAAACATTTGAGCTAAAATATTTCTCAAATATTCACTTCTTAATATTGATTGCACTAGTTGAATGAATTTCCTTTAGAATCAACATCGAGCAAGGACATGTATTTCGATGATATTATTTATTTCTATATTGTGATAGTATCTAGAAAGTCAGACGGCTTGGGTCGTGTTCCATAACCTTTAGGGGCAATATAACACTTAAGTTTATCGGTGTTTCCCGAGTCCATCCAAAAGTATCCACGTAATCCAAGTCATAAGGGTATTTAGGTCATTTCAATGCTCAAGTATAACCCAATCATTGTAAATACTTTAGTGACGTGACGTACTTCCAGTATTCTAGTCCATTCAACAACCAATAGATCAACATATTATGATTTCCAAAGGTAGAAGTTGATTTTCAGTATTTTTCATGCAAATCGGGAATTTAGTCAATGATTCATAGGTTCAAACGAATTATTATTTTTTTAAGAGAAAGATTAAATTCATCCAATAGTATCAAGGATTGCATCATTCTTAATACATTCAGGCTCATCCAAATAAAACCAGTTCAGATTATTGCTTGACATTGCCCATTGTGCAAGATTATGAGCAACCCTATTAGCATCTCTTCTAACATAAGGAACTTTAAAGTTCATGTGGGTACTCAGAATCGCACCAGACTCATTGAGAAGTAATCTTATTGTAGAAATATCATGCTTTCTGTTAGTAAGCCTATTAACAATGCCAACAACATCACCTTCCACAATGACGTTATCCCAATCATTTTCCTCAACTAACTTCAATTCTTGTGTAAATGCATAAGTTTCAGTTGACTTTGGAGATTGAGGGGGTTCGAGAGGTCGAGTAATACCTCCTAGTACCATTTCATGACTATCTCTTGCCACCACACCTATTGTTGCCTTACGAGTCTGCGGGTTGAAAGCTCCACCCATATTAATCTTGATTGCATTGGGTTGAGGTCATATTATGAATTCCCAGGTTGTTTTCACTATCTCTTTCATCCTTAGTCCTTTTTACACAATAAAGGTATTTTTGTTTACACAATAAGGGTTTTTAGACAATTAGGGGACATAAAACTAGCCTTAATTAATACTTGGGAAACAAACAGGAAACCCGAGTTCCTTTATTAAGATTATGATGTCGAAGTATAGAATCAATCTGGATATCATCAGGTAGTGCGCATGGCTCTTTAAACTGACTAACTAGGGCCGAGGCCCGACACTCGCGAGGGGTGGGTTAGTCGAGCGTGTTTACTGATGTAGAGATTTCAGGCAATCATCTTCGATAGACTAGAGGGGTGCGTAAGCTCCAAGATGAGGAACCTTCAGCCGTACCATGATGTTTGCCATAGCGTAGAGAGTGCAGTATACGAGTATATTCACTATTTCAATATTATCAATTAGCTTGAGCATGACATGAACACTTTTAGTATAACTTAGTTGTTAATGTGGAAATGGACTAGTTAGATCAGCGTTTGGAATTTGTTTCCTTACGTAGGTTAGTCTAGGAGCAGTCAGAGGACCTTTTTGCCAAAAGTGATTCAGATCAGACTAGTGCATAGTACGTCTCGAGTTCATTTTTAGAGGGCATGTATATTTGTAAATCCCGCTTTTGTAGATTTGAGTTGTAACTTATTTTAAAAGATGGTTTGTATAATTTGAATTATTATTTTTGGGAGCTCCTGATTGTAAACTATTTTGATTTAAATTGTGGTTGAATATTGAAAATGATCATTTTCAGATTTTAAAATTAAAGAAAAATTTTGGTTAGCCACTCTGGTAGTTCTGTGTGGCACTCCGATCGGTCGATTGTGTGTCATATCGATTTAGGGTATTACACGTGCACTTATTTTATAATTAATCCTAGATGTTATTATGATCAATTATTCTAAATATTAATAAAAAAATTATGAAATATCAACTATAATTAAACTTGGTGAAAGGTTAAATAATTTGAATCATGGTTGTCAATTGGACTGAAAATAACAAATTGTAAATTACTTGAGTTTGAATTGGTCAAAGTTTGGTCAACGTTTGAGTTCGAATTTAACCTGAGTTCTTAATGAGTCGAAGCGAACAACTTAATACCGATTCAAAAAACTCGTGAACAATTCAAAAAAATTATGTTTTAATTTTAAAAAAAATTAAATTATTAATAATATAAACATTTATATGTTGTTTTTTAATAAAAATATAATATAAGTTTTTCATGTACTTAAGGATTATGTTTGAGCTTGAACTGAGCTAAGTCTGAGAATATTATGAATTAAGTTTTTTCGAGTTCGAGTCGAGCTCCAATTTTTTATTTCAATCTCGAGTCAAGCTTGACAATTTTACTTTGCGAAATTTTGAGTTGAGTCGAACTTAGTAATACTGGAGCTCGAATTAACTTTTTTACATTTCTAGTTGTCAAAGTGTGATTAGATTGATCAATTGAATTGAAAATCAATTATATGATCGATTAAATTCATGAGATAAAACTAAAAATAATGTAAAATTATTATAAATCATTAAAATATATGAGTCATCAACTAACGATAAGTTGATTTTGGGTGATGAGACATTATATTTATTAAGTAACATCAAGAGTTTAAATCTTAATATCACAAAAGTTTGAGAGGGTAGTATGATAATAGGCTTTTATAGGGATTGCAATGACTATTTAAATTAGACGAGAGTAGTGTTATCTTAATTGTGGGCAGGTAAGTTTTATTGATGCGTTTGGATTAATTTTGGATGCTAGCGTCGAAATGAAGCCAATGAATGAAATCCAATGGCCAATTCGAGAAAGAAAAAGATGGTGGTGATAATGGTGGTGGCCGGTGGTGGTGAGTCACTCACGTGGGTCTGTCACCCACTCTCCCATATATAACCCATCACCCCAAAATTTTAACTATCATTCTTTTTCCTCAACCGTCCACTCCATCAATGTGCTTTGGTCACTATGCAAAATTTGACCTCCTTTCCATACCTTTTCACCATTACTTTTGAGTTTTGAGTTTTACCTTTTGCTTTTTTTTTTTGGGTGTTTTCATTGGCAGATTAAGTAAAAAAATGCATTGATGTATTAATTTTGTATATTTTTAAATTATTTTAAAAAATAAATATATAAATATTTATTTTTTACTTAATTATTAACATTTAATTTATTAATCTATTAGTTTAAATTAAATACGATAAACATTTATTATAAAAACCACTATTTTAATATTTTCTTTTGACATTTTGATTGGAGGTGAAATATTCCTTCAATAGGGCATATTTTGCACTTTATTGGATTCCTAATTAGAATGTGCCACATCAAGTTGCTTCGATTGCATTCTTTGATGGTCAAATTATTCGTAGAACTCATTCCTTTCCTTTCTATCCCAAACATATTCTCGTCTTTAAATTATATATATAATTTTTATTTTTATTAGATAAAATAAAAATCTAATTAAAAATATATAGAAAGATATTCGACCTATTTATATTTTCTTCCTTGACTAGTATTTCAATTTAGTTTATGATAGGAACTCCATAAAAGCCTCAAACTTTCTCTCAAACTTTCGACCTTCTCCTTCATTGATCCCAACATAAAACTGTCAGATCACCATGATTTTAAGATATATTGTTCTCTTTACCGGTGTCCACCTTTTCATTGTTGGTATTCAACATTTGATCACTAAAGCCCGAAAATGATATATATGATTAAAATGGGTTATAAGGTTTGATTATGATGTACGGTTTAGTGTTTAACTAAGATTTAAGGATTGAAATTTAATTGAGGTGTATGGATTTAGGTGAAATAGAGGTTGAAATTAGACACAAGGGATCAAAATCGATCAATCCGAAAATTTTGGGTCTAATTGTCTTCGACAACGATGGTCATATTATGGCCGCCCCAAAAATAAAAAAAAATGCCAAGTCACCATACAATTAGATAGCTAAATGGCTGAGTGACTAAAAAGAAACAATACGAAAATTTAATGATTAATTGAATTTTTTTTAAACTTGACTACTTGAGTGACTAAAAACAGCATACTTTTCATGTTATTTTGACCATGGATTATAAAGGCCGTCAAGTCATCGACATCAGCACACAGCTTTGTGACACAATTCAAACTGCCCTTTGAATATGGTAACATTTCTGAGGAAAAGAAGTCTAAAAGCACTTTTATGATAAATTACTAAAAATGAAATGATGTTTTATGATTATATCCGATATTCATATTTTATTTTTTTGGATATTATTATGAATATGATTTTTATGTTATATATATAATAAAATTATTTATATATTCAAATGAAATTATTTATATATTATTTATATATAATATATTTATATATATATATTTTAATTTTCAGTTTAATAGATTCACAAATAAAATTATTTATATATGATCAAAAAACAACTTTAAATCTATCTAATACAATTTTTTTTTATAATTCTACTCCTATCGATTTATAAGTAAGAAATATCAAATTTTTTTAAGAGTTCCTGGGAATGTTGTTTGTTCTAGTTTGAATTGTTCTAGTTTGAAAATGTTTCTTTAAAATAAAAGTGAGAATGGTTTGATGGTAAGTTCATTGAAATTGATATGTCAATAGTGTATTTGATAAGTTGATAGAGCAACTTCAATTGCTTTGATTCAAATATGAAGCTCGCAACCACAATAGTTTTACTGTCTTTATCATAATTTTATGATTGTCTTGTACATATCTTTCAAGTTATAAAGGTCTTGGTTAGTGCATAATTTTTTCATGATTGTTTTGTGCATAATTTTTTTTATGAATGTTGATGTTTACTTAATCGTATTGTTTTAGTTTGTAGTATTGTCTCGTTGGTGGTGGCGGATGCCGCGATGGAGGTGGAGCGGTGATGTGGTCATATTACATGATTCAATGATGTTGAAGGTGATGTCTATATATCAAAAAGATGTGAATGATAATTTAAGTCTTAACAGCTCACGATTATTTAGTTCTTTGGGATTGTGTTGTGAAGATGGTGTGATGCAACCGCCTTGTTTTTCAAGGTAATTGCAAACTACTTTGTGAGAAGCCACCAGTAATTGTAAGATCGACGTTTGTGATTATAGGAGTAGCCATTTGTTGTTTGCTCAACTAAATTTTTGCTATGTATTTGATTTGTTTGTGGTGTGCTGCATAGCTAGTTGCATACATACATTTATATACAAAATAGTTAGCCAAGTGAGGGAACTTATGATTTATCTACGAGTTTTGATATTGTAACAATATGACAAATTTTCTAGTAAAGGGTGAGATGAGGAAAGAAGATATGTTTAGAATGTCGAAACGGTTTTTTCCCGTGTGAGATTTTGAAAACCACACCAAATTTTAATTATTCTCTTTAGATTAAATTTAAATTAAAAATGAATGTGATTAAAAAACCTCTCGTTTCGAAAATTTGGAAATTCCTTTATGATAAAAATACGGTTCGAGGAGTCGCCACCAATATTTGATTAAGGTGTGATTGGGCACCCAAAAACGTTTTTTCATTTTAAATAAAAATTAATTTTAATTAAAACAACAAATTTAGGTCCGTGTTACCAGAAAATGAGTTCGAGAGTCTGTTACACGTGGAGAAGGATTAGCACCCCACAGTGCCCTAAATCGGTACCTAATCGATTAATTAATTGTCTTTGTAATAAAATGTATAAGTTCAAAATTAATTTGATTTATGATCCCCTAAAATAATATTTTTCAAAATTTTGGATGAAAGAATAATAATATTTAATTATTTCCTATCGAGAAGAAATGATCTATCATACCTTAAAGCAATCGATTCTTACTCCAATCGAAATAAAAAAATATTAAAATTTCATTCTAAATTTCAAAATAATAACACCCAAAATAATTTTTAGAGATAAAATAATAATATTTAATTATTTATGATCGAACATTATTATTTTGAAAACCCTTTAAAAACACATGCAAAAGTAAAAAAAAAATCAAGCAATTGATTAATTATTTATTTACCAATATTTAATGAGAACAAGGATATTCAATTAATTAAATATCAAGAGACGAGACCATATATTCGATCTAACTGTCTTTTCTCGATGAATTTAATTAAAAGAATACGATCTTTTCCTCAATCCCCAAATTTTATAAGATGGATTCAATTTAATTGGTATCACTTGATGGGATAGACTTTCATTTTAAAATTATCGAAAGTAACTTTCTTATCCGTTAAGACAGTCATTTTACGACAATATTAAAATGCTAGAATATTACCCTTAGTCAATTTATGTAATAATATCGAGTTATGCACGTGAGGATATCATGCAAATTATAACACTACTAATTAATAAAATGATACAAATAATGTCAAAGAAAATGTAAATATAAAATAATGTTAACAAAATAAAATAATACACTTTGAGGTTAAATAAAAATATATTATAATAATATAACAAAAAATTAATGTTCACGGCGTTAACTTATTAAAACAAATGAAAACAAGATTTATATTTCTTAATTAATTTATATATATATATACAACAAAATAATTAACAAATTTACTTAATATAAATATAATTTACGAAAACTATTATGAAACCATTTAATTCATTTTTAAACTTTGTAATATCACCTTTACACCTAGATTGTCATAAAAAATAAAAAGAAACATAAGGGTTGAAAATAAATGGGCAGATAAACCACTACAACAAATCTTACCTACTTTATCACTATCATCAATCACAAATAAATCAACCATAACACGAGGAGAAAGATTTGGTGAAGCTTAAAAATTAAAATCATAGATTAGATACAAATCAAGTTATAAAACATAAACTATCACATTCCATGTACTTAAATTGAAATAAACCTCTAAACATATATAAGACTTAAAAGAAACATGCAAAAATGTAAAGGTCAAATGTCTAAATTCAGAAAAAATTAAATACACTAACTTGGGACCAAAATTAAACGAGTATAAACTAAAGAGACAAAATTATAAACATGCAAACATTGATTTGATGACTTAAATGAATTATAAATAAATATATTATTACCCTAATATCAAATAACCCTGAAAAATATAACTAAAATGTAAATTTGGAAAATAACTAAATCAAGACAAATACCAATAGATAAATTTGAAATAAGCCCTTTCGAGTGACTAAAGTGCAAATTCGCGCTAAAACTTAGAGGACTAAAAAACTAATTTACCCTAAAGTTACTATATATCTCTTAATTTAAAAAACCTAATACTAAACTTATTCTAAACTAAACCCATATCAGCCGCACAACCCCCTTTCTTATCCACTCTCTCCCTCATTTTTCGTGTTAACCAGAAACTTCAAACAACAATTATGGTGACTACCATGGCTACACCCCACGCCGAGCCTATCAAACGCATGCAAGCCCCAATTCCTACGAAGGTAAACACTCTAGTTTTTAGTTTTGCCTTTTAATCTCTCTTTATTTCATACTTGTTTTCATTTTAAAATAATAAAAAATGTCTAATATACCTTTGAGATGTTGAGTTCTTTTTTATGGTTTTCAAATGAGAATAAATAAAATAAAATGCTTTCTCTTGATCTATTTATGGAACAAAAATAGGATGAAAATGTTTCTCTATTGATTTTGAATGAAGGGGTAAATCCCTTACATTGCTTCTCTGTTTGTTTCCCTTGTTCGAATGGTCACCCCCCTGTTCGAATCCTGTGAATTGCTTCCCCCCTGATTGCTGTTTGTTGATGGCCCTTCGAATGTCTTGCTTTTTTTTGGTTAATTTTCTGTTTCTGTTTGCTCCTCCTCCTTCCGTCTTGCACTCTCCCTCGTATTTATGGTTGCTTCGAATCCATCTTTTTCCTTCTTCTTTGGATTAGTGCTGAAGCAGGTATGTTTTAATCCCATAATTTCCGGGATTTATTTTTATTTCAAAGTTTAGGTAAAGGTTTGTCGAATATTTTTTGACTTGGGTGGCTGATTTGGTGCATGTTTTGCTGACTTTTGATGGAAGATAAGGAAGCATGGATGGCGTGGCATGTAGTTTTCAGGTGCCAAATCTGTCATTTTTTTTTACTTATGGGAAAAGGAAAATCCACTTGGACATAATGCAAAAGCCATATTCATGTGTGGTCTACCCCTAGATATAAGAAAATGATATTTCATCAATCCTGTGTATGAATATCTCATGTAAGAAAATAATGATTGGCTGCTTGCATGGCCTATAAAAGCAATATTAATATTAATAAATAATAATAATAATGATAATAATAATAATAATAACGGGATGAAAAATCGAGTATCGACATAGAACATGCGATGAGTTATTGAGATGATAGAACAATTGGTGGGGTTTGCTTTGTAGGTCTATTTTTATTGTGCGAAAAAAGGCAATAGTGTATACACCTATTATGGTATTATCCATATGCTTCTAATATACATATTAAATGTTTGTGTAGAATTATTAGAGAAAAATTTGGTTCATGTTTCTACATGTGAAGCATGCAAGTTTCCACAATGTCTTAATGCATAATTACATCATAATAATAATGTACACTTTTTTTATTTAGTTGACTTTCACTTATTGTAAAACTTATAGAATTCTAAAAAGGGATTAGAGAAATATATATTCTTGTTTATTGAAAACAAATTCTAAAAATTGTTTTCTGAAAAATCAATCAAACAGCGGAAAATATTTTACATTGTAACATCCAAACAAAAAAAAATGTTTTCAGTGAAACAAATGAACCCTTAAATTTAAAAATCTCGAATTTCAACTAATTCATTTTGAACTTAACTAAATAAAATGATAAAAAAAATATATTGAAAGAAAATTAAATATTAAACAAGAAAGTAACAACCGATGAATTTAAAATAGAAATAAGAAACAAATTTAACAAAAATTTCTTTGTTCCATCTCTTTTTCCTCCCAATTTTGGTAGATTTGAACCAAACAGAAAGACCGTACATATATATGCCATGACAATATTGTAGGGATTACCATTAATTATAAATATATTTAATAAATAAAATGAAACTGCAAATATAGTAAATAAAAATAAAATCAAGAAATTTTGTGAGGTTGCTGGAATAGCTCAGTTGGTTAAAGCATGTGACTGTTAACCACAAGGTCGGAGCTGCAAGCCCTCCTTCTAGTGTTACTTCATCCGTTTCTGTTTTTATTGACAACATTAGAAATTCGGGTAAACTACTTATTTGGTCACTCATTTATTCCCTCATTTCTGTTTTGGTCATGCAATTATTTCTTTTCAAAAATCGTATCTAATGTTACGCTTGATTTTTATTTTAGTCACTCTTCGTTAGGTTTCAGAATAATTCAAAAATGATTTTTGACATTTTATGTCGGATCCAATTGATAGGATTTTCAAATATTGGACATTTATTGAATTATGATCAATTTGATATAATATATAAGTTTTGATGACTAAAACTATTGTTATACCACGTGATGCCTCATTGTTGTTATGGTCACTCAATTTTCTTTTTCAAAATCAAATCTAATGCTACGTTTTATTTTTTGGTCACCGTTTGTTAGGTTTCGAAATGATTCAAAATGATTTTAATATTTTACGTTGGATCAAATTGATAGGATTTTCAGATATTGAGGATTTATTGAATTATCAATTTGATAGAATCTGATCCAACATCATCAATTGGTCGGGCCCCAAAGTAAAAAGTCCAACAATGCTTCAGCCAAGAAAATGCCCAGAGATTTGAAGGTTAGCTTGCTCACCATGTATTTGTAAAGAACTCCTCAGTGTTTGGCACTTTTTCATGTATACCCTCTGCAGTTAAATGAAGCTGTCGCTTGTGGTAAATATCGACAGTGTAAAGAACCGAAACTCCAAAATAACGATCGTGATATCATCTTACGATCTCTGTTTTCGGGACGAGAACGATGGATACCGATCGAGTTGTATGAACCTTTTTCCGTGCTTGCCCGACCCGTCGAAGTCGGGACAAGCAGGGAGGGAGGTCTTGGTATTGTTGTAAAAGCCATGGTTTGATTCATAGCCCTGCAAGGGAAACTGATGCAGAATGATAAATGGTCTATCCTCTGAGATAGCCTTAAAATACAACAATGTGAACGTAAAATGTCAGATTTTAGGATTAGAATGGAAATTAAACCTCGTAAAGATCGAAAGACAGAATGTGTTGACTTATGAACTTTATGTTGTTAACATCGACCAATAAAATATGACATTATTTAGAGATCAATAATTACGTTGTATATGTTCAGGATGATCGACCGCTATGTAAAGATTATGGAGGCAAAGTATAAGAAGAAATATTTTCTTTTGTGGAAAATAAAATGATTAAAGTCCTCGTTTATGTCTGTTATTGGTGTTTATATATTAACCCTAAACTAATCTCATAGTATGCTTTTATCAAGTTATTAGTCAAGATTATCATGTATAGACCGATAAGATGTATTGTCTATATATTTAGTTGAGAAAAATCTATAATATATACGAGTATAATTTATAATATCACATCACTAAAATAATTATAATATAAATTTATAATATCATATTATTAAAATAATTATAAAATCAAGTTTAAGTAGAAAAATTAATGTATCATATTTATAAAATTACTATGTTTGGGACTTTCAATCTCTTAAACACCTATACGTTCAGCAAAAAGAACTCTTCAAAACGAGAAAGAAAAAGAAAAGTTTTGCCATTGCATCCAAAAGCATCTTTGCAACAAAATGCTCCGAAGGAAACGTGAGAGAAGCACTGCTGCAGGAACCCGCAATTGGCTGGAACTGCCGTGGGACGTGACGGCGTTGATTCTCTCTCGGCTAGGTGCGATCGAGATCCTTAACAGTGCCCAAAACGTGTGCTCTCAGTGACGAAACATCTGCAAAGACCCATCAACGTGGAGATCCATTGACATGCGCAACTCCGGTGAACGGGACAAGGACCATGTCCACGATAAGATGTGCGTCCATGCCGTCGGTCGCAGCTGCGGCCACTTGCTTGATATCAATATCGAATATTTTGGTACTGATGAACTTCTGTTTTATATCTCCGAGCGGTAATTTTTTTCTTCTTTTATTTTATAATCTCTAATTGTTTCTTTCAGGTTGTACTCGTTATCAATTATCAGTTTTCGTTCTTTAATGGTAATGGATGCCTTATAATACTGTATGTATAGTTTGTTACTAGTGAAATTCTTGGCATTTCTTATGGTTTCTCCAACATTCTATAGCTTTTGTTTCTTACTGGGAGATGTGTTCATAGCATGACCTTTAGCTTTGATGATCCATTTAGGCCGAATATTGATCGAGTCGAGTTAAGTTAAAAATTTCGAGTTAGTTAGATTGGAAGTTCTATTTTATCATCCAAATTTTATTTAAAATTTTTTGAATTAAGTCGAATTTTTAAATTTTCTATTTAAATTTGATTATAAATATTTATAATATTACGATATTAATTTATTCCAATTTAAAAGACTTTCTATGACTATATACAATGCATATATATATTTTCATGATATGTACATATCATATAAAGTTTGAAGACTCGATTAAAACTTGAAAATCAATGCATTAATAGCCGCAAGATTTGAGTTATTCAAGTTATTTGAGTTATTAAAGTGTTGCTCACTTTCTAAACTAACTGCAATTAGTTACGGAAGAATTTCAAAATGATGTTTCGGCATCGACATTCAATAGAGAGATGATTGTTTGTTTCCATTTATACTTTTCAAGTGGTATTTGTTTGTTTTTTTTTCCTTCAATTTTTCAAGCGGTATTTGTTTTTTATGATATAGAAAGATGATGCTTTTCACAGGTCTAATCATCTGAAACGTCTTCGACTGTTTTCGTGCTACGAGATCTCCGATGAAGGATTAAGCACAGCAGCTTCAAAGCTTCCGTTTCTCGAAGAGCTCGAAATTTCGATATGTCCGATTTCGAAACACGCTGTCGAAACTATCGGTCGCAGTTGCCCTCTCTTGAGATCATTCAAGTTCAATCTTCAGAGATGCAAAGGCTATGTCTGTGATGATGAGGCAGTAGCCATTGCACAAACCATGCCCGAATTACGCCGCCTCCAACTTCTGGGGAACGGATTGAAGAATGAAGGCTTGCAGGCCATTCTCCACGGTTGTCCTCACCTCGAATATCTCGACTTACGGCAGTGTTTCAGCGTTCGTCTGGTGGGGAACTTGGAGAGAAGGTGTGTTGAACGGATGAAGAACTTGCGGCACCCTTGTGATCCGCCTCATGATTATGAATTCAGTGCAGAAGATCTTGATTTCTGGTTCTACCCTTCTGATTGAAACGTTCTACGTGCTTTGTTTAGGAAGCTACATGCTTGTATTGTTCTAGTGGACTAGTGGATGTTGACTAAAGTTCATTTTTTTCACTTCTTGCATGGATTAATTTGGAAGAGCAGGGAAGTTTATTTGATAAAACAGATCAAATCTTATTGGACACTCGTTATACTCTCTAAACACTTTATTGGTTAAGGACCAGTTGAACGATATTAATAGTAACAAGAAGTATTGTTTTCCCTAAAAATTTCGGGTTCATATCTACTATCCCAACTAAATTTATTCATAAATAGGAAATGCTGAACACCCAAATTCAGAGATTAAGGATAGCTTTCCATAACAAAGGTCGTGTCATTGGAATGCTTAAAGATTTTCAAAACGAAGCTGAGAAAAAATGATGGATGAAAGGCAAATATACATACCTAATAAACATTATTTTTCGACAAACTCACAATCTCCACTTTATCCTTCAAGGCCTTCGAAACACTCTTTTTTGGCATCATGACAGTAAGCGCCAATGAAAAATCAGACAATTTCACAAAAAGAAAACAACAATAAAAAAAGGATATACGATTGCTACGCCAAATCTTCCTTATATAATTAGACAAAACGACATATTTGCAACAGTCGAAATAGTGTGTTGTTCTATCGCGATAAACATAAGGCGTCACATGTTTAAGCTTTGTCGGTCAAGAAGCAATAAATGCAACAAAAACGACTTAATAAATACCAATAATGATCTATTGGTCAAATCTCGAGTCAAATCATTTTATAGAATTCTCTCTCTTAAGAGGACAAATGTTATACCTCCACCAAAGGTCATTTGCATACTCCTCTCATGTCTTATAGTTTCCAGAGGACTCAAAAGCATATCCAAGTCTCCAACACCTAGAGAACTCGGAAAGATATGAGAAGAATATCTTCAAAAAGATGAATTTTGAATATCTAACTTCCCTCAGGAAATCACAATCTATTGACATAATCTCTGACAAATGCACATGACTTACTAGAACCAAATTCACTTTCACCATACTTTATCTACCTATTCTGTTAGTCTACTAGTAGTCATAATAACTCTACGCTCCGCACCAACTCTAAAAGTCACTATAAAACCTCAAGACCAAGACTAAGAGAAATCATCTGACCCTCACTTATTTATTTGTTCTCTTCCTAACTGTCGTTCTCTGTCCAAATTAGGAAGAGTGGACGACGTATATCCACACAATCTCTTTGTACAAATTTAAATCTTCAACGCTTTTTTGTGGAACGATGATAAAATAGGGAGAATTTAAAATTTTAGGGGTGATATTTAGGAAGAGAATACGAAAATTCTTGGAACTCAAAATTATTTTGATACTTTTTTTTAAAACAATTTTTACTCAGGGAAAGGGAAAAGGGAAGGGGAAGGGAGAATTCTTAGAACTCGAAGTTATTTTGAGAGTTGTTTATAAGGGTGAACAAAATTCATTCGACTTAAAAAATCAATTTTTTTGATTTGATTTGATTCGAAAAAACTCTACTCAAATTGAATAAGAGTTGTAATTTCATAAATTCGACTCGAAAAAAATTTAATTTCAAATCGAGATGTAAAATACAACTCCAATGACTCGAACAACTCAAAATTTTTAATAATTAGTGGATTGATTTTCAAGATTGAATTAAGTCCCTCGACTTTGTATGATAAATGTATATCACATGAAAAAAATATGAACTATATATATACTGTTATAAAAAGCTATTTCGATTGGAATCAAATAATATCATAATATTATAAATATTTACAATTAAATTTAAATAGAGACTCGAAAATTCAATTCGATTCGAAAAAATTTCAAGTCAACTTCAAGTTGAAAAATAGGACTCGTCAACTCGAATAACTCGAAATTTTTCGACTCGACTGGACTCGATCGAACTATCACCTTAGTTGTTTATAGTAATTTTGGATTTCTAATATGATATACAGGGACAATTGAATATATGTTGATTTTGTAATTTGTGTAAAAGATTCTTTTTGTTATGGTACAATTGCAAGGTTAATGTAAGTGGTTACTACCCTTTACTTCAACTGCCAATCTTGTAATATACCAAGGAGAAAAATGTAAAGTAAATAAAAACTAATGTGATGGGAAGTCCTAGCAGCTTTGGATTAGAAAAAAGATTAAAAAAAAACACTATTAGCATTACATATTTTGAAAGGCAATGACAATTTTATTGAATAAAGTAGAAACAAAGTATTAAATATTATACATGAAATTGAAACAAAGTATAAATGAGAACAATTATGATAAAAATAGGATACTAAACTTGTCCCAACCAAACTGGCATATATAGTTAATCACAGGGGGGAGATCAAATCTGGATTCAAATTTCAGTAGCTCCAAAGCATTTCTCCATTTCAAGCAATGACACTAGAGAAGTATTTGCAATCCTGCTGTTGTTCCAACCAAATTTATTCATAAATAGGACCTGAATTGTAGCACCTTAGTTAGCCATTGCAGACTACATGACCCAACAATTCAGCTAATTTTATGGCCGAGAAAGGACTCGGCAACGGAAGAGGTTCATGACTAAGGGCTTGAGCAACATGTTGCATGGTTGGCCGAAGTTGAGGATTGGCATTCAGGCATGCAAATGCTACTTTAGTTTCAGTGACTACATCATTTGCAGCGAGGCTTTGCAGGGGCGAGAGACGGTGGTCAATCGCATCTTTAAGTAAAATTTGTCCATCAGGTGTTGATGATGACAAATATGAAAGAAGATCACCAGGATGCTTCCCCATCAAAACTTCTATTGCTACTACCCCAAAGCTGTACACATCACATTTCTCATCTACCTTCATTCTATAAGCCAACTCTACATAAAAAAAACACATATAAACTATTTGAATCATATCTATATAAGAAATTAACACATCTTATCAAATAAATGAAGCGTTGAAAGCATACACATCAAGTTTATTTAAACTCTTATTTAATTATTCTGAATTAAATATCGTTAAAAGAGTTGTAATCAAAATTACATTCTTTTAATGTTTACTTACTATATTCGGAATAATTAAAATCATATGTATATCAAATATACATATATTAACTCTAGATATATTTTAGTAACATATAACAAATTGTACATATTTGCTCATTTCAATCCTAGGGTGTGACCCTGTAGGTTATTGTAACGTTAGTAGTAATTATTAGAACAATTCTAATATTACATACAATGAGTGACATCTAGAAATATATCATTGTCACCTAAGTTACAAGAAATTATGATTCGACATATCATCTTCGTGATTAACTCTTTCATGTATTACATCCTTTTGTCCTTTATATCTAGAATAGGCACAAGTCTTGGAATAGTCACACTTGTATGCCCTATCTATTGTTTCTTGATATCTAGAGTACACTATAATTAACGAATAATTTGTGATATCTCATATCAACTTATTCGAGCATGACAATTCATTTCTACTCTCACTCAATCAAGTAGCCTATGATATATTTTCTATTATGTAGGAATGACAAATCCTATCTTAATCATACACATCTCACTACATATATCGAGATATATTCAATAACAGTCTTTATAGTGCAACCAGTTACGGAGCATGTTTAACTGTATCAAGACATACAACAATATATGTTGGGATAACATTGATCTCAAGTCTGAGGATCATACATATAGTCATCACCATAAGAAATGTTATGACCGTTACATAATAATCCAAGACATATGCTCATGGTGGGTCAATACAATACATTGTTCTCTAACAATATAATCATGTATCAATCCTGGCATCTCTTTGTCAATGACAACTCATTGTCATCAATCAATAACATGTTTATTTTAAGCGTATTATTATTATCCATGACCATAGTAATACTTGACTATGGATCTTTTAATAATAATAATGTTATTATATGAACTTTATTACATTTCAGTTTATGTTAAACACAGATATATAACTGAAAATAATAGTGGTAATGCTTTTATTCAATAAAATCGGTAAATATATGTATTATTACAATCATCATATGATTGGTCTTTGGGCATACTCTAACATGATCAACGTAGGAAGCCGTTGGTCACTACCTCAGTGGCGAGCTCTGGAGGTTCGTCAAGGGTATAATCTCAGCCCGTCTGTTCAGTTTGTGGCCGGAGGCATGCGAGGGCATGCCTTCATGGGTCTAGAGGTTACTATAGATGAAGTTCTTTGGATTATTTCATCAGAGAGTGTTCATAGGCTAGAGATGCGATACCAGGTGCGACAAAAAGGTTAACCCCTTCAGTTCAGAGGGGTAGAGGTTTCCATAGGGGTGGTAGCTCAACATCCGGTCAGACTGGTATAGGTGCAGGCTGAGTTGGGACTAGTGCAAAGCCTAGAGTTGTTGCTCGTCAGTATGCAGGTCGAGCCCATGAGGAGTGCGACGCGGCTAATGTCATCTCAAGTACCTTTACAATGTTTTTTCTTCTAGTTTATGCATTAATCGACCAGGATCCAACCATTCTTATATCTGTTATGACATGTTCAAGAGAGGAATATCCCAACAAACAATCTCAAGATAGGGTTTAAAGTATTTATTCGTTTAGGATTAAATGTACTAGTGGATAAGGTCCACTGTAGATGCCCTGTTGAGATTCAAGGTAAAAACTTTCCGATCGATCTTATGGAGCTTACATTCAGAGAGTTTGATTTAATTTTGGGTATGGACTGGCTGTCAGAACACGGTGCGAGTTTGAGGTGTAAGCTTCGATGGCTTAAGCTCAGGAAAGAGGATGAGACTAGAATCGTGATGTTTGGAAAAACGCCCAAGTGCACAAGGGTTGTGTCAGCCCTTAAAGCTCAAATGATGTTGGATCAGGGTTCTGGAGTCTTCTTGGCTATAGTAATAGATATCAGAGTAGCAATTTTACATATTGAGGATATCCGAACAGTCAAAGACTTTCCATATGTGTTTTCATAGGAGTTGTCGAGCTTACCGCCAGATCAGGAGTTAGAGTTTGGCATCGAGGTAATGCCAGGTTCAGCCCCGGTGCCTATTGCTACTTACCACATGGCACCAACGGAGCTAAAAGAGTTGAAAGTTAAAATTCAAGAGTTGCTCGAGAAATGGTTCATTCGACCAAGTATTTATTCTTAGGGAGCGCTAGTTCTATTTGTTAAGAATAAGGATAGATCGATGAGGTTATGCATCGTTTACCGTCAGTTGAACAAGTTGACCATCAAGAATAGTTATGCCTTACCCAGAATCGATGACCTTTTTAACCAAGTTAAGGGAGCGTGTGTTTTCTCCAAGATCGATTTGAGATTCGAGTACTACCAGTAAAGGTCAAGGATGCAGATATAGCAAAGACGACATTCAGGACAAGATATAGCCACTATGAGTTCCTTGTGATGTTGTTCGGACTCACCAACGCCATGGCAGTATTTATGGATCTCATGAACTGAGTTTTCTACCCGTACTTGGATCAGTTCGTGGTGGTTTTCATAGACGATATTTTGGTATACTTGCGATCATAGGATGGGTATGACCGACATCTCTGAATAGTTCTTCAGATCCTTAGAGACCGTTAATTGTTTGTCAAGTTTAGAAAGTGCGAGTTTTGGTTATATGAGGTTTCATTTTTAGGGCATGTAGTAGCTAAGGATGGCATCTGAGTTGATCCTCAAAAAGTTAACAGTTCTTGAGTGGGAGGCACCCAAGAACAGAACCGAGGTGTGTAGTTTCTTAGGTCTCGCGGGCAATTATCATCGCTTCGTAAAGGGCTTTTCGATGATAGTTGTCTCGATAACAAAGTTGCTTCAAAAAGGTGTACCATTTATGTGGGGTGAGAAACAACATAGTAGTTCCGAGCAATTGAAGAATCTGTTGACCTAAGCCACAGTCTTAATCCAACTGGAGTTAGGAAAGAAGTTTACCGTATATGCGATGCTTCGCCGATCTGGGATGCATTTTGATACAAAAGGAAAAGTAGTAGCTTATGCATCTCGTCATCTCAAGCTTCACGAGCAGAATTAACCCACCCACAATTTAGAGCTTGCAGCGGTTGTGTTCGCGCTTAAGATTTAGAGGCACTACTTATTTGGGGAAAATGTCACATCTTCACTGATCATAAAAGTTTAATGTATTTGCTTACTGAGAATGAGCTAAACTTGAGACAGTGTAGATGGGTGAAATTTCTTAAGGATTATGATTGTGTTATCGATTATCACCCCGGAAAAGCGAACGTTGTAGTCGATGCACTGAGCTGAAAGTCGATGTTAAATCTGAGAACCTTGTTTTTGTGCCTGAATATATACATTGATGGGAGTTTGTTAGCCAAGATTCAGGTTTAACTCGAGTTAGTGAGTGAATTTAAAAGGTTACAAAGCTCAAACAGTCGCCTAAGAACTTTGGTGGAGCAAGTCCACCGAGGAGAAGCCTAAGGGTTTGAACTGTGTGAAAGAGATGAGTTATATTTTAGGGGTCGCCTTTGTGTGCCCAGGTGGAGCAGTTGCGTGACTAGATTTTGCATGAATCCCATTGTAGTCCGCTTTCCGTCCACCCTGGTAGTAATAAGATGTATCAAGAACTTCGACTGTTATACTTTTGGTCGGGCATAAAAAAAGAGGTCTTCAAGTTTGTAGTTAAGTGTCTAGTGTGCCAGCAAGTTAAGGCGGAGCATCAGGTTCCCTCATGGTTACTCTAGTCGATTCAGATACCTTAGTAGAAGTGAGACATAGTAACGATGGATTTTGTGACTAGTTTACTGATGACGAGACGTAAACATGATACAGTTTGGGTGATAGTGGATCGGTTGACCAAGTCTGCTCACTTCTTACCTATTCAAATGGACTTCACCTTAGAAAGATATGCCACTCTACATCAATGAGATAGTACAACTGTATGGAGTCCCGACTTCAATCATTTCAAATAGAGACCCCATATTCACTTCTCGATTTTGGGAAGCTCTTCATAGTTCTTTGGGTACCAAACTCCATTTCAGCACCATATTCCATCCTCAGACATATGGTCAGTTAAAGTGTGTTATCCAAGTTCTTGAGGACATGCTTAGGTGTGTTATTATGGATCTTGAGGGTAGTTGGGAAGATCACCTATTGTTGGTGGAGTTCACCTACAATAGTAGTTATCAGTCGAGCATCTATATGCCCCCGTACGAAGATCTGTATGGGCGCAAGTGTAGAACTCCCCTTTGTTGAACTGAGCTTAGTGAAGGGAAAATAGTAGGACCATATATGATCCGAGAAACTGAAGAAAATGTCAGGGTAATTCATAGCAGACTTAAGGAGGCTTCGGATAGACATAAGTCTTATGCAGATTTGAAATGCAAGGAAATTGAGTTCAAAGTGGGAGATAGGGTATTTCTTAAAGTGTCCTCGTGGAATAAGGTGTTTCAGTTTAAATGCAAAGAAAAGTTTACTCCGCGTTTCATCGGCCGTTATGAGGTGCTTGAGAGAATAGGACCAGTCGCTTATCATTTAGCCTTGCTGTTGAGTTAATCGATCGACGGAATTAGCCAAGAGGGGGGTGAATTGGCAATTAAAAATTCGGTGGAAGCTTTTGCAGAAAATTGAAAAGATTTGCACAGCGATTTAGAGTGGTTCGACTTTCTCAATCAAAGTCTACGTCCACTACCTTAGCTATCCACACTAAGGATTTTCCAACAAATTCACTAATTTGTTCTTTCTTTTGAGGCCAAAGAGATAACCTTACAATACCCTCAAGAATATACCCCAATTCTTGAGAACACTCTTTTCCCAAAGAGAAGATTACAAATTTGCAAACTTACAAGAAAACCTCACAAGGTAAGATGTTTGCACAATTCTAGAACAAGAAAAGAACACTCAAAGATAATTACAAATGAGCACAAATGGTGTTCTTGAAAGCAAAATGAATATTGAAAGGAAAATTGGCTTGAATTGCATAAACTTGGTGTTTGATGCTTTCTCTCTTGTTTCTCTATGATTTCTTATTGATCAAGGGCTTCAGAACTTGTTTAAATACACCTTGAATCACTTCTGAACGTTGGGGATGATTAGTGAAGTCAATAGAGCCGTTTAAGTGTGAAAACAATTAATTATTCTGGGTGGAGCGTCTCATGCATCGATGCATGATGGAGGATGCATCGGTTCATCAATGTAAAATTCAAATATTTTGACCGTTGGAACACTTGATGCATCGGTGCACCAAGAATGCATCGATGCATGAAATGCATTCGATGTTTGAAAATAGCCTGAGTGCATCGATGCATGGAGAATGCATCGGTGCATGAAATGCATTCGATGTTTCAATTAATTCACTAATGCATCGATGCATGGTGGATGCATCGGTGCATCACCTCAAATAATTGAATTTAGGCTTTGATTTTGGTTCAAAATACTTTGTGAAAATTGTTTTAAAAATAGTTTAAGTACAAATCACAATTTTACACATTTAGTAAGGTTTAAAATTGATCTTGAAAAACTTGGAGTAATAATTTGATATTCGGTTAATTGAATCGAATATAAAATTGTAAAATCATTTGTAAAATCTTAAAATTCATTTAACTTAATTTGTTATATCGAAATATCAAAAATGTTTTAAACAATCTCCCCCTTTTTGATATAACAAAACATTTGAGTAATTTTAAGATTTGTTTAAGAAATTATTTTTGAAATCGATTTTGAAAAACTTACTCCCCCTTACTATAGCACATCTTAAATTTTCTCCCCCTTTTTGTTAAATCAAAAAGACTCTATAAAAACGTTTTAAACAAGGATTTTGAAAAACATTAGCCAATTGATTTATTAATAATAGGCTGCTAAGATCACAATCAAAAGAGAGATTAGCCATTAGTTTTCATAAACAATATTCATAATTAAATGTGAAATGGCATAATTTGGTCATAAATTTCTAATGATGAAAAATTAATAAACATAAAGCGTTAAAATGTCAAACCAAATATATATAATAAGTTCAAGCATCCTCAAACAAACATCCAACAACTGATCAAGTTCAAAGTACCAAACAAAGCACAAAAATCAAAATCAATCCAAGTTTTAAAAACAAGAAAACATGACAAGCAAGTCTACTCCATCGGAGGATCGGGAGGAGGAGGATAATGAGCTCGAACTTCAAGAGTCAGAGCATCCATACGATCACGCATCTCCCTCTGAAACTCAGAAATCGTAGACTCAATGGAGGTAAAACGTAGATCAAACGACTCTAGAAAAGATCAGAAATAAGGTGGCGTTTGATCATCTTGCCGAGCTGGTACTTCCTCGTCAATATCTCTCATAAGCCTTTGAAGCTCTGGATCATCATCAGCGTCAGGAGCTGGAGGAGGAGGAGGAGCACGAGAAGAACTAGGAGCAGCTCGTGAAGAACTAGATCCCGGGGTTTTCTTACCGGGTCGGAAAGACCATAGTCCGGTGTTCTCATCCAATTTCCAATCCGATTTCTTTAAGGATGTGATATTGATTGGGTTTTGGAGTGGGATAGGATTGTCAAGGGAGACATCTAGGCCGATTTTGATAAACAAATTGCTTAGTAGACAACCATAAGGTAGGGTTTCTACATGCTTTGAGGGAATGATGTTTATGATATCGACAAGCGCGCTAAAGACAATATGTGGAAAATTGATTTTCCTTTTGTTCTTTATACAGTGCATCCACCATAAGTCTGTAGTACGTAGTGTGGAGTACCGACCTACGGATGGTCTAAACCACCAAGAGATCATTAAGTGAAGAAATTGATCGTGGTGAGACCTAAAGGTACTGACACTAGCATTAGGAAGATATGGATATTCCACATCTTCCTTCTCATTAAATAAACCCTCGTCATCTAAACCAAAATGAGATGCGATAGATTCAGAAGTAATAGTGATATGTTGTCCTAAAAGATAGGATCTAATCGCTATAGTACCGCACTGAGTTGTGTTCTGAATACAAACCGCATTAGAATAAAAGATGCGGACAAGTTGGTGAAAGACGATGGGTTGAAGAGAAAAGAGTTTATCAAACTTCCATCGGCGAAGAATTGAGAGGTATTCAAATTCAAGTTTTATCATAGCTTGTAGAGAAGGAATACGCTCTTCCCTAATACGATAGGATTGGAAGGAGTTCATGTACCTAGAGTACAATTCATCCCTACGGTTTTCAGGCATGTTAAAACAAGTACTAATGAGGGATGAAGGAATATTGGATGGATTTTGAGGTCTAGGAGCGGGAGGACGGTTTTGGTGAGACCGACTCGAGGATGACCTAGGGCGTTTGGGATTAGACATGGTTAGGGAAATCGGAAAAGAAATATCGCCTGTAATTTAAAAACACATGTATGCACAAAAATCAATCCCAAAACTCAAATGAGTCCTCAATAATTCAAGGTTCTCTAACAAAGTCCTAATGGGCAAAGTTTTGAAAACTATTTAAAATTAATATCATAATACGCATAGTTTTCATGAAACTAACATAATTGAATCAAAAGTATCAGAACTTTTCAATTTTTTTTAAAATCGAAATTTCAAAACAATTTTGAAAAATTATGCGTTTTTGATGAAATTCGTTGTAGAAACTAGTTTAGAATTATCATATAACCAATGCCCGATAATTATTTTAAACTAGAACTAATCTAAACTAGTCCTAAGTTCAAAAATTTAATGAAATAGAGTTTTTGTGAAAATACCTTGAAAAATTCGGATTGAGGGGAATGAGGAGATGTTTTGCGCGATTTAATGAGTGTAGCAGGTTTGTAGGATGAAAATCTTGAAGAATCCGATGTTTTCTCGAAGATTTTGAGCAAAAATAGAGATTTTGGAGAGAGAGGGGTCGAATGGCCATATGTTTTAGTGTTTAGGGTTTGAGAAAAATGAAGAAGATGAGGATTTTAAACCTAAAACCCGACGGATGCATCGGTGCATGGTCTTATGCATCGATGCATATTCAAGGCATGCATCGGTGCATTGTTAAATGCATCGGTGCATGAAGCACAAAAATGTCAAAAATTCGTTTTAAACACTTAAAATGCTAAATAATTTGGCTCTAATGGTAATGGCAACTCATATATCAAAAATTAATTATGTTCAATCAATCAAATTAATCTTCAAACTTTATTTGAACATAAAATTAATTTTCATTAAGAATCATTAACTCCCCCTAACTAATAGCAAGAATGCAATCAAAAATTATTATTATAAGCATTTTTCAATATTATTTAAAAGTGCTAAAATATTTTAAACACTAAGTGAAGATAGGTTAGTTAAACCTAATTCTCTCCTAAGTGTCCAAAATCTTTCTTTATCTAAGGGTTTTGTAAAAATATCCGCTAATTGGTGCAAAGTATCAACAAATTCTAGAACTACATCTTCCTTAGTGACATGGTCCCTAATGAAGTGATGTCTTATTTCAATATGCTTAGTTCTAGAGTGTTGGATGGGATTTTTAGTGAGACAAATAGCACTAGTATTGTCACGCTTGATAGGAATGGTACCTACTTCAATTCCATAATCAAAAAGTTGTTGTTTCATCCATAAAACTTGTGCACAACAACTACCGGCTGAAATGTATTCCGCTTCAGTGGTAGATAATGCAACACAATTTTGTTTCTTTGAAAACCAAGAAATCAGCATATTTTCAAGGAATTGGCAAGTACCGGAGGTGCTTTTCCTATCTAATTTGCATCCTCCATAATCCGCATCAGAGAAGGCATGCAAGCTAAAACTAGAGTCTCTAGGATACCAAAGACCTATACTAGGAGAGTCCTTAAGGTATCTAAAGATCCTCTTAACGGCTAGTAAATGTGATTCTTTAGGACATGATTGAAACCTAGCACACAAGCAAACACTAAACATAATATCCGGTCTACTTGCGGTTAGATAAAGTAATGAGCCAATCATGGATCTATATAATTTAACATCCACACATTTACCTCCTTCATCTAAGTCAAGCTTTGCAGAAGAGCTCATTGGAGTGGCATAAGGCTTCCCATTTTCCAATCCAAATTTCTTGAGCATATCTTTAACATACTTAGCTTGATTAATGAAGATGCCATCTTTCCTTTGCTTGATTTGGAGTCCCAAGAAATATGAGAGCTCCCCCATCATGCTCATCTCGAAGTCACTTTGCATTAGCTTAGAAAATTCTTGGCAAAGAACATCATTAGTAGAACCAAATATTATATCATCAACATAAATTTGAACTACTAATAAATCTTTACCTTTTCTCTTTAAAAACAATGTAGTGTCAACCTTTCCTTTTGAAAAACCTTTTTCAATTAAAAAATTTGACAATCTTTCTTACCAAGCTCTAGGAGCTTGTTTTAAACCATAAAGAGCTTTTGTCAATTTTAAAACATGATCCGGAAAATTTGAATCTTCAAAACCTGGAGGTTGTTCCACGTACACTTCTTGCTTTATAAAACCATTTAAAAATGCACTTTTAACATCTATTTGATATAATCTAAATTCATTGAAACATGCAAATGCTAATAACATTCTAATTGCTTCCATTCTAGCTACGGGAGCGTATGTTTCATCATAGTCTATACCTTCTTCTTGAGTATAGCCTTGAGCAACAAGTCTAGCCTTGTTCCTCACTATATTACCACTTTCATCAAGTTTATTTCTAAAAACCCATCTAGTACCTACAGTAGATTTATTACTAGGCCTTTCAACTAATGTCCATACTTTACTTCCCTCAAATTGATTTAATTCTTCTTGCATAGCCATAATCCAATGTTCATCTTTTAATGCTTCTTTGATGTTCTTAGGCTCTATGCATGAAATAAATGCAACATAATTACAGATATTTCTAAGAGAAGATCGAGTAGTTACCCCTTTTGATGGATCGCCTATAATTTCACCATCCTTGACATAGTTGTACTCTCTTGGAAAAGATACTTCCCTTTCTTCAATGGTTGGATTCTCGAGGGGATCATGAGTTTCCTCATCCTTTGTTTCTTCCTTTGATGATGATTCTCCAACTTCATGTCTAACGTCATTTGTATTTATAACACCTACATCATCATTCACACAAGAATCCTTCCTCGAAAGGGGATTATCATCGAAAACAACATGAATAGACTCTTCTACAACTAAAGTTCTTTTATTAAATACACGATAGACTTTAGAATTTAAGGAATAACCCAGGAAAATTCCTTCATCACTTTTAGCATCAAATTTGCCAAGGTTTTCTTTACCGTTGTTTAAAACAAAACATTTACATCCAAAAGGATGAAAATAACTAATGTTAGGCTTTTTATTTTTGAAAATTTCATATGGAGTTTTCTTTAAAATTGGCCTAATCATTACTCGATTTACAACATAATAAGCGGTATTTGTGGATTCCGCCCAAAAATATTTTGGCAAATTATTTTCACAAAGCATGGTTCTAGCCATTTCTTCTAAAGTTCGATTTTTCCTCTCAACAACTTCATTTTTTTGAGGGGTTCTAGGTGCTGAAAAATTATGACTAATGCCATTAGAATTACAAAATTCAATAAATCCAAGATTTTCAAATTCAGTTCCATGATCACTTCTAACACTAGTGATAGAGTAACCTTTTTCATTTTGGATTATTTTTGAAAATGTGATGAAATTTTCTAATGCTTCATCTTTAGTACTTAAGAATAGAACCCAGGTGTATCTAGAATAGTCATCTACCAAGACAAATGCATATTGTTTTCCTCCCAAGCTAGTAGTTCTAGTTGGCCCAAAAAGATCTAAATGGATCAATTGTAATACTCTACTAGTTGATACATCATTAATAGATTTAAAAGAAACTCGTTTTTGTTTTCCTTTAGCACAAGCATCACAGATTTTATCATTATCAAATTTAAGCTTAGGCAACCCTCTTACTAAGTCTCCTTGAATTAACCGTTGCAAAACACTCATACTAGCATGTCCTAGTCTCCTATGCCATAACCAACTATCATGCTCATCCTTAGCAACTAGGCATAAATTAGTCATATCAATAGAATCTAAATGCACCATGTAAATGTTTCCTATTCTATGACCAACAAGCATAATCCGATTAGATGCAATGTCAATAACTTTACAACCATTAATTTCAAATAAGACATTGAATCCTTTATCACACAATTGACTAATACTCAAGAGATTATGCTTTAATCCATTCACATATAAAACATTTTTAATTTGTATGGAAGAGGTATTACCTATAGTACCAATACCTTCAATATGACATTTTGAATTATCTCCAAAAGTCACTTCTCCTCCATTTTTGGCGTTAAGCTCAATGAACCGGCTTTTGTCTCCGGTCATATGTCTTGAGCATCCACTATCAAGGTACCATGAATTTGAATTTGTTTCCCGTGCCTTGTAGCAATGCTCCTTTCCCTACAAACATAGATTAACTTTTGATTTTTGGTACCCAAATTCTTTTGGGTCCATATTCATTAGTTTCCAAAATCCTAGTCCCCTTAGGTATCCATTTGTGTAGGATATTTTTATCTTTAGTAGTAATGAGTTCTTTAGGAACCCACATACTTCTAACGATTTTTCCATTAGAGGTTCTTTGGGGACCTCTATGATTGTAGTTTCTAAAACTTTTTCTAACAAAGTTGGATTTTGAATTTCCACCTTTTTCAAAATGTTTTGTTCCAACTTTATCAAAAGAAGTTTTAAGATCATCAATTTTCTTTTGATGATCATCATTGATCTTTGAAAGTAAATTTTGCAAATCTAAATTTTTCTTTTCAAACTCTTCTTGTTTGATTTGCAAATCTTTGATTTTACTTTCAAGATCGTTGTTGGTTTTGGATATGAGTTTGTTTTCATTTTTCAATTTTGAAACATCATTTTTATATTTTAAAAATAATTTCTCATAATCCGAAGCCAACCCATTATATTCCTCTAATAACTCATCATAGGATAAATCATCAAAATCGGATGAGTTAGAGGTTACCTTAGAATCTTCCCCAAATGCCATCAAGCACAAGTTAGCTACTTCTTGTTCCTCTTCATCGGAACTTTCTTCATCGCTCCATGTAGCCACATGAGCCTTGTGCTTATTCTTTGATTGACCCTTTTTCTTCAATTATGGGCAATCATATTTAACATGCCCTGGCTTTTTGCATTCGTAGCAAATGATTGGGTCCTTCTCTTTCGGTTCATTTTTGAGGCCTTCATTTCGTTTGAATTTTCTTCCTCGATAAGGTCTCATCATTTTTCTGAACCGTTTGGCAAACAATGCCATTTCCTCGTCATCATCATCGTTATTCGAATCACTCTCATCTTTTGTGGATTTGAGAGCAACTCCAATGTTTTTTTTCTTCTCCTTCTCCTTTGGTGTCTCGTCAATTTTGTCGAGGTCCACCTCATCTTCGAGCATTATTTCATGAGTGAGGAGTGACCCAATTAGCTCTTCAAGAGTTAAGGACGTTAAGTCCTTAGACTCGATGATTGCCGTCTTCTTTGATTGTCACGATTTTGGGAGGGAGTAGACTAACTTCCTCATAAGCTTTTCATTTGAAATGATCTCTCCATATGATTTGAGACCATTGACAATCGTTGAAAATCTATCCGTCATAGCTTTGATATCTTCATTTGGTTTCATCTTGAAATTTTCATAGCTATGCGTTAGAATACTAATTTTAGATTTCTTTACCTCATCGGTACCTTCATGAGTGACTTGAAGTTTGTCCCATATTTCTTTGGCGGTTGTGCACGATGAAACTCTTCCGTATTCATCTGGTCCAAGAGCACAAAAAATGATATGGATGGCTTTGGAGTTGAGCTGGAACATTCTTGTCTCTCCTTCACTCCACAACCTTGGATGAGTGAGAGGTTTGATGTATCCCTCTTCTACAGCATTCCATGCTCCCATGTCACTTGCTTGAATGAAGTACATCATTCTATTCTTCCAATAGGCATAGTTAGCTCCATTGAAGAAAAGAGGCTTATTGACGGGCATCGAATCGAGACCGGAGTCGAAGTTTGAAGCGGAGGCCATTGATGACTTTGATAATCGATATAACTCTTCCCGAATCGACTCAAGAGGCGATTAAACCTTCAAATGAGTTAGGCTCTGATACCAATTGTTGAGTTAATCGATCGACGGAATTAGCCAAGAGGGGGGTGAATTGGTAATTAAAAATTCGGTGGAAGCTTTTGCAGAAAATTGAAAAGATTTGCACAGCGATTTAGAGTGGTTCGACTTTCTCAATCAAAGTCTACGTCCAATACCTTAGCTATCCACACTAAGGATTTTCCAACAAATTCACTAATTTTTTCTTTCTTTTGAGGCCAAAGAGATAACCTTACAATACCCTCAAGAATATACCCCAATTCTTGAGAACACTCTTTTCCCAAAGAGAAGATTACAAATTTGCAAACTTACAAGAAAACCTCACAAGGTAAGATGTTTGCACAATTCTAGAACAAGAAAAGAACACTCAAAGATAATTACAAATGAGCACAAATGGTGTTCTTGAAAGCAAAATGAATATTGAAGGGAAAATTGGCTTGATTTGCACAAACTTGGTGTTTGATGCTTTCTCTCTTGTTTCTCTATGATTTCTTATTGATCAAGGGCTTCAGAACTTGTTTAAATACACCTTGAATCACTTCTGAACGTTGGAGATGATTAGTGAAGTCAATAAAGCCGTTTAAGTGTGAAAACAATTAATTTTTCTGGGTGGAGCGTCTCATGCATCGATGCATGATGGAGGATGCATCGGTGCATCAGTGTAAAATTCAAATATTTTGACCGTTGGAACACTTGATGCATCGGTACACCAAGTGTGCATCGATGCATGAAATGCATTCGATGTTTGAAAATAACCTGAGTGCATCGATGCATGGAGAATGCATCGGTGCATGAAATGCATTCGATGTTTCAATTAATTCACTAATGCATCGATGCATGGTGGATGCATCGGTGCATCACCTCAAATAATTGAATTTAGGCTTTGATTTTGGTTCCAAATACTTTGTGAAAATTGTTTTAAAAATAGTTTAAGTACAAATCACAATTTTACACATTTAGTAAGGTTTAAAATTGATCTTGAAAAACTTGGAGTAATAATTTGATATTCGGTTAATTGAATCGAATATAAAATTGTAAAATCATTTGTAAAATCTTAAAATTCATTTAACTTAATTTGTTATATCGAAATATCAAAAATGTTTTCAACACTTGCCTCCAGAGTTGGAGCGCATTCATAATGTGTTCCATGTGTCCATACTCCAAAGATATCGTTTCGACCCATCACATGTCCTATCATTAGAGCAAGTTGAGTTGAGCCCTGGCATGACTTATGAAGAGGAGTCAATCAGAATTCTAGTCAATGAAGTGAAAGAATTTAGGAATAAGAAGACTCCCTTAGTAAAAGTGCTACGGCGGAATCATGGGGTCAAAGAAGCTGCTTGAGATACCTAAGAAGATACGTGATCGCTTGTAAATGTATATGTTAAGGCAAGAAAATCTGTGCAAGTATACACAATCGATTCAAGTAATATAGGGTCAGTGAGTATCGTCTCCACAGGGATTGGTCGAGAAATATATTTTCACCACAACTAGAACTAGTGTCACAAACTAAGTCCTACTAAGTATCAACCTTAAAAACTAATATTAATAAAATGAAGAAGTGATTTAACTATTGCAGGAAAGTTTTGTCGAAAAATAAGTATGCAGAATAATAAAACAAAACAATATAAGTGTTGATTTAAATCTAATGCAAACAACCTCACATATTCAGACATATCACATAGCACTGATGATAAATCCTAGCATTGTCAACAATTATTTCTAAGTCTAGAATGAATTATTATGACTTGCTAAAGCTGCCCGACAAGATTTCTAGGTATTCTTAGATGGTTGTTATGGCAATACTCCTCAGTGTTAACTACAACTCGTTGTTATAACAAAACCTCTCAGTGTAAACTATAGGCGTTGTCTATCCTACTCTAGCGTCTATCCCTTTTAGTCTATTGAAACTCACTCCTTATCTCTAAGGCAAAAAGTTAGAATTTCACCATCCCGGATTCATTCTATTGCTCACGTGGATCTATCTTAATTCTCTCGAATCTAAGAATCCCTATCTAGATAAAAGGCTATCTCTCGATGCTCTTATATTGCCAAGACATGTTTTACCAATACCCCAGGTAATCTCTCGATGCTCTTACAGCGTAAGGTAAAATAATTAAACAATGAGCAAAACAGTCATAAGCAAACATAACTCATCATTCATAAAACATAAAAATATTGTTCAGGACAAACAAAGTTTAACACCAAGTAAGACATTAATGGTGCTATCAAAGGTCATCCAAAATTCAACGTTTAGTACAACCCCAAATATTCAACGTTTAGTACAACCCTCTCTCGAGGCCTGATCATCGCTCTGCTAAAGTCTGGCTATGGAGAACACCAAGGAAGGTCGGTGGGTAGACTGTGAAAAAACACTGCAGTTGCTTGCTCACGCTTGGAATAAAGCTCTATCTCTTCTTCTTTGCCTCCTTTCTTTGTCGGCTATGGCTAGTTATTTATAAGGAACGATCTCCTAGGGCTTTGCATGTTTTTTTTGGAGTTTCCTTAAATAGTCATTATCAAATAAATGTCCAAACTTAAAAAGAAAAGGCGACTGTCAGAATAATTAAGGCTTGCTTGTACGTGAAGTAGGTCATCCAGCTGGCATGTGACATAGGCGGTTTCGTCACTCCTGCTTCAGATTTCTTCAGATAAACCTTGTCTCGGTGAGATAAATATGCTCCTCGCGTTCTCATATATTCCGTTGGCCTATGCAAATTTATGTTGTCACGACTAAAATGTTCTTCCTCTATAGGTTCCCTGCACAAACACAATCCAAGCAACCCTTCCTCCTTAGCAGCATCAGTTAAACCAAATAAATCTTGCCTAAGCAAAATTTATCCACCACAAGCTAATATAACCTATATGCAACTAAAATGTTATGCATACTTTGTTTAGATGAGCAATAACTTAAGTGAAAAGACTAGAAATTGAGTCTTTTTACGGAGTTATCAATAGGAAACTCTGGTATCCACATCTTTTCTACCCAGGTAAATTTTGAGGATGAAATTTCTTATTAGGAGGGGAGAGTTGTAAAACCCCAAATCCGAGGTTAGTAGTTTGGGTCAACCAGAGATCCAAAGTTTGAGCCTAAAGGACTTTATAAATTAGTTGGACCAAGTTTAATATTAGTGGGCTTGAGTTGAGGCCCAAAGGAATTGTGGTTAGGTGATGAGTTTTTATGAATTAAGAAATTGAGGGTTTAAAAGTGTAACTATCCCCTTGATGTTTGTAAAGCTAAAAATCCCTCCTTATTTTTTTTATTTCAAAGTGAACTAACCCCCTTACACAATTCACCAAATACTCTTCTTATCTTCTCATTTTTCTCTTTTCTTCATCCTTTATAAAGTGATAAACTTAGAGAAATTTAAGCCTAGTTGGATCAATCCAAGGTAAAAATATTTCTCTCCATCCTTCAAGCTTTGTTTTAAGCTCTATTTTACTAGTTTTTAGTCATAAAAATCAAAATGAGTTTTGTGAAGTTTTTGGAGAGTTCGTGGTTCTAGTTTGTATTTAGTGGATACAATGTTATAGATTGAGTCTTTAACCTCAATCCAAGAGCCTAGATGGATTAGTAATCCCATTTCTCATCCTTGTTTAGTGAAGGAGATAAGAGAAAGCTCAAGAGCTAGTCAAAGAAAAAGCTGAGCATTGGTTGAGTTGAGGAGAGTTCTAGGTACCAAAGGACCAAGGTAACACAGTCACAACCATTTTATACTCTTAGTGAGTCATTAAAAGAGTAAGATGATATAATGTTTGAGTTTAATCATGATAAGTATTTACATGGTAAATTTCATGTTTTAGAGCTATAAACATGTTTAAAGCCTCTATTATGACCTTTGTTGATCAAATAAAACTTTAATAATGTTTAGGGACTTCACTAAGGTCTTTGGGATAGAAAAATAAGAATTTTCGTACTTGTTTTATGCCTTATACAGATCGAGTCTCGATACTACAAGGTTAGTATTGAGATCTGTTATTCATTTTTGGGTAAAAAATAAATTTATGGGCAATGGTATCGATACCCATTCTTGGTAAAATATAAATTCCAGTAGCCATTTTCGGTATCGATAATCACGTAGAGTATCGAGACCAAGGTGAGGGTATCGATACTGAAGGGTCAATATCGATACCAGTAGTCTGTTTGGGCAAGAAAGTCAGTTTTTAAGGAAATTAGACTCGAGGTACCCCAACACTCAGTATATTATCAAATAAGACCACAAGAAAGAACATTAATGATGTTAATTGCACTTAGAAACAAGATCAATTAGGGTGACATAAAACTAGCCTTGATTGATGCTAGGGAAACAATCAGGACACCCGAGTTCCTTTAGAAAATGCTTGCAGTATCGAATGTATAGATTCAATCTGGATATATCCTTAGGTGGTGCGCAAGGCACTTTAAGCTAACTAGCTTGGGCGCAAGGTCTAACACTCAAGGAGTGGGCTAGTAGAGGGGGTTGACTGATATAGAGATTCCAGGCAATCAACCTTGGTAGACTAGAGGGGTGTGTGATCTCTGAGATACAGAACCCTCAGCTGCACCATGATGTCTACCATAGAGTAGAGAGTGCAGAATACAAGTATACTCACTATTTCAATTTATCAGTTGATTTGAGCATTGCATGAACACTTCTAGTATGCCTTAGTTGTTAGTGTGACACTGAGCTAGTTAGCACAGCGTTTGAAATTTGTTTCCTTACGCAGGTTAGTCGAGGAGCAGTCCGAGGACTTTTTGCTAGCAGTGATCCAGACGCAAATAATGCAGAGTAGATCTTAGGTCATCTTTTTAGAGGGCATGTATACTTGTGGACCCTTTGTATATTTATGTATGAGTTGTAACTCATTTTCATCAATGGTATGTATGTTATAAATATTATTTTGGGAGCTCCTGATATAAACTCTTTTATTTAAATTGTGGTTAATTTATTTTAGCATCAATATTTACAATTGGTCGTTTTTAAAATGGAGGAATTTAAAAGAAAATTTCGGTTAGCCACTCCAATAGTTCCGTGTGACATTCTAATCAGTCGATTGTATGTCGTACTGGTTTAGGATATTGTTACACTTCTCCTAGGCATGAAGCTTCATTATGAGTTTTTCATTTGTCATTTGGAACTTTAGTCACTCTCTAAAAGCATATTACATCATATTATTTGGTCCCAACATCTCCTTATTTCTTGTCTCAGGTGTCCCATATTGACTTGGCGCTTTTTTCCTTGACAAAAAGATCAAACACGTTGTTGGCCATATGATATAACAAGTATCCCTTCACCATTATGTTGTCTTTTTCGAGTTTCGCCTTGATGGTGGTGTCGATAGCATGGTTGGTTTGAGGATCCACTGCGGCACCAGGGGTGACATCTGTTACGGTATAAGTGTGTGAAGTTGTACGCAGATTTCCTATTAACCTCAGATTGAGTTATAACCCTAGGTGACAAAAAAAGAAAGACTTTTCAATAAGAAAAGCTCAGATGGGATATTCCCAGAAAAATTATTGTAGGCCAAGTCAAGGTGGCCGAGCTTGGAAAGGTTCCCGATCTGTGAGGGAATGTGCCCATACAATTTTCTTGAATAAAGTAGAAACACTAGTAAATATTATACATGAAATTGAAACAAAGTATAAATGATAGCTTTACAAATATGATACAAATAGGGTACTTAACCAAATTGGCATTATATAGTTAATCGCTTAGGTGAGATCGAATCTGGATTCAAATTTCGATTGCTCCAAAGCTTTTCTCCATTTCAAGCAGTGACACTAGACAAGTACTTGCAATCCTGCGGTTGTACCAACCAAATTTATTCAACAATAGGACCTGAATTTTAGCACCTTAGTTAGCCATTGCAGACTACATGACCCAACAATTCTTCCACTTTTATGGTCGAGAAAGGACTCGGCAATGGAAGGGGTTGACGGGTAAGGGCTTGTGCAACATGTTGCATGGTTGGCCGAAGTTGAGGATTGGCATTCAGGCATGCAAATGCTACCTTTGTAGCAGTGACTACATCCATTGCCTCTCGGCTTCGCGGTGGTGAGAGACGGTGGTCAATCACATCTTGAAGTAAAATTTGTTCATCATTTGACACAGGTGTTGATGATGACAAATATGAAAGAAGATCACCAGGATGCTTCCCCATCAAAACTTCTATTGCTACCACCCCAAAGCTGTACACATCACATTTCTCATCTACCCTCATTGTATAAGCCAACTCTACATCAAAAACATGCATTTGCTATTTGAATCATGTCTATATTAGAAATTAACACTTCTTATCAAATAAATGAACTGTTGAAAGCATTTTCAGAAGGAAAAAAATAGTTAATACCTGGAGCTATATACCCATAGGTTCCCGCAAGTGATGTCCAATTGGACGAGTCAGGCTTTAAAATCCTGGCAGTTCCAAAATCAGAGACACGAGCTTCATAGTCCGAATCCAAAAGAATATTGTTGCTGGAAATGTCTCGATGAACTATAGGTTGTGAATGGTTGTGATGCATGTAAGACAGGGCATTGGCCAATCCTTTAACAACAATTAGCCTCTTTTCCCAGTCTAACAACATTGCTTGCTCATTGTTGCTTAAGACCATTCTCAAACTTCCCATTTCTACGAGCTCATAAACCAGAAAAGAATGCTTTGGATGTGAACAAAAGCCATACATCTGCACAATGTTACGGTGCCTTATTTCTAATAAAGCAACAATCTCGCTTTCAAAAGCTTTCAAGTTGTTGAGAAGCAAGCTGTCTTCAGATTGGTGAACCTTCTTCACTGCAACCACTTGACCAGTTGGTAAAGTAGCTTTATAAACGGCTCCGTATCCTCCCGATCCAATGCAATAGTCGGAGCTGAAATCTTCAGTGGCTTCAATGATGCTGTCATGGAGTATTCTTCCATTAAATCCAAACACAGTGAAAATATCACCATGTTGTTCCTCCCTCGGTTCTGATTTTCTGCTCGGAGTCTTCTTGTAACAAGTAAGGAAACTCACAGCCAACATAAACAACAAAAGTAGACCACCAAAGAGTGGAAGCAAAGCTAAAACAATGACTTTGGTCCTTCCTCCATGGCTATGGTTATCTCGGTAAAGGAGAACACAAGGCCTTAGTCCAGTGGCGTTACCACATAAGGCTTTATTATTCCATAAGGCATCGAATGAAGCCTCGTGAAATGCCTTAAGGTCTGGAATCGGACCTTCCAATTGATTGAAGGATATATTCACAATTCTCAAACCATGCAAATCATTGAAAGCTTCTGGGATGGAACCATTGAGCATATTGTGAGAAAGGTTCAATACTTCCAAGGACTGTAATTTTTCAAACTGTCGTGGGATGCCTCCAATAAGTGAATTCTGACTCAAATCTAGAGTTTGAAGAGCAATAACATCACATACTGAAGATGGAATGCCCTCTCCAAGATTATGCATGCTCAAATTCAAGTGGAATAATTTCAAGCAGTTTCCAAGTTGATCAGGAATAGGTCCACTTAAGTTGTTTGATGCCAACTTAAGCTGTTCTAGATTGGAAAGAAGACCGATCTCAGATGGAATTTTTCCTGAAAACCGGTTACCACTTAGAAAAAGACGGGACATCATTTTCAATGCTCCGAGTTCCCTTGGAATCTCACCGATTAGATGATTCGAAGAGAGATCGACTTCCTGCAACTGAGTTGCATGTCCTAAGTCCTAACTCAAGTGATATCTTTCCAGTAATGTTATTATTGGAGATTCGTAGGCTAGTTAGATTAGGACATTGACCCCATTTTGGAGAAAGTTCACCATAAAATCTGTTATTGCTTAATCCAATGTAAACCAAATTTGGATATATACCAAAAGCATCTGATATATTCCCTGTGAATTGGTTTCCTTCAAGCCTAACTCTAATTAAACTTTTGCAGTCTCTCAAACTTGATGGCATTGGACCCGTCAAATTGTTATTGATCACTGCAAGTCGAGTGAGTACTCCACCGAGGCATAAATTCTCTGGTAATGGGCCAGTGAGATGGTTATCTGATAGTTGGAAATCCGTAAAATTACTGTAGGTCTGAGTGATATGGCCTGACAAACTATTTCCACCAAGGAAAAGTCCTGATAAGCTGGTCAAGTTTCCTATTGACACAGGAATTGAACCAGAGATTGAGTTATCAGCCAAAGACAGTAAGTTGAGAGATTTAAGCATCCCTATAGTCTGAGGTAATGGGCCAGAAATCGCATTGTCATCAAGTAGAAGACTTAATAAGTTGGTCATGTTTCCTATAGAACTTGGAATGACACCAGTAAGATTATTTTCCAACAACTGTAATGTGGACAGCGACTTGAGCAATCCTATCTCATTGGGGATCGAACCAGAGAGGTAATTACCATAAAAATAAAGATATACCAAGTCGCTCAAGTTTCCTATAGATGCTGGTATAGGACCAGTTAGATGGTTGCCTGAAAAGTCCAAATAATAAAGTGACCTCAACATTCCAACTTCTTTAGGTATAGAACCATTGAGTCAATTGTTATGAAGTTCAAGCCTAGCTAAATTAGGCAAGCCTCCAATAGAAACAGGTATTGTTCCGGTGAGATTATTTTGGTTGAGTCGAAGATCAGAAAGTGAGCTCAACCTTCCTATTGATGTTGGAATGGGACCAGTAAGTTGCTCATTAAAAAAATTACTGAAACCGCACTTAACCTTCCTATTTCTCGTGGAATGGAGCCACTGAATGAATTTGAATCCAAGGTGATCGAATAAAGACTTTTCAACAAACCAATCTCCGGAGGAATATTCCCAGAAAAAACATTGTGTGCCAAGTCCAGGAAAGTGAGTCTGGAAAGGTTTCCAATGTGCGAGGGAATGTGCCCATACAAGGAGTTGTTTCGCAATTTGAGTTCAGTGAGAGATTCAAGCATTCCAACTTCTTTTGGTAAAGAACCATTGAATTTGTTGTCACCGAGGTTAAGCGAGATCAAATCAAGGTTGAAAATTTCTGTTGGAATATGACCAGTGAGATGATTGCTTGAAAGGTCAAGCGTGGATAAATTCCGCAAGCCTCCAATAGAAACAGGCATTGTACCGGTGAGATTATTTTGGAAGAGATTAAGGTAAGAAAGTGAGCTCAACCTTCCTATAACTAAAGGGATACTCCCAAGGAAATTATTTCGGTTCAGGTCCAAGTAGTTAAGCTTGGAAAGGTTCGAAATTTCTGTTGGAATGGAACCGGTTAAATTGTTGCTCATGAAAAGAATTATTGAAACTGCACTCAACCTTCCTATTTCTCGTGGAATGGAACCGCTGATTGAATTAAAACCCAATGAGAAAAAAGAAAGACTTTTCGTAAAGCAAAGCTCAGATGGGATGGTTCCAGACAAATTATTGTAGGCCAAGTCTAGGTAGTTGAGTTTGGAAAGGTTCCCGATTTGTGAGGAATTGGCCCATACAATGCGTTGCCTACAAGCCGAAGATAAATCAAGTTGGGGAATGAAAGAAAGTTGAGATTATCAAGTGTACCTCTCACTCTCCATTCATAATTTGTCATTGTTATATTGGTGATGCTTCCGGAGCTGTCGCAACTGATTCCGACCCAGTTGCAATGGTTGTTTCCCACCCACAAAGAAGAGAGAAATGTTTGGGTGTCGTTGTGGAGGCTAACTTTCCATTTTAGAAGAGCTTCAGCTTCAGTAGAGTTTATGGAGGATGAAGAGAAAACATGGGAAGATAAAAGCAGGAGAAAGATGAGTTTGAATGGTATTAAGAAGGAAGCCATGGTTATGATAGTTGATATAGAGTATGTTTTTCTGCTAATTGTAATCAAATACATTGCCTCTTTATAGGACAATATTTGAGCTGTTTCAATTACTATGAAACTTCCACGTTAGGTGGGAAAAAAAGACCAAGTTGTAAACATGACTTGAACGGGTCTTTAACATTTCGTATTAGGAGTGATATCATTTAATGATATTGATTCTTTTTTAAAAAATACTCTGAAAATTATATATATCTAATGTTATTTCTTTAAGTTTATAGAGTTTTATAAAATTTCCGGAGGTCCTCAAGACTTATGCGATTCTTTAAAATCTTAAGAGTTTTATATTCTCTAAATAGTTACAGTATTTTAACGTGATCATCAACAGATCTACGTGATTTACAATATTCTATCTTAAGTTATATATCCATTTAACATGCATGTCAACTTTCAAATAATTATCATCAGCCTAGGTCTGATAACAACACTAATTATACAAGTCACCATACAAGACTTAGGATTAGTCATCTCTGAACGACTGTTCACTATTGTCTTCAATTCATATGTTCTCTATTTTTCCTTCATCGAGTAATCTAATACGACTCTTTGTCTAAATCAAATGGGATAAACCACCAAAATCACTACAATCACATTTCTCCTATTTATTTATTTTTGGTGCAAAAAAGTTTAGGTCAGGGGTGGCTCCCCCCAATCCAGGTCCAAGACATATCTAAGACCTAATTGGGATTTACGTAGGAATTTACAAATTGCCCACCAAGAGTGACAATGGTAGAATTCGAACTTGACATTATAAACTCAAATTCCTGAATACCAATCACTTGTATCAATATTCGTTTACAACTCATTTCTCAAATTTACATTGTTAATTTTAATGTTTATTTAGTAGTCATTTTATTTAGCATTTTGTTAGTCAAGTAGGAAAGTGTAATGTCTCAAAGTTTCCTCAATGTTTTGGGGTTCATTTCCATAGCTAGCTCTCAACATTAATTACCCCTTCCATGGTTTAATAAATCAATTTTTATCGCCTTCGTTAGTTATGTTTTTCTAATTGCCCCTAGCAATACGCCGATACCATTGTCAATGGCCCAGTGACCGCCAATCCATCAATTTCCAACTTCCTCATGGAGATAAGAAGTTCTTGTAATTGCTCCAAGATGTACCCTGAGTCAATGGTTAATGACTCAATACCATCTATCAATCAACCAATTTCTAACGTCTTCTTGGCGCTAATAATTTGCTCATAGGGATCCATGTGTCGAGGAACAAACATGTGATTTAATGTTAGAGGAGCAAATTTTTAAAATTTAAGAGAGAGAGATTTATAAATTTTATGGACGAAAATAAATTTTCTATAGGACATAAAAATATTTAAAATATATTTGAAACTTTAGGGTCCAACCCTACATCTGGCATTGTTTCTTATAATTGGAACCAAATCATAGTAAATATAAAATTTAATCAATGTCTAACATATGAAATCATCAAAAATAGAATATTAAATTCATGAAAGTGTACCTTAGTCCTTGTTAGAAATCATATAGAATATTGTGATCTTCTTTGAAGATAGATTTTATCTTTTGTGATTTTTTTTGATTGAGATAAGTATTTGATATTATATAATAGATATTTTATAATAATCTCGTCCATCAATAATAAAAGAAAGCGAATAAACCAAATACTTCATTTTGACAATAAAATAACCAAATACATAAATATTTAAAAATGCTCATGAAAATTATACACTCTCACTCAAACAATATTATTCTCAAGTATATAACATCCATATGAGCAGCGTGCTCATGAAAAGTTCATCCATATGTGAGCGAATATACTATTATGGGATTTGTCCAGATGTGTTCTATAGATATTTATCCACTTTGCACTATCACTTTAATAACTAGGAACTCATTGTACGAACTCCTAATGTTGTTAGACTACAATACTACTGACATACTGTCACAAAAGAATTTAAACGATCTTTCAATAATCTTCAAAATAAGTTGTCTAATGATAAAATTTTACAGTCACATTTCATCATTTAATGCCTGGTAACATATTATAGATTTTATTATTATAACGAAAAAAACTACATATGTTTGTTTGACACTTCATAATATAGCACAATGTCCCAATACCCTCAAATCCATCCATTTTTAACGTATTCATGAAATTAAGAAATTGAAGTCCCCATCGCTTCGAGGGATACCTTGACTCAATACCACCCATCAACCAATCAATCTCTAACGCCTTCATGGCGCTAATAATTTTGATCAATAATATTCTTTAAATAATATTTATTATACTTGACAAAAAAATTGTTTTGATGATTTCCTAATTGAACTAATAGTCAATAAATTTAATTATGAAACCAAAATAAAAGTTATTAATACATCAATCTAAATCGTCATATAGCAAAATAAGAGCTGTTTTAATCACTGTGAGTCTATGACATGACATGACATGATATGAGCGAGTCTTTCACGGTTATACTTTTCCCATTAGGATATGAATAATAATTATGTTTTATATGAATAGACATGTAAACTAATCGGTCTCGTAATCGATAGGATTTAAATCTTCGATCATATTTAAAAGATTTAATATCTCATCCACTAAATCAATTTGTAATTCATAAATTACTACCCTTAAAAATAATGCATTTCAAACGTTAGATTCCATACACCAAAAATGTCTTAATGTGATTAGAAGAAAATCAACAAAGTCTAAAACGTGTTTGGAATTCTTTTCACAGCGACAGCTTGAAATGCCAATCCGTGGATGGGTCAGTCGCTCCAAACATTGATTTGTTGACTAAAATGCCAATGAACTCATTACTAAATTCTAACGTCTTCATGGTTCCGGTGGACGCGCAAGAACATGTTGGGTAATTAGGAAAATAACGTAAGAATATGAATGTTTAGTATGACAAAAAAAACTATTATAACGTATATAACATCTATTACCTTTTATAATTACTGTATATCAATCAAATAAAAAAATTATCATAATCAATATAACAAGAACTATTCCTTAAAAAAAACCTACACCAATAATCATCAACACATTATTTTTTTGGTTAAAATGAAAATAAAAAATTAAGAGGTTTGAGCATAACACATGTTGTACTTCTTTCGCTCTCCTCTACAAGATCGTGTCTCCTTTGGAGATCTTTTTTCACCTATCATTAACGATCTTTTGACATATATCTCCAGTAGATTCACATGATCTTTATAGTCAAATCTATCGTCAGACGATCATATCCTTTCAACCTACTAATGCAACACCTCAAATTATGGGTTATTATTTTCGATTTTATCTAAGAGATTGTTGGACCATGTAGAGGTTGCAATTGAAGTTATTGTGCCAAATTAGGGCTTAATTGGGTTGAAATTGAGTCTAAAAAGTCATAAACAAGGGTTTTTTTTTCATGAAAGGCAAAATGTAATGGATCAAAAGAGTAGTTAGACCATTTGTAAAAATGAGGTTGATTCATTTGGGACTTTATTTGACTTATACGTGAATTTTAGAGATAACAAGATGGACAAGCCTCTCTCTTCTTCATCTTCTTCCTTATTCTTTTATTATTCCATCTTCTCATCTAAGCTCCATAGATCAAAGTGGTGATAAGAACATCCTTCCTCACTTCATCAAACTTGAAATCCATCCCTAATTTTTCCTATAACCTTCTTTGTGCTAAGGAATCCATGCATTTCTTGTTTGACTAGAGAAATGGGTAAAAATCAACCAAGTCTTTGAGGAGAGTGATAACCAACTAAAGGAGCTTAATTTCGGGTTTCTATCACCAAGGTAATGTATTTCAAATTCTTTGTGGTGTTAAGGCTTTCATAATCATGATGCTTTGTTGAAATTTGGGTGTTTAAGTATTTTAGGGTTTTTGCTTGATTCATAACATATATGATGTTTTTTTGTTGCTTAGATTGTGTTTTTAGAGTGCTAGATGATCCCAATTAACTTCTCTAAGCTTTAGCACATGATTTAAGACCAAACTAAGACACTTAGGAGGATTTTTGAGTGTTTTCTAATCTTAAATAAGATAATTCTAAGTTTGAGTATCATATTGGATGAACAATATCAATATTGGATTAAATGTGTTGAGTAGTTTTTAGTGGAGTATCGATATTGCCTTTTTGGTGTCGATACTAAGGTTGTCTGCTATCGATAATAGAGTAATTTTTGGCACTTCGAAGCTGTTTTTGGTACTTATACTCAAGGGAGTATCGATACTTGACTAGGGGTATCGATACTCCATGTAGAGTATCGATACTACTCTTTTTGGATGATTAAATTTGACTTTGTTAAGGCCCGTAAAAGTTAGGGATGACCCGTAATGGTGGGACTTAGTCTATGGATAAAGGTGCTTAGAAACACTCTTAGGAGTGGGTTATGATCGAAGTAACCTTAACGGGTGTAAACTTTCAAGTATCTTCAATATAGCACATATCGAATAGTTTAGAGTATATGATCATTGTGAAGGGTATACTCGTAAGCGATAAAAAGTATCACGTGAATAACATGATAAAGGAATCGTGCACTATGTAAACGTCAATAAATCGAGGATGTACAAGTCATCCCTCCAATTTAAGGCTGGATTGAATGGAAATCTGATAACAATAACTAGAGCATCGCTACCAAGTAACAAACCCGAGTCGAACGTCAGGCTAGCAAATAATAAATTAAGTTAGCATTGATAACATTGATTATCATAGAATTAAAAAACACTTAGAGACCTCCTAAGATACATAAATGACTCTTGAGTGTAATAAACTATGCAGTGCATATCTAAGCTACTTTAGTTGTCCTGGTAGGGAATTGATTGTTAAGTATATTCAATCGAGCACATATCGAATAGTTTAGAGCATATGATCATTGTGAAGGGTATACTCGTAAGCGAGAAGAAGAATCACATGAATAACATGATAGAGGAATCGTGCACTATGTGAACGTCAATAAACCGAGGATGTACAAGTCATCCCTCTAATTCAAGGTTGGATTGAAAGAAAATCCGATAACAATGACTAGAACATCGCTACCAAGTAACAAACCCTAGTCGAACGTCAGACTAGCAAATAATACATTAATGTAGCATTGATAACATTGATTATCGTAGAATCAAAAAACAATTAGAGACCTCCTTAGAGACATAAATGACTCTTGAGTATAATGAACTATGCCAGTGCATATCTAAGCTACTTTAGTTGTCCTTGTAAGGAATTGATTTTTATGTGTAGCCTTTTGACACTTAAGTATGCATGTTTGATTGCATCTGTATTTTACAACAAATGTAACACCCCAAACTGATACATATAACCCTATACGATATGAGGTGTCACATTAGGGCCATTGACGTGACCCATAATAAAAATACTAGAAAAATAAAAATTTTTGTTTAATTACAAACCGTGAAACAATTTATGAATAAAAATACAAGTTCAGAAAATCAATTACATATCAAAACATAATTTCATACTATGATATGAAAACAGACTATGGCCCATATGCCTTCTAATTATACATGTATCGTACTTTGCAAGCAATGCCAAAGGAACTCCCATTACTGATGTTGATAGTTACACTGGATCATTTCTTTTAACCTAATATGATGAGTAAAAGAGTGGGCTTTGGGAAGCTCAGTAATACAGAACTATCAGATAATGATGAAGGACATGCAAATAAATGGCAAGCATAAAATTTCCTTATTGATTCATGCATCTACAGGTTTTCATGGTGAGCAAGGTTTCACTGATATATCTTCAGGTAACAGACATGAAGTTTATAATTCAGAGGAAACGTTCAGATGACTAGGTTTAGGACATTGATAACAGAAGTCTAGTGTGTTCCCATAAAAATAGAATAAATGTAATCATATAGATTGAAAACATTAGTTTATTTCAAGAAATAGATATTTAAAATCACTTAAACACCCTCCACCCGAACACTCCATATGCAACACCCAATATACAAGACAAAAAAGAATTACCAACTAGCTAAACCTTAGAACTTCAGAATCCTACCCAATCAATACCCCACTATAAATAAGTTTAACAATAACCAATAATGGCAGAAATTAAGAGGTAGATATTTTTGTATAAAAACAAAGTTCAAATATAGTGCCCTCTAACGAACACTAATATGCAATACACAATATACATGACAGAAAGGAATTACTAGCTAGCTAAACCTCAGAACTCCATATACCTACCCAAATAATACCCCTAATAGATCAGACAATAATAATAATTCCAAAATCCATCAATTAGACATATTTTCAGTAAAAATAAGTGATCTATAATATCAGAAAGCAGGAGCCAGATGTATTATGTATCAGAAAACAAAGATCATATTTTTGTTTAAAAAAATCAGAGTCGTACTTTTCAAAACAGAGAAGATAGGAACACACAAAGGATTCAGATATTTTTTGGAGGCGCATAGTAATTATCAGGAAAGGAAACATGAAATTTTATAAATTGATTGGATTATGAAAATGAGGCCCCTATTAAAAGAATTTGATTACTAATAAATTGATTCAGACATTTAGAAATTAATACGTCAGGACCAATTGAAAATTTGGGTGCATCAAGATAGTATTCAGGAACCTTTACCTCAGAGTAGTTCAAGATCCGGATTTACTAAGAGTGATTCCATTATTCAAGCCCACAAAGGCATTTTTGACATTTCAATTTTCTAAAGAATTCTTAATAATTTAACCCAATAAGGGTAAAACGATAATTTATATTATTAAGGATTTATATTGAATTATCATACTTTGAGTTAAGTCAAACTAATCAGATTCCAACACTGTGATACTTGCGAAACATTTAAGCTAAAATATTTCTCAAATATTCACTTCTTAATATTGACTGCACTAGTTGAATGAATTTCCTTTAGAATCAACATCGAGCATATCTTTAGAAGATGGACATGTATTTCGATGATATTATTTATTTCTATATTGTGATAGTATCTAGAAAGTCAGATGGCTTGGGTCGTGTTCCATAACCTTTATGGGAAATATAAAACTTAAGTTTATCGGTGTTTCCCGAGTCCATCCAAAAGCATCCACGTAATCTAAGTCATAAGGGTATTTAGGTCATAAGGGTCGGGTTGTTTTAAGTGTGATATTCGGGTTGGGTTAATTTTTTAAGTGTGATATTCGGGTCGGGTCGGATTCGGGTTTAGGGTGAAAAAACCGGACAAGACCCAAAAAAAATTTATAATTTTATCTAATATATTTAGGAATAATTACAATAATACCCCTCTATATATAATTTTTTTCAATTAAGTCAATGTTTTTATTGAATAAAAATATTTTTTTTATTATTTCGTGTCGTGTCGGGTCGGGTTTCTAATTCATATATTGAATAAAAATAGTTTTTGGTATAATTTTTTGTAACTAATTAACATACTCTGATTGGAATGTATCGAAATATTGCTCTATCTTTTGGTAACTTATTAACATATTTTGATTGTGATGATTTTAATATATGCTGTTTATTAGCATGATTTTTATAATTTATTGAAATGATTAATCAATCAATAAAATGAAAATTTAATATTTTTTAATTTTTTATAATATATTACTACATGTAAGTTGTAAAACAAACTAAAATAAAGCAAAAAAAAACAATAAGTGTAATTCTTTCATTTTACATTATTGAAATCAAATTCATCTGACATGTATGCGAACCAAACAGAATATGGAATTGGATTCCAATTCCTGACAGATTCTAATTCCTGACAGATTCCAATTCCCTCAGAAACATTCCAGCGAACCAAACGCCACCTAAGAGTTTTATATTCTTTAAGTAGTTAGAGCATTTTTTAACATCCTCAATATCGGGTTAGTGACTAGATTGAAAAATTTCAGAAATTGGTGATTAAAGTAGGATAATTGAATAGTTCAATGATTTATTAGAAATATATGATGAATGTTATTTAGTAATTATGGAATGAATTAAAGGGTAAAATGGTCAATTGACAAGTAAGATTTTTATATTCCTTTTATAAGATAAGGAAACCACGTGGGAAATGAGAGAATTCTCCAGAGTTTTATTTCTACTTCTTCCTCCTCCCGTATCTCCAAGCTCAAAGGTGAGTTTCTTTGTTTGTTGATTAAGGTTGGGTTGATCATTAGATGATAATTAAGCTTAAGGAAAGCTTAATTTGTTCTAAAACAACAAGATGAAAGATATAGAAGAGATTAAGGAAAATGAGTTTTTAGATGAATTTCTGGGAAAGAGTTAATAAGTTAAATTTGAGAAGGAATTTGACTTGCCATCAATAAGAATAAGAGATTTATGAAGTTAGAAAGGATTAATAACAAAGTTGAAAGTTTAGTAAGATTCTTAAATTTTAAGAATCATGATGAGATATGGAAGATAAGGATGGTTTATATGGATATAAGTTGGTTTAAGTAATGGTAGTTGAGTTTAATGACATGATAGGGGATTAAAATAGAAGAATTGAGTGAAAAGTGAATGGTTATCGGGCTTAAAATGTAAATTCTGGGCAAGGTGTATCGATGCACATTCAATGTGTATCGATGCACTCTTTAAAGAAGAAACATCGAATGCAATTAGTGTATCGATGCACCCCCTTAAAATGAAAACATCGAAGGTGATTGGTGTATCGATGCATGAGTAGTGTATCGATGAACATGTTAAGGGATGCATCGATACACTGTAGAATGCATCGATGCACTTCAAGGGGAAATAGAAATAAACCTTTCTTTTGGTCTAAGAAATGATATATTAGAGTATATTAATTAGATACTAATATGTATCAATGTATGATTATGTAGATATCGAACACGAACAAGTTCCGGTATGATCATCAAGTTAAGATTCGATCGAAAGAAATGAAATCATAAAATGGGATTGAAATTTAGTGAGGCCAAGGTGAGTGCATATTAGTTAGTTTAGTTTATGATGCTAAATGGAAACAAGACTTGTGACAAGTCTATTTCCTATGTTAGAATGCATGAATATATGATTATACGTATATGAATAACATGAATTGTATGTATGCATGATTATATGTGTTAACATGATTTTGAATGTAATGATATGAGAAGTATGTGCTATGTGATGTATATATATGAACATATGTGAAACTGAACTATATAAGTGCATGAGAAAGATATGAGCCATATGACATGATATATGTGAACATGAGAAAACAAAGTATAAGATATGAGCTATGTGATCCTATGAGAATATGAAAAGAAGCTATGTGACTACATGTATATGTGAAAGAAGCTATGAGCTTATATGACATGTGATATGTGTTGAAAACATTTTGATGTTTCGATATAACAAATTAAATTAAAAGAATTTTAATTTTGAAAATTATTTTTCTAAACATATTCGATATATTAATCGAATATCAAAAATATTACTCAAAGTATTTCAAAGTTTATTTTAAATCCTTACTAGAGTGTAAAATTAAGTTTTAATATTAAAATAATTTCAAAACAATTTTACAAAGTATTTCGAACCGTTTCAAAGCCAAAAATTACAGTTTGTCCAGAGGGAACCGATTCCCACCCAAGGGGGTACCGATTCCCCCTGAATGGTTTGGCTCCGAGAATTCCAGTATGCTCGGAGGGAACCGATTCCCCCCAGGGGTATCGATTCCCACTACTGTTCAATGGTCGAAATATTTGAATTTTACACTTAGAGAACCGATTCCTCATGAGGGGTACCGATTCCCCATGAGGGATACCGATTCCCCCCCACGCTCCAAGTTGTTTTATTAAATGATTTCACACTAAAACGGCTATATTATCTCCACTAATGATCCCCAACATTCAGAAGTGATTCAAGGTGTATTTAAGCAAGCTTAGAAGACATTGATCAACAACAAGAAACATCAAGCAATTAGAATCAAGAGAGAATTAAAGAGAAAGCATCAAACCTCAAGTTTGAGCATTTCAAGCCTATTTTTCATTCAATATTCATTTTGCTTTCAAGAACACTTATTTTGCTCAATTGTATTTATTCTTGAGTGTTCTTTCTTTGTTCTAGAATTGTGCAAACATATTTTCCTTGTGAGGTTTTTCTTGTAAGTTTGCAAATTTGCAATCTTCTCTTTGAGAAAAGAGTGTTCTCAAGAATTTGGGTATATTCTTGAGGGAATTGTAAGGTTATCTCTTTGGCCTCAAAAGAAAGAACAAATTAGTGAATTTGTTGGAAAATCCTTAGTGTGGATAGCTAAGGTAGTGGACGTAGACTTTGGTTGATAAAATCGAACCACTCTAAATCGCTGTGCAATTATTTTCAATTTTCTGTAAAAGCTTCCACCAAAATTTTAATTGCCAATTCACCCCCTCTTGGCCGATTCCGTCAGTCAATTAACTCAACAATTGGCATCAGAGCCTAACTCATTTGAAGGTTTAATCGCCTCTTGAGTCGATTCGGGAAGAGTTACATCGATAATCAAAGTCATCAATGGCCTCTTCTTCAAACTTCGACTCTTGTCTCGATTCGATGCCCGTCAACAAGCCTCATTTCTTCAATGGAGCTAACTATGCCTATTGGAAAAATAGGATGATGTACTTCATTCAAGCAAGTGACATGGGAGCATAGAATGTCGTAGAAGAATGATACATCAAGCCTCTCACTCATCCAAGATTGTGGAGTGAAGGAGAGACAAAAATGTTCCAGCTCAACTCCAAAGCCATCCATATAATATTTTGTGCTCTTGGACCAGATGAATACGGAAGAGTTTCATCTTGTACAACCGCCAAAGAAATATGGGACAAACTTTAAGTCACTCATGAAAGTACCGATGAGGTAAATAAATCTAAAATTAGTATTATAAGGCATAGCTATGAAAATTTCAGGATAAAACCAAATGAAGATATCAAAGCTATGACGGATAGATTCTCAACGATTTTCAATGGTATCAAATCATATGGAGAGATCATTTCAAATGAAAAGCTTGTGATGAAGTTAGTTTACTCCCTTCCAAAATCATGGCAATCAAAGAAGACGGCAATCATCGAGTCTAAGGACCTAACGTCCTTAACTCTTGAAAAACTAATTGGTTCCCTCCTCACTCATGAAATGATGCTTGAAGATGAGGAGGACCTCGATAAGATTGACGAGACACCAAAAGAGAAGGAGAAGAAGAAAAATATTAGAATTACTCTCAAATCCACAAAAGATGAGAGTGATTCGAATGAAAATGACAATGATGAGGAAATGTCATTGTTTGCCAAACGGTTCAAAAAAATGATGAGACCTTACCAAGGAAGAAAATTCAAAAGAAATGAAGGCCTAAAAAATGAACCAAAAGAGAATGACCCAATCATTTGCTATGAATGCAAAAAGCCGGGGCATGTCAAATATGATTGACCACAATTGAAGAGAAAGGGTCAATCAAAGAATAAGCACAAGGCTCATGTGGCTACATGAAGCGATGAAGAAGGTTCCGATGAAGAGGAACAAGAAGTAGCAAACTTGTGCTTGATGGCATTCGGGGAAGATTCTAAGGTAACCTCTAACTCATCTGATTTTGATGATTTATCTTATGATGAGCTATTAGAGGAATATAATGGGTTAGCTTCGGATTATGAGAAATTATTTTTAAAACATAAAAATGATATTTCAAAATTGAAAAATGAAATAAACTCATATCCAAAACCAACAACGATCTTGAAAGTAAAATCAAAGATTTGCAAATCAAACTAGAAGAGTTTGAAAAGAAAATTCTGATTTGCAAAATTACTTTCAAAGGTCAATGATGATCATCAAAAGAAATTGATGATCTTAAAGCTTCTTTTGATAAAGTTGGAACAAAACGTTTTAAAAGAGAAAAAATCGCTAATGAAGCTATGTGGGTTCCTAAAGAACTCATTACTACTAAAGATAATGATGTCCTTCACAAATGGATACCAAAGGGGACAAGGATTTTAGAAACTAATGAATATGGACCCAAAAGAATTTGGGTACCAAAAATTAGAAATTAATCTATGTTTGTAGGGAAAGGAGCATTGCTACAAGGCACAGGAAACAAATCCAAATTCATGGTACCTTGATAGTGGATGCTCGAGACACATGACCGGGGACAAAAACTGGTTCATAGAACTTAACGCCAAAAATAGAGGAGAAGTGACTTTTGGTCATAATTCAAAAGGTCACATTGAAGGTATAGGTACAATAGGTAATACCTCTTCCATACAAATTAAAAATGTGTTATATGTGAATGGATTAAAGCATAATCTCTTGAGTATTAGTCAATTATGTGATAAGGGATTCAATGTCATATTTGAAACTAATGGTTGTAAAGTCATTGACATTGTATCTAATAGGATTATGCTTGTTGGTCATAGAATAGGAAACATATACATGGTGCATTTAGACTCTATAGAAATGACTAATTTATGCCTAGTTGCTAAAGATGAGCATGATAGTTGGTTAGTTCAAGGAGAATTGGTTCGAGGGCTGCCTAAACTAAAATTTGATAATGATAAAATCTGTGATGCTTGTGCTAAAGGAAAACAAAAGCGAGTTTCTTTTAAATCCATTAATTATGTGTCAACTAGTAGAGTATTACAATTGATCCATATAGATCTTTTTGGGCCAACTAGGACTACTAGCTTGGGTGGAAAACAATATGCATTTGTCTTGGTAGATGACTATTCTAGATATACTTGGGTTCTATTCTTAAGTACTAAAGATGAAGCATTAGAAAATTTCATCACATTTTCAAAAGTAATCCAAAACGAAAAAGGTTACTCTATCACTAGTCTTAGAAGTGATCATGGCAATGAATTTGAAAATCTTGGATTTAATGAGTTTTGTAATTCTAATGGTATTAGCCATAATTTTTCAGCACCTAGAACCCCTCAACAAAATGGATTTGTTGAGAGGAAAAATCAAACTTTAGAAGAAATGGCTAGAACCATGCTTTGTGAAAATAATTTGCCAAATATTTTGGGCGGAAGCCACAAATACCGCTTGTTATGTTGTAAATCGAGTAATGATTAGGCCAATGTTAAAGAAAACTCCATATGAAATTTTCAAAAATAAAAAGCCTAACATTAGCTATTTTCATCCTTTTGGATGTAAATGTTTTATTTTAAACAACGGTAAAGAAAACCTTGGCAAATTTGATGCTAAAAGTGATGAAGGAATTTTTCTGGGTTATTCCTTAAATTCTAAAGCTTATCGAGTATTTAATAAAAGAACTTTGGTTGTAGAAGAGTCTATACATGTTGTTTTCGATGATAATCTCCTTCCGAGGAAGGATTATTGTTTGAATGATGATGTAGGTATTATAAGTACAAATGACGTTAGACATGACGTTGGAGAATCATCATCAAAGGAAGAAACGAAAGATGAGGAAACTCATGATCCTCTTGAGAATCCAACCATTGAAGAAAGGGAAGTATCTTATCTAAGAGAGTACAACTATGTCAAGGATGGTGAGATTATAGGTGATCCATCCAAAGGGGTAACAACTCGATCTTCTCTTAGAAATATTTGTAATTATGTTGCATTTATTTCATGCATAGAGCCTAAGAATATTAAAGAATCATTAAATGATGAACATTGGATTATGGCTATCCAAGAAGAGTTAAATCAATTTGAGAGAAGTAAAGTATGGACATTAGTTGAAAGGCCTAGTAATAAATCTACTGTAGGTACTAGATGGGTATTTAGGAATAAGCTTGATGAGAGTGGTAATATAGTGAGAAACAAGGCTAGACTTGTTGCTCAAGGGTATACTCAAGAAGAGGGCATAGACTATGATGAAACATATGCTCCCGTAGCTAGGATGGAAGCAATTAGGATGTTATTAGCATTTTCATGTTTTCATGAATTTAAACTATATCAAATGGATGTTAAAAGTGCATTTTTAAATGGTTTTATAAAAGAATAAGTGTATGTGGAACAACCTCCAGGTTTTGAAGATTAAAAATTTCCGGATCATGTTCTTAAATTGAAAAAAACACTTTATGGTTTAAACCAAGCTCCTAGAGCTTGGTATGAAAGATTGTCAAATTTTTTAATTGAAAAAGGTTTTTCAAAAGGGAAGGTTGACACTACATTGTTTTTGAAGCATAAAGATAAATATTTATTAGTAGTTCAAATTTATGTTGATGATATAATATTTGGTTCTACTAATAATGTTCTTTGCCAAGATTTTTCTAAGCTAATGCAAAGAGAATTCGAAATGAGCATGATAGGGGAGCTCTCATTTTTCTTGGGACTCCAAATCAAGCAAAGAAAAGATGGCATCTTCATCAATCAAGCTAAGTACGTCAAAGATATTCTCAAGAAGTTTGTACTGGAAAATGGGAAACCTCATGACACTCCAATGAGCTCTTCTACAAAGCTTGACTTGGATGAAGGAGGTAAATGTGTGGATGTTAAATTATATAGGTCAATGATTGGTTCTTTGCTCTATCTAACTGCAAGTAGACCAGACATTATGTTTAGTGTTTTCTTATGTGCTAGATTTCAATCATGTCCTAAGGAATCACATTTACTAGCTGTTAAGAGAATCTTTAGATACCTTAAGGACACTCCTGGTTTAGGAATTTGGTATTCTAGAGACTCTAGCTTTAGCTTGCATGCCTTTTCTGATGCGGATTATGGATGATGCAAATTAGATAGGAAAAGCACCTCCGGTACTTGCCAATTCCTTGGAAATATGTTGATTTCTTGGTTTTCAAAGAAACAAAATTGTGTTGCATTATCTACCACTGAAGCCGAATACATTTCAGCCGGTAGTTGTTATCCACAAGTTTTATGGATGAAACAACAACTTTTTGATTATGGAATTGAAGTAGGTACCTTTCCTATCAAGTGTGACAATACTAGTGTTATTTATCTCACTAAAAATCCCATCCAACACTCTAGAACTAAGCACATTGAAATAAGACATCACTTCATTAGAGACCATGTCACTAAGGAAGATGTAGTTCTAGAATTTGTTGATACTTTGCATCAATTAGCGGATATCTTTACAAAACCTTTAGACAAGGAACATTTTTGGACACTTAGGAGAGAATTAGTTTTAACCAATCTATCTTCACTTTGTGTTTAAAATAATTTTAGCACTTTTATAGAATAAATGAAAAATGCTTATAATAGTAATTTCCGATTACATTCATTTCTATTAGTTAGGGGAAGTTTATGATTCTTGATAAAAAAAATTAACTTTATGTTCAAATGTAGTTTAAGGGTTAATTTGATTGATTAAACATAATTAATATTTGATATATGAGTTGCCAATACCACTAGAGAAGATTAATTTATCATTTTAAGTGTTTAAAATACAGATTTTTGAATTATAGGACAGAGGGAATCGATACCCCCTTGACGGGGAACCGATTCTCCCCTGTGGTTCTGGTTTTTTGAACACGGGCAGAACCCAATTTTGTGCTAAAACCCTCTTCCTCTTCATGACGTTCTTCTCCTCTCTCTCTCCCCAAAATTATCACTTTGATTCAAAAAAACAACGTTTCTTATCGGAATTACTTCAAATATCATCTTCTAAACCTGCTAGCATCATTAAAATCGTGCAAACAACATCAAAATCCACTCAACCTCATCTTTCAAGCTATTTTTTTTTAAAACTCTCTATTTCATTGATTTTGAACATATGACTAGTTTCAATTAGTTCTAGATAGATATAGTGATCGGGCATTGATTATTTAGTGATTAGAAAACTAGATTTTACAACTAATTTCATCAAAAACACAAGAATTTTCCAAAATTATTTGAAAATTTCGAAATAAAAAAAATGTTTTTAAAATTGTTGTGTTTTGATTGAATTATGTTGTTGTTATGAAAACTATACATATATTGATTTTCAAAACCTTATTTTTCAATAGTTTTCAAAAACTTTGCCCATTAGGATTGGTTTAGAGAAGAACGTATCCATTCTCGTCAATCTATGATAGATATCAATTTTAGATATCTTCCTCTTTTACAAGAGTGAAAATTTGATAAACTTTGTGACCTTGAACCTATAGTTTACCATCAACTTGTTCGCATATTCTATTCTAATGCCGTGTGTGTTAAAAACCGAGCTCAAACCAAAACCATAGCAACTTGTTCCTATCTCCTAAGACAATTCTTCCATCTTGACTCGGCTTACATAACTAATGAATTAGGATTAGATAATGATGGTATATCAAATGAAAAACAGTTTTTAGGTTCTCGTTATAAAAGAAGGGATAGTGCGAGTGTCTTAGATCTTCATGATCGTTTTCTTCATCTAATGATTTCTTGGTGGTTTCGACCATCCGGAGGTCGTTACTCTACTCTTCGTGCTTTAGATCTTTGGTTTTTACATTGTTTCCAAAACAATCTTAAAATAAATCTTCCTGAGATTATTTTTGCTGAAATTGTTGAAACCGTAAACCAAGTTCCAATTAAGAAACTCTGTTCATCTCTAGTTTACGTTGCATTCTGAGTAATCTATTTTCTAAAGCTGAGCTTAGAGTAGGTCTAGATGTCGTCTTTCCTCTCAAGAAACAAATTAATCTTCTTTTCTTAACGAGAGCGGGATGGATAAAGAATAAAGACACCGGTGAATGGGTTCGATCTTCTGAAATTACTCCGGGGGCTAGCTCTTCTCAAGCTCCACCAGAAACTGACGATGATCCCGAGCTTGAACAATTAATGCAAGATATTGACGAAGTCGACGATGAGCTGGAACAACACGAGGAACAAGCTCAGCAAGAAGATCATGTGCCTCCATATTTTCAATCATTTATGGAAACATTTGATTTCCGTTATGCATCCTTGGATTCTCGCTTCACTTCCATAGAATCTCACTTCTCGACTATGGAAGCTCAACAATTGGAAATTCTCCGGGAGATACGTGCAAACAATGAAGCAACCAACACTTGTATTAATGAACTCACTCATGAAATGGCAGCTACGCGAGCTCATTTCCCACCTCCCGATCCTCCTACGGATGATTGAACTATGATCTTAGCTTTGCTTGTTTAGATTGAACTTATTGTTAAAACATTTTGAATGCTTTTGGATTGTTTATTTTTGGTTGTTCAAACTTATGTTTAATACATTTGATTTGGATTTCGTGTTTATTTTGCATCTTTAGACATATATGACCAATTATCCATTACATGTTTATGAATATTGATTATGAAACTAATGGCTAACCTCTCTTTTGATTGTGTTCTTAGCAGCTTATGATTATATATATTGGCTAAAAGATTTCAAAACCTTGTTTAAAATCCTTTACGAGTCTTTTTGATTTAACAAAAAGGGGGAGAAAATTAATGTTAAAAGCGTTTTTGAGGAGTAGTGTTAAAGTAAGGGGGAGTAGTATTTTTCAAAATCAAAATTCATTTTGAAATTAGAAAATCTTAAAATGTTTTGTTATATCAAAAAGGGGTGATTGTTGAAAACATTTTGATGTTTCGATATAACAAATTAAATTAAAAGAATTTTAATTTTGAAAAAGATTTTTCTAAACATATTCGATATAGTAATCGAATATCAAAATATTACTCAAAGTATTTCAAAGTTTATTTTAAATCCTTACTAAAGTGTAAAATTAAGTTTTAATATTAAAATAATTTCAAAACAATTTTACAAAGTATTTCGAACCATTTCAAAGCCAAAAATTACAGTTTGTCCAGAGGGAACCGATTCCCCCTCAAGGGGGGTACCGATTCCCTCCTGAATGGTTTGGCTCCAAGAATTCCAGTATGCTCGGAGGGAACCGATTCCCCCCAGGGGTATCGATTCCCCCTACTGTTCAACGGTCGAAATATTTGAATTTTAAACTTAGGGAACCGATTCCCCCCACGCTCCAAGCTGTTTTATTAAATGATTTCACACTAAAACGGCTCTATTATCTCCACTAATGATCTCCAACGTTCAGAAGTGATTCAAGGTGTATTTTAAGCAAGCTTAGAAGCCATTGATCAACAACAAGAAACATCAAGCAATTAGAATCAAGAGAGAATTAAAGAGAAAGCATCAAACCTCAAGTTTGAGCATTTCAAGCCTATTTTTCATTCAATATTCATTTTTCTTTCAAGAAAACTTATTGTGCTCAATTGTATTTATTATTGAGTGTTCTTTCTTTGTTCTAGAATTATGCAAACATATTTGCCTTGTGAGGTTTTTATTGTAAGTTTGCAAATTTGTAATCTTCTCTTTGAGAAAAGAGTGTTCTCAAGAATTGGGGTATATTTTTGAGGGAATTGTAAGGTTATCTCTTTGGCCTCAAAAGAAAGAACAAATTAGTGAATTTGTTGGAAAATCCTTAGTGTGGATAGCTAAGGTAGTGGACGTAGACTTTGGTTGATAAAGTCGAACCACTCTAAATCGTTGTGCAATTACTTTCAATTTTCTGCAAAAGCTTCCACCAAAATTTTAATTGCCAATTCACCCCCCTCTTGGCCGATTCCGTCAATCGATTAACTCAACAATATGAAAGTGTACATGTGAAATGATAAAGTGAAAATGCCCATGTTATAAGATACGAGAGCTATAGGTATAGTTGGCATGCCAAGAGTCGAGGGTCTACGCGGTCCTTCGGGACATACAGTGATCTTTCGGGATATTTCATAGTTGTCATTCGGGACAAAATTTCATAGCCCCTAGTGGGACCCCTTACGAGCTGTGGTGACAGCATAGTGCACAACCTTAATAGACTCACATATCTACAGTTCTCACAGGTGTACATGGGCTAACAAGAGATAACATTGAATATAATGTATATGATGTATATATGTGTTTTGTGATATGAATTATATGATATGATATATGTATGTGTGTTAGTGATTATTGTATATGTTATAAGATTTATGATATGAACATAATGGATTATATAAACAAGAGAATAGAAATATGAATGATGATAATATGATAATGATAGGAAAGAAGATAATTATATGCATGTGTGTATTTGATATATATATATGAATGGATATATGTTTGGGTATGATGTGATAGCAGTAATTGTTCATGCATGATTACAAGTTATATGTTTATTGCCTCACTAAGTCATAGACTTAGCGTATAAGTGATTTACACGTAGGTTACCGAAACGATAAGAAGAGTAAAGAGCAATGTGGAGCAAGACAGGTCAGTTCTCCTTACTGAAGGTCAGATCAGAAAAGAGGTTAATAATATGTATTTATATATATAAAAAGTTCTAGTTGGCATGTACTCAAAAGAATATAGTGTATAAGCTCTGAATAGTTCTGTAAACGTTTTGAATAAGTTATATGTTATAAAAGTTTTAAATTACTCACTATTTTATGCAAGTAAATGTTTTAAAAAGTTAATGTGACACCTCAGACTCGTATTCGGGTCGGGTACGGGTTGGGGGTGTTACAATTTTAACATGATCATCGACAGATCCACGTGATTTACAATCTTCTATCTTAAGTTAGATGCATTTAACATGCATGTCAACTTTCAAATAATTATCATCATCCTAGGTCTGATACCAACACTAATTATGCAACTCACCATACAAGACATACAAGATCGAGACTGCTCACTGTTGTTTTCAATCCTTGTTATCCATATTTATCTATTTTCCTTTCATCGAGTATCTAATACGACTCTTCGTTTGAATCAAAAGGGATAAACCACCAAAACCACTACAATCACATTTCTCCTACTTTTTTTGGAGCAAAAAAGTTTAGGTCATGAGTGGCTCACCCAATCCAGGTTCAGGACATACCTAAGACCTAATTGGGATTTACATAAGAATTTACAAATTGCCCACCAAAAGTGACGGTGGTAGAATTCGAACTTGATCTTACAAACTCAAATTCCTAAATACCAATCACTTGTACCAATATTCGTTTACATCACATTTCTCCAATTTTAATGTTTATTTAGTATTCATTTTATTTAGCATTTTGTTAGTCAAGTAGGAAAGTGTAATGTCTCAAAGTTTCCTTAATGTTTTGGGGTTCATTTCCATAGCTAGTTCTCAACAATAATTACCCCTACCATGGTTTAATAAATCAATTTTTATCGCCTTCGTCAGTTATGTTTTTCTAATTGCCCCTAGCAATACGTCGATACCATTGTCAATGGCCCAGTGACCGCCAATCCATCAATTCCAACTTCCTCGGGAGCTAAGAAGTTCTTGTAATTGCTCCAAGATGTACCCTGAGTCAATGGTTAATGACTCAATACCATCTATCAATCAACCAATTTCTAACGTCTTCTTGGCGCTAATAATTTGCTCATAGGGATTCATGTCTCGAGGAACAAACACATGATTAAATGTTAGAGGAACTAATTTTTTAAATTTCAGAGAGAGATTTATAAAATTTTATGGACGAAAATAAATTATTTAAAGAAGATACATAAAAATATTTAAAATATATTTGAAATTTTAGATGTCCAACCCTGCATCTGTCATATTTTCTTATAATTAGAATCAAATCATAATAAATATAGAATTTAATCAATATCTAACGTATGAAATCTTAAAAAATAGAATATTAAATTCATGGAAGTGTACCTTAGTCCAATGTTAGAAATCATATAGAATGTCGTGATCTTTGAAGATAGGTTTTATCTTTTGTGAATTTTTTTTGATTGAGATAAGTATTTGATACTATATAATAGATATTTTATAATAAACTTGTCTATCAACAATAAAAGAAAACGAATAAACTGAATACTTCATTTTTTACAATAAAATAACTAAATACATGAATGTTTAAAAAATGCTCACGAAAATTATAGACTCTCACTCAAGCAATATTATTCTCAAGAATATAACATCCATATGAGCAGCGTGCTCATGAAAAGTTCATCCATATATGAGCGGATATACTATCATGGGATTTGTCCCGATGTGATCTATAGATATTTATCCACTTTGCACTATCGCTTTAATAACTAGGAACTTTATTTCAATATGCTTTCATTGTACGAACTTCTAATGTTGTTAGACTACAATACTACTGACATATTGTCACAAAAGAATTTAAACAATCTTTCAATAATCTTCAAAATAAGCTGTCTAATGATAAAATTCTACAGTCATATTTCACAATTTAATGCCTGGTAACATATTATAGATTTTATTATTATAACGAAAAAAATTACTTATGTTTGTTTGACACTTCGTAATATAGCACAATGTCTCAATGCCCTCAAATCCATCCATTATTAGCGTATTCATGAAATTAAGAATTTAAAGTCCCCATCGCTCCGAGGGATACCTTGACTCAATACCACCCATCAACCAACCAATTTCTAATGTCTTCATGGCGCTAATAATTTTGATCAATAACGTTCTTTAAATAATATTTATTGTATTTAATAAATAAAATTGTTTTGATGATTTCCTAATTGATCTAATAGTCAAAATAAATTTAATTATGAAACCAAAATAAAAATTATTAATACATCAATCTAAATCGTCATATAGAAAATAAGAGTTGTTTTAATCACTGTGAGTCTATGACATGACATGACATGAGCGAGTTTTCCATGGGTATACTTTCTCATTAGGATATGGATAATAGTTATGTTTAATATGAATAGACATGTAAACTAACCGATCCAACACGGTTATACTTTTCTCATTAGAATATGGATAATAGTTATGTTTCATATGAATAGACATGTAAACTAACCGATCCAACACGGTTATACTTTTCTCATTAGGATATGGATAATAGTTATGTTTTATATGAATAAACATGTAAACTAACCAATCCAACACGGTTATACTTTTTCTCATTAGGATATGGATAATAGTTGTGTTTCATATGAATAGACATGTAAACTAACCGATCCAACAATTATAGTTTATAAATTAAGGTGATCATTTCAGCCTAATTTATTTGATTTATAATCGATATGATTTAAAATTTTGATCATATTTAAAAGGTTTAATATCTCATTCACTAAATTAATTTATAGTTGATAAATTACTACCCTTTAAAAAAATAATGCATTTCAAACGTTATATTCCATACACCACAAATGCCTTAATGTGATTAGAAGAAAATCAACAAAGTCTAAAACGTGTTTGGAATTCTTTTCGCAGCGACAGCTTGAAATGCCAATCCGTGGATGGGACAGTCGCTCCAAACATTAATTTGTTGACTAAAATGCCAATCAGCTCATCTCTAAATTCTAACATCTTCATGGTTCCGGTGGACGCGCAAGAACATGTTGGGTAATTAGGAAAATAACGTAAGAATATGAATGATTTGTATGACAAAAAAAACTATTATAACGTATATAACAACTATTACCTTTTATAATTACTGTATATCAATCAAATTAAAAAATTATCATAATCAATCTAACAAGAACTAATCCTTAAAAAGAAAAAAAAAACTACACCAATAATCATCAACACATTACTTTTTTGGTTAAAATGAAAATAAAAAATTAAGAGGTTTGAGCATAACACATGTTGTACTTCCTTCGCTCTCCTCTACAAGATCGTGTCTCCTTTGGAGATCATTTTTCTCCTATAAGTCACGATCTTTTGACATATATCTCTACTAGATTCACATGATCTTCATAGTCAAATCTATCGTCAGACGATCATATCCTTTCAACCTACTAATGCAACACCTCAAATGATGGGTTATTATTTTCGATTTTATCTAACAGGTTGTTGGACCATTTGGAGGTTGCAATTGAAGTTATTGGGCCAAGTTAGGACTTAATTGGGTTGGAATTGAGTCTAAAAAGTCATAAACATGGGGGGTTTTCATGGAAGGCAAAATATAATGGATCAAAAGAGTAGTTAGACCATTTGTAAAAATGAGGTTGATTCATTTGGGATTTTGTTTGACTTATGCGTGAGTTTTAGAGATAACAAGATGGATAAGCTTCTCTCTTCTTCATCTTCTTCCTTATTCTTTTATTATTCCATCTTCTCATCTAAGCTCCATAGATCAAAGTGGCGATCAGAACATCCTTCCTCACTTCATCAGACTTGAAATCCATCCCTAATTTTTCCTATAACCTTCTTTGTGCTAATGAATCCATGCATTTCTTGTTTGACTAGAGAAAAGGGTGAAAATCAACCAAGTCTTGAAGAGAGTGATAACCAACTAAATGAGCTTAATTTCGGGTTTCTATCACCAAGGTAGTGTATTTCAAATTCTTTTTGGTGTTAAGGCTTTCATAATCATGATGCTTTGTTGAAATTTGGGTGTTTAAGTATTTTAGGGTTTTTGATTGATTCATACCATATATGATGTTTTTTTGTTGCTTAGATTGTGTTTTTAGAGTGCTAGATGATCCTAAGTAACTTCTCTAAGCTTTAGCACATGATTTAAGACCAAACTAAGACACTTGGGAGAATTTTTGAGTGTTTCCTGATCTTAAATAAGATAATTCTAAGTTTGAGTATCATATTGGATTAATAATATCAACATTGGATGAATTGTGTTAATTGTTGAGTAGTTTTTAGGGGAGTATCGATACTGCCTTTCTGGTGTTGATACTACGGCTGTCTGTTATTGATACTAGAGTAATTTTTGGCACTTCGAAGTTGTTTTTGGTACTTATGCTCAAGGGAGTATCAATACTTGACTAGGGGTATTGATACTACATGTAGAGTATCGATACTACTCTTTTTGGATGGTTAAATTTGACTTCGTTAAGGCCCGTAAGAGTTAGGGATGACTCGTAATTGTGGGACTTAGTCTATGGATAAAGGTGCTTAGAAACACTCTTAGGAGTGGGTTATGATCGAAGTAACCTTAACAGGTGTAAACTTTCAAGTATCTTCAATCGAGCACATATCGAATAGTTTAGAGCATAGGATTGTTGTGAATGGTATACTCGTAAGCGAGAAGACGAATCATGTCAATAACATGATAGAGGAATCGTGCACTATGTGAACATCAATAAACCGAGGATGTATAAGTCATCTCTCCAATTCAAGGCTGGATTGAAGGGAAATCTGATAATAATGACTAGAGCATCGCTACCAAGTAACAAACCCGAGTCGAACATCAAGCTAGCAAATAATACATTAAGTTTGCATTGATAACATTGATTATCGTAGAATCAAAAAACACTTAGAGACCTCCTTAGAGACATAAATGACTTTTGAGTGTAATGAACTATGCCAGTGAATATCTAAGCTACTTTAGTTGTCCTGGTAGGGAATTGATTGTTAAGTATCTTCAATCGAGCACAGATTGAATAGTTTAGAGCATAGGATCATTGTGAAGGGTATACTCATAAGTGAGAAGAAGAATCACATGAATAACATGATAGAGGAATCGTGCACTATGTGAACGTCAATAAACCGAGGATGTACAAGTCATCACTCCAATTCAAGGCTGGATTGAAGGGAAATCTGATAGCAATGACTAGAGCATCGCTACTAAGTAACAAACCCGAGTCGAACGTCAAACTAGCAAATAATACATTAAGTTAGCATTGATAACATTGATTATTATAGAATCAAAAAACACTTAAGAACTCCTTAGAGACATAAATGACTCTTGAGTGTAATGAAATATGCCAGTGCATATCTAAGCTACTTTAGTTATCCTTGTAGGGAATTGATTGTTATGTGTAGCCTTTGGACACTTAAGTATGCATGTGTGATTGCATCAATATTGTACAAAAAATGTAACACCCCCAAACTGATACAGATAACCCTATACGATATGAGGTGTCACATTAGGGCCATTGACGTAAACCCACAATAAAAATACTAGAAAAATAAAAAGTTTTGTTTAATACAAACCGTGAAACAATTTATGAATAAAAACACAAGTTCAGAAAATCAATTACATATCAAAACATAATTCCATACTATCATATGAAAACAGACTATAACCCATGTGCCTTTTAATTATACATGTACCGTACTTTGCAAGTAACGCCAAATGAACTCCCATTACTGATGTTGATAGTTGCACTGGATCATTTATTTTAACCTGAAATGATGAGTAAAAGAGTGGTCTTTTGGAAGCTCAGTAATACAAAACTATCAGATAATGCTGAAGGACATGCAAATAAATGGCAAGCATAAAATTTCCTTATTGATTCAGGCATCTACAGGTTTTCGTGGTGAGCGAGGTTTCACTGATATATCTTCAGGTAATATACATGAAGTTGAAACATTCAGAGGACTAGGTTTAAGAGATTGATAACAGAAGTCTAGTGTGTTCCAATAAAAATAGAATAAATGTAATCATATAGATTGAAAACATTAGTTTATTTCAGAAATAGATATTTAAAATAACTGAAACACCCTCCACCCGAACACTCCATATGCAGTACCCAATATACAAGACAAAAAAGAATTACTAACTAACTAAACCTCAGAACTTCAGAATCCTACCCAATCAATAGCCCACTATAAATCAGTTTAACAGTAACCAATAATGGCAGAAATTAAGAGGTATATATTTTTGTATTAAAAAAGCTCAAAGATCATGCCCTATAATCGAACACTAATATGAAATACACAATATACATGACAGAAAGGAATTACCATCTAGCTAAACCTCAGAACTCCATACACCTACCCAAACAGTACCCCTAATAGATCAGACAGTAACAGTAATTCCAAAATCCATCAATTAGACATATTTTTTAGTAAAAATAAGTGATCTATAATATCATAAAGCAGGAGCCAGATGTATTTTGTAACAGAAAAAAAAATCATATTTTTGTTTAAAAAAATCATAGTCGTACTTTTCAAAACAGAGAAGATGAGAACACACTAAAGGATTCAGATATTTTTTAGGCACGCAGTAATTATCAGGAAATGAAACATGAACTTTTATAAATTGATAGGATTATGAAAATGAGGCCCCTATTAAAAGAGTTTGATTACTAATGAATTAATTTAGACATTTAGAAATTAGTACACCATGACCAATTGAAAATTTGGGTGCATCATAATAGTATTCAGGAACCTTTACCTCAGAGTAGTTCAAGATTAAGATTTAATAAGAGTGATTCCATTATTCAATCCCACAAGGGCATTTTTTACATTTCAGTTTTCTAAAGAATTCTTAATTATTTTTTACACTTCTTATTATTGATTGCACTAGTTGAACGGATTTCCTTTAGAATCAACATCGAGCAGATCTTTAGAAGATGAACATGTAACACCCCCAACCCGTACCCGACCCGGATACGAATCCAAGGTGTCACATTGACTTTTCAAAACATGTACATTTCTAAAATAATTATAGGAAATATAAACTTTCATTAACATAAGTTAATAGTTTACATAAGTACAACCCAAAATATTACAAAACTGATCAGAGCATATGTAAATTACACTTTTCTACATGTCAACACTTTTAAATACAACAAAATGCATACTGTGAATTTACTTCTAATATGATCTTTGAGTGGTTGTATGTTGTTCTGCTGATCCTAAGCTTGATCGTTTTGCTTCTCAGTACCTACGTGTAAAGCACTTACACGCTAAGTCATAGACTTAGTGAGACATGAACATATAATAATGTATTTCCTATAAATATGAACATGCACTCTACTATCCAAATACATTTATGCTTATCATATCATAAATCAATCATATTATATATGAATCAATATAAACAATAATAACATGCTAATATGCAATCATGCATATACTCTTTATATCTTTTATAAGCCTATGTACATTCCTGAGAACTCAAGGTATACGAGTATTTTGAGGTTGTGCACACATATGTTGTCACCACAGCTCATATAAGAATCCACTAAGTGACATATGAAATCTATGTCCCGAATGACCTATCCATATGTCCTGAAGAACATAGGTACCTGTCTATATGTCCCGAAGGACATAGGTAACCCTCGACTCTTGGCATGCCAACTATACCTATAGCTCTCATATCATATAACATGGGCACTATCATTATACTTCATAGATTCATGTATACATATCATTTCTATTATAATCACAATTGTTTTTTCTTCTATCACATATCACATGTGCATATAATCATCAGTCTCATATCATATAACATATGTTAATTGAATATGTTCACATGAATCATATAACATGTTTAACTCATGCATGTGTTTATAATGATTATCATGTATGCATGCTCATAGCTATTGGACTATGAATACTAACATAGGAAATAGACTTATCACAAGTCTTATTTTCATTACACTATGCCTATAGTATGCACTCACCTTGATAACAATTACTTCTACGACTTGATTTCTCTTCTTGATCGATTCTAAATTTTCGGTTGTTCTGGTACTTGTTTGTGCTCGATATCTACACAATAATACATTACAATTATTATAATTCAATCCTTAATTTCTTAAGCTAAAAGAAAGATTAAATTTTTCTTTTCCAATTGAAATAGTATCGGTACCCCCTATAGGGTATCGATACTTCTTTAGTTGTGGTATCGATACCAATCCGGGTATCGATACTCATTTTGCATCCGATGTTTTTGTTTAAAACATGGCACCATTCTGTCCTTATGGTATCGGTACCCTTGGTATTCAAACTACCTTCCAGGTATCGATACTCCATGAATGCCTTTGTTAATTTCAGACTTATGGTATCGATACTGGTTGAACAGTATCGATACCCCTATACCAAAACTCTCTATTTTACTCTTGAAGTATCGGTACTGGATGAAGCAGTACCGATACCCAAAGCCTAGATTTCACTTTTAAACCCGAAAATTCACTCTTTTCAGCTCAAACACTTCATGTTTTAATCCCTTTCATACACTTAACTCAAATACACATACTTAAACCAATTTATATTCATTCAACACATCTTTAACCTCAAAATCCCATCCTCCATATATAAATCAAGAATCACACCAAATTTTCAACATGTTCTAATTCTAATTCTATCACTTCATATCTCTTAATTCAACTATTGACAAGTCAAATTTAGTGTCAAATTCCACTTATCAACTATTTTCTAAGATTTCATTTAAAAACCCCTTATATTTAATCTCTCCTAACTCCTTCATATTATAGTTTTAAGATAACTTAAGCTTTCCTTAAGCTTAAGTATCACCTAAGGATCATAAACAACTCTTAAATTCAGCAAATAATCCATTAACAAGAAAACTCACCTTTGCTCTTAAAGTTCACGGCTGAAGAAGAAGAAGAAAGTTTATGTACATTTCATTTTCTCTTTTACTCTCATCTACACGTGTATATATCTCCTCCATCTTTCAATTTTTAATATACTTCCTCATCAAATTACCATTCTGCCCTTCCATTCTTCCTTCTTTGATATTTAATCTTATATAAAATTTACAATATAAGTCCATAAACTATTCAATTTATCTACTTTGGCTAACAAATTCTGAAGTTTTTCAATTTAGTCACTAACTCGGGATTGAGGATGTTACAGAACATGTATTTCAATGATATTATTTAATTCTATATTGTGACAGTGTCGAAACGTTTTTTTACCTGTGCAGGGGGCGAGATTTTAGAAACCACGTCATTTTTAATTATTTTCTTTTCAATTGAATTTTTAATTAAAAATAATGCGACTTTAGAAAACCTCTCATTTCAAAAAATTGGAAATTCCTTTACAATAAAAAAAAACAATTACGGTTCGAGGAGTCGCCACCAATCTTTGATTAGGGTGTGATTGGACACCAAAAACGTTGTCATTTTAAATAAAATTAATTTTAATTAAAATAACGATTTGAGGTCTGCGTTATCAAAATCTGAGTCCGGGAGTCGGTTACGTGTGGGGAAGGATTAGCACCCCCACAACGCCCTAAATCGGTACCTAGTCGATTAATTAATGTCTTTGCAACGAATTTTACAAGTTCAAATTTAATTTAATTTTTGATCCCTTAAAACAACAAAAGTGCAAATTTTATGGTATGCGGAAGCAACGAAATAAGTTAAATTAAAATTACCAAGTCATTAGAAAGATAAAGAATGTTCGATTATTTAAAAATATCGAGACCAGATCTTTAGGTCAGTTTTAACGACCTTTTCTCAATAAATTTAAATAGCCGAATATTTCTTTTTCTTTCGCTCCCAAATTTTAAAGTGAAGAATCCAAATTTAATTAGGCGTTACTGATGGGATACAATTTTAATTTAAAATTGCCAAAACAACTCTCTAGTAAGTTAGGAGAAGCCATTCCGACAATTTTAGATTAAAAGAATATTACCCTTAATCTGATTATGTGATTAGGTCGAGTCATGCACGTGAGGTTATCATGCAAATCATACAAAGCGATGTTAATGCAAAAATTAATTAAACATGCGATTAAAGTAAATGAGGCCAACATGCTTTATAAAGAAATACACCTAAATACGTTCATACAGATTACATGCTCAAAATAATATCCACTTGCATACACTTAAAATAATTCTAAATTAACCTAACAAACATACATGAAATATTAAAGGGACTAAAATATAAAAATAATAAATAGCAGACTATTTTCATAAATATTTCATTTCTTGGTACTCCAGACACAATACAACCAGAGTGCTACATAGGACCAAATTGAAAGCTTTCAAAATTACACATCCAATGTAAAAACAAAACGAAATAGCCCTAACATGTAACTGGACTAAAATGAAATACGCTGAAAGTCAGGGGACGAAATTAAAATGACAATAAAATTCAGCTTAAGGACCAATCGAAAAGAAACAAAGTTGGGATGGCCACACACACAATTAATCCCTAAAAATCTCAAAACACGGATTCCCTCAGCTATCATAACGCTGCCGTTTTGGGGGGTATCTAAACGACGCCGTTTTGGCGTTTTAATATACGGGATATTAGGGTAAATTCTTTACCCTAATTTCATTTCTCTTCAGCCTAGACAAGAAGAGCCCCCGCCGTTCTCCTTCCTCTCCCCCTCTCTCTCGCCCTCTCTCTCGACCTTAGCTTAAGCGAAACCCCGACCCCTCGCCGTAGCAACGGCCCCGACAAAGAAGCCCCCGTGAATAACCTAAACAGATAACCACCTAAAAACCCGTCCCCAGCCTGAAAACATAACCCCAAACTACTTCGAAACCCCTATTCTGTTCCACTTCGCTCGTATCCAACACCAGATCCCTCAAATCCCTAAAGCCACAGGCCTGAAACTGACATGCAAGACTCGAAATCAACTGGAGACAGAGGGTTTTACCTTCTCACAGACGAGGTATAGATTCCTAGCCAAGGCGACAAAGCTACTGGATCGAGAGGGTAAGTTTCTTTTACTTTCGTTTTGCTCTCTGGCTGTTTAGATGACTCTCTGGGTATTTCACGTTTCGTTTTTGGTTCCCTTGATCACTGATGGATGATTGGAATACTTTGCTATTGAGGGATCATTTTTTGGTTCTCGATTTGCTAATGGGTTTTAGACTCTAGTGGTGGATTTTCCCTTGATGGTTGCTGATATATCCCCAGTTGTTACTGATCGCCACTGGTTTGCTGTTTGAGAACCCAGAACCCCCCATGTTTGGTTACTGCTCTCGGTTTTTTAAATGGTTGATCCCCCTCTCTGACTCTGGTTTTTTTTTTTTGCTCTCGTGCCTCCCCTATTGCTGAACCGAGCCCCCCGTTGTCATCCCCCTCTCCTTTTATTTCGTTTTTTTTTTGTTCCTTCTCCTTCATCCCCCTCCCCTCTTCTGTCCTTTTTTCTGGTGATATATGGTTGCCGTTTTCCCTCTGTCTCGTGTTTTGTCTCTTGTCATGTGTGTATGCAGGTCACGGGAACGAGCAAGTCACAGGCGGCAGCAGTGGGGAGCCGAGCCTTGGTGTTCCTCGGTTGTGGTGCTGGCAGCAGCTTCACGTGGGAGCTGTTGGGTTGTGGTGCTCGATCAGAGTGTTGTCTCAGTGCTCGGGAGTGGCGTGCTCGTGGAGCGTGTGCTGTCTCGGGTTCCTCTGGTGGATCCTGCAGCTGGCTCGGGAATCTGGTGAAGGCTGTGAGCCGTTGGATCGTGAAGCCAGATCCAACGGGCTTCCTGTTGCGGCGCCGAGACAAGATAGAGGCTAGGGTTTTTCCAACCCTAGCAGTGTGGGCTGCCAGTTCCGGGTTGTTGAGTTCGGGCTTGGTTCAACCCTGTTGTAATCTGTTTTTTTTCATTTGGGTCTGTAATCATAAAAACGTTTATTTAGTGCAATTTTATTAAACATATCATAGATATATATATATATAGTATATTTATTAAACACCCTACATAATTAAACATACATGGTAATAAACTAAAAACAACCTAAATGGATAAACACATGCAAAACATGGTAATGATACTAATTAGTAGTATATAAATAAACTGGAGTAAAAACTCGAACGAGAACCCTGGACAAAATGAGTGTCTACAGCTGCCCCTCTTTGCGCATTCTTGTGTTAACAAGAATAGGGTAAAGATAAAAGACAGCGCGTTTTTGTCCAATTTCATCCTCGACTGGGAACTTGGTAAGGGATCTGCTCCAATCTTCCTTCACGGTAAGTGAGATTTGAAAAATCTTTGGCCAACGGGTTCACTTCCTCTTTCTTCAGGGAGTAGAACTCAAACATTCTTGGGCTCGCTCTCTTTTTCTTCAGGGAGTAGAACTCGAACAATCATCTTCCTACGGGTCTATTATCTCTTCCTTCAAGGAGTAGAACTCGAACAATAATCTTCTTACGGGTCTACTCTCTCTTCCTTCAAGGAGTAGAACTCGAACAATAATCTTCCTACGGGTCTGCTCTCTTTTTCTTCAAGGAGTAAAACTCGAACAATCATCTTCCTACGGGTCTACTATCTCTTCCTTCAAGGAGTAGAATTCGAACAATAATCTTCCTACGGGTCTACTCTCTCTTCCTTCAAGGAGTAGAACTCGAACAATAATCTTCCTACGGGTCTGCTCTCTTTTTCTTCAGGGAGTAAGAACTCGAACAATAATCTTCCTACGGGTCCGCTCTCTATTTCTTCAGGGAGTAAGAACTCGAACAATAATCTTCCTACGGGTCCGCTCTCTATTTCTTCAGGGAGTAAGAACTCGAACAATAATCTTCCTACGGGTCCGCTCTCTTTTTCTTCAGGGAGTAAGAACTCGAACAATAATCTTCCTACGGGTCCGCTCTCTTTTTCTTCAGGGAGTAGAACTCGAACAATAATCTTCCTACGGGTCCACTCTTTTTTTCTTCAGGGAGTAGAACTCGAACAATAATCTTCCTACGGGTCCGCCCTATTTTCTTCAGGGAGTAGAACTCGAACAATCTTCCTACGGGCTCGCTCTCTATTTCTTCAGGGAGTAAGAACTCGAACAATAATCTTCCTACCGGTCCACCCTATTTCTTCAGGGAGTAGAACTCGAACAATAATCTTCCTACGGGTCCGCCCTATTTTCTTTAGGGAGTAGAACTCGAACAATCTTCTGTTGCTTCACTACCTCCTTGTGAAGGCTTATAGATGATTTACTTCACTACTATTTCGTGAAGGCTTGAGTTTGATTCGCTTCGAAGGTTGAACCTGAAAATCAAACATTATCAATCATTAATGTATGCTCGAAAATATCCAACTCAAAAATTCTGAGTTCGAGAAATTTTCTGAAAATTCATCTTCATCGTGAAAACTTGTCTGGAAGCCCTTAGATATGTGAATCTACTTTGGCTCAATTGTTGTCATCATTCTTTTTAGGATTTCAAAACTAGTCATCCTCATCTTGATGCTTCAATATATTCAATCCTCCACTATCATAGGGAAACCTGTAGACATTTAAGTCATCATGCAATGTCATGATCATATTCATGCCTAAAATGTATGCAATTATTCATTTCAACACATTTTCTTCTTCGAAGGAACATCGTCTCCTTTGATTTTGATGGACCTTGATTTCGTCTTGGGCACTGAACATTTGACCAGTTCACTCCAGTTAACAATCTCAAAATCATATGACTTCTCTCATTCTTGAAGCCTGCCATCACCCATGACCAACTTCTTGATGAATGACATTCTCTTTGGGCCACCTATCAATGGCTGGAATTTTCTATGAATCCCAAGGTTTCTGCTTCCCATAACCATACACACATACATGCTAAAACCAATGTTAGCTTCAGAATACCTGTCTTTTCAACATCTTTTGCATAACAATACAAAATGATCTCATGTACCACAAGCTAAGCTATATGTTTTAACTTTTTCAAAATCAAATGCTTGTAAAGGGGAATTGAAAAGGAAAAATATTACTTTATTTATAAATGCAAAGAATTTTTAGCAACTATATGGCAAACTTTTAACTGGAAAAAGAACAAAAGGATAGGCGTATTTCAAATATCAATAACACAAATGCCTTTGAACTGGCACGCCGTTAGAATAACCCGAGCGTAGCTTCTATCAAAAGGAACTCCAAAATTGTGATGACACCTAAGAGTGCAAAGCTACTTCTAAACCCCAAAATCTCCCATTATTGGATGTCGTAAACCAGTATTGAATCTCATGTGCATTCAATTTCTCCTTTGGTTGCTTTCATAGAGACTCATTAATCTTTAGTCTCAATCCTGATCACCAACCGTCGTTGTTACTACTCACGTCATAAGCTCTTTCTTCTTCCAAAAATAATTCAGAACCTCCACCGTGCACAAATTCTGAATTTAAAACTCAAGCCGCCCTCTACGGGTTTTCAACTTGACCTCCTTTGGTTTCAAGATGTCTTTTTCAAGTTTGCATCTTGAACCCCCCTTTTATTTGTTTTTGTTTTATTTTTTTATTTTCTTCATTTTCTTCGTTTTTTTTTCATTTTTTTTTCATTTTTCATTTTTTTTTCCTTTTTTTCATCTCCAAGCAAAATCCTTCTTAGATGCGTTCGGAGTTCACTGAATAAGGTAATTCGAACTCATCCATCTCAATCAAGACTAGGGCTCCCCAAAAAAGGTTTTCTTGACAACAGAGGGTATTTTCCACTTGGGCATCCAATTCCCTCGGAAATCTTTTGGAACGAGCAATATCCTCCTGAGCATCAGATCCCTTTCGTGGACTTCTCGAGGGCGAACTTTCTTACCATGTGCTCGTATCATCCGCTTCTGGTACATCTGACCATGGCAAATAGCTTTCAATCTCTTTTCTTCAATCAAATCCAATTGGTCATATCTGGCCTGTACCCACTCTGCCTCATTTAGCTTCACTTCTGACAAAACCCGAAGTGAGGGAGTTTCCACTTCAAATAGGGAGGACAGTTTCCATCCCATAAACTAGAGAAAAAAAACGGAGTTGCCCCAGTTGCTCTTCATATAGTGAGACCAAGATTGTCACAATCCCATGCCCCAAGGCGTTTGAAGCCATCAAAGTCCATCTTCTAGTATCTCCCGGTGGATGCAATTGTTTCTTCCACCAAGATAACCATTAAATCATCAGTCGGGAAATCAAAATTCAACGGTTCATATTCTTCGGAAGCCCTAATTGCAATGAATTCTACTACGACGCTCCCTCCAACCGCTTTCTGGCTTACATACTGGATATCAAATTCGGACAACAGGATTTTCCAACTGGCTAATCTTTCAGACAATGCAGGTACTCCCATTAGTGACAAGCGTCGTTCATATCTTCAGAGTGCACTTTAATTTGATTGTGGCTAGAGAAACCATCCATGAATGAGAACAAAGAATTTCACGCAGTATCATCCACTAAAGTGTCTATATGTGGCCAAGGAAAATTATCCTTTGGACTTGCTCTGTAGAGATCTCTGTAGTCGACACACATTCAAACTTTCTCATCCCTCTTTGGCACTAGGACAATATTCGGCACCCACTCAGGATATTTGGCCACTGTGAGAAAACCCGACATCAAATTATTTCTTCACTTCTTCTTTTATTTTGAGCAGCATCTCTGGTCTCATTCTTCTCAGCTTCCGTTGTACAGGCTTGCAATCAGGCTTCATCGTAGTTTATGGACCACCAATTTTGTGTCCAGACATGGCATATCCGTGTACGACTAAGCAAATACATCCTTGAATTCTAGAAGTAATTCTATCAAGCTCTGCCTTCATTCCGCACACAGGGTGGTACCAATCTTTACTTCTTTTATCCTCATCCGTACCCAAATTCCAGATCCCTATAAGCTCTTCGTGAGGAAAAATCTGTTTATCTTCTTGTTCCACCCTCTTCAGTAATTCCGAAGGTAGTTCACATCACTCATCGTCATCACAACCTTCGATTTCTCCTTGACACATGGGCATCTCGAAATCAATCTCCGGGTCAGAGTCATTAGCATTTGTATCATTGATATCTGAGTTCCTGGAAGAATAACGGAAGTGAAGATATATATACATATATATATGGAAGAATCTTTTCCCATACAAATAAATAGAAAGAAATAATACATACATTATACAACCAAAAATGAAATGCATGGGAGAGTGTTTGCCATTTTGGACCAATGAAATGCATCCTTTATTGAAAGCAAGTAAAAACACACAGCTTAACCCTTTACATCAGATCCCCTATTGCCCCAGGGTACGAACAATAGGGAAAAGTTCTAGTGCACTAATCTGCAAAAGATTTGTAAACTAAGGGCGATTCCTCCATAGTCCAGTTGTTCAACACAAAGCCTGGGGGTGCAGGATAGACACCTGTAGCTCTCATTCCTTCAAACTCCTCATTGGTTACAACATCAATGCCAAAGTCCTCCAAGGCATTCTCAATCATCACTTTACCTCTTCTTGAAGCCCTTTGAAACACATGCCCTGCTGATGTGAAAATGCTGCTCAATGGCGGGAAGGTCCTGGGTTCCCAACTTGGGTCTTCACCAGTCAATCTTGCATCTCCCAATTCCCGATTCCTCTTGATGCCCCTCTGTTTTTCCTTCAAAGTTGGTCGATACCCTAAACCAAACCTGTCTCTTTTAGCAATAGGGTAATTTGGCCCAACTGGTCCTTGCAACTGACGTCCTAGCCCTTGGCTACCTTTGGTCCCTCTTCCAAGGGTCAGTTTGTGCCCCGTTTTGGTGTAGTATGATGATCTAGGCTCTGAGATTTTCTTGCCTTCGGCCACAAACGTGGCATTGTCAAACGATCTGAAAGGACATTCAACAGCTTGTTCTTCTACTTCAACATATGGGGCTGCAGGAACTGAAGCAATAATGTCTTCTTCCGCATGAATGCATACCAGTCTTCCATCAAATACGAACTTTAGCCTCTGGTGTAAAGTTGATGAAACTGCCCCAGCCTGATGAATCCAATGTCTTCCCAATAAGCAGTTGTATGTAGGCTTGATGTCCATCACAAGAAACTCCACTTCAAAATGTTGCTGGACCAATAGTCAAAGGAATATCAATCTTGCCTAACACTTCGCTTTCTGTTCCATCAAAAGATCGAACCATACCTTGACAATTCCTCATCAAGGTACTGTCCACTGACAGCTTTTTTAGAGTCACCAAGGGGATTACATTTAACGCTGAACCATCGCTTATAAGTACTCTGGATAAAACGTGCCCTTTGTACCTAACTGTAATGTGTAGAGCCTTATGATTGTCAATCATCCCCGAAGGGATCTCATCATTTGAAAAAGATACAATGTTATCAGCCTGCATTTTGGCAACTAGTTGCTCCAGCTTTTCTGTGGGTAACTCCTTCGAGACGAGGGTCTGGTCCAAAACTTTTATCAAGACCTTGCGATGAGCCTCTGAACTCAAAACAAGTGATAGGATAGAAAATATTGGCAGGCAGCTTGTGCAATTGTTCCACAACACCGAACTCACTATGTTTCAAAAATTTTAAGAATTCCATTGTTTCATCCTTCGACCCCAGTTCATTGATAATGAGTTCGTCTTCTTTTATCTGAACATCAACATTCTTTCCTTTTTCAGCAGCAATCTTCTTCTCTGGCTCTTTGAAAAAAAACCTACCACTTCTGGTCAAGTGCCCTACTTCATTTATTTCTTCTTGTTGTTTTGCCCCCTCTCTCATTTGACAATCATACCTCCAGGGTACCTGTTTATTGTCTTCGTACAGGAACGGAGAGGGAGGTGTAATAATCACCTTTGGAGCTACCTTCTCAGCCACTCGATTCTTGGGAGTAATGACGATGGGATAACCAACACTGTGTATCCCTTTGGATGATCCTTTAGAAGCGCAAATCTCTGCTTTTTCTTTTTTAGTCACTTCTTTGAAGAATTCGATTTCTTTCTTGTCCATCATCCCTTGTACGAATTTTAAGAAATCAGGACACTGTTGTATATTGTGTCCTGTGCAATTATGGTAGTGGCACACCTCTTCACTGCTATACTGGTCACACGATAGACTAGGCTTCAACAATCCCACTTTAACCATTTGGCACCATACCCAAAGCATGGGTGATTCCACCTCACTAACATCCATAACAATTCTCTTTCCTTTCTCTTCAACAACTGTGTTAATCCCGGCTCCAGCATGGTTTGGCAATGGATTTTGGGCTACCTTTGGTTGTTCACTGTCACCAAAATTGATAACATTCCTCCTTCTCAAAGCTTGAACTACCTTTTTGAATGCAGTGCAATTTTCAATGGAATGTCCAGGATTCCCACCATGGTAATCACACTTAACATTAGCATCATACCATTTGGGATAAGGAGGTTGTATAGGTATCACATGATAAGGAGAGACTAGATGTCGATCGTATAAATCGTGAAATAATTCCTTATAGGATACAGGAATTGGATCAAATTGAAGCCTCCCTCTCCTTGGGTCCCTTGCCCCTTGTCTATTGTCATTTTGAGGTGGTGCCACCGTTCCCTGAGATCGGGACATTGTGATGTTACTGGAATCGTACTGGCTCACCTGGGTGACTTCGTTTTCCTTTTTCTTTATCGGCGGTTTGTTGCTGGACTCTCTTCCCTCGAGCTTCCCGCTTTTAATCGCCATTTCGATCATTTCTCCTGTCGTAACTATATCAGCGAAACTTCGGGAAGGAACACCGATAAGGTGTGAGAGAAAAGGAGCCTTCAAAGTACAAATGAAAAGCATATTTATTTCCCCCTCTTCCAATGGTGGATGCACTTGCACTGCTACCTCCCTCCATCTCTGAGCATATTGTCTGAAACTTTCACTGTGCTTCTTCTCCATTCCTTGCAACACCAATCTATTAGGCCTAACATCTTTCACGTGTTCATACTGGTCGAGAAAGGATTTAGCAAGGTCTTTCCATGACCTAATACCAGCCTTTTTTAGTTGGTTATACCATCGCAATGTTGAGCCTGTCAAGCTTTCTTGGAAACAATGGATCAACAGCTGATCGTCCCCTATGTACCCAGTCATTTTCCTGCAGAACATTGTAATATGGGTGGAAGGGCATCTAGTACCGTCGAATTTCTCGAAGTCGGGAGTTTTGAATTTTGGAGGTAGGACCAAATCAGGAACTAGACTAAATTCTTTAGCGTCCAGTCGATACATACTGGTGTCTTCCTTCATAACCTGGACTTCACTTGCTAATTGTTCGAATTGTTCCCGAAAGTGTTTGTTTTTATTCTTTTTGGCCACTCCATCAAGGCCCGGGACTTGGTGACAGAGACTTTCTTCGGGGTGCGAACTAGGTCCTGGTTGAAGATTCACAGCAACGCCGACAGGATCTATGTGCACTTTGGTAGGAACAGAGGTTCCTTGGACATTTTGAGACTGTACCGAGGTAAACTCTGGAGGATAAAGTGGTTCTCCAGTCATTTGCTCAGGGGCCTTTCCATGTTCCAGGTTTCTCCCTTCCAACAAACTTGCCAACTTAGACAACATATCTTCTTGAGCCTTAAGCATGTCCTCTTGCATTTTCCTTAGATCATCTTGCAACTGCAGTTGAATTTTTTCAATTTGAGTAATCCTATCTTCCATGGTTCTCTCCATTGTATTATAATGATGCTTGGACTTCCCCAGTATTTCTCTGTCACAGTTCCTTTGCGAGTTACTCTCATGTTTTCATGATTGATGCATGTAAAAAATGCTTAAATTAAAGCGATGCAAATGCAAATGTGGATGCAAAATGCAAATGCAAAAGGTGTTAATTCAAAAGTGACCACTTATAGAACAACCGTTCACTTAGACAACAAGAATTCAGTAAGTACACCATGTAGTCGAAATACAACTGTGAGTCTTCATCTCTTCATTTCCTTGAGTCGTACTCTTCATGGGATCTGGTATTGCACCTTCAAAATCGTCAGCGTATTTCATCACATTTGATGACGTCGGATGTCTTGAATCTTAAAATCTTCATTCTTATCTTCCATGCGATGTGGACTTCTCGTCTTTACGAAGGTCTTCTCGTCTTTATGAAGGGTCTTCTCGTCTTGATGAATGGAACTCTCGTCTTTATGAATGCTCTTCTCATCCTTGGTACGATTGTATCTATCCTTTGACTCAACATCTTGGCCTTTACAGTTTCTTCAATCAGGTTCAGATCTCTTCATTCATCGGCTGTCCTTCATGGATCGTTTGAACATATTTGGATCTCTTGGTTTTGACTACATAGTGGAGAATTTCTTGCCTCAATATGGTCAGCCTTCTTGTTAGTCAATCACTAGTGAATTAACACCCCTCGATGACATGAGGATGCAAATGCAATAAAATTACAATAAAATAGACATAGAACAAACATAGGTTAGTACACATAAGATAAACAACAAAATAGTAGGTAAAGTAAACATCAAATAAAACCTACCCTCATACGCTGGCTACCCAATCATGTTTTAGTAGATCCTACCCGACATGATATCTACCTACATGCTTTGTTGTTCACAAAAAATCCTAACCGCATGGTATCTAATTCACATGCTTGCTCAAAAAAAATAAACCTACCCACATGATCTCTAGTTCGCATACTTTTTGCAAAAATAAATTCGAGGAAAAGATTAGAATGAGTTTCCCCCTCTGCGACTTTTGAAGAAAAATGGGCAGAGGTTCGATATAAAACAGGCAGAATTCTAACAGGGCCCTCGAATTGTCCTTTGCTGGTGCCCCCTTGGGCTTGCCAGACCCTCGATCCTCACCCATTATGGGCTTAAAACGAATCAAGTTCAATTCGAGAGGATACATATCCCTATATCCATGCGAGGAACTCAGTGTTTTCTCGTAGACATAAGGCATGTACCCCAGAGGTTACTAGCTAAAGCCCGTGCGGAGAAAAATTTTTCTCACGTAAGCGTAGCTTTCACCCCTACTTAATGGACAGAGCACAGTTAGAATGCTCTGAATATCAAAATGGTTGTTGCGACAGTAAAGGAGAAACCCATAATCCTTTGCCTCGATCCAAGAGAAACAATAGACTAAAGTGAAAGTCAGAGAACTGAAAACATGTAGATCACACATTAGTACAACTATTTACTCATTAACCCAAATTACAAATTAAGATGCACACAAAACAATTCAAACAACTAAGGGATCAAAAACCAAATCAAAGCGAACTTATAACTTTCGTTTGCAAAGACAATTAATTAATCGACTATAGGCCTGACTCTCTAAAAAGTCCCCAGCGGAGTCGCCAAGCTGTCGAAACGTTTTTTTACCTGTGCAGGGGGCGAGATTTTAGAAACCACGTCATTTTTAATTATTTTCTTTTCAATTGAATTTTTAATTAAAAATAATGCGACTTTAGAAAACCTCTCATTTCAAAAAATTGGAAATTCCTTTACAATAAAAAAAAACAATTACGGTTCGAGGAGTCGCCACCAATCTTTGATTAGGGTGTGATTGGACACCAAAACGTTGTCATTTTAATAAAATTAATTTTAATTAAAATAACGATTTGAGGTCTGCGTTATCAAAATCTGAGTCCGAGAGTCGGTTACGTGTGGGGAAGGATTAGCACCCCCACAACGCCCTAAATCGGTACCTAGTCGATTAATTAATGTCTTTGCAACGAATTTTACAAGTTCAAATTTAATTTAATTTTTGATCCCTTAAAACAACAAAAGTGCAAATTTTATGGTATGCGGAAGCAACGAAATAAGTTAAATTAAAATTACCAAGTCATTAGAAAGATAAAGAATGTTCGATTATTTAAAAATATCGAGACCAGATCTTTAGGTCAGTTTTAACGACCTTTTCTCAATAAATTTAAATAGCCGAATATTTCTTTTTCTTTCGCTCCCAAATTTTAAGTGAAGAATCCAAATTTAATTAGGCGTTACTGATGGGATACAATTTTAATTTAAAATTGCCAAAACAACTCTCTAGTAAGTTAGGAGAAGCCATTCCGACAATTTTAGATTAAAAGAATATTACCCTTAATCTGATTATGTGATTAGGTCGAGTCATGCACGTGAGGTTATCATGCAAATCATACAAAGCGATGTTAATGCAAAAATTAATTAAACATGCGATTAAAGTAAATGAGGCCAACATGCTTTATAAAGAAATACACCTAAATACGTTCATACAGATTACATGCTCAAAATAATATCCACTTGCATACACTTAAAATAATTCTAAATTAACCTAACAAACATACATGAAATATTAAAGGGACTAAATATAAAAATAATATAGCAGACTATTTTCATAAATATTCATTTCTTGGTACTCCAGACACATACAACCAGAGTGCTACATAGGACCAATTGAAAGCTTTCAAAATTACACATCCAATGTAAAAACAAACGAATAGCCCTAACATGTAACTGGACTAAAATGAAATACGCTGAAAGTCAGGGGACGAAATTAAAATGACAATAAAATTCAGCTTAAGGACCAATCGAAAAGAAACAAAGTTGGGATGGCCACACACACAATTAATCCCTAAAAATCTCAAAACACGGATTCCCTCAGCTATCATAACGCTGCCGTTTTGGGGGGTATCTAAACGACGCCGTTTTGGCGTTTTAATATACGGGATATTAGGGTAAATTCTTTACCCTAATTTCATTTCTCTTCAGCTAGACAAGAAGAGCCCCCGCCGTTCTCCTTCCTCTCCCCCTCTCTCTCGCCCTCTCTCGACCTTAGCTTAAGCGAAACCCCGACCCCTCGCCGTAGCAACGGCCCCGACAAGAAGCCCCCGTGAATACCTAAACAGATAACCACCTAAAACCCGTCCCCAGCCTGAAACATAACCCCAAACTACTTCGAAACCCCTATTCTGTTCCACTTCGCTCGTATCCAACACCAGATCCCTCAAATCCCTAAAGCCACAGGCCTGAAACTGACATGCAAGACTCGAAATCAACTGGAGACAGAGGGTTTTACCTTCTCACGACGAGGTATAGATTCCTAGCCAAGGCGACAAAGCTACTGGATCGAGAGGGTAAGTTTCTTTACTTTCGTTTTGCTCTCTGGCTGTTTAGATGACTCTCTGGGTATTTCACGTTTCGTTTTTGGTTCCCTTGATCACTGATGGATGATTGGAATACTTTGCTATTGAGGGATCATTTTTTGGTTCTCGATTTGCTAATGGGTTTTAGACTCTAGTGGTGGATTTTCCCTTGATGGTTGCTGATATATCCCCAGTTGTTACTGATCGCCACTGGTTTGCTGTTTGAGAACCCAGAACCCCCCATGTTTGGTTACTGCTCTCGGTTTTTAAATGGTTGATCCCCCTCTCTGACTCTGGTTTTTTTTTTTTTGCTCTCGTGCCTCCCCTATTGCTGAACCGAGCCCCCCGTTGTCATCCCCCTCTCCTTTTATTTCGTTTTTTTTGTTCCTTCTCCTTCATCCCCCTCCCCTCTTCTGTCCTTTTTTCTGGTGATATATGGTTGCCGTTTTCCCTCTGTCTCGTGTTTTGTCTCTTGTCATGTGTGTATGCAGGTCACGGGAACGAGCAAGTCACAGGCGGCAGCAGTGGGGAGCCGAGCCTTGGTGTTCCTCGTTGTGGTGCTGGCAGCAGCTTCACGTGGGAGCTGTTGGGTTGTGGTGCTCGATCAGAGTGTTGTCTCAGTGCTCGGGAGTGGCGTGCTCGTGGAGCGTGTGCTGTCTCGGGTTCCTCTGGTGGATCCTGCAGCTGGCTCGGGAATCTGGTGAAGGCTGTGAGCCGTTGGATCGTGAAGCCAGATCCAACGGGCTTCCTGTTGCGGCGCCGAGACAAGATAGAGGCTAGGGTTTTTCCAACCCTAGCAGTGTGGGCTGCCAGTTCCGGGTTGTTGAGTTCGGGCTTGGTTCAACCCTGTTGTAATCTGTTTTTTTTCATTTGGGTCTGTAATCATAAAAACGTTTATTTAGTGCAATTTTATTAAAACATATCATAGATATATATATATATGTATATTTATTAAACACCCTACATAATTAAACATACATGGTAATAAACTAAAAACAACCTAAATGGATAAACACATGCAAAACATGGTAATGATACTAATTAGTAGTATATAAATAAACTGGAGTAAAAACTCGAACGAGAACCCTGGACAAAATGAGTGTCTACAGACAGTATCTAGAAAGTCAGACGGTTTGGGTCGTGTTCTATAACCTTTAGGGGCAGTATAACACTTAAGTTTATCTGTGTTTCCCGAGTCCATCCAAAAGCATCCACGTAATCCAAGTCATAAGGGTAATTAGGTCATTTCAATGCTCAAGTATAACCCAATCATTGAAAATACTTAGTGACGTGACGTACTTCCAGTAATCTAGTCCATTCAACAACCAAGAGATTAACATATTATGATTTTCAAAGGTAGAAATTGATTTTCAGTGTTTTTCATGCATATCAGGAATTTAGTCAATGATTCATAGGTTCAAACGGATTTTTTTTGAAGAGAAAATATTAAATTCATCTAATAGCATCAAGGATTACATCATTCTTAATACATTCAGGCTCATCCAAATAAAATCAGTTCATATTATTGCTCGACATGGCCCATTGTGAAAGATTATGAGCAACCCTATTAGCATCCCTTCTAACATAATGAACTTTAAAGTTCATGTGGGTACTCAGAATCGTAGCAACCTCGTTGGGAAGTAATCCGATTGTAGAAATATCATGCTTTTTGTTGGTAAGCCTATTAACAATGCCAACAACATCACCTTCCACAATGACATTATCCCAGTCATTTTCCTCAGCTAACTTCAATCCTTGTGTAAATACATAAGCTTCAGTTGACTTTAGAGATTGAGGGGGTTCGATAGGTCGAGTAATACCTCCTAGTACCATTCCATGATTATATCTTGCCACCACACCTATTGTTGCCTTACGAATCTACGGGTTGAGAGCTCCGTCCACTTTAATCTTAACTCCATTGGGTTGAGGTCGTATTATGAATTCCTAGGTTGTTTTCACTATCTCTTTCATCCTTAGTCCTTTTTACACAATAAGGGTATTTTCGTTAATTTATTCAATTCTATCATTTGTTTTACTTCCTGGAAATTAGTTTACATGTACTTATTCAAGAAGAGGAATTCTAAAGTCTTTTGGCATCTCAGAGGATAAAATCAGATATCGAAAGTTTTCTTAACAAAACAAGCATTTCACAGGTGCATCGGTAGTTTAATTTGGATCAAGTATGTCTTTTTAGGGTTATTTTCCACTTTTAGGGACAATCCAGATCTTTTTACAACATAAGGGTATTTTCATATTTTACTCCATAAGGTTATTTTTGTAATTTCTTATCCATGTATTCCCAAAATTTAACCTTTAAAGAAATTAATCAGAACTTACAGATCCTGAGGTCAATTTATTTACTAATTAATAACTGAACTTTAGATTGTTTCTTATCAGTCTTCCAATTCCTTATGCGAGTCATATGAGTCTTATACTATAACACCCCCAACCCGTACCCGACCCGGATACGAATACGAGGTGTCACATTGACTTTTCAAAACATTTACTTGTACAAAATAGTGAATAATTTTAAATCTTTCACTAAATACAACTGAATAATTTACATAAAATACAATCATATGATTTTACAAAACCGATTAGAGCATATCATATTCAAATCTTTATTTACATACCAACCACAATCAGTATTACAAAATACATACTATTAAATTCTTTTCTGATCTAATCTTTGGATAGGAGAAACTGACATGTCTTGCTTAACTTTTATCATTCTTCCTCTTCTTGGAACCTACGTGTGAAAAATCACACGCTAAGTCGTTGACTTAGTGAGGCATATAAAACATATAATAGAATCATAGAACATTTCATATAAGAGAATGCATACATGAACATATATCATCATTACCAACATCAACATTATTATCATGTAATACATTTCACTCAGCAGTACACACAGTATCACATATAAATCTTGTAATATATTTCATATAACAAAGCATATACATCACATATAGTGTATTTATGTTATCTCTTTTATTAACCCATGATACACTTGTGATTCACTGTAAACAATAATAACACGATATCATATAATAATGAAAACACTTTTGATATCTTTTATAGGCCCATGTACACTACTGGGAACTTAAGGTATGTGAGTACATTGAGGTTGTGCACATATGCTATCACCACAGCTCGTATGGGGTCCCACTAGGGGCATGTAAAATTTATCCCGAATGACCTATGTATTTGTCCCAAAGGACCTCTGTATATGTCCCGAATGACCTATATAACCCTTGACTCTTGGCATGCCAACTATACCCCTAGCTCTCATATCACATAACATGGCCATTATCATTTATAACAGTTCACATCACTTGTATCATATAAACATGTAATCTCATGACTCATTCCATATAGCTTGTATATCATTCTTGTCATATGACTCATATCACATAGGTTAATATCATGTAACATATATCACATGTGCATGTAATCAAATAGATTGTATCATATAGATTATATCATTTCTCATGTGTTCATGTAAACACGTATGTCATATCTAGTTCACATATGTTCATATATACATCACATAGCACATATAATAGCATATAAACTTATACATGTATTCATGTACATACTTTTGTATAGTCTGTATATCAATGCCATATAACTTATCTCACATTTTTACATAATTACTTATATCACATTAATTATATACTATTTCCATGTATTCACTAATATTGAATTCACTTATCTTATATTACCTAATCCTATAATCACTTATGTCAATACCACATAACTTGTATTATAATTTCATATATTCATGTAGATCAGTATCACATATTGCATATACATGTAATCATACAGATCATGCCACATATAATAACTTATGACACATATACCCATTTTCATGTACTCATGCACACATAAAAATCACATCAATCACAAATCAAATAACATTTTAGGAGTCACTTCTTACCATAGTAACTCCGTCACTGGCTCATCGCAAGCCAATGTTTGTTCGATAACATAAGTACAAATTAAATGTGCACTCACCTTAGCCTCACTGAATTCCAAATCCACTTCTATGATTTATCTCTTTGGATTGATCCTAACTTTGCGGTCATTTCAAAACTTGCTTGTACTCAATATCTACACAATCATACATATAATATCCATATAAGCATTCCAAATATTATGATTCAATCCTTCATTTCTTAGAATAAAAGAAAGATTTAATTATATTTTCCTCTTGAAGTAGTATCGGTACCCCCCATAGGGTATCGATACTTCTTTAGCTGTGGTATCGATACCAAGCCTGGTTATCGATACCCAAATTGCATTCGAAGTTCTTATTCCAAAAATGGTACCGATACTGATCTTAGGGTATCGGTATCGGTATCCTTGGTATCGATACTACCTACAAATTACTTTTACAGAGGTATAATTACATTTAAGCACCCCAACTATGTGAATGTTGCACTTAAATCACCAATCTTTTCAAACTTCCAAAATGGTCATATTTCACATCTAAACGCTCATTTCAATTCCAAAACAACAATTTCCAGCATAGTACATCAATTATTAAACAATTATACAATCATTCATAACTTTTCCAAAATTGCCAAATTGGTCCCCTAACTTTTCAAAAATTACATAATGGTCCCCAAATTTTTATAAGGCTTGTAGAATACTTCCTACATCATTTCAAAATCTTATATAATTTTTCCATAATTTTTCTCACTCAAATACATCATGGCCGAATTTTCAAAGAATAATTTATAGAAAGATTGAACATGTTTTAACCATAAATCAAGCTTGAAAATGAATCTACAACCTCTAAATCATCAAGATTTAACATCAATTTCATGAATCCTATCATGAACATAAACCCTTATATTTGGGATCTTTGAATTCCAGCAAGATTAGAAAGAAATATTGGTACCAAATGATAGTATTTTTCACATAGATCACTTTCCTATTTCACGACATTACTCGAATTCCAAAGGAATTGGCTCAAAATTTGGAAACAAAATGTTTTCTTACCTTTGGTAGAAGTTCACGTTCTTGCTGAAGAAGATGAAGATATTCATCTGATAATTCTTTATATTTCTTTATTAATAATGAAAAAAATTATTAAATGTTAAATTACCACTTTACCCTTGAAATCAAAATATCTATACTAACTTACCCTTAATGAACTTGATATTTACATTAATACCAAGCTACAATAACCTTATCATCTTCCAAAGTCAAAGATGAAAAAAATATTTTCCCACTTTACCATTTTGCCCTTATAATTTCCAAAATTTACAATTCGGCACTTTAATCCAACAATCCAAATTAAACATGGAATTAAACCCTTAAATATTATTTTGCAACATTTAAAATGTGAAAATAATATATTTATTTCCTTATTTTTGAGACCAATTGTAACTTTTCAAAATTACCATTTTGGCCCTAAACTTTTTAAAGTTTATAATTTGGTCACCAAACTTTCAAAATCTTACAATCTGGTCACTAACTAAATCCATTATGGAATAAAATTCTTTTTTGGGAAAATACCACTTAGATCTTTAAACATTTCCCAATTTTCTACTTTGACCATCAAACTTTCAAAATTTGCATTTTGGTTACTAGTCTGCTTTTTCGGATGTTACATATACAGTTTACTGCCTTTATATTGTATTCAGTTCGAGTCAACAATAATTAAATATGCCTAATTGACTAATCATTTTCAGGTTCAATTAGAAGAATGGCTAGGGTTTCATTTTTTGTCTAATTTAGTAAAAAAAACCTGCTTTTATAATCCGTGATTTGATTTATTTACGTTTGAATCCATCTACTTTTAGCATATTTTTAAAAAATAGTCACTAATTTTATTTTGTTTTATTTAATTTGTCCTGATTGTACAATTAGTCATTTTCTTCTCGTAGGCTAATAAAACCCTTTCTAATTTATTTTAGTCCCATTACGTTTCGTGTGTTTTTGCATTTTAATTCCTGTTTTATTTTATGATTCGCATGCTTAATTTAAACTTGTTTTAGTTGGTCCCTAAGCAAATTGGCACGGTAATTTGAATCTAATCCTTAATTGACTGTTAATTTTTCAATTAGTCATGTTTTAATCAATGTTAATTAAAATTAGTCTTGAATCTTTCTGTTTTTAATTAGCTAGCCCTAAAATTAACTTTGCTTGGTATTTTTATTTGGTATGATTTTTTCCCTTTAGAATAAATCTTGTAATATGATTTGTTATGCATGTTTGATCTTTATTTTCTTGTTTTTAATTGTTTTATTGGTTGAGGTTATTCTAGGCTTAGGGTTTTAGATTTTAGGTTTAAACCTTAGATTAGGGTTCTCATATTTAGTATCTTAATTTAGGGAGTAATTTGATTTGGGCTTTCGTATGAAATGCTTGATTGCTCAAATTATTATCTGATTCAATAATGCTTTTAAATCAATAGGATTAATAGTAGAGCCTCCATTTCTAGGTTTAGTCCCTTAGGTTCTTTAAATTACATAAATTGGCACTTTAGATTAGGAAATCCTTTAATAAGCATATTTAGTAATTAGGTTCTTAAACATATTAATTGATTGCATTTCTTTTTCAAAATTAAGGCAATGTTGATTTACCAAGGAAATAATGGTATAGTTCTAGCATTCATGCTCTGGGGCGAATACTGGTAATTCCCGAAGTAGGCTGACATCCTTCAAAACTCTTTATTTTTTTAAAATCACGAGGCAATGGCCGTGATAACCGTCATTTTTCTATTAAATAATTTATTGCTTCTTAAATAAATAGAAAGGAAAAGGTAGTATAGAGAAGCAGGGTTGATCCACAGGGACTATGGTTTTTATGATTTAATAAAACTATTTCTTGATTTTAGGAAAATATAGAATTCCAGGTAAAGTTGAAAAGATATATCAAAATAAAATAAATAATAAAATGGAAAAATAATAAAATAATAAATATTAATAGTAATAAATATAAAAGGGGGATTTTTAAAAGTTATTTTTAAAATAAAAGATAAGAATTAAATAAAAGAAAATTAATTAAAGATATTGAGATAAAGAGAAACTTATTATGAAAGCATCCTCAGACTTCAGCTTTGTCTCAAATTCCTCAGATCATCGAAACTGATTTTCACTTCAAAATTCACGTCAATTACCGCAAGAACAATTCTTCGCCGCCAACTCGGATTGTGTCGTTTCAACAATAACTGATTCCGATCTCAGTTTCCTCTTAGCAAACAATTTTGTTGTGTTCTCGGGAAGTTGAATATGCTTCAATAAGCAAATCCTTCTTCAAACGTTAACCATAACAATATCTGAACCAATGTTGAAATCTTTTTGATTTGAAAAGTAAGCTCAGAAAATAGAGAGAAAATCTGAAGTGATTTAAGTACCTTACAATTCTCACACTTGGAATTGAGTCCTCACTTTAGCCCTTGGCTTAAAAGAAAATTAGCTAAGCATGACCAAAGTCATACTTAGCATAATAGAAAAGTATGCGAAAAATAGAGAGAAAGCTAGAGAGAAAAAGAAGATTTTATTCTCAAATGAGAGAGATATGTTTCTAGGCTCACCCTTAGAGGGTATTTATAGCCTTCAAATTCCTAAAAACAAGCTAAAACATCTTAAATCCTAATTAAAACACTTAAAACTATTAAACTAAAATATCTAAAAATAATATAATATTCTAAATCCTAATTAAAATACCAAAACCTATTTAAACTAAAATACCTAAAACAAAAATAAATTATAAAAATAATATCCTAAAACTTAATTAAAATACTAAAACCTATTAAAACTAAAATACAAAGATAAAATATAATGTTTAAAATAGTATCCTAAACTTGAGTTTAATCCAAATCCGAATTCCAGCCAGCTTTGATTCCAAAAATAAAAAATATGTAGAATTATGTCCTTTTTATGCAATTTCCAGAATCTTACATCCTGTACAGAAAAATTAAAATGAACAAAAGCCATTCAATTTTTAAAGAAAAAAGTA